>NC_133133.1:173980432-174596313 GCF_048418815.1 Hemitrygon akajei
CTCTCTGTCAACTCCTGATTTCTCTAAATTCTGCCCTGGATAGGCTGTACTCTTTCCCCGCCAGTTGAAAACACTTCTCGCTGTTACCATCAGGTAAAAGGTACTGGAGCCTCAGATCCAGAAGAAGGTACAGGAACATCAGAACTAGGACTAGAACTGGAAAAAACAGACCAGGATGGAGCATTCAGTAGAGCTTATGCCCCTCCACTCTCGTTTGCACACAGGAGGGAACTTGAACTAGAACTGGAAAAAACAGACCAGGATGGAGCATTCAGTAGAGTTAATGCCCCTCCACTCTCGTTTGCATGCAGAGGTGATTTGCACAATGCCAGGGTCTGGCAGACGCTATGAGATGTGAAGACGTGACAAGGGAGGAGGCAAAACACATTGGAGAAACGCCAGCATGGTCCGGTGACAGAGGAGACACCTATTAGTAAAACAGATTGGAAATCCTGTTAGTCAAAGGTAGTGGCACATGGTGACGTGATCCATTGTACTCCAACTCTGTCTCACAAAGAGTTAAAAGGTTGGACATGTACCAATGGTACAGAGTCTACTCACCTGCAGTGGTCGCTGTGACATCATCTTTCTGCTCTGAAACCAAACGGGTCACCAGAGTAATTATTTTATTATCTCAATGAGACAATGTGGTTGGAGCTGATCTCTTGGACAACACATTTGTAGAGTCATAGAAAACTACATGCAGAAACAGGCCATTCAGCCCTTCTGTTCCATGTCATCCCATCGACTGTCACCCAGACCATAGCCCCCCCATACCTCTCTCATCCATATATCTATCTAAATTTCCCTTAAACGTTAAAATCAAACCCGATCCATCACTTCTGCTGGCAGCTCATTCCACACGCTCACCACCCTCTGAGTGAAGACGTTCCTGCTCAAGTTCCTCTTAAACATTTCACCTTTTACCCTTAACCTATGACCTCATAGTCTCACCCAATTTCAGTGGAGAAAGTCTACTTGCATTCATTATCTGTACTTTTTAAAATTTTGTACACCTCTATCAAATCTCCCCTCAATCCTCTGCACTCTTGGGAATAAACTCCTAACCTATTCAACTTTCCCTATTGCAAAGTTAGTAAATCTCTCTCCATCCTCAACAGTGGATAAGTGACAATTTTTACTGAGATCACTTCCTTCTATAAAACGATAAGTCAAGGGAACGAATTAGGCTATTCAGCCCATTGGGTCTGCTCTGCTGATTTATTACCCCTCTCAATCCCATTCTCCGGCCTCCTCTTCATAACCTTTGATGTCCTGACTAATCAAGAACCTATCAACCTCTGCTTTAACTATACCCAGTGACTTGGCCACAGCCATTCCTAGCAGTGAATTTCACAGATTCACCACCCTCTGGCTAAAGTAATTACTCCTCATCTTTGTTCTTAATGGATGTACTTCTGCTTTGAGGCTGTGTCCTCTGGTCTTAGACTCCCCACCCATAGGAAACATCCTCTCCACATCCACTCTATCTGTGTCCTCTGGTCCTAGACTCCCCCACTGTAGGAAACATCCTCTCCACATCCACTCTATCTGTGCCCTCTGGTCCTAGACTCCCCCACTGTAGGAAACATCCTCTCCACATCCACTCTATCTGTGCCCTCTGGTCCTAGACTCCCCAACTATAGGAAACATCCTCTCCACATCCACTCTATCTGTGTCCTCTGATCCTAGACTCCCCCACTATAGGAAACATCCTCTCCACATCCACTCTATCTGTGCCCTCTGGTCCTAGACTCCCCCACTGTTGGAAACGTCCTCTCCACATCCACTCTATCTGTGCCCTCTGGTCCTAGACTCCCCAACCATAGGAAACATCCTCTCCACATCCACTCTATCGAAGCCTTTCAATATTTGATAGGTTTCAGTGAGATCCTCTCTGCCCTTCCCACCATTCTTCTAAATCCCAGTGAGCGGCCCGGAGCTTTCAAACACTCCTCATATATTAACTCTGTCATTCCCGTGAACCTTCAGTTTGGGGTTTCAAGCTCATGAGGTGCTTAGAATAAAGAACAAAAGTTGAAAATGCTTAAAACGCATACCAGAAAGGTGAAAAGCAGATTTTTTTCCTGTGAAACTTGTCACTGGGCTGTGGACATTATTAGAAACTAAATTGACTGCAGATGCTGGAATCCGGAGCAACAAACAAAACGCTGGAGGAACTCAATGAGTCAGTCAGCATCTGTGGAGGGAAATGGACTGTCGAGACTTCAGAACTGGAGCAGGGTCTTCAAGGGTTCTCAATCTGGGGTCCAAGGATGCCTCAGTTAATGGTACAGCTTCATGGCATAAAAAAGGTTGTGAACCTCTAGTCTAGATGACATCGACTGTTCATTTCCTTCCGCAGATGCTGCCTAACCCGGTGAGTTTCTCCTGGTCTGAGCTTGTTGCCTGTGGGTATCTTTACATTTATTGTACATCCTTCACCGGATGGTTTCCAGTGTCATTTCAGCATCCGCAGTCTCTCATGCCTCCAACATAACTAAATCATCCGATTGGTCTTGTGGTTTAGTTTATTGTTTCACTCACCTGCTGGTGCGGCAGGAGCTGCTGGTGTGGCGGGAGCTGCTGCTGGGGTGGGAGCTGCTGGTGTGGCGGGAGCTGCTGGATTTCCTTTACCCTCTGCAAAGAACAAGAAAAGCAACACATCCATTGGTGTTTTTAGATGATGTTCAGAAAATGATTACTACATGGTCACTCAGTTATAAGAAGGAAGTCGCTGAGCTAGAAGAGATGTATTGGAATTGGTTAATTACTGTCACATATACCGAGAGACAGTGAAAGTTCTGTCTTACACACCGTTCATACAGATTGGATCATTACACAGTGCATTGAGGTGGAACAAGGGAAAACACTAACAGAATGCAGAATAAAGTGTAACAGCTACAGAAAAAGTGAGGTGCAGGTAGAGAAAAAGGTGCAGGATCATAACGAGGTAGATTGTGAGGTCAAGAGTCCATCTTATTGTACTGGGGAACCATTCAATAGTCTGATAATAGCAGGGTGGAAGCTGCCTTAGGCCTGGTGGTTCATGCTTTCAGGCTTTTGTATCTACTGGCCAACGGGTGAAGGGAGAAGAGAGAATACCCAAGATGTCTTTGATTATGTCGGCTGCTTCACTGAGGTGGTGAGAAGTGTAGACAGAGTCCATGGAGGAGCAACTGGCTTCTGTGATGTGTTGAGCTGTGTCCACAACTCAATACTCATCGGTACCAAGCTGCGATGCGTTCGGACTAAGATTCTAATCTTGAAGTGTAGGAGGAGATTGAGGGTGGCCTTCTAGAGGCATATCAAATAGAGACGGTGAAAGCAGTCTTTTTCCCAGGGAAAAGGAACTGAAAACTGGAGGGCATAGATTTAAAGTGAGAAGGGAAAGAGTTAAAAGGGAGGTGAGAGGCAATTTCTTCACTCAGAGGGTGATGAGTCTATGGAACGAGCTGCCAGACAGAGTGGTTGAGGCAGGTACAATGATTATATTTAAAATACATTTGAACCATTACACACAATGGTTTTAAGGATAAAGATCAGCTTTATTTGTCACACGTACATGGAAACATAGAGTGAAATGCATTGTTTGCGTCAAATCGAATCCGCAAGGATCGTCCTGAGCAGCTGGAGGATGTTGCCATGCTACCGGTGCCAACCTAGCACGCCCACAACTCCATAATCCTAGCCCATATAACTTTGGACTGTGGGAGGAAACCCTTGTGGTCAAGGGGAGAACGTAAAAACTCCTTCCAGACAGCAGTGGGAAGTCAATCTCCAACCTTACAGGTGGTGCTGTAAAGTGATGATCTGACTACTCGGCTACCATGCCACCCCACAGCTTCAAGTAGGGGTTCCCACCCTTTTGTATGCCATGCACCCCTACCATTAACCACTAATTGCTGAGTTCCTCCAGGGTTTTATGTGTGCTGCTCTGGATTCTGCAGAATCACCTCTCCTATCAGATTCCTTCCTCTCCAGCCCTTTACCTTTCCCATCCTCCCGGCTTCACCTCTCACTTTCTGGCTGTCCACCTTCCCCCTCCCCGCACCTTTTTATTCTGGTGTCTCACCCTGCCTTCTCAGTCCTGAAGAGGGGCGATGGCCTGAAACGTCAACTGTTTATTCATCTGCAGAGATGCTGCCTGACCTGCTGAGATTCTCCGGCATTTTGTGTGTGTTGTGTGTTCCTGTACCTGCGGAATGTCTTGTGCTTAGTACTCCATGTCTCGGTCACATGCTCGCACTTTCTTGAGATTGGCAATATTGATATCTTGATCTTTGAAGAGGGAAACAAGTTTTTTTTTGATTCAATGGTGTTTAGTTCTGTGTTGCAGCTACAGTGGGAGCTATTGAATAGTAAGTTATCCTAGTCTATAATTATCATCACACATTCTTTCAAAATCTCCCTGCTACTTCTCTTTAAATGGAAGTGTCTGTCTTTGAAGCTCATCCCTATCGATTAACTGCATGGGAAACGATTAAATCCTCAATGTTCCTGACTGGGTCCTGGTGCCAGGAGGGTTCCAGTTGTCCTATTTTTTGAAACCAGTAGATGGGCTTTTGAAGTATTTAGTGACCTGTTTACTTGGATGTGATTGAGTAGCTGCTGACAAGATAAATGGTAAAGATGAGTGCGATGTTGTCGCGTCCACTAACGTCTTTGCCGGCCCATCAAGCTAGCTCCAAAAATAGGAGGGCATCACCCAGAACCTCAAGCCTGACAGTGAATGATTATAGATTGAGTTTCCAGAGATATGGGAACCTTAAACCGGGGATTATGGTTAACGAGATACCTGTAAACCCAGCTGAGCTCGGGAAAGGCTAAACGCTGGGACTCAGCCTCCCGACAGGCACAAATTCAAAATAGAAAGGATTATTTTCAGGACAGCTTTCTGCCGTTCTCCCCACACCCTCAGGAACAGGCTGGCCTCTGCGTTTCTGAAGTGCATTATGGTGTTAGCACTGGGTTCTATAAGGTACAATCTGTCAGGGTGGCACTATAGCACAGAATCGGTTTACCACGCCAGCGATCACCGACTGGAGTTCGCTTCCTGCTGCTCTCTGGATGGAGTTTATATGTTCCCTCAGCTCCGGGTCCCTCCCACTTGCCAAAGACATATGTAGGGTCAGGGTTAGTAAGCTGAGGGTATGCTGGAAGAATAGTGACAGCGCTAGGCTGCACATCCTCGGACTGTGTTGGTCATTTACTCAAATGACACATTTCACTCTATGTATCGACGTTTCAATGTACCTGTGACAAGTAAAGCTGAGATACAGGGACAAACTGTCCCTACAGATCAGATCATTTCACAGTGCATTGAGGTAGCACAAGGGAAAACAACAGCAGAATGCACAATAAATTCAACAGCTACAGAGATTTTGAGAGAGAGTTAAGTCAGTACTGGTGGCCATGGACCTCATAGGGTGATGGGTGATCTAGATGAACCACAACTTCTCCTTCTGAGAGATAGCATTGTTACAACAGGCAGAATAGCCTTCTCTGTGCTGTAGCTTTCTGAGATTCCATATTTACTTTGCAGGAAGTTGTAAGATGAATAGCGCAGACACAATTAAGGCGAATCTAAAAATATCCATGGGAAAGGAATGGAAAGAAGGGACCTTCCTGACAAACCAGATTCCATTCGGGAACATGAACTGAATGAATCTTTCAGCTCACCTCTGAGATATGACTCTTGATCTGGTAATCACCTAGTTATCCAGCATAACTTTCTATCTAGGCAGTTGGAATCCCAGCTTTGAATGTCATGGCAGGCGTGACCTTGAGTACTCAGGAAAGATATTGAGGGCAGAATCCTGCCAGCCTGGGCAGCTCAATATAGAACACATTGCGGATCATTTATTCTGAGAGCTCTGTTTTTAGGTGTAATAATTTGTACCGTACATCACCGTGAGCGTCATGAAATAATCCAGAGACTTGTCGAACAAATTCAGAGTCAGGAAGTTATGTTGCAGCCTTATAAGACTCAGGTTAGGCCACATCTGGAATATTGTGTTCAGTTCTGGTCACCCCATTATAATAAGGATGAGAAGGCTTTGGAGAAGGTGCAGAAGAGGTTCACCTGGATTAGAGGGGATGTGCTGTAGGTGAGGTTGGATAAACCAGCGATGTTTTCTCTGGAGCAGCAGAGGCTGAAGAGAGACCTAGGTCTATGGTTAACACCATCCCAATAAAGCAACCAACATATCAAAAACCCTACCCCCACCCCCCCAGAATTCTCTCTTCTCCCCCTCCCATCAGACAGAAAAGTCTGAAAGCACGTACCATCAGGCTCAAGGAGAACTCTATCTCTTGTTATATAACTATTGAAAGGTTTTTGAGTACAATAAAATGGACTCCTGACCGCACAATCAAAGTCGATCAAAGTAAATTTATTATCAAAATACTTATACGTCACTATACACAACCTTGAGATTCATTTTCTTGCAGGCATTTACAGGAAAATAAAGAAATAAATAAAATTTCTGGAAAAACTATACATAAACAAAAACAATCAATGCATGGAAGAAGATAAATTGTACAAATTAAAAAATAATTAAAACTGAGAACGAGTTGTAGAGTCCTCGAAGATGAGTGAGTGGGTTGTGTCTACCTTGCACCTTATTGTCTGCCTGTACTGCACTTTCTCTGTAGCTGTTACACTTTATTTTATATTCTGTTACTGTTCTCCCATTGTTCTACCTCAATACTCTGTGTAACGATCTGATCTGTTTTTCACTTTATCATGGTACACGTGACACCATAAACAAATTTACCCATTTGGAGGTTTATAAAATTAGTAAGCTAAAGTTAGGGTAGATGGCCAGTATCTCTTTGCCCCAGGGCCAAAATATCCAATATCAGAGGGCATACTTTTAAGGTGGGTGGAGGTAATTTCAAAGGAGATGTGAGAGGTAAGTTTTTTTTACACAGAGTGGTGGGTGCCAGGAATGTGCCAGGGTGATGGAGGTAGGTACAACAGAGGAGTTTCAGAAACTCTTGGACGTCAAGTGAATGTTCGGTCTGCCATTTCATCATGGCTGATCCATTTCTCTCTCAGCCCCAATCTCCTGCCTTCTTCCCGTATCTCTTCATGATCTGAGCAATCAAGCCTTAAATATACAAAAAGACTTGGCCTCCACAGCCACCTGTGGCAAAGAATTCCACAGATTCACCACTCTCTGGATAAGAAATTCCTCCTCATTTACACTCTAAATATCAGAAGTTTCTCCAAAGATGTAAAGTGTAAAAGGGAGGAGAGAGTGGATATCGGGCCACTGGAAAACGATGCTGGAAAGGTAATAATGGGGGACAAGGAAATAGCAGACAAACTGAATAACTTGAAATTTGCATCAGTCTTTACTGTGGAAGACACTAGCAGTATTCTGTGTCAGGGGGCGGGAAGTGTGTGAAGTTACCATTACTAGGGAGAAGTTTCTTGGGAAAACTGAAAGGTCTGAAGGTAAATAAGTCACCTGGATGTGATGGTGTACACCCCGGGGTTCTGAAAGAGGTGGCTGAAGAGATCGTGAAGGATTAGTAATGATCTTTCAAAAATCACTAGATTTCCAGGTGCCGGAACACTGGAAAATTGTAAATATCACTCCACCCTCTAAGAAGGGAGAGAGGCAGAAGAAAGGAAACTATAAGCCCTTTCGTCTGACCTCAGACTAAGATGTTGGAGTAGATTATTAAGGATGAAGTCTCAGAATATTTGGAGGCACATGATAAAATAGGCTGTAGTCAGCATGGTTTCTTCAAGGAAAATTCTTGCCTAACAAATCTGCTGAAGTTCTTTGAAGAAATAACAAGCAGGCTAGACAAAGGAGAATTGGTTGATGTTGGATTTTCAGAAGGCCTTTGACAAGGTTAACAAGCTATGAGACCATGGTGTTACAGGAAAGATTCCAGCATGGATAAAGCAGTGGCTGATTGGCAGGAGGCAAAGAGTGGGAATAAAAAGATCCTTTTCAGGTTGGCTGCCAGTGACTAGTGGTGTTCCACAGTGGTCTGTGTTGGGACTAACTCTTTTTACGTACTATATCAATGATTTGGGTGATGGAATTGATATCTTTGTTGCAAAGTTTGCGGACATTATGAAGTTAGGTGTAGGGGCAGGTAGGTTAGAGGAAGTAGAGAGGCTACAGAGGGACTTAGACAGGAGAACGGGCAAAGAAAAGGCAGGTGGAATACAGTGCCAGGAAATTTATGATCATGCACTTTGGTAGAAGAAATGAAAGGGTTGATTATCTTCCAAATGGAGAGGAAATACAAAAATCTGAGGCGCAAAGGGACCTGGGAGTCCTTGTACAGGATTCCCTAAAGGTTAATTCGCAGGTTAAGTCTGTGGAGAGGGAGGCAAATGTGATGTTAGCATTTATTTTGAGAGGACTAGAATACAAAAGCAAGGATGTAATGTTGAGACTTTATAAAGCACAGGTGAGGCCTCACAGAGTATTGTGAGCAGTTCTGGCCCCATATCTTAGAAAGTTTGTGCTGAACCTGGAGAGAGTTCAAAGGAGGTTCATGAAAATGACTCCAGGATTGAGAATGGCTTGTCATATGAAGAGTGTTTGATGGCTCTGGGCATGTATTCACTAGATTTCAGAAGAAAGAGGGGTGACCTCATTTAAACCTATTGAATGGTAAAACGCCCTGATAGAATGGATGTGGAGAGGGTCTATGGTGGGAGAGTCTAAAACCAGAGAACACAGCCTCAGAATAGAGGGGTGCCTTTTTAGAATAGAAATGAGGAAGAATTTATTTTGCCAGAAAGTGGAATTGATTGCCACAGACAGCTGTGGAGGCCAAGTCCCTATGTATACTTAATGCAGAGGTTAATAGATTCTTGACTGGTCAGGGAATAAAGGACAAGGGTGGGGGGAAGGTAGGAGGCTGGGGCTGAGAGGGAAAATGGATCAGTCATAATGAAATGACAGAGCAGACTCAATGGGCCGAATCACCTGATTCTGCTGCTATAACTTATGGTCTTAAATGGACGTTCCTCTGTTCTGAAGCTCTGCCCTCTGGTCCTCGACTCCCCCAGAATAGGAAACATCCACTCTATCAAGGCCTATCGACATTCAAAGGGTTTCAATGAGGTCACCCCTCAGGCTTCTGAGTTCCAGTGAGAAGAGGCTCAGTCATCAAACGCTCTTCATATGATAAGTCTTTCAATCCCAGAATCACTTTCATAAGCTTAATCACCATACATTAGAGATATTTAAGAGATACTTAGAAAGTCACATCGATGAAATTAAAATGGAGGGTTATGGGGGACAGAAGGGTTAGATTGATCTTGGTGTAGGTTAATGGGTCAGCACAATGTTGTGGGCCAAAGGGCCTGTACTGTGCTGCACTGTTCTATGTTCAAACCACATGAAGACCAGGCAAGGTCACTGCTAATGGTTAACTTAACCTTTTACAGCCCCAGTGATTGGAAGATGGGGGTTCAGTTCGCACCACCGTCTGTAAGGAGTTTTTATGTTCCTCTCCCCCGTGACCACTTGTGTTTGCTCCTGGTGCTCCGGTTTCCTCCCTCATTCCTAAAGACGTATGGGTTAGGGCCGGTAAGCTGTGAGCATGTTGCACTTGCGGGCTGCCCTCAGCACATCCTCAGACTGTGTTGGTTGTTGACACAGAACAACACATCTCACTGTGTGTTTCAATGTACGTGTGACAAATAAAGCTAATCTTTTGTATTGCATTCAGTTCTGGCTGTCTCATTGTAGGAAGGTGCAGAGGAGGTTTACCAGGTGCTGCCTGGATTAAAGGGCACGTGCTATTAGACAAACTTGGATTGTTTTCACTGAAGAGGCAGAGGATGGAGGGAAAGCAGAAGTAGATCCTGATGAAGGGTCTCGGCCCAAAACATAGACTGCTTATTCTCCTCCATAGATGCTGCCTGACCTGCTGAGTTCCTCCAACATTTTGTGTGTGTTGCAGAGAGTGGAGGGACCACGTGCAGGCAGAAGGGATTAGATGTCACTAGGCTTACTTACTTCAGCACAACATTGTGGGCCGAAGGGCCTCTCCTCAAGTTTAATCACCAAACAGCATAAGACCAGGTGAATTCAAAAAGGTTGGTCCCAGAGGAGAGGTCACTTTTTAAAAATAATGGGTCGCTATGCAAGACATAAGAAGATTGTAATCTTTGGATCACTTTTCCTCAAGAGGTAAGAACCTCGAGGCTGAAATACCCTCGGTGGCCTCAGATATTTTTTCTTTAAAAGTGTATTTCTATATCCCTAGTTATTGTTTCTTCTGAACCTTGGGCTGTTGATTGTGTGTACAAAATATACTCAGTGGTCACTTTATTAGGTACACTTGCACAACTGCTCAATAATGTAAATATCTAATCAGCCAATCATGTGGCAGAAACCCAATGTGTAAAAGCACGCAGACATGGTCAAGAGGTTCAGTTGTTCTTCAGACCAAAGATCGGAATGGGGAAGGAACGTGATTAAGTGACTTTGAGCGTAGGATGATTGCTGGTGTGAGACGGGACCGATTGAGTCTCTCAAAAACTGCTGATCTGAGATTTTTGCACACAACAGTCTCTAGACTTCACAAAGAATGGTGCAGAAAAGAAGAAAGCATCCAGTGAGTAACAGTTCTGTGGGCAAAAATGCCTTGTTAATGAGCGAGGTCAGAGGAGAATGGCTGCACTGGTTCAAGCTGACAGGAAGGTGACAGTAATTCAAAAAACATTACAACAGTAGTGTGCAGAACAGCATGTCTGAATGCGCAACAGTTCAAACCTTGAAGTGGATGGGCTACAGCAGCAGAAACCACACCGGGTTCCACTCCTGTACCTAATAAAGTGGCCACTGAGTGTTGAGAAGCAGTAGGTGAAGTGTTCCAGGGGGTGGGTGAGAATGTGGGGTGAGATCAGTCCTGATCTTATTGAATGGGAGAGCTGCCTCGAGGGGGCTAACTGTTCTATTCTTGCCCCTAATTCGTATGTTCATATGTATGCAAGAGGGACGGAGAGGATTACGTACAGAATTCCATTACTCAGACAGCTGAGGCCACAGCTGTCAATAACAGAGTGATTATATTTTAGGGACATGCAGGAGGTCAGATCTTTGTCCGCGATTTCAACAGTACCAGACACCAGAGTGAACTAAAGATTAGTTTTATTTGTCATTGTACTTTGAAACATAGAGTAAAAAGTGTTGTTTGTGTCATTGGAGGATGTGCTGGTGGCAGCCCCACAAGTGTCACCGCGTTCCCTTCGCCACTATAGCATGCCCACAGCTTGCTAATCCTAGCCCATGCTGTTCGTTTTTGGAATGTGGGTGGAAACCGGAGCACTGGGTACAAATTCATGTGGTCACGGGGAGAAAGTGCAAACTCCTTACAGACAGAGGTGGCATTTGAACCTCAATTACAGGCGCTGGCACTGTAAAGCATTACACTGACCACAACACCACAGTGCCGAGCAGAAACATGGTTTCCTTACTTTTGCACGACCAGTGAGGGTTTGCATGCCAGGTGCCGTCCTCACCCTGTCTACATGTGTGGTTGTTTGGGACCGGAGATTCCTCTTCCCCCTCTCCATTTAACTGATGCTGTTACACCGAAGGGTCTCTCATCTCTCTGCTCTGTTTCATCACCCAGCGAGCCCATGCTCCTCGCATGCCATGGTGTGACGGATAACAGTGAGAACTGAAGCCTGACCAGGGATCGCTGGTAATGTAAAGCCATGCACTAGCTGCTTTACTGCCGTGCCACTCTAATCTCCTCTAACCTTTAATCATTTTTAAAAGACTTATTTACTTAGAGATACAGTGCAGAACAGACCCTTCCAGCCCAATGAGCTGAACGCCCAGCAACCCATCGATATAGCACTAGCCTAATCACAGGACAACTTACAATGACCGATCACCCTACAAACTGGTGGGTCTTCGGACTTTGGGAGGAAACCCATACAATTCACAGGAAGGACGTATGGTGGATGGTGGAATTGATCTCTGAGCTCTGATGCTCCAAGCTTTAAATATGTTGCACTAACCACAACGCTACTGTGGTGCCCGTTTAGAAATATAACATGGTTGCAGGTCTTTCCGGACTAACGAGACCGTACCGCCCATTTATACCCAGATGATCAATTAACCAAATTCACCCATATGTCTTTGGACTGTGGGAGGAAATCGAAGCACCCAGAGAAATCACACACAGTCATGGGGAAAACCTACAAACTCCTTACAGAGAGCGGCAGGAACTGAACCTGGGTCGCTGGTGCTGTAATGTGATTACATCAACCGCTATGGTATGGTTGCACAAGTTTTAGTGAAGTGGAATTGGTCAGCCTTGACAACACCTCCCAGTCCCACCAAGGAGAAAGGCGGTGGGCACTGGGAACGCTGCCTTCTGCCCACATGGCATCCTAACCTGGCAGTATACGGTATTGATGGTTTGCCAGTGTTGCTGGGTCTAAATTCTGGAACTTCCTTCACAACAGAGCTTTTGGGGCACCGTCACCAGGAAGACTACAGTGGTTCAGGCAGACAGTTCACTTCACCCCACACCTTCCCAAGGGCAATTAGGGATGGGTAAAAACTGCTGGCCTGGTCACAATGCTAAAATCTTATAAATTAATTTAAAACATGGCTATTTAACTAAAACTCTGATGTGAGTGCAGAGTGTGGTTCCTGCCTGGTGCACAGAGCATAGAACACTACAGGCCCTTCACCCATATTGCTGTGCTGACCCTTTAAACTACACAAAGATAAATCTAACCCTTCCCTCCTACATAGCCCTCCATTTTTCTATCATCTATATGCCTATCTAAGAGTCTTTTAAACATATCTACCTCTACCACCATCCCTGGCAGTGTGTTCCATGTACCCTGTGTATAAAACTTCTCTGACATCCCTCCCATCCCCTTAAAATCATGTCCCCTCAATTTACAGGAGTGAATGGTAATGAGGGCTACTCTTAAATGTTTTATTCCTGATTGGTTGTTTGTGGATGGTTTTCCATAAATTCTATTGCATTTCTTTATCTTTCTGTAAGAAAATGAATCTCGAGGTAATATATGGTAATATTTAGAGTCAGTGAGTGCAGGAGTGGAACCCGGTGTGGCTGTCTGCTGCTGTAGCCCACCAACTTCAACGTTCGATATCTTGTGTATTCAGAGAAGCTCTTCTGCACACCACTGTTGTCACTCACGGTTATTTGAATTACTGCCGCCTTCCTGGCAGCTCGAACCAGTCTGGCCGTTCTCCTCTGGCCTCTCTCAATAAAAAGATGCCGCTCACTAGATCATTTTTTTGTTTCTCACACTATTCTCTGTAAACCCCAGAGACTGTCGTGTGTAAAAATCCCAGGAGATCAGTAGTTCCTGTGATACTCAAACCACCCTGTCTGGCACATGAAAATGCATGAAATGGTAGGATATGGTCATTGTGAAAGCAGAAGGGATTAGTTTAGTTGGGCATTTAATTACTTTTTAAATAGCTTGGCATAATATTTGGGCAGAAGCATCTGTTCCTGTGTTGGACTGTTCTGCGTCCTATGTTCACAAACTGCTGGGAATCCAAAGTGTTAATCAACCCAAGTCAGATTTCTATTGGCATCTTTGTTGGGTGAGAAATGTTGGAGGTCTATGGTAGCTAGTTTCTTGGGCTCAACATTGTGGGCTCATATTCTTTGTGATTAGCGGTGTATGCTTACTGCCTGATGATAACTGGGACAGGTCGGGAGCACAGCGTTAGCAGAACACTATTGCAGTGCCGGTGTGTCGCTGTCTGTGAAGAATTTGTACTGTCCATTCTCCCCATGATGGTGAGGGTTTCCTCTGGGTACTTCCGTTTCCTCCCCCATTCCAAAGGTGTACAGGTCAATAGGCTGGTGGGTCATATGGTGCAATCGGGCAGCATGGGTGTGTTTGATCGGAAGGGCCTATACCACTCTGTATCTCTAAGTAAATAAAGTAAAAAAATCTGAAAACAGGCGGTAGCATCCATCTCCAGGGAACTAGGATATGAAAGCAAGGACATAATGCTAACACATTATAAGGTGTTGGTCAGACCACACTTGGAGTATTGTGAGCAATTTTGGGTCTCTTATCTAGGAAGGGATGTGCTGGCGTCGGAGAGAGTTCTGAGGAGGTTCGTGAGAATGATCGCAGGAACGAAAGGATTAACGTATGAGCAGTGTTTGATAGCTCTCAGGCTGTACACACTGGAGTTTAAAAGAATGAGGGGGGATCTCACTGAAACTTACTGAATATTGAAAGGCCTAGATAGAGCAGATGTGGAGCGGATGTTTCCTAGTCTGGGATCAAAGGGCACGGCCTCAGAATAGAAAGATGTCCATTTAGAACAGAGATGAGGAGGAATATTTTTTTAGCCAGAGGGTGGTGAATCTGTGGAATGCATTGCCCTAGATGGCTGTGCCCAAGTCACTGGGTATATTTAAAGCAGAGTTTGATAGGTTCTTAATTAGTCAGGATGCCAAAGGCTCTGGAGAGACGGCGGAGGAATGGGGTTGAGAGGAATAATAAGTCAGCCATGATGGAATGTCAAAGCAGACATGATGGGCTGAATGGCCTAATTCTGCTCCTATCCTTAATGGTCGTATGGTCAGGCTGCATCTATGGATTGAGAAACAGCATTAGCATTTGAGGTTGTCAGAACTTTTCTTGAGGCGCCACAATAGTGTAGCGGCTAGCAGGACACTATTACACCTCGGGATGTCGAGTTTGGAGCTCAATCCGGCATCTTCTGTAAGCAAGTTGGTACATTCCTTCCTCCTAGTTTCCTCCAGGTGCTCTGGTTTCCTCCCACAGTCCAAAGACGTAACAGTCAGTAGGTTAATTGGTCATTGTAAATTGACCCGTGATTAGGCTAGGGTTAAATCGGTGGGTTCATTGGGCAGGAAGCCCTGTTTTGTGCAGTATCTCTAAATAAATAAAAAGCTGGAGAAGTGAGAGATCCAGATGATGAGATTGAACAATGGGAATAAATGAGATGGATTGCTCTTTCTGCTCCTACCTCCCTCCTTGACCTTGAGTTCAAATTTGATTTTAGACGTGCCACTGATGACTGCATACACCACCTCGTCCTCCTTCGTTGCATTGTTCACGATCAGCTTGTGCAGCACGCCTTCCGATGTAATAGTGTGCTTTTCACCTGCCTGGATATCTTTGCCATCTCTTTGCCATTTCACTTTAGCATCTGCCTTGGCGACTTCGGCCACAAACTCTGCCTGACTCCCAGCCGTCACCTCTAGGGTCTTTGGTTTCTTGGTAAACGCCGACACTGTAGGAGAGAAAACATTGTCACGCTGCATCGTGTCCAAAAGCAGACATGATCAAAATCAAAATCAAACTTAAAATCCCTTAGGATTAATTTACATGCATATAACTACAACAGAAATTTCATTTTATTTATTGAGATACAGCATAGAATGGGCCCTTTGGGCCCTTCGAGTCACGCCATCTAGCAATTCCCCGATTTAATCCGAGCCTAATCACAGGGCAATTTACAGTGACCAATTAACCTATCAACCGGTAGGTCTTTGGACTGTGGGAGGGAACTAGAGCACTCCAAGGAAAGCCACGCCATCGTGGGCAGAACACAAACTCCTTACAGGCTGCTGTGGGAAATGAACCTGTGTCACATGTACTGTAAAGCATTGTGCTAACCACTGCTGTACACAACGACTGACAATCAACGTGCAAACAAAGGCAGATTGTGCAAATAAAAAAATAAATAATATCAAGAACATGAGTTGTCGAGCCCTTGAAGATGAGTCTGTAGGACACGAAATGCTGGAGAAACTCAACAGGCCAGGCAGCATCTAAGAAAAGAGTACAGTTGACACTTCGGGCCAAAAGCCTTCAGCATCTGCAGATTTTCTCTTGTTTCTGTAGGTTGTGGAATCAGTTCAGTGTTGTGGTGAGTGAAGTTATCCACACCGGTTCAGGAAGGGTAATAACTGCTCCTGAACTAGTGGCATGGAACTAAGTACCAGCAAGAAGAGGACAAGGCCCTACTGGTGGAGTTCTTGACGATGGACGCTGTTTTCTTGTGGCAATGCTTCATGTAGATGTGCTCAATGGTGGAGAGGACTTTGCCTGTGATGGACTGGGCTGTTTCCATCACTTTCAGTAGAGTTTTTCTGGACTGGTGTACAAGATGTCAGGAAGGATCTTTCCAGATTCATTGCATGCTTTGAAATACTGTACGTGTGACAAAAGATAAACTTAATCTTTATTATCATTGCTTGCCTGCACAGCCCGTGCTGCCCAGGCACGACGTGTGACCCTGCAGGGAGACTGTGAGGATATTAGTGCCCCAGGCTCTCAGGGTGGTAAATCTCTGTGGAATTTTTCACTGATCCTTATTGACCCCGTGCACAGTCTAACATTGCAACTTGCATTATTCCAGCCTGACCCAACTACATTCCACATAGGACATTTTCCTGAGCCAATAGCAGAAGACACACTGAGTTCCACAGTGTGTGTCTCATCCCTATCTATATTTACCCTTCCAACCTTCACTCTGTTCCAGACTAACTAGTCACCCACCACCTTTCACACAATGCTTTCCACAGATTTCTCCAGAATGACACTCTGATGATCTTTACACAACAATCCCACTTGCCTTTCAGTTGTTCTGTGTCACTAATGAAATGGAGCATCTTGCCCTAAGCACGGTTCAACACTACTAGGTATCAGCTCATTGGGCCACATAATCAAGGATCAACTCTACTCACCGTATCCATTCAGTCCTCACTTCACTAGGTACAACTGCTCGTTAATGCGATCAATTAATCACATCACAGCAACTCAATGTATTAAAGCACACAAACACGGTCAAGAGGTTCAGTTGTTGTTCAGACCAAACATCAGAAAGGTGAAGAAATGGGACCCAAGTGACTTTGACTGTGGAATGATTGTTGGTGCCGGCAGTATCTCAGATACTGCTGATCTTCTGAGATTTTCACCCACAACATTTTCTAGAGTTTACAGAGAATGGTGTGAAAAACAGTGAGTGGCAGTTCTGTGGGTGAAAATGCCTTGTTAGTGACAGAGGTCAGAGGAGAATGGCCAGACTGGTTCAAGCTGACAGTAACTCAAATACCCACATGATTCACAGTGCTGTGCAGAAGAGCATCTCTGAATGTACAACATGTTAAACCTTGAAGTGGATGGGCTACTGCAACAGAAAACACAAACATACACTCAGTGGCCACTTAACTGGGTGCAGGTTAAAGTATGGTACAAAGTGGATTTATGCTACTCAGTACTGGCTATTGAGTGTATGTTTACAGGTTTTAGCAATTTGATGTGGTGTACTGGTCATGGTGTGACAAAATAGGTAATCACAGACTAGGGCGTTTCTGTGCTATACTTTTCTATGTCTCTAAGACTTTAAAATGTGCATTAATACATAAATAACAGCATGTATTTATAATGTAAACTACATTATAAACAGTGGTTTAAAGTGTTTACAGCACAATCACAGGTAATAAGCAGAGGGGGTGGGGGATAACTGGAAAGGATGATCAGATTAACTGCCTGGGAAGAAATTTTTAAGATAGTATGAAGTTTGTTATTTTTAATAGCCCTATTTCCTGCCTGTTTCTTTGTCCTAAACACACTCGCCTGGATGAGTGCAGCTCCATCAACACTCAAGAAGCTTGACACCATCCAGTACAAGGCAGACCAGCTGATCGTTACCCCTTCCACAGGCATCCAATCCCTCCACCATCGATGAACAGTTGCAGCAGTGTGTACTATCTACAAGATGCACTGCAACAACACACCAAAGGCAGCACCTCCCAGACCCACAGCCACTACCGTCCAGAAGGATGAGAACAGCAGATACCTGGGAACACCACCACTTGGAAATCCCCCTCCAAGTCACTCACCATCCTGACTTGGAAACATATTGCCATTCCTTTATTGTCACCGGGTCAAATTCATGGAATTCCCTCCCTAACAGCACCGTGGGCGTACCTACATCTGAGGGGCTGCAGTGGTTCAAGAAGGCAGCTCATCACTACCTTCTCAAGGGCAACCAAGGATGGGCAATAAATGCTGGCTTAGCTGGCGACGCCCATATCCCGTAAGTGAATAAATGAAAAAAACACATACAAGTAAGAAAGTTATTTTCATGAAGTTGTGTTACAGCTTTATAAAACTCTAGTTAGATCACATCTGGAGTAATGTAGACAGCTGTGGTTATCCCCCCTTGGGAAGGATGTCGGGGTCTTGAAGAGGATACATAAGGGGTTTACCAGGACGTTGCCTGGATCAGAGGGCATGTCCTATAACAAGGGGTTGGACAAACTTGCGTTGTTTTCTCTCGAGTGCTGGAGGCTGCAGAGAGATCTGATAGAGGTTTATTAGATTATGAGAGGCATAGATAGAATAGACAGCTGGTATCTTTTTTCTAGGGTTGAAATATCTAATACAAGAGGGCATGCATTTAAGGTGAGAGGGGGTAATTTTAAAGGGCATATGAGGGGCAGGTTTTCGTACAAAGTGAATGGAGGGTGCCTGGACCGCAATGCCTGGGGTGGTGGTAGAGACAGAAACATTAGAGATTCATATAAGACATTTAGATAGACACATAAATGTGAGGAAAATGGAAGGATATGGACATTGTGACGGTAGAAGGAATTAGTTTAGTTGGCCATTTGATTACGAATCTAATTGGTACAGCACAACATTGTGGGCCGAAGGGTCGATTATTGTGTTGTACTGTTCTGTGCTCAAAGTCTTGCAGTGATGGTAGTCTGCAGCCAATGATCTTCTCTGCTGATCTGACAGTTCGCCATAGTTTTTGTGTATTGTGGGAGGATGCTGCACCAAACCAGACAGTAATAGTTGATGTGAGGATGCTTTCTATAATGGCGGTGTAGAATTACACCAGTATAATGGCAGTGTAGAATTACACCGGTATAATGGCAGTGTAGAATTACACCGGTATAATGGCAGTGTAGAATTACACCACTATGTTTTGGGGAAGATGAAATTTCACCAGCTGCCACATTTCTAAATGGGCTTATACCAATTCTGCCAAATTTCTTTCCTCATGACATATGAGCCTATTTGGCACATCAAGTGTATCCTGACTCTCAGCTTATTCCTAGCAATCCCATTGCCTCATTATTTCCTTGTGACATATTAATCATGGAATCATAAGACCCTTCAGTTCATCTTGTTTGTGCCAACCTGGACTTCTGCCGACTTCCATTGACCTGCCCCTGGACCATAGCCCTTCATACCCCTCCCATTCATGTACCTACCCAAACTTCTCTTAAATGTTACAATTGAATCTGCAACTACCAATTCCACTGACAGCTATTACAACTCGTACCAGCCCCTGGACGAAGTTCCCCATTATGTTTGCCCTAAAACTTTAAGCCATTCACCCTTAACCTATGACCTGTAGTTCTAGACTCACCCGACCTGAGGGAAAAAGCCTGCTTGCATTTGCCCTATCTATACCCCTCTATCAAATCTCCCCTCAGTCCTAACCTATTCAACATTTCCCTGTAACTCAGGTCCTCAAGTGCCAGCAATATCCTTGTAAATTTTCCATGCACTTAGTCTTATTGATACCTTTCCTGTATGTAGGTGACCAGAACTGCATAGAATTCTCCAAATTAAGCTTCACCAATGCCTTATACAACTTCAACATAACATCCCAACTCCTGTACTCAGTACTTTGATTTATGAAGATCAATGTAATGAAAGTTCCCTTTACAACCCTATCTCAATATCACAACATGGAAACAGGTCCTTCATCCCATCTGGCTCCTCCTGACAGTGTTGCCCTCCAAGCTGGTCCCATCTACACGTGTTTAGCCCTGACTCAGTTGCCCGTCTACCTCAAACTTATTCTCCTGTCACACATCTACATCAGGGGTGCAGGGTAGGTCAAGTCTAACCAATCTTGTAGAGTTTTTCGAGGAAGTTACCGGGAAAGTTGATAAAGACAAGGCAGTGGATGGTGGCTACATGGACTTTGGCGGGCCTTTGACAAGGTCCTGCATGGGAGGTTGGTCAAGAAGGCTCAGTCGGTTGGGCAAAAAGACGAGGTAGTAAACTGGACTGGACATTGGCTTTGTGGAAGGAACTAGAGAGTGAAAGCAGATGATTGGCCCTCTGAGGTGGAGGCTTCTGACTAGTGGTGTGCTGCAGGGATCAGTGCTGGGTGTGTTATTAGTTGTCATTTATATCAATGATCTGGATGATAATGCGGTTAACTGGATCAGCAAATTTGCAGACGACACCAAGATAGGGGTGTAGTGGAGAGTGAGGAAGGCTGTCATGGCTTGCAGAGGGATCTGGATCAGCTGGAAAAATGGCAGATGGAATCGAAGGCAGACAAGCGTGAAGTGCTGAACTTCGGTAGGACCAGCCAGGGTAGGTCTTACACAGTGAACGGTAGGGCACTGAGGGGTGAGGTAGAACAAAGGAATCTGGAAATAGAGGTCCATAATTCACTGAAAGTGCAGCACAGGTAGATAGGGTTGTAATGAAAGGTTTTGGCACATTGAACTTCATAAATCAATATATTGAGTACAGGTGATGGGATGTTATGTTGAAGTTGTATAAGACATTAGTGAGGCCTAATTTGGAGCATTGTGTGCAGTTTTGGTCACCTACCTGCAGGAGAGATGCAAATAAGGTTGAAGGAGTACAGAGAAAATTTAGGAGGATATTGCTGGGACTGGAGGACCTGAGTTATAAGGAAAGATTGAATTGGTTAGGACTGTATTCCTTAGAACATAGAAGATTGAGAGGAGATTTGATAAAGGTATACAAAATTATGAGGGGTATTGATAGGGTAAATGCAAGCAGGCTTTTTCCACTGAGGTTGGGTGGGACTACAGCCAGAGATCATGGGTTAAGGGTGAAAGCTGAGAAGTTTGAGGAACATGAGGGGAAACGTCCTTGTTTTGAGGTAGTGAAAGTGTGAAAGTGTCCATGTGAGCTCGATTTCAACGTTTGAGAGAAGTTTGGATAGGTACATGGATGGTAGGGTTTTGGAGAGCCATGGTCCCGCTGCTGGTCATTGGGAGTAGCCAGTTTAAATCCTTCAACAGATACTCGATGGGCTGAAGGGCCTGTTTCCATGCCATACTTTTCTATAAATCTAGGGTTAACTTAAAATGGCCAATTAGTCTTCCAACCTGTACATCTTTGGGACATGAGAGGAAACTGGAGCACCTAGGGAATCCCCACACACTCACGAGGGGAGCATACAATTCCACACCCAAGGTCAGGATCAGAATCAGAGTCAGGTTTATCATCATTGAGATATTGCATGAAGTTTGTTGTTTTGTGGCAGCAGTACAGTGAAATATATAAAAAATACTCTGAGTTACAGCAAGAAATACGAGAAAATTTAGTGCCAAAAGAGAGCAAAACAGTGAGGTAGTGGTTGTGGGTTCAGGGATTGCTCAGAAATGTGATGGCCGAGCGGAAGAAGCTGTTCATAATCTTCAGGTTTCTGTACCTCAACCCCGATGGCAGTAATGAGAAACCAGTATGTCCCAGATCGTGAGGATCTTTAATTATGGATGCTGTCTTCTTGAGGAGTTTTTTGAGGATTGAACTTGGGCTTTTAGAGCTGTGGGACGGCAACTTCACCTGCTCTCTGGTGAAGGTTTTAACTCAGACAATTATTAGTCCTAGAATAAAAATCTAGTCTCAGTATGGATGTCTGAAGCACGAGATTGTTACCCTTATCCTCTCATCCCTCCTCTTCTTCTCACCTCCTACCCTTTCTCCCATGGTCCACTCTCCTCTCCTTTCAGATTCCATTTTCCTGAGCCCTTTACCTCTTCTACCCGTCACCTCGCACTCCATACCCCTCACCCACTCATCCACTTTGCCCCTCACCTGGTCTCACCTGTCATGTCAGTCAATGAGGTATCAACATAGACTAACCTCCTCCTCCCTTACACGTCCCTCTGATCACAAACACAAGAGATTCAGCGGATGCTGGAAATCCACACACACACACACACACACACACACACACACACACACACACACACACACACACACACACACACACACACACACACACACACACACACACACACACACACACACACACACACACACACACACACACACACACACACCAGGCAACATCCATGGAGAGGAATTAGAATCAACCATCAACCTTTTGGGCTGAGACCCTTCGTCAGGACTGGAACAGAAGAGGGATGAAGCCAGGGTGAGAAGGGGGAGGAGTACAAGCTAGCAGATGATAGGGGATGGGGAAAGAGGGTGAAGATTTAAATTTCCACTCTGGGAAATAAATACTGGCAATCTATCCTGTCTCTGCTTCTCATGTTTTATAAACTTCTATCAGGTCACCAGCCCCCATCCCCTTCAGCTGCCAGTGCTCCAGAGAAAACAACCAAAGTTTGTCTGACACACACAGACCCTTCATCGGGGTCTCTACTGTACGCCCCTCACATCGTCATGTCCCCAGTTCCTCATGCATCGTATCCCAATGCGATGTATAATCAGCAGCTAACATCTCCAATCTGCGTTCATCATCATCATGTGTCATGTTGTTGGACGTGGGCGATCACAGTCTTTCCATGACCATGACTGCTCTTAGCAAAGTTTTCTACAGAAGTGGTTTGCCATTGCCTTCTTCTGGGCAGTGTCTTTACAAGACGGGTGACCCTCAGCCATTATCAATTCTCTGTCTGCCTGGGGTCAGTGGTCACATAACCAGGACTTCAGTATACAGTATTCACCAGGGAAAAGGATCTTGGCAATTGTGGGGATGACTTACAGCAGACTGAAACACTTGATCATATAGACATAAAGGAAGATGATATGCTGGAGCTTTTGGAAAACACTAAGTTAGATAAGTCACTGGGACCAGATGGGATATACCCCAGGCTACAGTGGAAAGAGAGGGAGGAGACTGCTGAGTCTCTTGCAATGATCTTTGCATCATCAATAGGGACGGGAGAAGCACTGGAGGATCGGAGGGCTGCAAATGTTGTTCCCTAGTTCAAAAAAGGGAGTAGAGATAACCCAGGAAATTAAAGACCAGTGAATCTGACTTCAATGGTGGGCAAGTTGTCCTTATGAGAATAGGTTGAGTGAACTTGGCTTTTTCTCCTTGGAGCGACGGAGGAGGAGAGGTGACCTGATAGAGGTGTAGAAGATGATGAGGGGCATAGCCATATCGTGTGGATAGCCAGAGGCTTTTTTCCAGGGCTGAAATGGTTATCACACGGGGCATAATTTTAAGGTGCTTGGGACTAGGTATCAAAGGAGTGTCAGGGGTAAGTTTTTCACACAGAGAGTGGTGGGTGCATGGAATGCACTGCCGGTGGTGGTGGAAGCGGATACAATAGGGTATTTTAAGAGCCTCTTCGATAAGTACATGGAGCTTAGAGGGCTATGCTGTAGGGAAACTCGAGGCAGTTTCTAGAGTAGGTTGCATGGTTGGCACAACATTGTGGGCTGAAGGGCCTGTAATGTGCTGTAGATTTCTATGTTTTACGTTCCATTGATTTGTGATGGGCACCGGCTGCTCATATGATGATCCACCGTCTGCTCCCATGGGTTCAAGTGCTACCTAGCAAGGGTGACGTAAGGCACTAGTGGAGGGAAGGAGCGCCCTACACCTCCTTTGGTAGCAAAGTATCTCCACCTCACTACCCAAGGATCTGAGTTAACAACTCAGTTGGGATGAAATCTCCAGATCCTTACCTACTGCTGACACACGGCTACAGACAGCCTGTACAAGAGCAAACATGACACTCCACACATCTCGATACAGCACTTAACGTCACACATTATTGGCAGGCACAGTGATAGATACCCGAGAAGCTCAAAGGAAGGTCACCTTCAATCAGTATCTGGTAATTTCTGAAAATGAGACCAGAGCTCCCAGCTGCTGTCTAACAGCGGGATGTCCATGCTTTGGTTCACAGTTGGAGGCTGGCCAAAACAGCAGTGGACACAGGAGAAGGTGCCCCATGAGACAGACAGCACATCCATGCGGAGGGCAAGAAAACTGAGCTTAGCTCCATATCCCTCAGTGGGATCATTACTATTAATGGGGAATCACAGTCGGAATCAGAACCAGCTTTAATATCATCACATATGTTGTGAAATTTGTTGTCTTTGTGGCAGCGGTACAAAGCAATAGACAATAATAGAAAACTGTGAATGACAGTGTGTGCGTGTGTGTGTGTATATATATATAAATTTTTATTTATATATATATATATATATATATATACACACACACACACACACACAATGGTTAAATTAAATAAGTCGGGCAAAAATAGAAATAAAAAAGTTGTCTGGTGGTGTTCATGGGTTCAATGTCCATTTAGGAATCAGATGGCAGAGGGGAAGAAGCTGTTCCTGAATTGGTGTGTGTGCCTTCAGGCTTCTGTATCTCCTCCCTGATGGTAACAATGAGAAGAGGGCACGTCCTGGGTGATGGGGGTCTTTAATAATGGATGCTGCTTTTTTGAGGCATCGCTTCTTGAAAGATGTCCTGGATACCTCAGAGGCTAGTGCCTATGATGGAGCTGATTAAGTTTACAATCCTCTGCAGCCTACTTTGATAAAGAAAGAAAATACAACGGATTCCAGTTGGACCATCAGTTAAATGGGGCAGCTGCATTTTTGGGACAATTTTCATCAGGAAAAGAACTGGGATTCTGTTTGTTTATTTGGAACACCACTGGGATGGTGGACTGTTGCTGAACAGTTTCTAACTAGCGTCAGTCTTGTACACTTGCATGGTCGTTGGACACTATAGAGCAAACTGACTTCAAATAGAATCAGTTAGATGTGCTTGTGTTACGTTATCTATTTGGGCCACGGATGCCGATTCAAGAAGCAGTGATTTTGGTTTTGTTTTTTATTTTGTCCTTGTGCTGGAAGGCTATGATCTGCAGTGGGTGTCTGCTGATTTTGGTCATTCACAGTCAATGAAAAGAACACAGCAGCCTACACTGGATGAACTCCTCTATTGATAACTATTAGGAACTAGTACACAGCTTTATAGTACTATATTAGACTTGGTGGTGTTCTAATTTGTTCTGTATTTCATTTAAATACATAATTTGTTACTCAGTTAAATTATAGTTTTTCTTTTTTTTTAAATACCTTTTTAACAATTTTCTTGAAGTTTTGGTTAATTGAAGCAGTCAGTTAATTGGCCCAAAATGTCCTGGTCTCAATGTGTCCCAATAAACTGGAATCCAGTGTACTTTACATTCTCATAGAAAACGTTTCCCTTAGGGCTCTGCAGCCTACAGAATACTAATTACTTAAAGTTCAAGTTTAACTTTCATGCAACCAGACATGAACACCCCACGAGTAGAGCCAAACAAAACAGTGTTCCTCCAGGGCCAAGGTGCAAAACACAGTACCAACAGTCACGCACAGCACAAAGCACACATAGCACATATAAGCTTGCAGCAAAATACAGCCGGTCAAAAAAATATAATATAGCCCATGTCCCTGAGTGGCATGTCCTGTAAATTGATGGTGTATGTGTGGTATCGGCAAGATGTCTCAGCAGTCGACAGATGAATGAATGTATGCACTGACACACGCACTACAGCTTGTCATTCCACCGATTGAACATCGGAGGGCAGCACCCACAGGTGACTATAGTGATGTACACTATGGGCATCTTGCACAAAGCAAGATCGCACAAGCATCGATGAAATCAATAACTAAATAACTTGGTTATTTTAAAGAAAAGGACACAAATTAGCTTTGCCTTGAGAAATACCAAGGATGAAATATTTCCTCCCACGTTCTAAAGCCGAGGATGTGCTGGGGGCAGCCCGCTAGTGTCGCCATGCTTCTGGCACCAACATGGCGTGCCCACAGCCCACTAACCCTAATCCATACAACTTTGGGGTGTGGGAGGAAACCAGCGCATCTGGAAGAAACCTATATAGTTGCAGGGAGAACGTACGAACTCCTTATAATCAGCGTACGGAATTGAACCCTGGTCACTGGCGCTGGAAAATGTTGCACTAGCTACTACAGTACCTTGCTGCCCAATGGGATAACAGACAATAAGAGGCTTAGAAAGAATAGATACATGGGGACATTAAAAACAAGGGGGCAGAGATTTAAGTTTTCAAGGGGACCCAAGATGTAAATTTATTGTACACCGACAATGGGTGATATCCAGAATACACTGACAGTGAAGGCAGTGGAATCAGATAAGTTTAATATTCATTTAGACAGGGAGTTTAGTGAGGGAGTGTGAGTGGATTTGGTTTTAGTGTGACTGGGCAGTGGTGTAAATCTTCACAGTGCCAGCAATCACCGATCAGGGTTCCATTCCTGCCCCTGTCAGTAAGGAGTCTGTACGTTCTCTCCGTGGGGGTTTCCTCCGCCCACTCTGGTTTCTTGTCTTCTCCTACATTCCAGCGATGTGCGAAGAAGGAACGGTCAATGTTTTGAGTCAAGGTACTCTATCAGGACCGGATTCATGCACCTGCAGCTCATTCCATAGATATGTTATGAAGAACTTGCCCTTCAAGCCCCTCTCACCTTAAATCTATGGCCTCCAGAATGGCAGAGTAGCCTAGCAGTCTGCGTAACACTTTACTGCACCACCATTGAGCACATTTACAAGGAGCACTGCCACAGGAAAGTAGCATCCATCATCAGGGACCCCCATCACCCAGGCCAACCTTTCTCCTCACTCCTGCCTTCAAGAAGGAGGTACAGAAGCCTTCAGGAACAGTTATTACCCCCCAAACATTAGGATAACTTTTATTTATTTATTGATTCATTGATTGAGATCCAACGTGGAACAGGCCCCTCTGGTCCTTTGAGCAGTGCCTCTGGCAAATACTGATTTAAACCTAGTTTAATCACGGGTCAATGTGCTATGACCAAATAACCCACCAACCAGAACAACTTTCAGCTGTGGCGGGGGGTGGGGGGGGGGGGAATCTGGAGGACCCAGAGGAAATGATGGGTCACATGAAGAATGTACAAACTCCTTACTGGGAGCAGCGGGAATTGAACCCAGGTGCTAACCACTATGCCCCCATTCACCCACTCCAAACACTGAAGTGATTCCACTTCCAGTGACTCTACAACTCATGTTCTCCATGTTTATTGTTTATTTATTTTATTTTATTTCTTTTCTTTATGTATTTGCACAGTTTGTTCTCTTTTGCAAATTGGTTGTTTGTCTATCTCCAGTGTGTGAGATTTTTCATCGATTCTATTGTGTTTCTTTCTATTTACTGTGAATGCCTGCAAAAAGCTGAATCTCAGGGTTGTATATGGTGACATATATCTAGTTTGATAATAAATTTACTCTGAACATTGAGCTTATAGCACCAGTGATCAGAAGGCTGGGATTCAATTCCCATCGCTGTCTGTGAGCTTGTACGTTTTCTCCGTGACTGTGTGGGTTTCCTCTGGGTGCTCCAGTTTCCTCCCACATTCCAAAGACATATGGGTTAGGGTTAGTAGGTGGTAGGCCTGTTACGTTGGTGCCAGAAGAGTGGCGACTCTTGCGGGCCGCCGCCGCACATCCAACTGTGACGCGGTGACGCAAACGATGCTTCTCATTACGTTTCAATACGTGTGCCACCTAAAGGTGATCTTTAATCTTCCCCAGTGTGTGCACCTGCTGGGCAGAAATGCAGCACGGCCTTTCCTGCTCTAACACTCTACAATTCACTGAGAAAGGAGCCTGTTATTAATAGCCTCAGCTCTGGCACAAGCCCCGGACTCTCTTTGATTTCCTCCCCAGTGCCTCAATAAACGTGTTGTGACATAGCATCAAGTTAGCTTCAGGAATGTGAATGAGTCTCAGGGAGTCGGGTCACTCTCCTTGCTGGGACTGATTCCTGGAACATTAATCACCGAGGACCCCTTTCATCGATTGGCTGATTCACTTCCATCCATGTGATACACCTCCAACCAATCAGAAACCAAGCTGCCTCATTGTCACCCAGATGGATAACTTAATGCTGGCAGCTGTAATAATTTGATTGCAGTCCCCATCTTCATCTCCCTAACAAACAGGTAAACAAGGAGGTTGACAGAAATAAAAACAATTATTTTTAACCATTCCCCTGACTTCTCTCAGCTTTTGCTCCTAGTCCTGCCCAGAAGACTGATGCTCGGTAGGCAAAGAGCAGGGCTACCTGGAGAATGGTGACTCCAGCCATGTTTAAATTCTGCAGCAGGGACCGAGTTCCTGATTCATTCCTCATCAGTCCCACAACTCTGCAGATTTCACACAGGAGCTTCATCTGAGCAGACGAACTGGATTGTTGTTAAATCCCTTCTAGTTGACTCAGGGAATGTCCTTATTCTGGCGGGAGGGGGGGGGGGGAGAGCGTGAGGTACTTAGTGCAGTTAACTTCTACGCTGTCAGAAGAAACTAGAAAGTAACAACAAATGCCAGAACTACCAGTAACACCCATTCCCTGTAAATAAATAGGGAGAGATACACTGGCCAAACTGACTATCGTATAACATTGAACATAGAACATTACAGCACAGTACAGGGCCTTTTAGTCCCACACCGTCAAATCAGGAACAGTTATTACCCTACAATTATCAGGTCTGGATAACTTAACTCTCCTCAACTCTGAACTGACTCCACAACCTATGGACTTACTTTCAAGGTTCTACAACTTTAATCTCAGTATTATATTTCTATCTATCTATCCACCCATCCTTTTTTATTTGCACAGTTTGTCTTCTTTTGCACATCGGTTGTTTGTCAGTCTGTGCTGGTGTAAGGTTTTTCATTGTCTCTATATAGTTCTTTGTTCGACCTTGAATGCCCACAAGAAAATGAATCTCTCATGGTAGTATATGGTGATATGTATATATACTTTGATAATAAATTTACTTTGAACCTTTTAACCTACTTTAAGATCAGTCTAACCCTTCCCTCCCCCGTAACCCTCTATTTTTCTGTCATCCATGTGCCTACCTGGAAGTTTCTTAAGTGTCCCTAATGTATCTGACTCTATCAAGTCAAGTCAACTTTTATTGTCATTTCGACCATAACTGCTGGTACAGTGCATAGTAAAAATGAGACAACGTTTTTCAGGACCATGGTGTTACATGACACAGTACAAAAACTAGACTGAACTACGTAGTAAAAAAACAACAACACAGAGAAAGCTACACTAGACCACAGACCTACACTGGACCTACCACCACCCCTGACAGGGCATTCCACACACTCATCTCCCTCTGTCTTCCCCTACTATACTTTAAAATTATACCTGCTTGTGTTAGCCATTTCTGCCCTGGGAAAAAGTCACTGTCTGCCCACTACATCTATGCCTCGGATCATCGGGTCAATGGGATGGAGGTACATTGGGCGGGAGAGAGCTGTAACACTCCCCACATACCCAGATGCAGAATCAGAATCAGATTCAGTATCACTGCTATATGTCACGAAATTTGTTGTTTAGCAGCCAAAGTACATAATAATAAAATACCATAAATTACAACAAGTATTTATTAAAAATAATTTAAATAAGTAGTAAAAAAGAGCAAAGATAATATTGAGGTAGTGTTCATGGGTTCATTGTCTGTTCAGAAATCTGGTGGCAATGGGGCAGAAGCTGTTCCTGAAACAGTGAGTGTGTATCTTTAGGCTCCTGTGCCTCCTTCCTGATGGTAGCAGTGAGTTGACAGCATGTCCTGGGCAATGGGGGTTCTTAATGAAGATACTGTGTGAAATCTCCATCTTGGAGGATCTATCTGGGCCTGGAATACTGATGCAAGCATGAAGAAGGCAGACCAGTGACTCTGCTTCAGTAGGAGTTTGAGGAGATTGGATAAGTCCCCAAAGACATACACAAGTTTCCGCAGGTGGAGAACATTCTGACTGTCTGATATGGAGGTTCCAATCCACAGGATCACAAGAGGCTGTAGGGGGTTGTAGCTCTATTATGGGTTCAATCCTCTCCACCATCAAAGTCATCTTCAAGTGGAAGTGCTTCACGAAGGTGGCATTGATCACTAAGGACTCTCACCATCCAGGACCTGCCCTCTTCTTATTACTACCATCTGGGAGAAGATACAGGAGCCTGAAGACCAACATTCTATTCAGAATCACTATTTGGAAACAGCTTCTTCTCCCTCAGATTCCAGAATGGTCCATGAACTCTATCTCATTATTTCTTGTGTTTGGACTATTTTTTATAGTTTATAGTAACTTTGTGAGTTTACAATGTACTGCTGCCACAAAACAACAAATCTCACATTAACTAAGCCAGTGATAAGACAGGGGCAGCACGGCGGTGTAGCAGTTAGCATAATGGTCTACATTGTCAGCGATTGGGGTTCAATTCCCACCACTGTTTGTAAAGAGTTCTCTCAGTGACCTCGGGGGTTTCCTCCAGATGCTCCGATTTCAGACCAGGTTTTGTGGGTGTGCCGTATTTGATGCTAGAAGCACAGTGACACTTGCAGCCTGCTCCCTGCACATCCTCCGGCTTCGTTGGTCATGACGTAAATGATGCATTTCTCTGTATGCTGCTGCCATCAGGTAGAAAGTACAAGAGCCCCAAGACTCACACCATCTGGATCAAGAACACTTACCACCCCTCAACCATCAGGCTCCTGATCAAAGGGGAGACAGTAAGCACACTCACTTGCCCTATCATTGAGATGTTCCCACAACCAGTGATCTCACTTTAAGGACTCTTTATCCCATTATCTCATGCTCTCATTATTTATTGCTATTTAGAAACATAGAAAACCTACAGCACAATACAGGCCCTTCAGCCCACAATGCTGTGCTGAACATGTCCTTACCTTAGAAATGACCTAGGGTTATCTCCTCTGCACCCTTTCTATGGTTTCCATATTTATATTTGCATTTGCACAGTCTTCTGCACTCTGGCTGATCTTTCATTGATCCTGTTTTAGTTACTATTCTATGCTGACGCTGGTTACGAGGAACAGCCTGACCCTGGTTGTGGACAGTAGCCATGGGCAGAGAGTGGGAGGGTTGTGACTGGAGATGTGGAGCTGAATTGCAGCCCGAAGCCCTAATCCCGTCTTCATTTTTCATTTGCCCTGAAGAGCTGTCGGCAGCCAGTGACGTACTGACAAGCAGCAGCTGTACAACACATCCTGGTTTGCCAGTCCCTGGGACAGGGTGCTGACAGCCAGTAGAAGATATTTAATCCAATCTGATTCACTCCACTAAAATTGGAATTGCAAAGCCCCTGCGCCGTTGTGACTGAGGCGCTTTGACCCCACTCGCTGGTTGAGGAGGCTTCACTCCCCTCTCTCCTCATCCTGAAATAACTCAAGAATGCGAAAAAGAAAATGGGAGAAAAGAGAAACGTAGAGATAGAAAGATCAATTCTGTCTCTGCAGGAGCTTTCAAACACCCCAGCATATCCCGAACTGTTTTAATACCCACTGAGTATTTCCGAAGTGCGTAAGAGTTACCAAATAATCAGTGGATGCAACACCCTCATAGTGAACTGCAATGTTTGTGACCAGCACAGTCCGAGGATGTGTTGGGGAGCCCACAAGTGTTGCTGTGCTTTTGACACCAACATAGCATGTCCACCTCTTACTAACCCTAACCCACAGGAAACCGGAGCACCCGCAGAAACCCACGCGGTCTCGAGGAGAATGTACCAACTCCTTCCAGACAGCAGCGGGAATTGAACCCGATCACTGGCACTGTAAAGCACTGCACTAACGGCTACACTACCACGTCACCCTCAGACCCTTCAGTCTGAGAGATCCCAGCCCCAACCCGGAACCCTTACAGGCACAGCAGGTGAGAAAGAGAGAGACGAGTGAACACCAACAAGGTGATAACAGCTGAAAGAAAAAGGCTGGCAGAGAGGGAGGAGGAAATTCTGTTATTCCATTGCTAAGTTCCTTACATTCCTTCGTCCACAGTTTCCAGGATCCTATCCGTCCTCCAATTCCCCGGAATGACAAGCCAACACACAGTAGATTTCGCTAAGCGGAAGTTCAAAGTTCAAAAGTCCGAAGTAAATTCATTATCAAAGTACATATATGTTACTATATACTACCCTGAAATTGATCTTCTTGCAGACATTTACAGGAAAACATAGAAATATGATAGAATTTATGAAAAAACTATGTATAACTAAAAGTGACAACCAATGTGCAAAGAAGACAAATTGTGCAAGTTAAAATAAATAAGTAACACTGAGAAGATTGAGAAAGTATGGATGCATGTGATCCAAGGGGACATTGCTTTGTGGATCCAGAACTAGCTTGCCCACAGAAGGCAAAGAGTGGTTGTAGACAGGTCATATTCTGCATGGAAGTCGATCACCAGTGGAGTGCTTCAGGGATCTGTTCTGGGACCCTTACTCTTCATGATTTTTATAAATGATCTGGATGAGGAAGTGAAGGGAGGGGTTAGTAAGTTTGCTGATGACACTAAGGTTGGAGGTGTGGATAGTGTGGAGGGCTGTCAGAGGTTACAGCGGGACATTGATAGGATGCAAAACTGGGCTGAGAAGTGGCAGATGGAGTTCAACCCAGATAAGTGTGAAGTGGTTCATTTTGGTAGGTCAAATATGATGGCAGAATATAGTATTAATGGTAAGACTCTTGGCAGTGTGGAGGATCAGAGGGATCTTGGGGTCCGGGTCCATAGGACGCTCAAAGCAGCTGCGCAGGTTGACTCTGTGGTTAAGAAGGCGTACAGTGTATTGGCCTTCATCAATCATGGAATTGAATTTAGGAGCTGAGAGGTACTGTTGTAGCTATATAGGACCCGGGTCAGACCCCACTTGGAGTACTGTGCTCAGTTCTGGTCGCCTCACTACAGGAAGGATGTGGAAACTATAGAAAGGGTGCAGAGGAGATTTACAAGGATGTTTCCTGGATTGGGGAGCATGCCTTATGAGAATAGGTTGAGTGAACTCGGCCTTTTTTCCTTGGAGCAACAGAGGATGAGAGGTGACCTGATAGAGGTGTATAAGATGATGAGAGGCATTGATCGTGTGGGTAGTCAGAGGCTTTTCCCCAGGGCTGTAATGGTTGCCACGAGAGGACACAGGTTTATGGTGCTGGGGAGCAGGTACAGAGGAGATGTCAGGGGTAAGTTTTTTACTCAGAGAGTGGTGAGTGTGTGGAATGGACTGCCAGCAATGGTGGTGGAGGCGGATATGATAGGGTCTTTTAAGAGCCTTTTGGATAGGTACATGGAGCTCAGTAAAATAGAGGGCAATAGGTAAGCCTAGTAATTTCTAAGGTAAGGATATATTTGGCACAGCATTGTGGGCTGAAGGGCCTGTATTGTGCTGTAGGTTTTCTATGTTTCTGGGTTTCTAAGGTGAGTTGTAGAGTCCTTGAAAGCAAGTCTACAGGTTGTGGAATCTGTTCAGTGTTGTCGAGAGTGAAGCTATCCATACTGGTTCAAGGGTCTGATGGTTGTAGGGTAATAACAGTTCCTGAAGCTGATAGTGAGGGAAATTGGTCCCAAGCGTGACCATAAACTTCATGAACGGAGACACAGAAGACTTGAAATGCCAAAATGCAGAGGAATATACGAGCGGAGGGAGCGTTATCACACAAACATTAGAATCAGCCTGTTCTGCCGAGTTCCTCCAGCAGTCTGTGTGTTGCTGTGGACTCCATCTCCCTGGTGTGTCCAATGTGCTGGCAGGTCTCAGCAGGTCCATCAGCATCTGTGGGGAAGAGCGAACAGTGTCCACCACAGATGCTGCTCCACCTGCAGGGTTCCTCCAGCAGATTGCTTGTTGCTGGATCAAAGTGTAGGTTCATGGGGATGGGGAGGGAAGAGAAAGGGTTGGACAGGCAATGGTTGAGTAAATGAATTCTAAAACAGAGGAAGAATGGTGCATGGCCAAATGGAGATTGGAAGGGTGGGTGCAGGCAAAGATGGCAATTGGAATTAAAATCGTATTTTTATTATCATATGTAAAGATTAGCTTTATTTGTCACATGTACCCTGAATATCCAGTGAAAGATACACGCACCAGTGTAGCATGTCCACAACTCACTAACCCTAACCTGTTCGTCTTTGGACAGTGGGAGGAAACCGGAGCAACAGGAGGAAATTCACATGGTCATGAGGAGAATGTATAAACTCCTTACAGAGAGTGATGGAATTACAGAGAGAGATGGAATTAAACCTGGTCTGTTGGAGCTGCAAAGTGTTCTACCCCACAATGTACCTAGATACAGTGAAGTCGTGTCTTGCATACTGTCCATACAGATCAGATCATTGCACAGTATATTGAAATAGTACAAGGTAAAACAATAACAGAGTGCAGAAGTGTACTAGAACTTTAAATAGCATTGATTAAAATCAGGAGGGACAGTAACATAGACAGTAACAATCTTTTCCCCAGGGTAGGGGAAACCAAATCTAGGGGGCAAAGGGTTAGGGGCAACTTCTTCACACAGAGGGTGGTGAGTCTATGGAGTATGGTTGAGGCAGGTACAATAGTATCATTTAAGAGGAACTTGGAGAGGCACATGGTGGGGTGGGGCTTGCATAGATACAGGCCGAATGCAGGAAATTGGGACAAGCTGGGTTGGCACTGTGGTCAGTATGGACTGGATGGGCCCAAGGGCCTGTATTGCTCTATGATTCTAAGAACATGAATGCTGGCTGCACAGATTTGGGTAATGTGTCAACCCTGAGATAGAACGGGACGAGGACAGGTCCTCGGTGGACAGGAGATGCTGGAAATCCTGAGCAACACCCAGGAGCTCAGCAGGTCAGGCAGCGTCCTTGAAAAGCACAGAACTAAGGAAGGGTCTGGACCAGAAACATCAACTGTTCAATCCGAAGGGTTTCGGCCCGAAACGTCATTTGTACTCTTTTCCAGAGATGCTGCCTGGCCTGCTGAATCCCTCCAGCATTGTGTGTGTGTTGCTCGGATTTCCCGCATCTGCAGATCTTCTCTTGTTTACCATGCAGTGTCCAGGCTGGGTCCCTATTCCTTGGAAAGTGGGAGAATGAGGAGCTGGGTGAAAGACCAGGAGCGGCATAAATAAGGTGGACCGTAACAGGTTTTTCCCCGGGGTAGGGGAGACCAAAACTAGGGGGCATAGGTTTCGAGTGAGAAGGGAAAGATTTAAAAAGGGGCGTGGGAGGTAACGTTTTCATACACAGGGGGTGGTGAGTGTGTGGAACCAGCTGCCGGGGAAGTGGTTCCATCAGGTACAACAGCGTAGAAGCGAATAGAGGAGCGGCGATTGGAATGATAAGTGTGTCCAACGCAGTAATTTGGCCGACATGGACTGTGTGGGCCGAATGGCCTGCATTTGTGCAGAATAACTCCATGACAACGAACTCCGTAACTTCTCGCTTTGCCCTACTGTGCCAACCTATTACCCGTGCGGTAACTGTCCAGGAAGCCGCAGCCTGTTTGCCTTTTAACTGCGTGAAGCCCGCAATATTCGGGGGATTCCCGGACAATATGACTGTACTCAGGAAACGCTCGGTGGGGCAGCAGAGGTGAGTTGTATCCTCCCCGGGTGTCTGACCTTACCTGTCTTTTTCACCGGTTCTGGCATGGCTAGTGTTAGTCCCCCGCGCGTTCCTCCGGCCACTCGCGGTTCACAACATGACCCTCTGGAGGGGATGCAAAGACGGAGACAGAAGACAATTGCCCATCTTCCTATTTATACCGAGCCGTCAGAGTGCCCGCCTCCCGCCCGCTGTGGAAAGGCGGGCGCCGGGAACGCCAGCTGCAACTCCCACTTCATTCGGGGCGGTGAGACCGGCACCGCTTCCAGCGACAATATGAAACTCTTTATTTACAAAGTCAGTCGGTGTCGAGAACGTTGTGTTTGGAGCATTGCTTTCATTGTGTTTTTAGTAGATCCGGAGAAACAATCATTTTGTCCTCCTTTACTTCTGTGTACTGAAGAGAGGCAGCAAAAAATGTGAATAGAACAGTGTGTGAGAGAGGGGAGTGTGTGTGAGTGAGTGAGGGGGAATGTGTGTGTTTGTGAGTGAGAGTGTGTGTGAGAGAGGGGAGTGTGAGTGAGGGGAATGCGTGTGTTTGTGAGTGAGAGTGTGTGTGAGAGAGCGAGGGAGTGTGAGTGAGTGAGTGAGTGAGAATTCGTGTTTGTGAGTGAGAGTGTGAGTGAGTGAGTGAGGGGAATGCGTGTGTTTGTGAGTGAGAGTGTGTGTGAGAGAGCGAGGGAGTGTGAGTGAGGGGAATGCGTGTGTTTGTAAGTGAGAGTGTGTGTGAGAGAGGGGAGTGTGTGTGAGCGAGTGAGGGAGAATGCGTGTGTTTGTGAGTGAGAGTGTGTGTGAGAGAGGGGAGTGTGTGTGAGCGAGTGAGGGAGAATGCGTGTGTTTGTGAGTGAGAGTGTGTGTGAGCGAGTGAGGGAGAATGCGTGTGTTTGTGAGTGAGAGTGTGTGTGAGAGAGCGAGGGAGAATGCGTGTGTTTGTGAGTGAGAGTGTGTGTGAGTGAGTGAGGGGAATGCGTGTGTTTGTGAGTGAGAGTGTGTGTGAGAGAGCGAGGGAGTGTGAGTGAGTGAGTGAGGGGAATGCGTGTGTTTGTGAGTGAGAGTGTGTGTGAGAGAGGGAGGGAGTTTGAGTGAGTGAGGGGGAATGCGTGTGTTTGTGAGTGAGAGTGTGTGTGAGAGAGGGAATGAGTGAGTGAGGGAGAATGCGTGTGTTTGTGAGTGAGAGTGTGTGTGAGAGAGAGAGGGAGTGTGAGTGAGTGAGGGGAATGCGTGTGTTTGTGAGTGAGAGTGTGTGTGAGAGTGTGTGTGAGAGAGAGAGGGAGTGTGAGTGAGTGAGTGAGGGGAATGCGTGTGTTTGTGAGTGAGAGTGTGTGTGAGAGAGGGAGGGAGTGTGTGAGTGAGTGAGGGGGAATGTGTGTGTTTGTGAGTGAGAGTGTGTGTGAGAGAGGGAGGGAGTTTGAGTGAGTGAGGGGGAATGCGTGTGTTTGTGAGTGAGAGTGTGTGTGAGAGAGGGAGTTTGAGTGAGTGAGGGGAATGCGTGTGTTTGTGAGTGAGAGTGTGTGTGAGAGAGGGAGGGAGTGTGTGAGTGAGTGAGGGGGAATGCGTGTGTTTGTGAGTGAGAGTGTGTGTGAGAGAGGGAGGGAGTGTGTGAGTGAGTGAGGGGGAATGCGTGTGTTTGTGAGTGAGAGTGTGTGTGAGAGAGCGAGGGAGTGTGTGAGTGAGTGAGGGGGAATGCGTGTGTTTGTGAGTGAGAGTGTGTGTGAGAGAGGGAAGGAGTGTGAGTGAGTGAGGGGGATGTGTGTGTTTGTGAGTGAGAATGTGTGTGAGAGAGGGAGGGAGTGTGTGAGTGAGTGAGTGAGGGGGAATGTGTGTGTTTGTGAGTGAGTGTGTGTGAGAGAGGGAGGGAGTGTGAGTGAGTGAGGGGAATGTGTGTGTTTGTGAGTGAGTGTCTGTGAGAGAGGGAGGGAGTGTGTGAGTGAGTGAGGGGGAATGCGTGTGTTTGTGAGTGAGAGTGTGTGTGTGTGTGTGTGTGTGTGTGTGAGGGAGGGAGTGTGTGTCCGCAGTGTGTATGTGTGTGAGGGAGAGAAATAGAGAGGGAAAGAGATAGAGTGAATGAGTGAGATGAAAAGAGTGACTAAGTGAGGAGAGAGAGAAGGAATTTTCAGAATCTACAGTCGCAGGTTTGAAACTAACTGTGTAAGAAAGAAATACATCCCTCACAGTTAACAGGGATTTGCATTTCGATAGCGCCTTCACTTACTTCGAGGAAGGTTAGAAGCGCTCTTGGTTATTGGAGAGCAACACATACAAAATGCTGGATTAATTCAGCAGGTCAGGCAGTATCTATGGAGAGGAATAAACAGTCCATGTTTCGGGCCGAGGCCGACATTTGGACTGATGTGCACAGGTCCACCCTTTCATACATTGGTCAGATACCTCTCTGCCCTTCAAACATAACACTGGTCAGATACATCGGTCAGATACCAGCCTTCCTTGTCGTTCAATAAGATCATGTCTGACCTTCCCCCCCCCCCCCACTTGTAGTTTTCCTACTAATCATTAAAGAGTCATACAGCTCAGAAACAGGCCTTTCAGCCCATCTGGTCAATACTAGACCCACTACCTGCGACTGCCCATGTGTCTCCAAATCCCTCTCATCCATGTACCTGTCTTTTACCTTGCTGAGCTCATGAACACTACCTTACTATTTCAGCTGTCTTTGGCACTGCTCATTTATTATATATTTCTCATTATAATTTATAGTATGGTTTATGTATTGCACTCTACTGCTGTTGCAAAACAACAAATTTCATGAGGTTGTCAGTGATAATAGACCTGATTCTGATTCTGATGCATGTGTCTCAACTACCTTCTCGGGCAGCTCATTCCACACACAATGTATGTATTTTATAGAGCAATGCAGGCCATTCAGTCTATCCAGTCTATGCTGATCACTGTACCCAACCAGCGAGTCTCAATCTCCTGCATTCGGCCCATCTCCAGCTCAGCCTCGCCCTTCCACGTACCTGTCCAAGTGATGCAACTGTACCTGTCTCAACCACTTCCTCTGGCAGCTTGTTCCATACACTCTGCATGAAGAAGCTACTCACTCAGGTGCCTTTTAAACCTTTCCCCTCTCACCCTAAGCCTATGCCCATCTGGTTTAGGATGTCTCTACCTTGTAAACCTTATCTATGCCCATCATGATTTTAAAAGCCTCTTTATAAGGTCGCCCCTCATTCTCCAATGTCCCAAGTAACATTTAAGGGAAGCTTGGAGAGGTCATTGACTGGAAGGATCTGCTCTGGGTGCAGGTAAATGGGATTGATGAAGGGTCTCAGCTGCTCATTTGCCCCCATAGATGCTGCCTGACCTGCTGAGATCCTCTGGCATTTTGTGTGTGCTTTCTCATCTCCGTTGAGAAACAAGCTTACTTTGACTGGGACCCCTGGTTCTGCACACCCTAGCCAGGTGATGCATCTGCCTACATACGAAATTTTACTTTATTTTATTTGGAGATACAGCACAGTAACAGACCCTTCTGGCCCAATGAGCCCACTCTGTCCAATTACACCCATGTGACCAATTAACCGTCTAACACGAGCATCTTTGGAATGTGGCAGGAAACTCAGAAGAAAACCACGTGGTGACGGGGAGAACATTCAAACTCCTCACAGTGGTGGGAATTCAACTGGGGTTAATTCAGAGTTATCTTTATCCTAGAAATTAGCTATGTTGGACAGCAGATAATTCTCCCAGGCACCCTGTGAACACTGATTTAGCCCTCAATCCACTTCACAAACAAATATCTCATTTGATTATTAAAGCACAGAATGGATGGGCTGAAGGACTCTATGACTCTCTCTATTACCTAGATGGAGTGGCCTTGGAGAGAATTTTTCCAATAGTTGGGAATTCTAGGACCAAAGGGAACAGCCTCAGAATAGAGGGACATCCATTAAGAACAGAAATGAGGAGAAATTTCTTTAGCCGGAGGGTGGTGAATCTGTGGAATTCATCGCCACGGATGACCGTGGAGGCCAAGTCATTGGGTATATTTAAAGCAGAGGTTGATAGGTTCTTAATTAGTAAGTGTGTCAAAGGTTATGGGAGAAGGCAGAATGGGGTTCGGGGGATAATAAATCAGCCATGATGGAATGGCGACCAGACCTGATGGGCCAAATGTCCTAATTCTGTCCCAATGTCTCATGGTCTTATGGTCCACAGGAAGGGGAAGTCAAAGTACCACACGCCAGGGGCTGGTGAATCTGTGCAATGCATTGCCACAGGTGTCCGTGCAGGCCGAGTCATCAAATATATTCAAAGAAGCAGTTGATAGGTTCTTGATTAGTCAGGGCATTTAAAGTTATGTGGAGAAGTCAGGAAAATGGAGTTGAGAAGGAATCAATCAGCCATGATGGAATGGAGGAGCAGACTCTATGGGCTGAATGTTTGTGACATCTTGCTGTGCACAGACCAACTGCATTTCCTACCCCCTCACAAGGGAATAGGGAGGCTGTTTCTGGTGAAAGGCACTACAGTAATGCAGACCTTTTCTCCTAATTGTTTTGGGTTTACCTTGTGGACTCAATCATACGGTCAGTTGTGTAACAAGAACCTTTGTTTTGACAAACTGATGCCTTTAATAGGAAAAGGGATGCGGTCGGTCGTAGTCCAAATATAAACTTGTCAGCCTGCAGCTTAAAGAGATCTGTGTCCCGTTCAGGACAATAGAATCCCCGGCGACCCAGTGTCCTGAAAGAGAATTTATAGTCTGCTTGTTTTAGACTCTGACTACAGCCACTCAGTATTTTGCATTATTTTTGGAGGGGCGGCTGAGAATCGAACCGGTCAGCTTGTGTCTGCCTGAGCGTTGGCACACAGCACTGGATCAACATCTGAGAGCTCTGGACTGAGACTGATGGGTGAAAGTTAATCCCAAATTAAGTTGTAATGTAGACGGGCCAATTCAGGAAATTCACCACTGACCAGATAGCATCTCTGAAGCAAAGTTCAGGGCACATGACAGCCCAGAATTCTTTCCCCTGGTCAGATTCAGCTTCAGATACAGATTCAAAGTTCAAAGTAAATTTTATCATCAAAGTACATATATATCACCATATACAAACCCTGAGATTCATTTTCCTGTGGGCATACTCAGCAAATCTATAGAATAGTAACTGTAACAGGATCAGTGAAGGATCAACCAGAGTGCAGAAGACAACAAACTGTGCAGATGCAAATATAAATAAATAACAATAAATAACAAGAACATGAGATAATGAGATCATAAAGAGTCCTTAAGGTGAGATCATTGGTTGTGGGAAGATATCAAGGGATGGACAAGTGAGTGTGGTTATCCCCTTTTGACCTACAGTCTGATGGTTGAGAGCTAGTAACTGTTCTTGAACCTGGTGGTGTGAGTCCCGAGGCCCCTGTATCTTCTACCTGATGGCAGCAGCGAGAAAAGAGCATGGGCTGGGTGGTGAGGATCTGTGATCATGGATGCTGCTTTCCTATGGCAACGTTTCATGGAGATATGCTCAATGGTTGGGAGGGCTTCACCGGTGATTCAGATTTATTTATTGATCACGTGTACATCAAAACATGTGGTGAAATGCATCACTTGCTTCTTTTACAAGGACGTAGCCAGGTCTTGAGGACCTGTGTTTAGGGAATAGTTTAGGACTTTATTCACTGGACCATCAGAGAATGAGGGAAGATTTCATAGTGGTATACAAAATTATGAGGGGTATAGATAGGGTAAATGCAAATGGGCTTTTTCCACTGAGGTTGAGCGAGACTAGAACTAGAAGTCATGGGTTAAGGGTAAAAGGTGAAATGGTTAAGGGCAACTAGAGGGGGATTTTTTTCACACAGAGGGTGGAGAGAGTGTGGAATGAGCTTCCAGCAGAAATGGTGGATGTGGGTTAGATTTCAAAACTTGAAAGAAGCTTGGATAGGTACATGGATGGTAGGCGTATGGAGGGCTATGGTCCAGGTGCGGGCTAATGGGACTACACAGATTAATAATTCAGCATGGACCAGATGGGCTGAAGGGCCAGTTTCAGTACTGTAGAGTTCTATGACTCTTTGACCCTTTGACTCGAACCAAGGATCTGGACGTATCCCACCAGCATCAGCACATCAACACCTACATAACATTTCCACAAAGTTCAGCAGATCAACCCAGAACACAACAAGCAACAAAACCTGGAGGTGTGGTTGGTCGTGTCTGGGGGTTAGAAGTCCATGACACAGTTGCTTCAGTATTCACATTCAGATTTGTTCATCATGTGTACATTGAAACACACAGTGAAATGCATTGTCTGGGTTAACAACCTCAGGATGTGCTGGGGGCAGCCCGCAACTGTCACCACGTGTTCCAACGCCAAAACTTCATGCCCGCCCAGTTCAGCAGAACAGCACCAACAACAAAAACAACATCAACAAAACAAATTAATGACAACGAAACAATAAACACAAGATGCTGGAAATCCAGAGCAACACACACAAAATGCTGGAGGAACTCAGCAAGTCAGGCAGCATCTATGGGAATGAATAAAAAAGACGATGCTTTGGGCCGAGACACCCCTTTCCCACCCTTCTACCCACCCACCCACACAGACAGACATGCCTCCAACCCCAGAACAGGCCACCTCTGGGGCTCTGGCCACCAGTCTGCAATACTGCCCTCAGACAAGATGCTGGAGGAACTCAGTAGGTCAGGCAGCATCTGTGGAAGGAAATACACAGTGGATGTTTCATCTGGACTGAGAGATAAAGGGGAGATCATCATCGTTATGTGCTGTGTTGTATGATGTCATAATTACGTACTGTCATATGACATCATCATTATTATGTGCTGACCATGATTGTTCTTGGCAAATTTTTCTACAGAAGTGGTTTGCCATTGCCTTCTTCTGGGCAGTGTCTTTACAAGATGGGTGACCCCAGCCATTATCAATACTCTTCAGAGATTGTCTGACTGGCGTCAGCGGTCACATAACCAGGACTTGTGATATGCACTGGATGCTCATACGACTGTCCACAGGGATGACCTGCAGGCTAGCAGAGGGAAGGAGCAGCTTACACCTCCTTTGGTAGGGACGTATCTCCACCCTGCCTCCTAAAAGGGGAGATAGCTGGTATAAAAAGGCGGTGGGAAGTGTGGTTATCTTACGTTGAACTTTCAGTCCAGATGAAGAGTTTTGATCCAAAATGCCAGCTGTCCATTTCCCTCCATAGATGCTGCCTGACCTGCTGAGTTCCTCCAGTATTTTGTTTATGTTGCTCTGGATTTCCAGCATCTGCAAAACCTTTTTTTTTCCTTTATTTATAGCACTACATACAAAATGCTGGAGGAACTCAGCAGGCCAGGCAGTGTCTAAGGAAAAAAGTACAGTTGACGTTTCGGGCTGAGACCCTTCGGCAGGACTGGGGGAAAAAAGCTAAGTAGTAGATTTAAAAGGTGGAGGGAGGGGAGAGAGAAACACAAGGTGATGGGGGGAGGGATGAAGTAAAGAGCTGGGAAGCTGAGTGGTGAAAGAGATACAGAACTGGAGAAGGGGGAGTCTGATCGAAGAGGACAGAAGGCCATGGAAGAAAGAAAAGGGGGGGAGGAGCACCAGAGGGAGACGATGGGCAGGCAAGGAGATAAGGTGAGAGAGGGAAAAGGGGATGGGGAATGGCGAAGGACATGTGGGCCACTACTGGAAGTTCAAGAAATCAAGTTCATGCCATCAGGCTGGAGGCTATCCAGACGGAATATAAGGTGTTGTTCCTCCAACCTAAATGTGGCCTCATCACAACAGTGGAGGAGGCCATGGATAGACATATCAGAATGGGAATGGGGAGTAGAATTAAAATGGGAGGGCACTGGGAGATCGTGCTTTTTCTGTGGACAGAGTGTAGGTGCTTGGAAAAGCTGTCTTCTAATCTACATCAGGTCTCACCAATATACAGGAGGCCACACCAGGAGCAACGGACAAGGTATTTGACCCCAATAGACTCACAGGTGAAGTGTCACCTCTCCTGGAAGGACTGTTTGGGGCCCTGAATGGTAGTGAGGAAGGAGGTATAGCTTTTGTTCCGATTGCAGGAAGCCAGGAGGGAGATCAGTGGGGAGGGAGTGGACAAGGGAGTCACATAGGGAGCGATCCCTGCAGAAGGCAGAAAGTGGGGGAGAGGGAAAGATGTACCTGGTGGTGGGAGCCCGTTGGAGGTGATGGAAGTTACGGAGAATTATGTGGTGGACCTGGAGAGTGGTGAGGTGGTAGGTGAGGAAAAGAGGAAGCCTCTCCCTGTTAGGGTGGCGGGAGGATGGGGTAAGAGCAAGAAAATACTTCTGTTTTCTTGTAAATGCTCCTTATCCACAGTTTAGCAACTCTATGACCACGTTGATCACCTTGCACTGACATGGGCTTTTCCTCTTTTAGTTGCATTCTGTCTTTCCAAAAATGCATACAATTGATGATTTCTGGTCAAGGTGGTGCCTGCATACAATGATCACAAAACCACATATTTCACTTTATTTATGTCTTTTACGTTTGTTTTTCATCTGGGATGTGATTCTGGAACTGCTGGAGCCTGCGGTTTGCAGTTTGGAGATTGTTTGTGTGTTTCACTGCTCTGCTGTCTCCGAGAGGATTCCGGGAGGCAGAGGCAGTGTGCGTGAACCCTGTGGCAAGAAGGCTGCAGGGGGCACGAGTCCATGTTCAGCACCATTTTGCGAATTAAAGCTTCCATTGTTTGCTAAATACAACAATGAGGGAGATTGAAACATCGAGGTGAATGCGGAAGGTGAGCACTGGCTGCCTGACTTTTGATTGGCAATGGAATCGCTCTGCTACGGAGAGGGGAGAATAACTTTTTATCGCTGAGGAATCGCTCTGCTACGGAGAGGGGAGAATGCCTTTTTATCTGGTGGAATCACTCTGCTACGGAGAGGGGAGAATAACTTTTTATCGCTGAGGAATCGCTCTGCTACGGAGAGGGGAGAATGCCTTTTTATCTGGTGGAATCACTCTGCTACGGAGAGGGGAGAATAACTTTTTATCGCTGAGGAATCGCGCTGCTACGGAGAGGGGAGAATGCCTTTTTATCTGGTGGAGTTCTGTAGTTTTTTATATTCTGTGTTTTTCATCTAATCTTTCTTGCTTTTTGTGTGTGGGCTGGGGGATTGGGGGGGGTGGTTGGTATGCCAGTTACATTTTTGTTTGTTTTTTTGTGTGGGGTGGAAGGCTTTGGGGTTTGATAATCCTGCTGCTGTTCTATTCTTTCTTGTTTTTGCGGCTACCTGGAGAAGAAGAATTTCAGAGTTGTATATTTTGATAATAACTGGACCTTTGAGCCTTTGAATTTATGTTTAATTTCTGTTTTTGTTGTGAATGCTGCTTATCTGATTGAATATGCCTGTGGTGCTGATGCAAGTAAGTTTGTGTCTGCACCTGTGAATACACGTGTACAAAGATTCTGCATGACATAGAAAACTTTAACAAACTTCTATAGATGTTTGGTGGAGGGTATATTGACTGGCCACATCACCACCTGGTATGGAACACCAATGCCCTTGTGTGGGAAAGTCTGTGAAAAGTAACAGATAAGGCCCAGTCCATCGTGGGTAAAGCCCTCCTCTCCACTGAGCACATCTACACGAAGCACTGTCGCAGGAAAGCAGCATCCATCATCAAGGACCCCACCATTCAAGCCATGCTGTTCCCATCAGGAAGGTGGAACAGGAACATCAGGACCCACATCACCAGGTTCAGGAGCAACTATTACCCCTCAACCATCAGGCTCTTGAAGCAGCGGGAATGACTTCACTTGCCCCATCACTGAACTGTTCCCACAACCTACGGACTCATTTTCAAGAACTCTTCATCTCACATTCACGATTCTTATTGCTTATTGATTTATTGTCACTTTCTTTGTGTTTTTATTTACTTTCTGAGATTCAGCACAGAATAGGGTTTCCGGCCTTTCAAAACGCGCCAGCCAGCAATCCCCCTATTTAATCCTGGCCCAATCATGGGACAATTTACAATGACAAATTAATCTACCAAGCGGTGTATTTGGACTATTGGAGAAAACGGGAGCACCTGGAGGAAACCTATGCAGTCACGGGGAGAAGGTACAAACTCCTTATGGGCATGACAGGAATTGAACCCAGGTCGGTGGTACTGTAAGGCATTGTGCTAACCACTACACTACCGTGTGATGGGAATTGAACCCGGGTCACTGGTACTGTAAAACATTGTCCTAACCACTACACTACCGTGTGATGGGAATTGAACCCGGGTCACTGGTACTGTAAAACATTGTCCTAACCACTACACTACCGTGTGATGGGAATTGAACCCGGGTCACTGGTACTGTAAAACATTGTCCTAACCACTACACTACCGTGTGATGGGAATTGAACCCGGGTCACTGGTACTGTGAAGTGTTGTGCTAATCACTACACTACCGTGCAATGGGAATTGAACCCGAGTCACTGGTACTGTAAAGCGTTGTGCTAATCACTACACTACCGTGCGATGGGAATCGAACCCGGGTCACTGGTACTGTAAAGCGTTGTGCTAATCACTACACTACCGTGTGATGGGAATCGAACCCGTGTCACTGGTACTGTAAAGCGTTGTGCTAACCACTACACTACCGTGCGATGGGAATCGAACCCGGGTCGCTGGTACTGTAAAGCGTTGTGCTAACCACTACACTACCGTGCGATGGGAATCGAACCCGGGTCGCTGGTACTGTAAAACGTTGTGCTAACCGCTACACTACCGTGCAATGGGAATTGAACCCGGGTCACTGGTACTGTAAAGTGTTGTGCTAACCACTACACTACCGTGCGATGGGAATTGAACCCAGGTCACTGGTACTGTAAAGCGTTGTGCTAATCACTACACTACCGTGCGATGGGAATTGAACCCGGGTCACTGGTACTGTAAAACGTTGTGCTAACCACTACACTACCGTGCGACAGGAATCGAACCCGGGTCGCTGGTACTGTAAAACGTTGTGCTAACCACTACACTACCGTGCGACGGGAATCGAACCCGGGTCACTGGTACTGTAAAACGTTGTGCTAATCACTACACTACCGTGTGATGGGAATTGAACCCGGGTCGCTGGTACTGTAAAACGTTGTGCTAATCACTACACTACCGTGTGACGGGAATTGAACCCGGGTCGCTGGTACTGTAAAACGTTGTGCTAACCACTACACTACCGTGCGATGGGAATTGAACCCGGGTCGCTGGTACTGTAAAACGTTGTGCTAACCACTACACTACACGACCGTGCTGCCCTTTCTGTTTCTTTTTGCATTTTCACAGTTTGGTGTTTTCTGCACATTGTTTCCTTGTTTACCTTGAGCGCAGTTTTTCATTGATTTTATTGTATTTCTTTGTATTTACTGTGAATGCCAACACGAAAATGAATCTCAGGGTTATATATGTGTTTGATAATAAATTTACTTTGAATTTTTCAACTTTGAACATGTATTTGTTCAGATAACAATAAGCTCCACTTTGACCTAGGAACGAATACATTATTTGATAGAATAGTTTGAATGAAATTTACAAGTTGATAATAGCTTATTTGACATTTATGAGATGCACAGTTACACAACTGGTATCTTTCTCCCAGGGTAGAAATGTCAAATGCCAGAGGGAATGCATTGAAGGTGAGAGGAGGGAAGGTAAAAGGAGATGTGCGAGGGAAGTTATTTTTTTAGACAAATGTGCTGACAGAGCTGCTCGTGAAGAAGAATACAACAGAGGTATTTAAGTGGCTCTTAGATAAGCACTTGAATGTCCAGGTGAATCTCCTCTGCATGCTCTCTAAAGCTTCACCACACATCTCCTCTGCATGCTCTCTAAAGCTTCTACACGCATCTCCTCTGCATGCTCTCTAAAGCTTCACCACACATCTCCTCTGCATGCTCTCTAAAGCTTCACCACACATCTCCTCTGCATGTTCTCTAAAGCTTCACCACACATCTCCTCTGCATGCTCTCTAAAGCTTCACCACGCATCTCCTCTGCATGCTCTCTAAAGCTTCACCACACATCTCCTCTGCATGCTCTCTAAAGCTTCACCATGCATCTCCTCTGCATGCTCTCTAAAGCTTCACCACACATCTCCTCTGCATGCTCTCTAAAGCTTCTACACGCATCTCCTCTGCATGCTCTCTAAAGCTTCACCACACATCTCCTCTGCATGCTCTCTAAAGCTTCTACACGCATCTCCTCTGCATGCTCTCTAAAGCTTCTACACGCATCTCCTCTGCATGCTCTCTAAAGCTTCTACACGCATCTCCTCTGCATGCTCTCTAAAGCTTCACCACACATCTCCTCTGCATGCTCTCTAAAGCTTCACCACACATCTCCTCTGCATGCTCTCTAAAGCTTCACCACACATCTCCTCTGCATGCTCTCTAAAGCTTCACCACGCATCCAGAATCAGAATCAGAGTCATCTTTCATGCCACTGGCATATGTCATGAAATTTGTTGCTTTGTGGCAGAAGTATATTGCCATACATATTAATAAAAACTATACATTTCAAAAATAAATAAATTATATATATATATAAAATTAAATTGCGTAGTGCCAAAAGAGAACAAAAAAAAGGGAAAAAATAGCGAGATAGTATACATTGGTTCATTGTTCATTCCGAAATCTGACGGTGGAAGGGAAGAAGTTGCTCCTAAAACTGAGTTTGTGCATTCAAGCTCCTGTACCTCCTCCCTGATGGTAGCAATCATGGAGAATAGCTCATGTCCTGGGTGATGGGAGTCCTTAATAATGGATGTTACCTTTTTGATGTCCTCGATGCTGGGGAGGCTAGTGCCCAGGATGGAGCTGGCTGAGTTTACAACCCTCTGCAGCCTTTTCTGATCCTGTGCAGATGATCCCCATACCAGATGGTGATGCAACCAGTTAGAATGTTTTCCACAGTACATCAGTAGAAATTTTTGAGAGTCTTTGGTGACGTACCAAATCTTCTCAAACTCCTAATGAAATATAGCCACTGCTGTGCCTTCTTTGTAATCGTATCAATATGTTGGGCCCAGAATAGATCTTGTAAACATCTGACAGCCTTTGTGTCCCTTTCAGGGTAGCTATTACAGTTAGAACATTGTAGACAATACTCCAAGAGTACAGTTCATTGTACACAATACTCCAAGAGTACAGTTCATTGTGCACAATACTCCAAGAGTACAGGTAGAACATTGTAGACACTATTCCAAGAGTACAGTTCATTGTACACCATATTCCAAGCATACAGTTGGAGTACAGTGTACATTTCCAGTTACCACACTACAGGGGGGATGTGCTGCCAATAGAGACAGTGCAGAAGAGATTCACCGGGACGGTGCCTGGAATGGAGGGCTGAGTTATAAGATTAGATTGGATACACTAGGTTTACTCTCTCTGGAATGGAGGAGGGGTGACCTTATGGAGCCTTGTAAAACCATCAGAAGGATAGATAGGATAGTTCACAGCCTTTCTCCAAGGGCAGGGATCAAGGATTAAACTCTATTCACTGTCTACATTTGCACGTATAGTGGATTTGCTGTCATGTGTTGGTCAGGGCACAAAATGCAACAAACAGCAACATTCACTAATTATAAAGAATAAGGAATTATATAAAAATAATGTGAAGTTGAAGGACAGACATCAAGTAAAAAGTGCATTGATACATAAAAACCGGGGAGTCCTGAACTAGTATGCACAGGTTTAACATGGAACATAGAACAGCACAGGAACAGGAACAGGAACAGGCCCTTTGGCCCACAGTGTTATCTGAACCAATTAAATTAATAATCAACTGGCCAACTAAACTAATCTCTCTGCTAACACATTGTCCGTATCCTTCTATATTCCTCACGTTCATGTGCCTGTCTAAATGTTCATTCCCTGTCTCCCTCTACCACCACCCCACACAGCACATACCACTCTCTGTGTAAAAAACTTCACATCTCCTTTGAAATTACCCCCTCTTACCTTAAAAGCATGCCCTCTGGTTTAGACAATTCAACCCTGGGTGAAATTTAAAGAAGATCAGAGGGGCACGTTTTTCACACAGAGAGTGGTGGGTATCTGGAATGAGCTGCTAGAGGAGGAGGTGGAGGCAGGTACAATGACAACACGTAAGAGTCATCAAGACAGGTACACAGATAGGAACAGCGCAGGGGGATGTGGACCCAACGTGGGTAAATGAGTATAGTGTAGATGGGCATTGTGGTCAGCATGGATGAGATGGGCCAAAGGGCTCTTTCCTGTTCTGTGCCCCCAGCACACAGTGTGAGGATGTGCTGGGGGCAGCCTGCAAGTGTTACCATGTTTCCAGTGGCAAAATAGCATGCCCAGAACTTACTCACCCCAGAGCACCCAGAGGAAACACACGTGGTCACGGGGTAAGAACACACAGGCAACAGTGGGAATTGAACCCTAATCTGACACTGTCTAGTGATATGACAGCTGTAATACTGGGCTCAGGGCACATCAGTGAAAATGCTACCCTTGTTTTCACAGTGACTTTCCCTACTGACTGAGAGAGTGGACAGGGCATGTTTAACATCTCATCTGAGTGATTCACTTTCAGTGTGGCATCCTCTCCACGTCCACTCTACCCAGACCTTTCAATGTTCCATAGGTTTCAATGACATCCCCTCTCATTCTTCTAAACTCCAGTGAGTATGGGCTCCCAGCCTTCAGGTGCTCCTCATACAGTAACCCTTTCATTCCCAGAACCATTCTCATGAGCGTCCACTGGTCTGCCCTTGGATGTTCAGGTCACAACTGTGATCTTCTTTAAGCCACGACTCAGAGATGGCCACAGTGTCATACCTGCCAATCTTTAGTTGCACTGTAAGATCATCTACCTTATTCCACATCCTGCGTGCATTCAAATATAACACCTTCAGTCCTGTATTCATCACTCTTTTTGATTTTGCCCTCATGTTACACCTCACCTCAGCCCACTGATTGCAACTTTGCCCTATCATCTGCCTGTCCTTCCTCACAGTCTCACTACACCCTGTATCTACTTGTATACCAACTGCCCCGTCTGCAGCCCCATCATTCTGGTTCTAAATGTTATTTAGAGATACAGCACGGAACTGGCCTTTCCAGTGCACTGAGCTGCACCCCCAGCAACTCACCAACTTAACCCCGGCCTAATACAGGAAACTTACAATGACCAATTAACCTACTAACTGGCATATCTTTGGACTGTGGGAGAAATCTGGAGCACTTGGAGGAAACCCACATGCTCACAGGAAGAACATCCAAGCTTTCTTCGAGTGGACGTCAGAATTAAACACTGATACCTGGAGCTGAAGTAGAATCACACAAAATGCTACACTGCTGTGCCGTACCCCCATGGTATCGGAACCTGATTAATAATACTCAAGGAATCAAATAGCTAAGGCTGTCTTTTTACAAACCGAAGACAACTCTACTCCAAGAACATCGGGTACTGCAGGCCTGTTCCGTCGGTTGATTGGAATAGCTGGACTGGTGTCAGCGGTGGATCGGCTGGGATGTCGAATGTCTGAGGCTGCGATGGTGCAGAAGAAAACTGGTCAGGATATCGGAGGAGCCAATTTCAGTTCGGAGGAGCTGACCTGGCTGCAGACCATTTTGCTGCTGGCTACTCCAAAGCTTCAGAGTTGGTGCAGAATAACCATTGGAGATCGTCTGAGACATTTCGCAAAACTCTGTTGGACAGTGATAATTGGCAAGACTGCTACCCTTGCTGATGGAGGGTCAGTTGACATGGGAGCTGTGCAGCCCTGGTTGTAACTAGAAATAGGCCACAAGCCTGAGGCTCGCCTGCTGCTGGCAGACTGAGTTGAGCTTGGCTGGGGCCTGGTCTCACCCATGGTGCTGCCCTCCCATGTCTGAGCAGAGGAATGACAGGCTGGATTACATGCATCTGTCCACCATACCGTTGATTGCTGGACATTGTTGCTTGGGGTCTTGCACTATATATATGCTTTTTTATTGAGTGAACATGCCTCTTTGAATTTGTTACTCACATTTTTGGAATGTTTGCTTACTATTTTTAAATGTTTCGCATTTTGGCCCCAGAGGAAACCTGTCTCGTTCAGCCTTATCTATGTATGGCTTGAATGATAATAAATTTGATTTGATGAATTTGATATATTTCATTAGGAGTTTGAGGAGATTTGGTATGCCACCAAAGACACTCACAAATGTCTACAGATGTACCGTGGAGAGCATTCTAACAGGTTGCATCGCTGTCTGGTACGGAGGGGCCTCTGCACAGGACTGGAAAAAGCTGCAGAAAGTTGTAAACTCAACCAGATCCATCAGGGGCACCAGTCTCTCCAGCATCCAGGACATCTTCAAAATGATAGCATCCATCATTAACCCATCATCCAGGACATGCCCTCTTCTCATTGCCACTATCAGGGATGAGGTACAGGAGCCTGAAGACTCACACTCAGTGTTTCAGGAACAGCTTCTTCCCCTCCACCATCAGATTTCTGAATGGACGATGAATTCATGAACACTCTTCCGCATTTTTCCCTTTCTTGTTGCACTACTTATTTAACTAATTTTGTATATATACTTATTGTCATTCATTGTTTTATTACTACGTATTGCAATATACTGCTGCCACAAAACAACAATTTTCATGAATATGCGGGTCATATTAAACCTGATTCTGATTCAGACCTGTTGAAAATGACTCATTAGCGCCATCTGATGTTCAAACAGAAATCATGCAGATTATATCTCCAAATAAATGGCTTTTTATCAAGGATCAACAATAAAGTTCAAAGTAAATTACAGTATATTTAATATTTAGCTAATGTTGTAAATATATTGTTTGATTAAGTGTTCTTTTGTGTTTACATAATTCATTATGGGTTATGTGTAAGAAGTGCATGATTGGCATACGTCATTACATCACCACGTTATATTAAGCACCTCACTAAAGAGAAACGAAGTAGACATATTTTCCCTGGCTCCTGTGTTTTTCTTTCTGTTAGTTTCTGGAGTTACAAAACATAATAGTGGCAACAAGGTAGTTAAAACAAACCGAACATGACTACCTACCTATTGCAGAGCAGCACGATTTTTTCTTCAAAAGGGGAGAGACGTTCGAGTTTCAAAAAAAGGGCAGAAAACAGACAAAAATCATGGGTTCAAAACAATGAGTTCCGGGTGATATTATTAATAATAATAAATAAACAAATAAATGAATAAGCAGAAATAGCTGGCTACATCGGAAAGTTATATGCGTTCAATTGGATGGTGTATGCTGAACGAATTGAACAATATTGTGAAGCAAATGGAAGAAATGAGTACGACTGTAGGTGGGTGTATTGGTGGAGAAGCACATAGTTTGCTGAGAAGTTTGACCGCTCCAGCCAAACCGGTCAAAATGGGCATTGCTGATACCCTGAACTGAAACCATTGTTGATCACAGAATGCTTTAGTTTTCATAAGTGGAATCAAAAGGGAAGGAAAGTCCATTTCAGCTGATGTGGCTGAATAAAAGAAATTGTCTGAGCTTAATACTGAACAGAGTGATCATTAAGTTTCCGGAATCTTACAGAAAGCATTCAAAAACAGCTAACAACTGAAGCACAACTCACATTTAAAAGAGCAGTTGAAATATCTGTATCCATGGAAACAGCAGCCAGAGATGCAACTGAGTTGAAATGAAAACGAGTGTGAATAAAATTGCAACATCTAAACAGAAATTGGCCTGACCGAACAAATAGTGTTACCATTGTGCCAGGGAATCAGGGAATCATTGTGTTCAGTAGAACAGAGTGATCTAGGAATAATGGTGCATAGTTCCCTGAAGGTGTAATCTCATGTGGATAGGGTGGTGAAGAAAGCTTTTGGTATGTTGGCCTTTATAAATCAGAGCATTGAGTATAGAAGTTGGGATGTAATGTTAAAATTGTACAAGACATTGGTGAGGCCAAATTTGGAGTATTGTGTACAGTTGGTCACCGAGTTATAGGAAAGATATCAACAAAATAGAGAGAGTACAGAGAAGATTTACTAGAATGTTACCTGGGTTTCAGCACCTAAGTTACAGTGAAAGGTTGAACAAGTTAGGTCTTTATTCTTTGGAGTGTAGAAGGTTGAGGGAGACTTGACAGAGGTATTTAAAATTATGAGGGGGATAGATCAAGTTGACGTGGATAGGCTTTTTCCATTGATAGTAGTGGAGATTCAAACAAGAGGACATGAGTTGAGAGTTAAGGGGCAAAAGTTTAGGGGTAACACAAGGGGGAATTTCTTTACTCAGGGAGTGGTAGCTGTGTGGAACGAGCTTCCAGTAGAAGTGGTAGAGGCAGGTTCGCTATTGTCATTTAAAGTAAAATTGGATAGGTATATGGACAGGAATGGAATGGAGGGTTATGGGTTGAGTGCAGGTTGGTGGGACTAGATGAGAGTAACAGACTAGAAGGGCAGAGATGGCCTGTTTCCATGCTGTAATTGTTATATGGTTTATATGGTTATATGGACTCACATACACTAGACCAATGCAGGTTCAAAGTTGAAATGTGCAGAAAATGTCGGGCAAACAAAAATAAATGGACTACACAGGGAAGAGATAACGATAAAAAGTCAAGTTGCAGTTTCAGAAAGAGCACGCAGTTGATGAAAAATCTGATAATGATGATAGTGACACAGGCCTAGGTAGACTTGAGATTTACAACCAACAAGAGTTAACTATAAGGCTTACAGCAGAAGTAAATGTCAAATTAATTAGACTGGAATTGGACATTGGCTCAGCTGTTTCAGTCATTCCACAAAATGAGTTTGAACGGCTTTTCAAATATAATTGAACTGAGTGCAAAGTGTTTGTCACTCACAAAGGGCTTTATCACTATTTTAGACTTATTTTTGGAGCAGCGTCTGCACCTGCACTCTGGCAAAACTATGGATCAGGTGCTGCAAGGCTGCCCGGGCACTCAGTGTTACCTGGATGAAGAGAAAAAGCATCTCCAAAATCTCAAGACAGCATTAAAAAGATCAGAAGATTATGACACAACAACTGAGAGTTCTTTAAACCAAGTATCGCTTACTGTGGTTATACCACTGACGCACAAGAATCACACAAATGTGCTGAGAAAATTCAAGCAGTGATGGTTGCCCCAAGGCAAAAGGGTGTGTCACAGTTGTGGTCCATTTTAGGATTTGTTAATGACTATAACAGGTTCCTGGCAAACCTGGCTACTGTGCTCCACCCCTTGAACTCATTACTACAGATCAGGAAGAAACGGCAATGGACAAAGCAACGTGAGGTGGCTTTCAAGAAAACTAAGGAAATGGTGACGCCAGACTCTATTCATACATTATGATCCACATTGTCCAGTGAAGCTTTCCTGTGACACCATGCAGACATGTCACATGTTGTGAATGATGGATGTGAACACTCCATAGTCTTTGCCTCATGTTCCATTGCTGCTGCGGAGAAAAATTATGCACAGATTGACAGAGAGGCTTGAGGCTAGTTTGGGGTACAAAACATTTCAACCAGTACCTGTATGGGAGAGGGTTTACCCTCATTACTGATCATCAACTAGTGTCTATTTTCAATCCACTGAAGGGTGTTCCACTAACAGCAGCAACATGAACGCAGAGATGGGCTCTGTTACTTGGAGGTTGACTAATCGTGGAAATGCGGATGGATGGCCCCGTTTACCCTAAGAAAAGGAAATACCTGAAAAATTTACAAAAGAGGACACGCCTCTTGACGTATTCTCCCTAAAGCTGTGGCAGAGATAATCCAAGGGGAAACCAGGAAATAGCCCACACTGTCTGAGGTCTACATGGCAGCCCAAAATGGCTGGAAAGTGCAGCAGGAATTCCAGTTCCCCCATTTTTACCAGCATTGGGATGAAATTACCCCTAATGAGAGTTGGGGAGTTGTTGTACCATCCAAGCTGAGAGTTCAAGTGTTGGAGGAGCTACTGTACACACTGATCATCTTGGCGTGGTGAAAGTGAAGGGATTTGGCTCAAGGTTTAGACAGGTGGCCTGGGATGGATCAGCAGATCCAGCAGACTTCCATGCCCTGGTCAGGATACCAAAGTGTGCAGGAGATGCCAAAAACAGCACCTCTCCATGTCTGGAATGGCCTGCATTGCCCTGGCAAAGGATTTATGTGGATTTTGCCAGACCATTCATGGGCACAAATTTCTTGGAAGTCATGGAAAAAGCTACAAAGTGGCCTGAAGTGTTGCCAATACCTTTGCACACTGTCGATGTGCTGAGAAGCCTCTTTTCAAGGACCGGTGTTCCAGATCACTTAGTCAGTGACAATGGACCACAGTTTACTGTGGAACAGTTTCTGTCTTCCTGAAAATGACTGGAATAAGACACATTACATCTGCACCGTACCACCCAGCTACAAATGGTTGGTGGAAAGGTTTGCCCAGAGTCTAATCAACCCACTACAAGCAACGTCAGCGGAACGCACCACACAGACACTGACCAGAAGCTCACCAATTTCCTCCTTGCATATGGCAATGCCGCACACTTCACAGTCAACAGCTCACCAGCTTTGCTGCCCCTGGGTCACCCCTTATATTCACACTTGGATCTCCTCAAAGCCACTCTCAGAAGGAGCAGGCAGGACAAACAGCTGAGACAAATTGAAGGCTCCTCAAACAAGCAGGTTCGATGTTTCACTCCTGGACAAACAGAATGGGCAAGGGTTTACAGAGGTGATCAAAAGTGGGAAATTGGAAAGATTAAGGACAGAACTGGGCCACTCTCCTGCTCAGTGGAGACTGTGCCCGAAATCATCTGGAGGTGACACGTTGATCAGCTGCAGAGAGCAGAGTCAAATGTTAGAGAAAAGCATGACCAGAGTGCACAGAATCACTTCTTACAGCCCCAGAGTCAATTCCTACAATCACCACGAATAAGGCTCCAGATCCTCACCTACCAAGCAGAGTGACCTGCCCCTACCCCCACCGCCCGTCAGGGAAGATGTTATCCCACTGGAGTAAGAAATCTTCCACAGTGATTAAATCTTCATGACTGAGTGGGACAATTTAAAATTTACTGTGCTCTGGACATCTGTATGTTAGCTGTATTATATAGTATTCTGTGCATATAGGGTAACTAGAGAAAAATATGTTACATATTTGAGTTAAGGTGTATTCTATATTGAGTTGGAGTTGAGAGCTGTGCAGGGAGGAGTGTTGTATATTTAATGTTAAAGTAATCTTGTAAATAAATTGTTTGATTAAGCTTTCTTTGTTGTTTACACAATTCATTCTGGACTATATGTAAGAAGTACATGAACGTGGGGATTGGGAGGTTAATTGGTTGCTGTAAACTCCTTACAGATGGTGCTGGAATTGAACTGTGAATTCTGATACTCCGAGCTGTAATAGTGTCACGCTAGCTGTGGCGTCCATGTATGCATATGTACGTGCACCAATATATTTGTGCATATGACAATAAACTCCATTTCAACAATCTCCTGGTTTCATGGTCAAGAATACTATTCACCATTCCAAATGAACCTCATACCTACTGTGATCTCAGGATATATGGACAGAATTCAGAATCAGAATCAGGTTTATTATCACCGGCATGGGTCATGAAACTTGTTAACTTAGCAGCAGCAGCAGTACAACGCAATTCGTGATAATAGAAAAAAATAAGTAAATCAATTACAGTAAGTGTATATATGCATATTAAATAGATTAAAAATAGTGCAAAACCAGAAGTAATATATATTTTTAAAGAGTGAGGAAGTGTTTACGGGTTCATTGTCCATTCAGAAATCTGATGTTCCTCAATCACTGAGTGTGTGCCTTCAGGCTTCTGTACCTCCTTCCTGATGGTAACATTGGGGAGAGGGCATGTCCTAGGTGATGGGGGTTCTTAATAATGGACTTTGCATTTCTGAGGCATCACTCTTTGAAGATGTTATGGAGGCTAGTACCCAAGATGGAGCTAAGTTTACAACTTTCTGTAGCTTCTTTCGGACCTGTGTAGTAGCTGCCCCCCAAACCAGAGGGTGATGCAGTTAACCACTATCCTAGCAACACTCTGACCACTAAGCACAAAATAGATTTTGTTTATTATTATTTCCATTGTGTGCTTTCCTGTAAACAGCGGGTATAATATATGTTTAATGAAAGTGTTCCTTGTGAATCCTGTGTCTCTGATGATCTGTGTCTCTGATAATCTGTGTCTGTGATGATCTGTGTCTGTGATGCTCCATGTCTGTTATGATCTGTGTCTGTGATGATCTGTGTTTGTGATGCTCTGTGTCTGTGATGCTCCATGTCTGTGATGCTCCATGTCTGTGATGCTCCGTGTCTGTGATGCTCCGTGTCTGTGATGATCTGTGTCTGTGATGATCTGTGTTTGTGATGCTCCATGTCTGTGATGCTCCGTGTCTCTGATGATCTGTGTCTCTGATGATCTGTGTCTGTGATGATCTGTGTCTGTGATGATCTGTGTTTGTGATGCTCTGTGTCTGTGATGCTCCATGTCTGTGATGCTCCATGTCTGTGATGCTCCGTGTCTGTGATGCTCCATGTCTGTGATGATCTGTGTCTGTGATGATCTGTGTCTGTGATGCTCCATGTCTGTGATGCTCCGTGTCTGTGATGATCTGTGTCTCTGATGATCTGTGTCTCTGATGATCTGTGTCTGTGATGATCTGTGTTTGTGATGCTCTGTGTCTGTGATGCTCCGTGTCTGTGATGCTCCGTGTCTCTGATGCTCCGTGTCTCTGATGATCTGTGTCTCTGATGATCTGTGTCTCTGATGATCTGTGTCTGTGATGCTCCATGTCTGTGATGCTCCGTGTCTCTGATGATCTGTGTCTCTGATGATCTGTGTCTGTGATGCTCTGTGTCTGTGATGATCTGTGTCTGTGATGCTCCATGTCTGTGATACGCCATGTCTGTGATGCTCCATGTCTGTGATGATCCGTGTCTCTGATGATCTGTGTCTCTGATGATCTGTGTCTGTGATGCTCCGTGTCTCTGATGATCTGTGTCTCTGATGATCTGTGTCTCTGATGATCTGTGTCTGTGATGCTCCGTGTCTCTGATGATCTGTGTCTCTGATGATCTGTGTCTCTGATGATCTGTGTCTGTGATGCTCCGTGTCTCTGATGATCTGTGTCTCTGATGATCTGTGTCTCTGATGATCTGTGTCTGTGATGCTCTGTGTCTCTGATGCTTGCTCAAGTGTTTTTCACTGCACACATGGACTTCTACACTAAATTCAACTTTAACTTTGGGTAGATGTCTGTTGTAGATTACATTGACATGGAGAAGAGAAAACCTGAAAGGATTTGAAGGTAAGAATTTTAAAATTACTTTTTTTGAAATACACAACAGTCTTTTAACAGAATAATTTATGGCTAATACAAGGGGACATAACTTTAAGGTGACTGGAAGGAAGTATGGGGGGGGGGGATGTCAGAATTAAGTTTTTTTTTACACAAAGAGTGGTGGGTGTGTGGAACACACTGTCAGATGTGTGGTAGAGACAGATCCATTAGCGATATTTAAGAGACTCAGATAGGCACATGGATGATAGAAAAATAGAGGTCTATGTGGGAGGAAGGGGTAGATTGATCACAGGGTAGGTTAAAAGGTTGTCACAACATCATGGGCCTATTGGACTGTACTGTTCAATCCCCTATGTTCCAATTTTTTTACTTTGATTTATTTCTCAGGATGGGGCCTTGTCTTTAGGGCAGGAGCTGCAAACATGAGATTTGAAAGTGACCTGAGGGGCAACTGCTTCATGCAGGGAGGGTGGGTATCCAGAACGAAATGACTGATAAGGTAGTTGAGGTGGGTACAATAACAACATTTCAAGGCAGGAACGTGGATAGGAAGGGTCTAGAGGGATAGGCATCAAATGTGGACAAAAGAGACTAGATTTGGCAAGCTCCTTTGTTGTCATGGTCGGCCTGGACAGAAAGGCTTGTTTCCATGCTCAGTGACTCTACGATAAACCATGAGAAAGGCTTCACCTGAACAACCCAGTTACAAGGCTACTGCATTTTCCACATTGAGGCACTTCAGAATTATAGAACGTAGATGAGTACCACACAGTACAGGCCCCTCAGCCCTGTTGTGCTAACCTTTCCCTCCATTTTTTTATCATCTATGTGCCTATCTAAGAATCTCTTAAATGTCCCCATTGCATAGAATATAGAACAGTACAGGCCCCTCGGCCCACAATACTTTGCTGACATATATAAACCTACTCTGAGATCAGTTTAACCCAGTGTTTTCCAACTTTGTTTAGTCCAACACCCCAATAAAGCACCTTCGTACTTGCCAACACCCCTCTGAGGCACAATATACTTTCCGACACCCCCATAGTCTAAAAACATGCCTACCATATGCTACATGAGAAACATGATTCCGCTTTAAATGCTTATTTGTCTTTACCTAGCTGACACAGTACCTGTGCGCTGCACAGCAGCTTCAGTATCAATGTGATCTTTGAGCTTGATGGTTTTTTAGCAACAGTTGAAATGTCTGGTTCAAGTTGTGACTGCAAAAGCCTTAAGTTCCAACTCGTAACGATGTCCAAGTGGTTTCTGTTTTTTGTGAGTGTGTGGTTCACTGCGCTGAAGTCTCTTTCAACACGTAGGAGGATGGAAATGCAATGAAGAGCAGTTTGACTCTTCTCCAAAGACCAGGAAACTTCATATGACAGTGTAGCCACATGCCACAAAAGCCAGCGTTTTTGAAAAGCATTTTTACTTCTTCATCATTCTGAAATTTGAATAATTTCTTTCTGCAAGCTCTCTTTCTGTTCTTCCACCTTCCTTGAATTGATTCTGAAAATCTTCCTTCAGTGACTGCAGGTGTAAGCAGCACTCATGCAAATCATCATCTGTGAAAGACTTTCCATGTAGGGAAGCTGCGAGAACATTTTTCTCTAATGTTTTGTTTACATATTTCCAATAAAAGTGGACACTGCACTTTTTGCAGTGATTAAATTGAAATTCTCACCCTACAGTTTCATATTTAGAATATTCATTTGGTCACACAGCCCGGCCACATCTCCACATAGAAGTTTAATCTTGTTTAATCAAGCTCTTGTCAACTTTGAGCAAAAACTCAACCAGAGTGTCAAAAAGATCAAAGAAACATTATTAATCTTTCACCAATTGTATGAGATTTTCCACATTTTGCTATCATTTTGGAAATGTTATAAGAAGCAATGAGACCACTATCAAGGTCGTTTTTAGCTTTCTTGGTAAATGACTCAAGTGAGCAGTTTTTAAAATGCTTCTTTCATCTTCTGGGCCCGAGTAATACCATAAGTAGTCTTTTCAGGGTGTCTTTTTCGGAAGTGTTCCTGCAATCTTGATGGTTTCATGGCTTCATTAGTGTTACAAATAAGACCCAGGGGCATCACTGATCTGACAGGAATGGAATAAAACCATACTCCAGGTATCGACACACTTTCTGCAGTTTCTCTTTCTTAGCAGGATTAGAATTCAAGGCTTCACCACCTTCAGACTCATAGGGATCGCACCATACAGATTTATCTGTCATTAACGGGACTAAATTAAAATAAAGAATTAACACAAACTGGGAATGTCTACTGGATGTTGACAATGGCAGCGAGTTGACATGGTTGGAATGATGGCAGCGGTATGCAAAGGAACAGCGAGGTGAAGATGAAGATGATTACAAGAATGAAAATTTCATTGACAAGGTTTCACTTACAAACTGTTAAATTGCTCGAACTCGTTCTGTGCCTCGAGTCAAGGGGAATTGTTGGGTACCCTGGTTGCTAATTTATGCATCCCCAATAATATCTGTCTGGTTGGTGAGGTCGGATGAGATTGCCGAGTTTCAGACACGTTGTGACGACATGAGCTCACCGCCTGCAGAGCTATGGTTCTCCCTGTGTTCCAGTTGGTTAGGTCTCGTGCCTCAAGGTAGAGAGCTGCTAACCCCCCCCAAACCACCCCCGTACGACTTCTATTTCCCCTAGTACCCCCTTAGGACATGTAACATCCCCTGTTGGGAATTACTAGTCTAACATTCCCCCCTATACAGCCCATAACCCTACATTTTTCATACATCCACGTGTCTATCTAAGAGGCTTTGAAATGTTCCTCATGTTTCTGCCTGTACTGCCACCCCTGGCCAGTGTTCCACACACCCACCAGTCTCTACCACCTCCCCTGGCCAGCGTTCCACACACCCACCGCCCTCTACCACCCCTGGCCAGTGTTCCACACACCCACCGCCCTCTACCACCCCTGGCCAGTGTTCCACACACCCACCATTCTCTACCACCTCCCCTGGCCAGCGTTCCACACACCCACCAGTCTCTACCACCTCCCCTGGCCAGCGTTCCACACACCCACCAGTCTCTACCACCTCCCCTGGCCAGCGTTCCACACACCCACCAGTCTCTACCACCTCCCCTGGCCAGCGTTCCACACACCCACCAGTCTCTACCACCGCCCCTGGCCAGCGTTCCACACACCCACCAGTCTCTACCACCGCCCCTGGCCAGCGTTCCACACACCCACCAGTCTCTACCACCTCCCCTGGCCAGCGTTCCACACACCCACCAGTCTCTACCACCTCCCCTGGCCAGTGTTCCACACACCCACCAGTCTCTACCACCTCCCCTGGCCAGCGTTCCACACACCCACCAGTCTCTACCACCACCCCGGCCAGCGTTCCACACACCCACCACTCTGTACCACCTCCCCTGGCCAGCGTTCCACACACCCACCAGTCTCTACCACCTCCCCTGGCCAGCGTTCCACACACCCACCAGTCTCTACCACCTCCCCTGGCCAGCATTCCACACACCCACCAGTCTCTACCACCTCCCCTGGCCAGTGTTCCACACACCCACCAGTCTCTACCACCTCCCCTGGCCAGCGTTCCACACACCCACCAGTCTCTACCACCTCCCCTGGCCAGCGTTCCACAAACCCACCACTCTGTACCACCTCCCCTGGCCAGCGTTCCACACACGCACCACTCTCTATCACCTCCCCTGGCTAGTGTTCCACACACGCACCCACCACTCTGTACCACCTCCCCTGGCCAGCGTTCCACACACCCACCAGTCTCTACCACCTCCCCTGGCCAGCGTTCCACACACCCACCACTCTCTACCACCTCCCCTGGCCAGCGTTCCACACACCCACCAGTCTCTACCACCTCCCCTGGCCAGTGTTCCACACACCCACCAGTCTCTACCACCTCCCCTGGCCAGCGTTCCACACACCCACCAGTCTCTACCACCTGCCCTGGCCAGTGTTCCACACACCCACCAGTCTCTACCACCTCCCCTGGCCAGCGTTCCACACACCCACCAGTCTCTACCACCTCCCCTGGCCAGTGTTCCACACACCCACCAGTCTCTACCACCACCCCTGGCCAGCGTTCCACACACCCACCACTCTGTACCACCTCCCCTGGCCAGCGTTCCACACACCCACCAGTCCCTACCACCACCCCTGGCCAGCGTTCCACACACCCACCACTCTGTACCACCTCCCCTGGCCAGCGTTCCACACACCCACCAGTCTCTACCACCACCCCTGGCCAGCGTTCCACACACCCACCACTCTGTACCACCTCCCCTGGCCAGCGTTCCACACACCCACCAGTCTCTACCACCTCCCCTGGCCAGTGTTCCACACACCCACCAGTCTCTACCACCTCCCCTGGCCAGCGTTCCACACACCCACCAGTCTCTACCACCTCCCCTGGCCAGTGTTCCACACACCCACCAGTCTCTACCACCACCCCTGGCCAGCGTTCCACACACCCACCACTCTGTACCACCTCCCCTGGCCAGCGTTCCACACACCCACCAGTCCCTACCACCACCCCTGGCCAGCGTTCCACACACCCACCACTCTGTACCACCTCCCCTGGCCAGCGTTCCACACACCCACCAGTCTCTACCACCACCCCTGGCCAGCGTTCCACACACCCACCACTCTGTACCACCTCCCCTGGCCAGCGTTCCACACACCCACCAGTCTCTACCACCACCCCTGGCCAGCGTTCCACACACCCACCACTCTGTACCACCTCCCCTGGCCAGCGTTCCACACACCCACCAGTCTCTACCACCTCCCCTGGCCAGTGTTCCACACACCCACCAGTCTGTACCACCTCCCCTGGCCAGCGTTCCACACACCCACCAGTCTCTACCACCACCCCTGGCCAGCGTTCCACACACCCACCAGTCTCTACCACCTCCCCTGGCCAGTGTTCCACACACCCACCAGTCTCTACCACCTCCCCTGGCCAGCTTTCCACACACCCACCAGTCTCTACCACCTCCCCTGGCCAGTGTTCCACACACCCACCAGTCTCTACCACCTCCCCTGGCCAGCGTTCCACACACCCACCAGTCTCTACCACCTCCCCTGGCTAGTGTTCCACACACCCACCCACCAGTCTCTACCACCTCCCCTGGCCAGCGTTCCACACACCCACCAGTCTCTACCACCTCCCCTGGCCAGCGTTCCACACACCCACCAGTCTCTACCACCACCCCTGGCCAGCGTTCCACACACCCACCACTCTCTACCACCACCCCTGGCCAGCGTTCCACACACCCACCACTCTCCGTTGAAGTTCCTTCCTTTGTTACCTCCCCTAAACTTTCCTCCACACTTCTTAAATGTACGCCCTCTGGTATTGGCCGATAGTGCACATCTGGGTTCTCAAAGCACAGGAGGAAGAACATTGACTCTGGAATCTCCTGACAAACCTTTACAAAGTAATCCAATGGTATGAGCCAACAAAAAGTAGTGGATGTGGCCACAGTAAAGAGCTCCCTTCCATTAAGCACATTTATACAGAGCATTATTGTAGGAAAGCAGCATCCCCCACCATCCAGGGCATGCACTCTTCCCCCTGTTACTATCATGAAGGAGGTACATGAGTCTCACAAGCTACACCACCAGGTTCAGAAACAGATATTACCCCCAATCATTGCGTCTTCAACCAGAGGGGATGGCTTCACTCATCTGCACTCAAACCGTCACTGAACTGCTTTCAGGACCTATGGACTCACTTTCAAGGACTCTTCATCTTATGTTCTCAATATTTATCACTTATTTGTTTCTTATTATATATTATTATCATTTCTTTTTTTCAATCTGTCTGTATTTGCACAGTTTGTTGTCCTTTACACTCTGGCTTTTGCCCGTGATCTCTAATAGATCTTATTGTGTTTTTTGTATTTACTGTGAATGCCCACAAGAAAATGAATCCCACGGTTGCATATGGTGACATATATGTACTTTGATGGTAAATTTACTTTGAACTTGGAACTTGGAGTCCTTTTCTTACTTTCCTGGCCGTGCTGAGGTGTTTTACAATATAAATTGTTGCCAGAACAAACATCTTGATTCGGAGTGTCTTGTAGGAAGGAGGAGAAGACGAGGGCAAGAGAGACAAGAGAAAAGAGGGATTTTTATCTGTTGCAAATGATGTGATGTGGAAACGTTAGCAGTTGTTTTGTGCAGAGGAAGGTCCCACAAACTGGAATGGCAGAAATGACATGGGCTGAAGGATCCATTCCTGTGCTGTGCTTTTCTTTTTTAGATAAATAAAGCACGATAACCGGCCCTTCCGGCCCAACCTGTCCCAATTAACCTACTGAACAACATCTTTGGAACGTGGGAGCCAACCCATGCGGTCACGGGGATAACCTACCAAACCCTTACGGACAGTGGCGGGAATTGAATGCAGGTGGCTGGCATTGTAATAACGTTACACTAACCGTAATGCTGGCCCAGACTCAGAGCCAGATGTACTGGTTTAGAGATGTGGTTTTGGTAAATATTGGCAAGTATTTCAAGACGAGCTTTATTTGTCACATGTAGAACAAAACATTCAGTAAAATGCATCATTTTCTGTCAAATCAAATCAGTGAGGACTGTACTGGGCAGCCTGCAAATGCTACATGTCAGGCTTAACATAACATACATACCCACAACTCATTAACCCTGACCTGTACATCTTTAGAATGTGGGAGGAGACCAGAGCACCCAGAGGAAACCTATATGGTCCCAGGGAGAACGTACAAACTCCTTAAAGACAGCGTCGGGAATTGATTTTACAGCCAGTGCTGTACTGTAAAGCGTGGCGCATTACATCATAAGGGATCTCCATCTCCCAGGACATGCCCTCTTCTCATTGCTATTATCAGGGAGAAGGTACAGGAGCCTGAAGACACACACTCAACATTTTAGTAACAGATTCTTCCCCTCCATCATCAGATTTCTGAATAGATAATGAACACTACCTCACTATTTTTGCTTTCATTTTGTATGACTTATTCAATTTTTAATGTATTTTTTATTGTAATTTATAGTCATTTTTATGTATTGCACTGTACTGTGACACAGAACAGCTGATGTCACTCCACTCTTTAAGAAGGGAGGAAGGCAAAAGAAAGGAAATTATAGGCCAGGTAGCCTATAATTACCCAGTGGTTGGGAAAGTGTGGGAGTGTATTATTTAGGGTGAGGTTTCGGGGTATTTGGAGACGAATGATAAAAAAGTCATAGTCAGCATGTTTTCTGTAAAAGGAAAACTTGCCCAACAAATCTGTTTGAGTTCATTGAGGAAGTAACAAGCAGGGTGGACAAAGGAGAGGTGGTGGATGTCATTTACTTGGATTTTCAGAAGGCATTTGATAAAGTGCCACACATGAAGCTGCTTAACAAGATAAAATCCGATGCCATTACAGGAAAGATACTGGCATGGAAAGAGGAATGGCTGACAGGCAGAAGACTGCAAGTGAGAATAAAGGGGACCTTTTCTGGTTGGCTGCCGGTGACTCGTGATGTTCCTCAGGGGTCAGTATTGGGACCACTGCTTTTCACATTGTTTGTCAATGATCTAGATAATGGAATTCATGGCTTTGTGGCAAAGTTTGCGGATGATACAAAGATAGGTGGAAGGGTAGGTAGTGCTGAGGAAGCAATGGAATTTCAGTAGGACTTAGACAGATTGGAAGAAGGGGAAAAAAGTGGCAGATGGATACAGAGTTTGGAAATGTATGATAATGCATTTTGGTAAAAGGAACAATAGTGCGGACTATTATCTAAATGGGGGGAAGGTTCAAACATCAGAGGTGCAGAAGGACCTAGGAGTCCTCGTGCAAGACTCCCAGAAGGTTAATTTATAGGTTGAGCCTGCGGTAAAGAAGGCAAATGCAATGTTGACATTTATTGCAAGGGGAATAGAATATAAAAGCAAGGAGATAATGCTGAGCCTTTATAAGACACTAGTCAAGCTGCACTTGGAGTATTGTCAACAGCTTTGGGCCCCATATCTCAGGACGGATGTGTTGTCATTGGAGAGAGTCCTGAGGAAGTTCACAAGGATGATTCTAGGAATGGAGAGGTTAACATATGAGGAGTGTTAGGCAGCTTTGGGCCTGTACTCACTGGAATTTAGAAGAACGTGGGGGATCTCATTGAAAGCTACTGAATGATGAAAGGGTGGATGTGGAGAGGATGTTTCCTCCAGTGGGGGTAACCAGAACTAGAGGCGTGTCCTTAGCCAGGGAGTAGTAAATCTGTGGAATGTTCTACCACAGACTGCGGTGGAGGCCAAGTCTGTGGGTATACTTAAGGCTGAAGTTGATAGTTTCCTGATCAGTCAGGTATCAAAGGACATGGCAAGAAGACAGGTGTATGGGGTTGAGCCATGATAGAATAGTGGAGCAGACTTGATGGGCTGAATGGCCTAATTCTGCTCCTATGTTTTTGGTCTTTTAGTCTTCACTCCAAAACAATGGGCAGGAGAAGTCACTGTGGACACTACCCACACTGCAAGCTGCCTTTTCCAAAAACTGCCTTCTGGAAAGTCCTTTAGGGCTAGAAAAACAAACAACTTCACCCTGTTGTAATAATTCCTTCCCCCGGACAGTTCATCTGATCAACTATTATAGTTAGCCCCACCTCCCTCTATTAATGCCCTTTACATTGTAAATATATGCTGGTATTTATGAATTTATGCACATTTTATTCCATATCCTTACTTCCAATTCTATTTTATGTACTTCTTTATTCTGTATAATAATTGCATGCTGCATTAACACACCACAGCAAATATTGCCTGAGATTCCCATGGAACCCCGAAACAGGGGGAAGAGATTCTCTCCCTGCCCTCTTAGTTCTGCTAGACTTCTTGAAGAAGGCTAAAGAAGGTAACTTGCATTGATATAGTGCCTTTCTGCTTTGGGGAGGTAGAGCTTAGAAGACGCCCTGCCTCCAGGCCCTCGCAGGGCACCTCAATTGAGGAAGGGGTAGACGAAGGATCTTTTGCTGACTCCCCGCAGTCGGCTGATGATCTGCTGGCTGAACTGGTAGGTCAGCTTGCGTTTCACCTTGATGATCTCGCCTGTACGGGAGTAGTTCCTTAAGGCCCTGGCCATCTTCTGGTAGGTCATGGTCTTTTTGTTGCCCTTCCTTCTGCCCCAGATCTCTGCCAGCTTCTCCTTGTTCTGGGAAGAGAACTGGAAGAGTCCACCGGAGGGCTGGATCCACCAGATGCAGTGTCTCATCTGTGGGTCCTCTAGCATCTCGAAGAGGAACTGGAAAAGCCTGACCCTTCTCTTTCCTGTGGGGTTTGGGAGAAAAAGAGGAATGGGGTTAAAGGTGTCATGAGAATCCAATCCAGCTCCTGGTGTCTGGATTGTGTTGGTGATTAGAAGGTCATATTGGTGGTGGAGGCAGTCTAAACTGGGCTAATCCTGCCAAGAGAAATTATCCTATCATGAGTAAAGAAATAAGATCTCTATTGAGAATGAAAGTTGCTCTGTCCAGTACAGACAGGATTTTCTGGAGGCCAGCCATTTAATTCCAGTTCCCAACCCCATTCCAAATGTAGTCCCATGGTCTTCTCTACGGCCATAATGAGGTCACTTTCAGGCTGCAGGAGCAACATCTCATATTCTGTCTGAAAAGACTCCAGCCCTAATGGCGTGAACATGGATTGCTCTAACTTCCAGTAATTTCTCCCCACTCTCCCTTCTCTTTTTCCATTACCCATTCTGGCTTCCCTCTTACTCCTTCTCCTCAACTGTCCATCATCTCCCTCTGGTCTCCTCCTCCTTCCCTTTCTCCCATGGTCCAATCTCCTCTGCTATTGGATTCAGTTTCTCCCCCAGGGAATTGAGAAGACTGGATCATGAGAGTTCATTCGGAGCAGGGGTTCTCAAACTTTTTTATGCCATGGACCCCTACCATTAACCAAGGGGTGCATGGACCCCAGGTTGGGAACCCCTGATATGAGAGTCATGGAGTTATCCAGCAGGGAAGTAGGCCTTTCAGCCCATCTGGTCCATGCCATCCATCTGAGCAAGTCCCATCTGCCTGTGTTCGGTCCATACTCCTTATCCCTTATCCCTGCCTACTTTGTCCTAGACTCCCCAATATCACCTTCTTCACCGACTTGTCTACCTGGTCCTAGACTCCCCAATATCACCTTCTTCACCGACCTGTCTACCTGGTCCTAGACTCCCCAATATCACCTTCTTCACCGACCTGTCTACCTGGTCTTAGACTCCCCAATATCACCTTCTTCACCGACCTGTCTACCTGGTCCTAGACTCCCCAATATCACCTTCTTCACCAACCTGTCTACCTGGTCTTAGACTCCCCAATATCACCTTCTTCACCGACCTGTCTACCTGGTCTTAGACTCCCCAATATCACCTTCTTCACCAACCTGTCTACCTGGTCCTAGACTCCCCAATATCACCTTCTTCACCAACCTGTCTACCTGGTCTTAGACTCCCCAATATCACCTTCTTCACCGACCTGTCTACCTGGTCTTAGACTCCCCAATATCACCTTCTTCACCAACCTGTCTACCTGGTCCTAGACTCCCCAATATCACCTTCTTCACCGACCTGTCTACCTGGTCCTAGACGCCCCAATATTACCTTCTTCACCGACCTGTCTACCTGGTCCTAGACTTCCCAATATCACCTTCTTCACTGACCTGTCTACCTGGTCCTAGACTCCCCAATATCACCTTCTTCACCGACCTGTCTACCTGGTCCTAGACTCCCCAATATCACCTTCTTCACCGACCTGTCTACCTGGTCCTAGACTCCCCAATATCACCTTCTTCACCGACCTGTCTACCTGGTCTTAGACTCCCCAATATCACCTTCTTCACCAACCTGTCTACCTGGTCCTAGACTCCCCAATATCACCTTCTTCACCGACCTGTCTACCTGTGTCTCCACCTTCGGGGAACTATGTGTCTGATCCCTGCAGATGCAGTGTCAGTGACTCATTTTGGTGAGGTGAGAGGTTTAGAACGATCTGAGGAGTAATTAATTGCCTGGAGCTGGTGAAGGCAGATTCATAAGAGAAACAGAGGGTGGCACGATATTGTACCATTTAGTATGACGCTAATACAGCTCCAAGGACTGGGGCTCAATTTCACCGCTGTTGGAAAAGAGACCATATGTTCTCTTCTTGCCTACCAGGTGAACCGGTTTCCTCCTAAAGACCACTGGGTAAAGAGATTAATTGGTCATAAGCTTGTAATTAGGCACCGGCTCATTAGGCCGGAGGGACCTGTTACCGTGCTGCATCTCGAAATAAATAAAAAATAAAATCTGTAAAGATCAGGGGAGGGGGAAAATAGAGGTTTATGGGGCTATGATCGAATTGAATGGGGGATAGGTTTGAGGGGCTGAGTGGCCTATGGTCACTTGTCATTATGTTAAATGTCCTTACTCTTCTCACTGTTGCTGCTTCTCATCACATATTCTGAGGGTAGAGCTGGTCTGAAGTCAGAGAGTGGAGAGCAGTAAGGGTTGTCCACACACTCGGGCCCAACAGACAGTCCACACTGCAACGACAAGACGAGCAATGTCAGGTTGTCTCTGTTTTATCACCGTGCCATCTCACCTCACGTCACAGCGCTGGGAAACGTAGCAACGCTCGCAGGTTGACCAGCACAATCCTCACCGATTCGATTTGACACGAATGACACATTTCACTGCATGTTTTAATGTACATGTGACAAATAAAGCTAACCGTTACCAGAAGAAAAATTGCTAAAACTGGAAATCCAAAGTTAAACCCTCTTCCTCACTTCTTCCCCCTCCCATCAGGCAGTAGATACAAAGGCCGGAAAGCACGTACCACCAGGCTCAACGATGGATTCTAACCTACAGTTATCAGGTGACTGAACCATTTCCAAGTGTGGTAAGATGGCCGTCACAGTAGTGTAGTGGTTGGCGTAACACTATTGCAGCACCAGTGATTGGAAGGTCAGGGTCCAATTCACGCCGCTGTCCACGCGGAGTTTGGACCTTCTCCCCATGACTGCATGGGTTTCCTCCAGATGCTCTGGTTTCCTCCCATAGTCCAAAGTCATATGGATTAGGGTTAGGAAATTGTGGGCATCTACATGCCCCTTCTCCATCTCTTTCTCCCATGGTCCACTCTGTTCTCCTATCAGTTTGATTCTTCTTCAGCCCTTTACCTCTTCCACCAATCCCCTCCCAGCGTCTTACTTCATCCCTCCTCCACCCATCCACCTTCCCTCTCACCTGTCACTTGTCAGCTTGTACTCCTCCCTCTCCCCCACCTTCTTATTCTGGCCTCTTCCCCTTTCCTTTCCAGTCCTGAGGAAGGGCTTTGGCCCAAAACGTCGACTGTTTATTCATTTCCATAGATGCTGCCTGAACTGCTGAGTTCCTCCAGCATTTTGTGTGTGTTACTCTGTTTTTCAGCATCTGTAGAATTGTTTGTGTTTACTGCGGGCTGTTGAGGTTCCCTGCTGCAGAACTGTTTCATTGGCCTTGCAGCATAATGGCCTCAGAAACCCCTTAAGAAATGCATTTATCTCTCCCTCTCCATCACTCTCTCTCACTCTCTTATTGTCTCTCTCCCTGTATCTTTCTCTCCCTTTCTTTTACTCTCTCTGATCTTCACACACTCACTCTCTTTCTATCTCTTTGACTGTCTCCCTCCCAACCCCTCTCCCCTAATCCCCTACCTCTTGTTCCCCCTCTCCCCCTTCTCCCTCCACTCTCTCTAACATTCCCCTTTTCTCTCTCTCTCTCCCCTTCTCTCTTTCCTCCTCTCTCCCTCCCTCTGTCACTCTCCCTCTCCCTCTTACTCTTTCCCTAGTCTGATAAAATCCCATTTTCAAAGGCCCTGTCGGAATCAGTTGCTTTTTCATGTTTTTGATAAGATATTAGTTGAATTAATGTAGTTTTTTTAAAACTAAGACGATTTGTATTGTAACAAACTATGTGATGTTTTGTCTCCACCTACTGGCAGGTAAGCAGTATAGCAGTTATATAACGGTTTATCACCTTTTTCATTTTACATTGGCTAAGTGTTAGCACGTGACACGTGCTCTGCCTGATACTCTTGATAGGCCTTCCACTATCTCAGGAATGTGGTGTTAGCTCGAATATTTAAGTGCCAGTTTTTGCAATGGCGCCATCTTTTCTTTGATTGTCCTTTTCCCTTTGTTCTCTCTGTATTCATTTAGTTCATATATCTGTATCTGTTCCTTTGTGTAAACTTTAAAATAAACAACTGTAAAGGCAAAAAAGCTTTCACTCCCTCCTGAACTCCTAAAAGAACCCGAGGATCAGAAAAGTCACTGAGGTCCCACAGCACTTACCGGATTAGAAGCGTAACGCTGCGAAGGAAGAAATATTTCTTGAAAGGCTGAGTTCCTGTTGCTGTAGGAACCAGGGTGCCAACTTTCCACGGAGAATCCAAAAGCACAGGCCCCTGGAGAAAGCAGAAAGCATCGGCTGAACAGACGAAGGGAGCAAATGGAGTTGGAAGACTTTTCCTTCCCTCAGGGCACAGAGAATCCATGGCTCACCGTACTGATCACCAGGATCAGTGACACCAAATTTTGTTGATTGTGTCATTCCTTTGTTGACAGTTTTGCTTTATTTGACAACCTATCACTATCCCACTCTCACAGACTGAGTGATTATTGAGTGTCTAAGGGTCTGATTTGTTAACCTGCCTCCTCTCTCCTATTATCTGTGATTACCCATAATCTCTCAGGCCATACAGCTCAGTTTTCCATACTAGTCCTTTCATACTAGTCATTGAAACCTACCGAATATTGAAAGGCCTAGATAGAGTGGACAAGGAGAGGATGTTTCCTAAAGTGGGGGAGGCCTGGACCAAAGGGCAGAGCCTCAGAATAGAAGGATGTCCCTTTAGAACAGAGATGAAGAGGAATTTCTGGAAGAGAATGTCCGCATGTGTGTGAGCACATATTTACTGTAATGGAATGAGATTCAGAACAAGTTGATAGAAAAGTGAATAGTTATGTGGGAGGGACGGGTTAGATTGATCTTAGAGTAGGATCAACACAACATTGTGGGCCAAAGGGCCTGTACTCTGCTGTACGGTTTACGTTCTATACTGTTAAGATTTCTTCCACACTCACCTGAGCCTGAGGCAGTCTCCTGCTCAAATACAAATGCCTTCTGCTGCTCGTCGAGGAACTCCATGATCACTTCTAGATCCTCCACATTTGGGTTCTAAATAACAGAATTAAATAAATATCAAACAGTCCCGTGTCTTAACCACAGGCCCAGACTGAGAATGTAATGGGTAAATGGGTCTTACCATAATGTGGGGGCAGAGCAGTCATTCAGTCTCCACCGGGAGGAAGACCTGTTCTTGAGACACAGTTAAGTTAACGCTCACCAATGCATAGCACCACCCCACATTCATAACCACAACAGATTCTACAGATGCTGGAAATCCAGAGCAACACACACAAAATGCTAGAGGAACTCAGCAGGTCAGGCAACATCTACATAGAGGAATAAACCATCAACATTTCAGGCCGAGACCCTTCATCAGAACTGGAAAGGAAGGGGGAGAGAAGTAGATTAACCTCCGCCCCCCCCCCCCCCCCCCAACCTTCTAATTCTGACTTCTTCCTCTTCCTTTCCTGATGAAGCGTCTTGGCCAGAAATATTGATTATTCTTCTCTATAGATGCTGTCTGACTTGCTGAGTTCCTCCAGCATTTTGTGTGTGTGTTACCCCATAATCTTAACCACAGATACACACAAAGAAAAACACCCAGGCAGAGAGAGAAACTTACATTTAAAGAGCACCCATCAGAAGTGAGTTTTAAAGCCAATAAAGTTCTCTTTGAAGTGTCCACACTCTTGTAATAAAAGAAACATGACAATCAATTTGGGCACAGCAAGACCCCACAGATGACAATGAAAGGCAATTCACTTTAATGGCATTTTTTCATGGGTAAATACTGAAAAGAACATTGGGGGGGGGGGCATTCTCATTCATTGTGATGTGTTATACCAGTTACTGCTGCCATTTCGTAAAGAGTAACTTTATTTGTCACACGTTCAATCCATTGAAACATACAGTGAAATGCGTCGTAGTCCGAAGATGTGCTGGGGGGAGACCACATGTGTCAGCGTGCTTCTGTCGCCAATATAGCAGGTCCACAAATGACCAACACTAACCCATAGGTCTTAGGAGTGTGGGAGGAAACTGGAGACACACACTCAATGTTTCAGGAACATTTCCTTGCCCTTCACCATCAGATTTCTGAATAGACAATGAACCCATGAACACTACCTCACTATTTTTTGATCTTTTTTCGCCCTACTTACTTAATTTAATTTTGCTTATGCATTGCTGATTGTAATTATTTCATTATTATGAATGCATTGTACTGCTGCTGCAAAGTTAACAAATCTGACGACGTATGTCAGTGATATTTAACCTGATTCCGAGCATCAGGAGGAAACCTCTCTGTTCAGAATATACAAACTGCTCACAGACAGAGATGGGAATTGAACCCCATCACCAATGGCAGGCACTGTAGCTGCTAAACTACCGTTTGATCTTACTGCATCATGTCTGACAGTTAAGCGTATAAGGAGTCAGCATTTGCAACTTTCACCAAGCGTCTGCCGTGTGGTATAGGACAGCCTGATAGACGAATTAGTTCCAGTTCTGGGTCTTCTACTTGTCGCATTAACTCTGCTTCACTCTGCACAGACGCTGCCTGACCTGCTGAGTGTTTCCAGCACTCTGTTTTTATGACACCCATGTACATATAGACACAGGCATAGAAACACTCATGGTGCTGGTGTGAACTAGCATCACACACACCCTGGAAACAGCAATGCCCTTGGATGTAAAAACCCCAAAAATGTAATGGATATGGCCCAGAGCATCATGGGTAAAACCCTGCCCACCAACACAGAGAGCTATCACAGGAAATCAGCATCCATCAACAGGAACCCCACCACCCAGGTCATACTCTCATCTCACTGCTGCCACTAGGAAGGAGGTACAGGAGCCTCAGGACCCTGTTCAGGAACTTATTACCCCTCAGTCATTAGGCTCTTGAACCAGAGGGGATATCTTCAATCAATTTCACTCACCCCCATCACTGAACTGTTCCCACTTTCCAGGACTCGTCATCTCATGCTAAGACCATAAGACCAAAACATATAGGAGCAGAATGAGTCCATTTGGCCCATTGAGTCTTCCATCATTTCATCATGGCTGATCCAACTTTCCTCTCTGCACCAATCTCCTGCCTTCTCCCTGTATCCCTTCATCACCTGACCAATCAAGAACCTATCAACCTCTGCCTTAAATACACATAAAGATTTGGCCTCCACAGCTTCCTGTGGCTATGAATTTCACAGATTCACCATTCTCTGGCTAAAGAAATGCCTCCTCATCTCCGTTGTAAAAGGACGCCGTTCTATTTTGAGATTGTGTCCTCTGGTCTTAGGCTCTCCCACCACAGGAAACATCCTCTCCACATCCACTCTATCTGGGCTTTCAGCATTCAATAGGTTACAATGAGGTCACCCCTCATTCTTCTAAATTCTAGTGAATACAGGCCCAGAGCCCTCAAAGACTCTTCATATGACAAGGCATTCTGAATCCTGGAATCATTTTTGTGAACCTCCTTTGAACCCTCTCCAGCTTCAGCGCAAACTTTCTAAGATAAGGAGCCCAGAACTGCTCACAATACTCCAACTGAGGCCGCATCAGTGCTTTATAAAGTCTCAACATTACATCCTTGCTTTTATATCCTAGTCCTCTTGAAGTGAATGCTAACATTGCATTTGCCTTCCTCACCACTGACTCAACCTGCAAATTAACCTTTAGGGAATTCTACACAAGGACTCCCCAGTCCCTTTACACCTCATGTTTTTTGTATTTTCTCTCCATTTAGAAAATAGTCAACCCTTTCATTTCTTCTATCAAGGTTCATGACCAGATGTTTCCTGATACTGTCTTCCATCTGCCTTTTCTTTGCCCATTCTCCTAATCTGTCGGTCCTTCTGTAGTCTCTCTACTTCCTCAAAACTACCTGCCCCTCCACCTATCTTAATATAATAGCCTGCAAATTTTGCAACAAAGCCATCAATTCCATCATCTAAATCATTGACAAATAATGTAAAAAGAATTGGTCACAACACAGACCCCTGTGGAACACCACTAGTCACCGGCAGCAAACCAGAAAAGACTCCCTTTATTCCCACTCTTTACCTCCTGCCGATCAGCCACTGTTTTATCCATGCTAGAATCATTCCTGTGATACCAGCTTCATGTGTGGAACCTTGTCAAAGGCCTTCTGAAAATCCAAGTACACAACACCAACCAATGCTCCTTTGTCTATCCTGTTTGCTATTTCTTCAAAGGGTTCCAATAGATTTGTCAGGCAACATTTTCTCTTGAGGAAAACATGTTGACTATGGCCGATTTTATTATGTGCCTCCAAGTACCCTGAGATCTCATCCTTAATAATCAACTCCAATTTATTTCCAGCCACTGAGGTCAGACTAACTGGCCTATAGTTTCCTTTCTTCTGCCTCTCTCCCTTCTTGAAGAGTGGAGTGACATTTGCAATTTTCCTCATTTCCAGAAACATTCCAGAATCTAGTGATTCTTGAAAGATCATTACTAATGCCTCTACAATCTCTTTTGCCGCCTCTTTCAGAACTCTGCAGTTTACACCATGTGGTCCAGGTGACTTATCCACTTTTAAACCTTTCAGTTTCCCAAGAACCTTCTCTCTATTAATAGTAACTTCACACACTTCATGACCCGACACCTGGAACTTCCACCACACTGCTAGTGTCTTCCACAGTGAAGACTCATGCAAAATACTTATACAGTTCATCCACCATTACTACCTCTCTAATATCATTTTCCAATGGTCCAATATCCACTTTTGCCTCTTTTACACATCATGTATCTGAAGAAATTTTTGATATCCTCTTTAATATTATTGGCTAGATTACTTTTGTATTCCAGATTTACCTTATTAATGATATTTTAGTTGGTTTTAAAAGCTTCCCAAGCCTCTAACTTCCCACGAATTTTTGCTCTATTATTTACCCTCTCTTTGGCTTTTATGTTGGCTTTGACTTCTCTTGTTAGCACAGTTGTATCATCTTCTCTTTAAAATACTTCCTTCTCTTTGGGATGTATATATCCTGTGACTTCTGAATTACTTCCAGAAATTCCAGCCATTGCTGCTCTGCTGTCATCCCTGCCAGTGTTCTTTTCCAATCAATTCTGGGCAACTCCTTTCTCATGCCTCTGTAATTCCCTTTACTCCACTGTAATACTGATACATCTGACTTTGGCATCTCCTTCTCCAATTTCATGGTGAATTTGATCATATTATGATCACTTTCTCCTTTTACCTTGAACTCTCTTATCAATTCCAGTTCATTACACACCACCCTATCCAGAATAGCTGATTCCCTAGTGGGCTCAACCATGAGCTGCTCTAAAAATCTACCTCATAGAAATTCCCCCTCTTGGGATTCAGCACCAATTTGATTTTCTCCATCTACCCACGCGTGGAAATCTCCCGTGACTATTTGGCATGCATTTTCCATCTCCCATTGTAATCTATAGACCCCATCCTTACTACTTGCTTGGGGGTTTGTATACAACTCCCATTTGGGTCTTTTTACCCTCGCAGTTCCTTAGCTCTATCCACAATGATTCAACACCTTCTGAACCTATGTCATCACATTCTAATGATTTGATTTCATTGTTTACCAACAGAGCAATGCCGCTCCCTCTGCCTTCCTGCCTGTCCTTTCAATACAATGTGTATCCTTGGACATTAAGCTCCCAGCTGTGATCTTCTTTCAGCCATGATTCAGTGATGCCTACAACATCATAAATGCCAATCTGCAACTGTGCTTCAAGTTCGTCTACCTTATTCCGTATACTATTCACATTCAGATATAATGCCTCCAGTCCTGTATTCAACCTTGTCAAGTTTGTCCACCTTTTACATTGCAACTCACCCTGTTGACTGTAACTTTGCCCTATCAACAGCCTCTCCACACTACACACTGCCTCTGTTTGTAAACCAGCTACCTCATCTTCAGCATTATCATCCACCTTTCCTATGATACTTCTTGCATTGAAATATACACAGACCAGGACACTAGTCGCTCCACACTCAAACCTCTGATTCCTGACTTCGTCTGAGATCTTAACAATATCTGTATCCACAACCTCTCCACTAACTGTCCTGGAACTCTGGTTCCCATCATCCAGCACCTCTAGTTTAAACCCCACCATGCAGAATTAACAAACCTTCCCTCTAGGATATTAGTTCCCCTCCAGTTCAGGTGCAAACCTTCCTTTCTGTACATGTCCCACTTTCCCTGGAAGAGAGTCCAATGATCCAAAAATTTTATGCCCTCCCTCGTACACCAATTTCTTAGCCACACATTAAACTGTATAATCTTCCTAGTTCTGGCCTCACTAGCACGTGGCACGGGTAGCAATCCTGAGATCACAACCTTTCCCTTTAACTTTCCCCCTAAGTCCCTGAACTCCCTACACAGAACCTTGTCATGCATCCTACCTGTTGTCATTGGTCCCTACATGGACCGCGACTTCTGGCTGTTCACACTCTCACTGAAGAATGCTGAGGACTCAATCCAAGATGTCCCAGACCCTGGCACCCGGGAGGCATCTTACCATCCAAGAATCACCCAACTTTCCTCTGTTCGGAGCCTGAAGACCCACACCCAGTGATTCAGGAAGAGCATCAGCCCCTCTGCCATCAGATTTCTAAATTATCTGTGAACCCATGAACATCACCTCAATGTTCTTCTTTTACACTCTTTATTTTGTAATTTATGTCTTTCTGCTGTAATGCTGCTACAAAACAACTACCTCATGACATTCTGTATGATCTTGTGATCATATCACATTGTGATCATGCACCAAATTGTCTGCCTGCACTGCACTTTCTCTGTAGCTGTTACACTTTACTCTGCATTCTGTTACAGTTTTCCCTTGTTCTACCTCAATGCACTGTGCAATGATCTGATCCGTATGAATAATGTGAAGACAAGTTTTTCACTGTATCCCGGTACGTGTGACAATAATAAACCAATTGCATTTCTAATATAAACATAAGAGATTCTACAGTTGCTGGAAATCCAAAGCAACATGCGTAAAGTTCTGGAGGAACTCAGCAGGCCAGGCAGCATCTATGGATACAAACACTATTCTTTGAAGAAGGAGGATATCTCAGGTGTTCTGGAATGCAAACTTTGTAGGAAAACGTCCCAAATCAGCTCCCTCTGGTGCCCCCTCCTCCTCCCCTTTCTCTCATGGTTCACTCTCCTCTTCTATCAAAGTCCTCCTTCTTCAGCCCTTTACCTCTTCCACCTATCCCCTCCCAGCTTGTTGCTTCATCTCCCCTCTTCATTTACCCACCTTTCCCCTCACCTATTACCTGTCAGCCTTTACCTCTCATTCCCCCCCCCCCCCCCTTTCCTATCCAATCCTGATAAAGGGTCACATGCTCGGTAGTTTGTGTGTTACAGAACAGTACAGGTCTTTTGATCCATGATGTTCTGCCGAACCACGAAGACCAATCCAACCCTTCCCTCCTACGTAGCCCTCCACTTATTCTCCATGGACGCTGCCTGAGCTGCTGAGTTCCTCCAGCACTTTGTGTGTGTTCCTCTGCAGTCCAGCAGTGTTCTTATTCTGGGCACCTCCTCCACTGTACGGGTGGGCACCAAGCAGTTATCCTGCTCCCTTCTTGGAGATCTCCCTCTCTCTTGTCACCTCTTGCTGTTCTTTGTCCAATCAGGACAGAGATGGAAAGGAACTCCTTCACCCAATGGAGAGGGAGTGATTGGAATTCTCAACCCAAGAAGGATAAGACCATAGGACTATTAGTCATGGAAGCAGAATTAAGGACATCATTCCGAGTGGTAACATAACCACGCTGCTATCAGTCTTGTCTTAAACCCATAAGACATAGGAGCAGAATTAGGCCACTTGGCTCCATCGTGCCTGATTTATTTTCCTTCTCAACCACGTTCTTCTGTCTCCTCCTCATTTCCTTTGACACCCTGATTAATCAAGAACCTATCAACCTCCACTGTAAATATACCCAATGACTTGGCCTCAACAGCCATCTGCGGCAATGGATTTCTTAGTTTCACCACCCTCTGGCTAAAGAAATTTATCTCATCTCTGTTCTGAACCCTATTTCATCCCTGTTGTACTATTCTTTGGTTCTATGTCTCACAAGAAACATCCTGCTATTCTGAGGCTGTGGAGAAACCATTACTGAGGGAGGAGGTGAAGGATCAGGGAATATGGGTTAACCTGGAAAGATGGTGCTGGGGGAGATCAACCCTAAAAACAGGCCCTTCAGCCCAACCATTCCATGCTAACCAAGCTTCTCACCTAAGCCTGTCCCATTTGCCCATATCTAATGCATATCGCTCTCATCCTTTCCTCCCCATGTACCTGTCCAAGTACCTATTAAGTGTTATTATTGTACCACTTCCTATGATAGGGGCTCCTCAGTAGAGTAGCGATTCGTGTGATGCCGTTACAGTTGGTGTGTTGGAATTCAGGGTTCACTTCCGAATCCACAGTAAGAAAGTTTGTATGCTTTCCCCATGACTGCATGGGTTTCCTCCGAGTGCTCCCGTTTTCACCTACAGTCCAAAGACATTCCGGGTAGTAGGCTAATTGGTCATTGTGTTGTGAATGGTGGTGGTGGTTGGCATCCATCTGTCTCGAAGGGACAGTGGGTGATCATCGTCATCACAAGCCTGGGCAGAAGGTATGCAGATCCTGAGATGCCCAGTCATCCAGATCCCCCTCCTGGCCTCGCCATGTTGTGATTAGGCTAGGGTTAAGTTGGTGGGCTGCTGTGTGACGTGGCTAGGTGGCCTGGAAGTGGGTTTTCCATGCTGTGTCTCTAAATAAATAAATAAGCCTATCCACGTACCTGCCCGAGTGTCTTTTAAATGTTGTTAACGTACCTGCCTCAACAACTTCCTCTGGTAGCTTGTTCCAAATACTGACCATACTCTGAGTGAAAAAGTTGCCAATTAAATCTTTCCCCTCTTATCTTAACCCTATGTTTCCTAGTCCTTGACTTCTCAACTCTGAGAGAAAGATCGTGTGCATTTGCCCCGTCTATGACCCTCATGATTTTATACACCTCCATAAGGTTACCTCTCAGTCTCTATGCTCTAAGGAGTGGCCCCAGCCTGCCTAACTTCTCCCTGTAACCAAGCCCCTCGATCCCTAACAGCATCCTCGATCTGACTAAATGCTGGACACACTTTCTAGAAGTCCATAGGATTATGACATGCATAGAGTGGGCAGCCGGAATGTTTTCCCCAAGTTTGGAATGTCTAATACCAGAGGGCATGGATTTAAGGTGAGAGGGGGTAAGTTCAGCAAAAATGTTGCTTTACGTCCAGAATGGTGTGTGTCTGGAACGTGCTGTCAGGGTGTGGTACGGGCAGATAGGACAAAGGTGCTCAAGGGATTCTCCAGATGTGCTGGGGAATGGAGGGATGGGGACATCATGTAGGCAAAAGGGAATAGTTAGATTGGGTTTTATGGAATTGCTAATTTAAACTCAAGAGATTCTGCAGATGCTGGAAATCCAGAGCAACACACACACAATGCTGCAGGAACTTAGAAGGTCAGGCAGCTTCTATGGGAATGAATAAACAGTTCACATTTCATCGCAGTGAAGTGCCTTGGCCAGAGGCATTGACTCTTTATTCCTCCCCGTAGATGCTGCTGAGTTTATTGCTAGTTTGCTTCATGGGGCACAGCGTCGTGGTCCGAATGGCCTGTTCCCGTGCTGTATTGTTCCAAACAGGCACAGGGGGGCAATTACTCACTCTCTCTCTCTCTCTCTCTCTCTCTCAAATATACCCAGAAATGCAGGCATGCACACGCACCCCTCCCCAACACACACACACACGCACTCACTCTCACGCATCCCTCCCCAACACACACACACACACACTCACTCACTCACACACACACACTCACTCACACACACACTCTCTCACACACACACTCTCTCTCACACACACAACTACAGTCTACAGCTTTCTAACTATTAGCGCGCAGTTACGATCTGACATTCGGGAAACGAAATTTCCCTTCGTTTCGTGAAACCTGCAGATGGCCAAGTGAGCGGTCTCTGCCCGGCCGGCTCACGTCCCCTGACTCAGAAGTTGGGGCAGAACGAGTTTGTTTGCCCCCAGAGTACCTGCGGTTCAGCCCGTTCCCGGAGTGCTGCTCCGAGATGTCCTGAAGGACTCGAGGATGGGGAGTGTGGGGAGGTGGCGGTGCGCGGCGGAAGCGCGCTCCCTCTCCCTCTCCCTCTGCATTGACGGCGCCAGCGCTCTGCTACTCACCCCGTATCCTGCAAAGTGCCCCTTCAAGTGAACTTCCCTCTGCACCCTGTATCCTGTTTATACCCCCTTCCCGGGCGCCTGCGTCATCTCAGGACAAGCGCCTCCCCAGGAAGCAGACTACCCCAACCTCCAATCTGGCTGGCGTCCAATCCCGAGAACGGACCCCGTACTCAGACCGCGGGGCCGGACAGTTCCGTCAGACCCGAAAATCCTGAATCCTCCCATCCCACGGGCAACAGAGCCCCCCCTCCCCCGTCCGTCCGTCCGGCACACCCCCCGAGGGAGCTTATGCTGCAGACACCATCCACTCCACTGATGTTAGGGTATTCAGAGAACGAAACTGTTATTAAATTACCCGCGCTTTATTCTGGAAGAATCAGAACTTCCCAAAGCACTGGACAGAATTGAAGGACAGCTAGATGCTGGGCGGCATAATTAGCGCGAAGCTTTACAACGCCAGCGATCCGGGTTCCAACTCCTACCGCTGTCAGAAAGGAGTTTGCACGTTCTCCCTGTGACCGCGAGGGTTTCCTTCGGGTGCCCCGGTTTCCTGCCACGTCCCAAAGGCAGACCCGTTCGGGCTAGTAAGTTGTGGGTACGCTATGTTGGTGCCGGCAGCCCCCAGCACCTCCTCGACTGTGATGGTCACTGGCGCGAACATTGTATGTTTCCATGGTTTGAGGTGCATGTGATAAATAAAGTTAATCTTTAATCTCTCTCTTTCTCTAAGGGTGACTATGCGGCATTACGGGATGAATAAATGTATGGGTGTTATAGTCGTAGAGCACTACAGCGCAGCAGGCCATTCGGCCCATCCAACCCATGCCAAACTATTAATCTGCCTACTCCCATCGACCAGCAACTGGACCATAGCCCTCCATACTCCTCCCAACGTTACACGTAGCTCAACCTCTGGCTTGTGCAGGTGTGTGTGTGTGTGTGTGTGTGTGTGTGTGTGTGTGTGTGTGTGTGTGTGTGTGTGTGTGTGTGTGTGTGTGTGTGTGTGTGTGTGTGTAGGAGATGCAGGCAGGTATGCAGATCGTGACCCGATGTTAGGGCAACCAGATGTGTTGGGTGGAGGGGAAGGTTTTTTGGAACAGCCAGTTTAAAGGAGCAGTATGTAAGGAAGGCTGATGTGAGGGTCAGCAGCTGTGTGAGTGGGTGGGCAGGTGTGAGGAGGAGCCAGACGTGTATGAGGGAGAATCGGATGTGAGTTGGGCCAGGGGTTGGGAGGCTGGTGTGAGTGAGGTCTCGGTGTCGTGGGCTTTAATCTCCAGATGTGAGTGGTACAGATGAATTCCTCTACAACATTTGGCTGAACAGACATCCCTATCACCAAAGAGCCAGATGTTGGCCTGGCACCAAATCCAAAGGGTGCTTTGCCTCCGGCAGTGGGCACCAGTCCTAACCCCTTTACGCCTCGCTACACTAGATGAATCCTTGAAGCCAGGCTTTAGGGAAAAGGAGGAAAAGGAGTTCTCATCACTGATGTTGCATTAAAGTAAGTCATTTTAAAGTTGTTCTTGGACCAGACACTCACTGTAGCTGAGGGAGGTGGTAAGTGTCATCCTGAGAATCTCTGGAAGCTAACTCTGCCCCAGTGTCTGCACTGCACAGCCCTCACTGGCTCAGATTTCAGGTTCCTTTATCTCATGGATCCCCAGCCTTTGCTTCCCCCTGTCACAGCAGGAATTATAAAGGCATATCATAGTAAATACAACCTTGGCCCCTCTTCTTCTTCTTCTTAAACCCATTAGTGGGGCAAAGACTACTAACAGCAGCTCACCAGAGTCCTCTGTCCTGGGCCAGTCTTCCACATTGTTTCCGGGTGTAGTCCATCTTCGAAGGTCTTTAGAGCTTCTGTTGGTGTTTCTGTAGCACTGGGTTTTAATGGATGGTGTTGCTAGTCCCATGACTATCTCTCCTCCTTTCATAGGATGGGCTTGGGACTGTCAATGGCAAAGTTCTCTGTTCTTTCCCCTGATCCCAATAGCTACCCCACACCTGACTCCTAAATACTCAACTGAAAATTGTGGACATCCTGAGCTTTCTTGATTAGCTGGACCTTCTGCCAATGACAGTATATGAAGGTCAAGCAATAGCAGAATGCAGGATATTCAGATTCATTTATTTATCCCAAGTACATGGAAACATACAGTGAAATGTATCATTTGCATTAACAACCAACACAACGTAATGATGTGCTGGGCACAGACGGCAATTGTAGCCAAATATTCCAGTACCAACATAACATGCTGTATCCAGAGATACCGGCCACGTGACAGATGCACTGCCATCTGGCTGGTCGGAGGACACACCACATGCCAATCAACATTTGGTCCCTCCCAACTAATCAATGCACACCTAAATTATTGGTCACCTTAATTGGATTATCTTGCCCAGCCCCATGCTATAAAAGGTGAGGCTTGCCCCTGGCTCAGTCTCTCTTACAGACCACCTCATTGAAGGTAAGTGCATTGATTTATGTTTGGGAAGGTTTGTTGTTGGTCCTGGTAAGGGAGCCGCAGCTATCCAAGGTCAAGGGGAATAGCTGTCATAGTGCTTTTCCCTTGTTCTTTGTTTGTGTAACCGTTCCCTGTCCCCACACTGCTTCCTGTGTATTGTAGTTGCTTGTGTTGACCCGACTTCCCCTTGTAAATAAACTCCTTATTATTAAAACTGTGTGTGTCCAGGCCTCTACTGTTGAAACTCAAAGAACCAGTTATTTTCCATCACAACACATGTCCACAATGTTCAGCAGAATAACACAGAATGCAACAAAACAACATTAAAGACAACAATGTTAAAACCACTCACTCACTCACTCACTCACTCACTCACTCACTCACTCACTCACTCACTCACTCACTCACTCACTCACTCACTCACTCACTCACTCACTCACTCACTCACTCACTCACTCACTCACTCACTCACTCACTCACTCACTCACTCACTCACTCACTCACTCCTCCAACCACTTCCGGGCCTCTAGTAATTGTCTCTGTCAGGAACTGTAGAGGAGCTTGACCCAAAAGCAGAACATTGAAGATGGTTTAGAGGTGAATGAGAACTTTAATAATAATACCAAGCCACAAGGGGCCACAAAACAAGAGTGAACAGAAACTAATCACAACAGGCAACAAGGTAAACTTTAGGCAGGGCAAGGGAAATCTCAGAGCAACTGGTTGATTTCAGCTGGTTTGATGAGTGAACAAGGACAGTGGATGAGAACTGGGGTTAAATAGGCTGCCGGTGACGAGTCTGGAATGAGCGGCTGGTGAATCCCATCAGCTGGATGGGGACTGGCAGGTGCTTGTACATGCAGGCTGGGAGGTGTCAGAGGGAGTATCTGGGAGGTGTCAGTGGGAGTACGATTGACAGGTTTCAAACTAGCAGACATCTGGTCTCTGACCCCCGGACAAGCCTCTACTTCTGGACTCCCTGACTTCAGTCTTTGAACTTTAACTTTGCCCTCCAGACTTTACCAACTTCTGGGTATTAACCCCAGGACTTGCCTTTCACAGTTTTGACCTTCAGCCCTTGGCCTAGGACTCCCTGATCATGGGCTTGATTACATGTGATTACAATCATGTCTTCACTTGCTCTGGGGTGTCCAGGGAGGTGTAACACCTCAGGTGGAGGGACTTGTCGTGTCCAGGGAGGGTTAGCACCTCAGGAAAGGGGGCTTGTCGTGTCCATTCCAGGGCAGCTCACTCACCTTTGATCCTCACTGGACACTCAGCTCACGCCTGTGGCTGCATGTATTTGTTTGCATGTGACAGCAGCCACACCCTGGTATACCGCTTCGACAGACAGGTGAGGGTAGCTGGTGGGCCTTGTACCCCAGTGAGATAGTGACATGCCTCTCCTAGCACGTGCAGTCAGCTCTGGCGGACTGGGTGAATGAGATCTACAGAGAGATCCAATGGCTAGGAAGGCAGTTCTGCAACATTTCGTGAAGAGCACAGGACATGGAAAGGCACAGAAGTAGACATGGTCATCCACTGCAGCCAAGGAAGACCCCAGCTTGTGATGACTTGTTGTATCACTGGTCCTGGACTTCCGAGGTCAAAAAAGTGGAACTGCCCCAGTGCAATGGCTTTTCCATTTTCAAAACTCTCCGCACAAGTTTCCTGTCATGATGGACAACCAACTTGGTCTGGATGTCACTGGCCATGCTGACCTTTATTGTCCATCCCTCATTGGCCCTGAAGTATGGAGAGAGGCAAGAGTTGGCCTCACAGGTTTGGAGTCACTAACAGGTAGGGCTGGGCAAGGAGGGGAACGTTTCCTCACTAACAAGATAAAAAGGATTGAAGTGGAATCAAGGAGAGGGGTCTCAACCCAAAATGTTAAATGTCCATTTCCCTCCTCAGAGCCACTGAGCTGCCCCAGTGTTGTGCGTACTGCCCAGTTATCACTCACCTCTGGAAGCCCCTGAGCAGCCATGAACAGACAGAAGAAGTGAATTGAATGGTCACCATGACTCTGCATTCATTTCTCTGAGCTATATAAAACCTTGGTCAGACCCCACTTGGGAGTATTGTGTTCAGTTCTGGTCACCTCATTACAGGAAGGATGTGGATACGATAGAGAGAGTTCAGAGGAGATTTACAAGGGTGTTGCCTGAATTGGAGAACGTGCTTTATGAGGATAGGTTGAGTGTATTTGGCCTTTTCTCCTTGGAGCAATGGAGGATGAGAGGTGACCTGATAAGAGGTGTATAAGATGAGAGGCATGGATTGTGTAGATAGCCAGAGGCTTTTTCCCAGGGCTGAAATGGCTAACACGAGGGGCACAGTATTAAAGTGCTTGGAAGTAGGTAGAAGGAGGATGTCAGAGGTAAATTTTTCACACACAGAATGGTGAGTGAGTGGAATGCAGTGCCAGCGACGGTGATAGAAGTGGATACAACAGGGTCGTTTAAGAGACTCCTGAATAGGTACATGGAGCTTAGAAATATAGAGAACTATGCAGTAGGGAAATTCTAGGCGGTATCTAGAGTAGGTTACATGGTTAGCACAACATTGTGGGCCGAAGGGCCTGCTATGTGCTGTAGATTTCTGTTTCTATGAGTGCAACATCACAGACAGAGGAGATCACAGGTGTAAGATTTCAACTTGACACATCAATAATTCCCCCCCTCACCCCCACAGATGCTGACCGCACCTCTGAGATCCTCCAGCACATTGTTGGCTCAGATCTTTTGGCCCACCAAGTCCATTCTGACGCTTTCTGCTCATCCCATTTTTTTCTGATTTTGGAGATAGAAGAGACTGTGGTTGATGGAATCGGGAGCAACAAGGGATCTGCTGGATGCTAGTTTAGATAAGTATTTATTTATTAATTATTTAGATATACAGTGTGGAACAGGTCCTTCTGGGCCTCTGAGCTGTTCCGACCAGCAACCCACCTATTTAACCCTAACCTAACCATAGGACAATTTAGAATGACTAATTAACCTAATGACCAGTTCATCTTTGGACTGTGGGTGGAAACCGGAGCACCTGGAGGAAACCCAGGTGCTCATGGTAAGGAACCTACAAATTTCTTACAGGGGATGTCAGAATTGAACTCTGAACTCTGGAACATTACAAGCTGTAATAGGTTGTGCTAATCTCTATGCTACCTTAGCACCCCAATGACATTGATTGGAGGGTTATGGGGGACTATTGTTCAGCTGCAAGTAGATGGGACAATGTAGAATAATAGTTCAGCATGGACTAGATGTCCTGGAGGTCTGTAAAGCTCTATGACTTACTTAAGAACTTTTTAAAAGCTATTATTAATGCTTTTTGAGATAGTGATTTAGATGCATATCATATTTTTTACTGAGTTAAGTATTGTATGTAATTAGTTTTGCTACAACAAGTGTATGGGACATTGGAAAAAAAGTTGAATTTCCCCATGGGGATGAATAAAGTATCTATCTATCTATCTCCTAAGTTTTGATTCCCTTTCCCTGGGAATAAGACTGTAAGTATTCACCATATCTATGTCCCTTATAACACCATCCCTCAAAGTCTTCTACTCTCCAAGGATAAAGTCCCAGCCTGCACAACCTCTCCCTATAACTCAAGCCCTCAAAACCCAGCAAACTCTTTGTAAATCTTTACTGCAAACTTCCCAACTTAAAAAATTAAAGTATTTCCTATGACAGGGTAACCAAAACTGTACACAACACAAACCCGTGCTTTAAGACATTTAACATGAGTCACAATACAAATTGTATAAAATAGGAAATTTTTTATTGGCAGAGAAATAGGAAATATCAAAAACACTCAGCATGTCAGGCAGCATCTGTGGAGATAGAAACAGTCAAGATTTCAGGCAGAAGATACAGAATTTTTTTCAAAATCAGTTTAAGTCCTACACACACACACACCATTCGTATATACAGTCTGAGACACACAGAGACAGACATAGAAAGACGCACACAGAATTGTACACACACATTAAAATAGGTTAATATATATTATAAAATTCGAAACTTAGTCTTTTTGTTTAAATGTTGTGTTAATTTATGGAATTCTTCTTCTGTTTATAAGCACGGGAGAGGCGCGGCCAGCTCACGTGGTGCTGCCCTGTAACAATTCGTTATAGCTGTAATTGAAGTGCCAGTGGTCACAGCTGTAGTGCGAGTGATCGGTGTGGGGATAGGGGGAGTTCGGCACCCCTCCCAGCCTCTGCAGCACCTGCGCATCGAAGCGATAGGTGAGCTTTCTGCGGACTTTGACTATCTCCCCGGTGCGGCTGTAGTTCCTAAGGGCGCGGGCCATTTTCTGATAGGTCATGGTCTTGCGATTGCCCTTCCTCCGGCCCCACATCTCTGCTACCTTCTCCTTGTTCTTGGAAATGAACTGGAAGACGCCGCTTTTCTTGTCCACCCACTGAATGCAGTCAGACATCTCAGCGTCCCGCAGAGATTCACTCAAGAACTCGTAGAGGCGAAGCCTCTTCCTGCCTGCAACAAGTCGGAAGGAACAGACAGTCAAGTGGAGTTAGCACTGCGCCCTCTCGCCCGGACTGACATCCAGGCGCTCTCCAAGGTGCTTAAAGCCGCTGTGCTAACCCATCCCGCGGTGGGGCGGACGGACAACCGCTCAGAAGCCAGGTGATTTGGAGAGACAACTCCGGGATTACTGAACAGTGCGCAGTCAGTAGAAGCTACAAGCGACTTTAGAAGCTGAAGTAATACACCCAAAATGCCGGAGGAACTCAGTAGGCCAGGCAGCATCTATGGAAAAGAGCACAGTCGACGTTTTAGGCCGAGACGGCCCTGGCCTGCTGAGTTCCTCCAGCACTCTGTGTATATTGCTTGGCTTTCCAGCATCTGCAGACTTTTTCGTGTTTCAGATGCTGAAGTTCTTTATTTCCAGTGAGAGTAGAACTAGAGGTCATGCTTAAGAGTGAAAGGTGAAATATTTAAGGGGAACATAAGGGGAGGGGGAAGCTGCTTCACTCTGAGGGTGATGCGGGTGTGAGACCAGCCGCCAACGGAAGTGGCGGATGTTAGTTGAATTTCAACATTTAACAAAAGTTTGGGTAAGTATATCGATGAGAAGGTTATGGAGAGCTATGGTCCAGTTGAGGATCGATAGGACTAGGCAGAATAGTTTGGCACTAGACTAGATGGGCCAAAGGGCCTGTTTCGTGCTATAGTACACTATGACTTTATCATACTTAAAGCAAGATTACTATACAATATTACAGAAAAAAATATATTGTCCCAGTGCAATAACAGATGCACAGCTAGTAGAATTCACAGCTGACTTCAAATGCTAAAGTTGATTTGTTCTGTTGAAATTAACTTTCATTCATTAGTTCACTCTAGTTCATTGGCGACAGGTTTAGTTCGAGGTGAAGGGTGAACTGTTTAAAGGGAACATGAGAAGAAACTTCTTCCCTCAGAGGATAGTGAGAGTGAAGAACAAGCTGCCAGCAGAAGTGGTAGGTGGGGGTTTAATTTCAACATTTAGACCATAAGATATAGGAGCAGATTTAGGTCGTTCTGTCCATCGAGTCTGCTCTGCCATTCCATCCTGGTTGATTTATTAAACCTCTTAAACTCATTCTCCCGCCTTCTTCCCATAACCTTAGACATATTGACTAATCAAGAACCTCTCAAACTCCACTTTAAACATATCCAATGACTTGGTTTCCATAGCCATCTGCAGCAATGAATTCTACAGATTAAAAATATCCTCCTCATCTCTCTTCAAAACGGGTATTTCCCTATTTTGAGGTTGTGTCCTCTGGTCCTAGGCTCCCCCACTATTGGAACGTTTAAGAGAAGTTTGGATAGGTACATGGATGGGAGGGGTATGGCGGGCTGTGGTCCTGGTGCAGTACAATAGGACTAGGCAGAATAATAGTTGGACACTAGGCTAGGCTGAAGGGAGTGTTTTTGTGCTGTCGTGGTCTACAACTCAATGACAGCAGGATTCATCATCATTGTGTGCCACGTCACATAACGTGAATGATTATGGTCCTTTCATGACCACGGTTTTGTTCTTGGCAGATTTTCTTACAGAAGGAGTTTGCCATTGCCTTCCTCTGGCAGTGCCCTTAGAAGACGGGTGACCCCAGCCATTATCAATACTCTTCAGAGATTGTCTCCTTGGCATCAGTGGTCACATATCCAGGACTTGTGATATGCTCCAGCTGCTCAAATGACCATCCACCACGTGCTCCCATGGCTTCATGTGACCCTGATTTTGGGGGGGGGGGGGGGGGGGTTAATCAGGTGTTACACCTTGGCCAAGAATGACCAGCAGGTTATCAGAAGGAAAGTGCACCTCGCACCTCCTTTGGTAGGGAGGTGAAATGGGCTGCCAGCGGCAGTGGTGGAGGCAGATACGATAGGATCTTTTAAGAGACTCCTGGATAGGTACACGGAGCTAGAAAAATAGAGGGCTATGGGTAACCCTAGGTAATTTCTAAGGTAAGGACATGTTCAGCACAGCTTTGTGGGCTGAAGGGCCTGTATTGTGCTGTAGGTTTTCTAAGTTTCTATAATTACTGTACAATATTACAGAGAAAAAATATTGTCCCAGCTTCATTACCAGGATAACAGTATGCATTTTGTAGGATATGCATGAAATTCAGGTGTTGGAACCTGGAGCAGAAGGGTATTGAACAGAAATGTTGACTGTCTATTTCCCTCCAGCAACTTGTGTATTGCTGCAGATTTCCAACATCTGCAGAGTGCCTTGAGTCTCCCCATTTTTCTGGATAAACTCAGCAGGTCAGTCAACACCTTTGGAAGGAAATGGATAGATTATATTTTGGGTCAAGGTCCTTCACCTGGAGAGAGTAGAACTGCCTTTTCATAGCTTTGCTGTCCCAGGGTCAGTCTAATTCTGTGCAGAAGGAGTTATTTTTTATTTTCATTAGTAACTCATGGAGAAACTACTCCAGTAACCACAATGAGCTAGGACAAGGAGACAAACCTTTCCCTTGCCTTGGCATGAAGAAGTCTGGAATATGACTCTCTGGGTAATAGTTTGGAACCTGGATCCCATTCTCATACGTTAACTTGTTGCTGTCCATGTTGAAATCTGCCTGGAGATGGAAAGGTAGAGGTTTAGTTAGAATCTCTAGGTTGGGTGAAGGTCCCTTCCCTTGTTCCTGGCTTGACATGAATGTGAAAATGTCCTCAAAAGGATGGAGCTCTGTCTATGACTGACATATGCTCACTGGCTAATTTATTAGGTATCACCTACACTTAATAAAGTGGCCATGGAGTGTATGTTTGTGGTCTTCTGCTGTTGGAGCCCATCCACTTCAAGGCTCAACATGTACATACAGAGATGTTCTTCTGCACACTACTCTTGTAACCTGTGGTTATTTGAGTTATTGCCGCTTTCCTATCAGCTTGAACAATTCTGGCCATTCTCCTCTGCCCCCTCTCATTAACAGGGTGTTTTTACCCACAGAACTGCCTCTCACTGGATTTTTTTTTTGTTTCTCACGCCATTCTCTGTAAACTCTGGAGACTGTTTCATGTGAAAATACGAGGAGATCAGCAGTTTCTGAGATACTCTGGCACTAACAATCACTCCACAGTCGAAGTCACCCAGATCACATTTCCTCTCCATTCTGATGTTTGGTCTTAATAACAACTGAACCTCTTGACCATGTTTGCATTGAGTTGTTACTACGTGATTCGTTACTTTGCATTAATGAGCAGGTGTACTGGTGCGCCTTAAAAAGTGGCTACTTCATTGTGGTGAATGTAGTGAAGTTTGTTATAGTAAACTTATCCCAATTCTCCAATGAAATTCCATAGGATAATTCGGAGGCAGTGGCATTTGGCTCCTTTTCCTTGACCTGTAGAAGTGTGCAGGTGTTGGAGAAGTTGCAAGCAGATTCACAAAGAACTGAATGAATGTATTGAATGAGAAAGTTTTCTTTTTGACTCTCAATCCAGTGGCATTTGTGTGAAGTACTTGGATTATCACATGATGATTGGTGAAAACTCCTCACAAAAGGAGGCTAGGTGAAGGGGACACTCTCAACAATGCCTTCTATCACTACTACTGATCAAGGGTACAGTGATGGCTTACTATCTGAATTTGTAAGGATTTATAGGACACTGGTCAGATTGCATAAGACAAGAGCAGATTCAGACCACTCAGCCCATTGTCCACTCCACCATTCCATTACAGCTGATTTATTATCCTTCTCAACCGCATTCTCCTGACCAAGGCAGGGAATGCCCCACATCGCTGGTTGGCATTTGTGGCATCTTGCCACCAGGTAACACAGTTGACATCCTTAAAAAAATAAAAAATAAAAAAAAATTCCAGGATATCATGGTTACCAGCTATTTAAGACAAAAGACATAGGAGCAGAATTAGGCCATTCAGCCCATTGAGTCTGCTCCGTCATTCCATCATGGCTGATTTATTATCCCTCTCAACCCCATTCTCCTGCCTTCTCCGAATAACCATTGATGCCCTGACTAATCAAGAACCTACCAACCTCTGCTTTAAGTATACCCAATGACTTGGCCTCCATGGCTTTCTGTAGCAATGAGTTCCACAGATTCTCCACCCTCTAGCTAAAGAAATTCCCCCTCATCTGTTTTAAATGGACATCCTTCTATCATGAGACTGTGCCCTCCGGTCCTAGACTCCCCCACTCTAGGAGAATTGGAATATTGTAAGCAGTTTTACAAGTCATGGTCTAGTCTGCACTTGTCATTGCTGATGTAAGAGGCCAAATTGGGGGTACCAAGTGCAGGAGACTAAGTTGTTGGTCAGACAATATTTGAATATTGTGGAAGTATTGAACCCCTTATCTAAAAAAGGATATGCTAGCATGGGAGAGAGTCCAGAGGAGAGTCATGAGAATGATCCTGGGAATGAAAGGGTTAACTTATGAGAAGCATTTGATGACTCTGGGCCTGTACTCACTGGAAATTAGAAGAATGAGGGGTGATCTCATTGAATTCTATCAAATATTGAAAAGTCTAGATAGGGTGCACATGGAGAGGATGTTTCCTATAGTGGGAGAGTCTAAGACCAAAGGGCACGGCCTCAAGATAGAAGGGTGTCCCTTTTGGACAGAGATGAGGAGGAATTTCTTTAGCCAAAGGGTGGGGAATCTGTGGAATTCATTACCACAGTTGGCTATGCAGTCCAAATCATTGGGTATACTTAAAACTGGTGTTGATAGGTTTTTGATTAATAAGGGCATCAAAGTCATTCTCTTCTACAATTTAAAGTGGTTCATAGAGCTTATATTTCTAAACAGAAGCTGTCCAGTTTTTATCCGAACGTTTCTCCACTTTGTAATAAATGCAACTCTGCTGATGCCTCTTTAATTCGTATGTTTTGGTTTTGTCCTAAAATTGAAAAGTTTTGGCAGGAAGTATTCCATACCTTCTCACAACTTTTTAGGGTCCAATTTGACCCAAATCCCCTTACTGCCTTGTTTGGTATTATTGCAAATGAAGATATAATTTTAAATACTCCTAACCTACAGGTTTTAGTTTTTACCTCTCTTTTAGCAAGGACAGCAATCTCACTTAAATGGAAGGAGTCTACCCCTCCTACACATCTTCAATGGCTACGTGATATTATGTCTTATTTAAATTTAGAGAAGATTTGCTGCTCAGTCTTAAATTCGAAACAATCTTTTTATGATATCTGGGGACCTTTCCTAAATTACTTTTCCAATTTATAAAGTTTAACAGTGCACAGACTTTTATGTATATTTCTATCTTCCCTTAAGTGAATATGTTTTTTTTCTAATTATCCATTATTATCCATCAGCTTTTTTCTTTGGTAGTTGGTAGGGGGTTGACTTTTTTAATATAAAAAATTTCTTTTATGATGTATGACCTATCTTTAAATTTTTGATTACATAGTATACCTTTATGTGTTATGCTATAACATTTTAATCAATTTTATTACAATATATGAATGTACACAAGTTATGTTGAGATGTATCTATGTGTTGCACTCTGTAAATCTTTTTTTTCTTCTGAATAAAAATATTGTAAAAAAACAAAAAAAAGGCCTCAAAGGTTACGGAGAGAAAGCAGTGGAATGGTGTTGAGAGGGATAACAAATCAGCGATGATAGAATGGGGTGAATGGCCTAATTTTGCTTCTATGTCTCATGATCTAATTGGATTCATCCTGATTTTCCTGAGCTGGATACTTTCTAAATTGTTGAGTAGTTACCTCTGTTGTACATGTGTAACATGAGCTACAGTTAACAGCTTGACTAGTGAGACAGTTGCTTCTGGTGTCCACACCAAAATTCTTTGCCATGTTCAACACCATCAGCTACTAACTGTGTGTGCCATTCTGGTCACCCGCCTACTGGAAAGGTATCAAGGAGGTTGAAAGAATACAAAGAAAATTTACAAGGCTGGTGCCAGGATTTAAGTTATAGTGAAAGGTTGTATGGGTTGGGATTTTATTCCCTGGAGAATGGGAGAATGAGGAGAAATCTTACAAAGGTGAAGCCAGAGGTCCAATACCAATACCTGTGGGTCTGAAGTCCATTGGAGGCCCAGAGGTGGCCTGCCCTGGAGTTGGAGGACAATCTATGTGTGCACGAGGGTAGAAAGGGGTTTGTTTTGTTATTGTTGTTGTTTGGGTTGATGGCACCAGAATATGTGGCAACACTTACGGGCTGACCCCAGCACCTCCTTAGCTTCTATTGGTTGTTACTGCAAATGACACATTTTGCTGTATGTTTTGATGTACATGTGATAAATAAATGAATCTGAATGAGGTACACTGGTTGCATCACTGTCTGGTATGGAGGGGCCACTGCAGGATTGGAAAAAGCTGTAGAAATCTGTAAACTCAGCCAGCTCCATTATGAGCACACTCTTCCACAGCATTGAGGGCATCTTGAAAAGAAGATGCCTCAAAAAGGTGGCATCTTTCATTAAAAACCCTCACCACCCAGGACATCCCCCTTCTCAATACTATACTACCAGCGGGGAAGAGATAAAGGAGCCTGAAGAGCCACACTCTACATTTCAGGAGCAGCTTCTTCAGATTTCTAAGTGGTGTATGAACCCGTGAATGCTACATTGCTTATTTTGATCTTTTTGCAGTGATTATTTATTATTGTATCTTACTGTAATTTGTTTGCCTTGCATGTACTGCAGCTGCAAAATAAATTTGATGACATATATTATTGATAATAAATCTGATTCCGATTCTCCCCACCCTTCCTCTGCATCTCAAGATTTATTTCAACTCCTAACTTTCTCTCCCCGCCCCCCAATCCAGATGAAATGACATTAATCTGAAGCATCAACTCTCTGTGGGTGCTACCTGACCTACTGAGGATGTTCTGCCTTTTATTTCAAATTTGCAGCACACTTAGATCATTGTTTCTGTTAAAGTGTTTACATTAGAGATCACAGACCTTCACAGCGCCCACGTTTACTTTAACCAATGTTTAGATCCTCACCTGATTGTGGAGTGTTGCGTTCAGATCTGTTGCCTCACTATAGGAAGATGTGGAAGCTTTAGAGGGGGTATAGATGAGATTTACCAGGATGCTGCTTGGATTAGAGAGCATGATTTATAAGGATAGGCTGAACAGGCTGGAGCTTTGCTGTTTGGAGCAAAGAAGGATGAGAGGTGACTTGATAGAGGTGTACAAGATGGTAAGAGGTTTAGATTGAGTGGATAGCCAGAAACTTTTTCCCTGGCTGGAAATAGCAAATATTTTTTTACAGAAAGTGGAGTGGTGGGTACATGGAATCCCTCCAAATGATGACAGTAGGTGCAGGTATATTTAAGACACTCTTACACAGGCACATGGAATGTAGAAACATGGAGGGTGATGTGGGAGGGAAAGGTTCAACTGATCTTCAAGTAGGTTAAAAGATCAAGACAATATTGTGGGTTGTAGATCCTGCACCATGCTGTAGTGTTCAACATTCTCTCACCATCCAACCTTCACCGGAGCTAATCCAATCAGGCAATAAAATACTCAATCCCCTATGTCCTTACCATGTCCTGGAGGTGCTGGGGTTGGATATCAAAAGGGTGGTAAGGTCCAGAACCCATCTCCTGATGCTGTTGGAGGTTATATGCTGAGTGTGGAGGACCTAAATGAGAAGGGAATAGGATTATCCACTGGGACAAATTTGACCTGGTGTCCAATGCCGCAGAAGTACGGAGGGAAATACTCACTTGGCAGGTATTGGAGACCCGGGTCCTGGCGGAAGTGTTGAGCCTGATGGTGATGGATTACTTCAAAGGCGTCGTTGAAGAGTGGGCTGTAACTGTTTTGTATCCAGCAACTCTGCAAAAAAATTTAAAAAGAGAATACCCTCCAGCAACCATCGAAAGTTACCTGATATTTTACCCTCAGAATAGAAGGATGTGCCTTTAGAATAACAGGTGAAGCTGAATTTCTTTAGCCAGAGGACTCTGAATTTGTGGAATTCATTGCCACAGATAGCTGGGGAGGACAGGTCATTGCATTCATTTAAAACAAAGGTTGACAGGTTCTTGAGTAGTAACGGCATCAAAAGTTATAGAGAAAGACAGGAGAATGGGGTTAAGGGGGGTGGATAATAAATCAGCTATTATGGAATGGTGGAGCAGAGCTGATGGGATGAATGGCCTAATTCTTCTCGTACGACTTTTGGTCTTAACTCTATGCATAAAAATATATTCCACTGATAAATTACCCAACATTGTCTCCAACAACTTTGTGGATGAAAGGAATATTCTCCTCCATTACCCAATATCAAAGTACATATATGTCACCATATACAACCCTGAGATTCATTTTCTTGCGGAAAAATATAAAGAAACGCAATAAAGTCACTGAAAAACCATACGGGACGGACAGAGACTAACAAGCAATGTGCAAAAGACAACATACCGCGAAACTCCAACTGCATTTTAATATCAAGCAAGTAATTTTGCCCATATAAGAGAAGAAATGAATAAAGTTCCGGACTTACCATGTTGAATATCCAATAACGATTTGCCCTAAGAAATGTAACATTGAAGTGATTAGTTATGCCACTGGACTGATTGCGCCGAGCAGTCACCTGGACAGTCTGGGGCTGGTGCTGACACGGACTGGAGGAGGGTTATCCCGAACCTCGGTCAGGTGAGACTTACCTGGGCTAAACTCTGGAACGCTGTGCTCGGGCCATTTTAAATAGAGCAACTTCGCTGCAAAAGGCGAGACGTCACGCTGTCATTTGATCCCCGCCTGTCATGGCACGGACAGCAACTCCATATGAAAACATCTATAGGTCGAGAGAGAGAAAAATACACAAACAATAAAAACCAGAACAGCCCTTAAATACCGAGTAGCTTTAGGGATTTTTTTTTGCTGATTTTACTTCCTTGTCGTCAGGGCGGTGAGTTTTCGCCATACACCCACCAAGCAGGGGCACTTTCACAAGTAAACTTGATCGGGACAAAGGAATTTCCTTTCCACAAGACTATCACACTGACCGGCTCCTTCCAACTTTCTGTGTGTCAGTGACGCGGTGTTTCCTGATCAGTGGGGCTTGTGTTCAAAGCCCGCATTTGGCAGGTACAGCCTACCTTGTTTTAAAATTTTAAAAAATCACCTTCCAAAGAAGATTCAAGACGGCTTAATGTCATTTCCAGCACACAAGTGTAAAGGGGAATGAAATAATTGTTATTCTGCAGCACAAAAAACACAATAATAAAAACACCATAAATATAAATAGATAAGATAGCTTAAGTGCATAGATTGATTGTAAAGTGATGTTCCTTCAGGAGTGTCTGACAATAAAGTAGTGGTGGTTGGGGGTGTGGAGGGTGGGTTAGTGGGTGGGAGTGTTGATCATCCTCACTGCTTGAGGAAAGTAACTGCTATCCCCCACCCCCCCCCCCGACCCACTTTGCATCTGGTGGTCCTGGTGTGGGTGCTACCTAGCCTCCTCCCTGATGGGAGTGGGACAGACAGTCCATGAGCAGGGTGGGTGGGATCCTTCATTGTGTTACAGGCCCTGAGAACATAGGGGATTACAGTACAAGCCTCAAGATCTCTGAGAATCTAACCTGGTCCCAAAATATTGATGTAGTCATAAAAAAGACAAGACAGTGGCTATACTTTATTAGGAGTTTGAAGAGATTTGGTATGTCAACAAATACACTCAAAAACTTCTATAGTTGTACCGTGGAGAGCATTCTGACAGGCTGCATCACCGTCTGGTATGGAGAGGCTACTGCACAGGACTGAAAGAAGCTGCAGAGGGTTGTAAGTTTAGTCGGTTCCATCTTGGGTACTAGCTTACAAAGTACTCAGGACACTGTTACCATCAGGGAGGAGGTACAGAAGCCTGAAGGCACACACTCAGTGACTCAGGAACAGCTTCTTCCCCTCTGCCATCCGATTCCTAAATGGACTTTGGATCCTTGGATTCTACCTCACTTTTTTTTAATATGTAGTATTTCTATTTTTAATCTATTCAATATACATATACTGTATAAAGTATACTGAATAAGATTTACTCATTTATTTATTATTATTTTTTGCTTCTTCTAGATTATGTATTGTATTGAACTGCTGCTGCTAAGTTAACAAATTTCACGTCACATGCCAGTGATAATAAACCTGATTCTGATTCTGATTTAGTAAACACTCTTCAGCCCACAATATTGTGCTGGCCTTTTAAACTACTCTAAGACAATCTAACCCTTCCCTCTTCCATTTTCTATCATCCTTGTGCCTATCTAAGAGTCTCTTAAATGTCCCCAATGTACCTACCTCTACCACCATCTCTGGTAGGGCATTCCACACACCCTCCACTCTGTGTAAAAAAAACTTTATCCGTAATATCCTCCCAATACTTTTCTCAAATCACCTTAAAATTAACACATTTTGCAATTCAATAAACACAGGCCAGGAACAGAAACCCTAAGGAATTTAAAACAGGTCACTTTCATGTTTAAAACTCACTTAAAATAGTCTGAGGGGCAGGAGCTGGTTCCATCACTGTTTGGAGAAGACATTTCCAAAGACTTACAAGGCTGGTGCCAGGACTAAAGGGACTGAGTAATAGAGAGAAATCGAAGAGACCAGGATATGTTTCCTTGGCAGGCAGAGACTGAAGTTGAGGTGTATAATATCGGGAGGTCACTGGTAGGGTAAATGCACACCATCTTTTTCCCAGGTCTGAGGAATAAAGAACTAGAGGGCATGGGTTTAGGGTGAGAGGGGAATGATTTAAGAGGAACTTGATGGCCAGCGTTTTTTCCTAAAGGGTAATGTCCCTGTGGAATGAGCTGCCAGACAAAATAGTTCAGGCAAGTACGGTAACACTTTTGGAAAGACATGGACAAATGATTCTGAGCCAGCCGCTGGCAAACAGGACTAATGTGGATCAGCATGGATGAGTTGGGCTGAAGGGCCTGTATGACTCTATCTCTCAGGATCCCCTAGAGGAGAGAGAAAAAAATCTCTGTCTTAAATAGAGACCCTTAAATTTTCTCAGTGGCACTTGTTCTAGACTCTCCCACAAGAAAATAACCACCATATGAAGACCTCTCACTGCTGTTCAATAGGTTCATGGTTGTTCAGCCTAAACCCATGTCCCGCAATATTCAACAGTCTATTGCCTTCTGTCTTGGCTCCAGGGGTTTGGAGTAGTGAGCATAAGTTCCCATTACCTATTAACGTAGTGTGCAACTCGAACAGTCTCTGACAACCACATGTGGCTTAGCTAAGATGCACGGCAGAACCATTTCTGCTGCCTGGAGAAACAGCAAAGACAGGTTACTGCACCTTAGAACCAGGTTTTGATGAATCTATAGATGTGGACCCCAAGATCCCTTTATACCTCCACACTGGTAAGAATCCTGCCATTAATACTGTTTTCTGCCTTTAAATTTGATGTTCCAAAGTGATCACTTCACAGTTTTCTGATTTGACCTCCATCCATCACTTCTCAGTCCAGTTCTGCATCCTAACAATGTAACCTAGGACAACTTTCTACATTGTCTACAAAACCACCAAATTTCCTGTGATCTAAAGGAAGGTTTCAGAATCTGAGTTAAAAGGATGATTGTTAATGAGTGAAGCTGATGCGCAAGGATCGACCCACATGGAACTCGAGTTACAATAGAAGTTTAAACAATAGCAGGAATGGGAACTGAACACTCACACCACATTCTGTTCAGCGTGTATAGGGAAGAAAGCAGGTGAGGAAAGGTGTGGCTGCATTCATCACCAAACAAAGTTTCAGTTCAACAAGAGGACATAACTCACCATCTGAATGACGGAAGCTAGCTAGACTACAGTTAAGGGATGGAGAGCAAGTTCGACATTGTAGACTCTCAAACAGGAGAAACTGTATGCAAAACTTGTGTACAAAGAAGATTTATTTATTGTATTTATTTATTTTGATTCAGCACAGAATAGGCCCTTCCGGCCCTATCAGCCACACCACCCAGCAATCTCCCGATTTAATCTTAGCCTAATTACAGAACCATTTATAATGACCAATTAACCTACCATTTCAATAATTTCAATACCTTATCTTCTGCCTAGGTAGCCTCCTACCTGCCGGCATGAACATTCAACTCACAGACCTCCGTTGATACCCCTGGCCCTCCCTCTTACCCCATCCCTATCTATAATTTTAGACTGGTTCTCTTTCTCTCTTTTTTTCCTCCTCACTATAATCTCCCCCCAGCCCTACCTTTCTTTCTCTTTTATTTCCCATAATTCTCCACCTTCCCCCTAGCCCATTTCCCTCCAGCCTATCACTTCCCAGCTCCCTACTTCATCCCTCCCCCAACTTCTTATCCCCCCCCCCCCCCCCCCCACCATCCCATGTTACTTCACTCCTGATTAAGGGTTTCGGCCCGAAACGTCGTCACTACCTCCTCCCATAGATGCTGTCTGGCCTGCTGAGTTCTGCCAGCATTTTGTGTTTTTATTTATTTCCAGCATCTGCAGATTCACTCGTGTAGGTCTTTGGACTGTGGGAGGAAACCGGAGCACCCAAAGGAAACCCACGTGGTCACTGAGAGAAGATAGAAACATGTTACAGGCAGTGGCGGGAATTGAACCCTGCTTGCCTGTACTGTAAAGCGTTGTGCTAACCATTACACTACTGTGCCACCCATTTCTGACAAGGCATGGATCAAGAGGCTAGCCAGAGCCTCGACAAGTCATGTTCTTAGTATTATTTATTATTAGTAATGTATTTATTTTATGTAGAGATACAGCATGGAACAGACTCTTCCAGCCCAGTGAGCCACCCCACCAGCAAGCCACCTGTTTAATTCTAGCCCAATCACTAATGACTTATCAACCTTCCAACCAGGATTTCTTTGGATGTAGGAGGAAACTGGAGCACCCAGTGTGTATGGCTCGTACAAACGCCAGAACTGAGCTCTGAACTCTGACGCACTGAGCTGTAATACCGTTGCTTTAACTGCTACACTACCATGTCATGCATTATAATTTGTTTCCCTGTATTTGCACAGTTTGTCTTACACATTGATTGTTTGTGTGTAGTTTTTCTTTCATTCTGTTGTATTTCTTTATTCTATTGTGAAGATCTGCAAGAAAATGAATCTCAGAGTAGGACACGTGACATTTACACACTCGGATATTAAATTTACTTTGAACATTAATCTTTTGAACCTTTTCCCAGGGCAGAAATGGCTAATACAAGGGGGCATAATTTTAAGGGGGTGATTGGAGGTAAGTTTAGGGATGTCAGAGGCAGGTTTTTTGCTCAGAGAGCAGTGAATGCATGGAATGCCCTGCCAGGGGTGGTGGCAGAGGGAGATAATTTAGGAACGTTTAAGAAGCTCTTAGATAGGCAGCTGGATGATAGAAAAATGGAGGGCTACAGGTGAGGGAAGGATTAGATTGATCTTAGAGTAAGTTAAAAATTCAGCACAACATTGTGGACCAAAGGGCCTGTTCTATGTTTTATGTTTTAAAATCTTAGAAACATATTAAAATTATGGACAATAATAGTTGGGGCTAAAATTACACAAATATAGATGGGGATTAGTTTAGTTGGTATTTGATTACTAATTGAATTGGTTCAGCACAAAATTATGGGCTGAAGGGCCTGCCTTGTGGTGTACTGTTCTGTGTTTTATGAATACAGAGTAAAGGGCGGGCAGACAGAAGGGCTTTGATTCATGCAGAAGGCTTTCTTATTTAATTTTCTAGACCAAAGAGGAAGTAGTGTTGGACCTGGTTGGTTGGGATTTTTTCATTGTTACACATGATGTTACAGTCATTGCAAGACTCTTGGTTGCTGCATGTAGAGTTGTCCTTAAAAAGGTGGTGAGTCATCTCCATGTGAACAGGGACTCCTGCATTGCTGTAAGGGCTGGAGTTATGTTGAAGTTGTCTAAGACATTAGTGAGACCTAATTGGGAGTATTGTGTGCAGTTCTGGTCATCAACCTACATGAAAAAAATCAATAAGATTGAAAGAGTGCAGAAAATATTTACAAGGATGTTGCCAGGACTTAAGGACCTGAGTCCTTAGGTTAGGACTTTACTCCCTGGAGTGCTGGAGAGTGAGGGGAGATTTCATTGAACTATACAAAGTTACGAGGGGTATAGATAGGGTAAATGCAAACAGGCTTTTTCCACTGAGGTTCTGTGAGATGAGAACTAGGGGTCATGGGTTAAGGGTAAAAGGTGAAATGTTTAAGGGGAGAAAAAGGGGAACTTCTTCTCTCAGAACGCGGTGAGTGTGTGGAATGAGCTGACAGCATAAATAGTGGATTCGGATTCCATTTCAACATTTAAAAGCAATTTGGATAGGTACGTGGATGGAAGAAGTATGTAGGTGGATGGTCTGGGAGCAGGTCGATTAGTTTGGCATGAACTAGATGGGCCAAAGAGCCTGTTTCTGTGCTGTAGACACTATGAGTGGGGGCATGAAAGAACATGGAGTCAATAGAGATCACAAAGCAATTAGGTGAGGATTGGTTGTGGAACGGAATGATGAGAAATGTGAAAATGAAGTTACTCGTCACGGATGGATCCAGAAATGGATTTAAAACAGTATCTGGAAGAGGACTGGAATACAGGATTCTTTGGCAAGGATGATCCGGGATCATAGTTGGCCTTCTACCCTAGTATGACTTTCCCCATTTACCTAAATATCCCGAAATCCATTGAACTCTGCTTTGAAGCAACTCAGAGTCTGATCAATTCAGGGTAGTCAGTTCCAAAGGCTGGTATATTAGACATTAGACCACCATGCTCAGGGGCAGATAATTCCAGAAATCCCCCACCCGCTGAGAGACCTCATATCTCAATTTTAGATTACCAGTTCCTTATTTTGTAGCTATGTCTCCTTGTTTGTGATTTTCCCACCAGTAGAAACATCCCAACATCTACACAGTCAAGCCCACTTACAGAGCCAAACTGTCTAGCCTCTCCTGATAGGACAACCTTCTCGTTGCAGGATTTAGCCTGATGAATTTCTGTAGCACTGCCCCCAGTCCTTTTGTAGGGTCCAAAACTGAGCTCAATATTCCAGATTGGCCTCACCAACACCCTGTAAAACTGGAACAAAATCTCCCTGTTCTTCAACTCCAACCCCTTCTCAATAAAGAATTTATTGTGGAACTTATTATTCTATTTGTGGGAAGGTCGCAGACAGGGGGATATAATTACAAAATAAGGGGCTGGTAGACACAGACACAGTATTACTGTGTGAAAGTGTCAGGCACCCCAGATTTAACATGGTTTCAGATGGCATGGCCTGCACAGAGCCCTGATCTCAACATCATCCAGTTTCTCTGGGATTACCTGGGGAGACAGAAGAAAGGGAGACAGCCAAAGTCTGCAGTAGAAATGTGGCAAGTTCTCCAAGATGCTTGGAACAACTTATCCGCTGATTTTCTTATAAAACTGCACAATAGTGTACCTAAGAGAATTGATGCAGTTTTAAAGGCAAAGGGTGGTCACGCAATATTTTGAGTTGATTTAGCTTTTTACTGCTTACTGCTCTTTATAGTTTTCTTGATATTTAGAAACTTTTCATTCCATTATTTTTGAAAGCATCTTAGCTTTACAGAGTTTTCTTTCATGTCCTAAGACTTTACACAATACTGTAGATGCAATGCATTTCGATCTCCAAAAGGCATTTGAAAGTACACTGGCTCTATGGAGACCATACCATCTGGAACTATATAAAAAATCTAGGGTTGCTAGGACCTTTACACTGTACTGTACACGTTCCCCAGATCGGTTATAGGGTTATGCTATGAGTTAAAAGGAAAGGCGAAATAGGTTATGTCTTTATTCCCTGGAAAGAGGGGAGATTTGAAGAGGTATACAAAAGTATGAGGAGTATAAATAGGGTAAATGCAAGCAGGCTTTTTCCACTGAAGTTGAGTGAGGCAAGAACTAGAGGTCATAGGTTAAGGGTGAAAGGTGAAATGCTTAAGGGGAACTTCACTCAGAGAGTGATGTGAGTGTGGAACAAGCTGCCAACAGATGTGGATTTGCTTACAACATCAGATAAGTCACGGATGGGAGAGGTATGAAGGGCTATGTCCAGCTGTGGACCAATGGGAATAAACAGAATAACAATTTGGCGTGGACTAGATGGGCTGAAGGGCCTGTTTCTGTGCCATTGTGATCTATAAATCAGTGACGCTATCAATTCTCCCCATCCCCAAAGAATTTGAGCATATTTATCAGACGTTTCATAAAACTACACTGACTCGATTTGCCTATATTTAGCTTTCCCAAATGTTTAGTTATTTTCTTTATGATTATCAGCTCTGGTATCTGTCAACAATGGATATTAAACTGGCCTACTGTTCCCCACAACATCTCTCATTAATCCTTCCTTCTTACTCTTGACCTAATCTGAAATAACCTGTTCCCTGGTAAATTCCAGAACCAGAAACAATCCCTAGCCCGCTCCACGCGTTCTTTTGCTAAGATACCCTAGCCAAGTTGTTTTGTTGAATCAATATGTAGATTAAAATCTCCCTTGGCAACTGCAGTTCCCTTCAAACATGCCCTAGATATTTCCCCATTTATCCTCCACCCTATCAAGAGGTCAAGGCTGGTCCTCTTTCTCCTGCTATTCATGATTTCTACCCAAACCAATTCTATATTACTGTACACTGCCTCATTCTTGTGGCAGAACTTGTCCTGATAGCAACACACACAAAATGCTTGGGGAACTCAGTAGGTCAGGCAGCATCCATGGAAGTGAATAAACATTTGATGTTTCGGGCCAACACTCTCCCTCTGGACTGGAAAGGAAGGGGGAAGATGCAGAAATAAAAAGTTGGGGGGAGGGGAAGGAAGACGAGCCAGGAGGTGATAGATGGAGCCAGGTGGGTGGGAAAGGTCAAGGGCTGGAGAAGAAAGAATCTGATAGAAGAGGAGAGTGGGCCATTGGAGAAAAGGACAGAGGAGGGGCACCAGAAGAAAGCGATAGGCAGGTGAGAAGAGGTAAGACGCCAGAGTGGAAAATAGAGGAAGAAGGGAGGGGAAAGGAATTTTTTTTTACCTGAAGAAGAAATCGATATTCATGCTATCAGGTTGGAGGCTACCCAGATGGAAAATAAGGTGTTGCTCCTCCACCCTGAGGGTGGCCTCATCACAATGCAAGAGGAGGCCATGAACAACACATTGGAATGGGAATGGGAACTGGAATTAAACTGCTTGGCCACTGGGAAGCTCTGCTTTTGGCAGATAGAGCGGAGGCGCTCGACGAAGCATTTCCTCAATTTACGATGGGTCTCACCAATGTAGAAGAGGCCGCATCAAGAGCACCAGACACTATGAGCGACCCCAGCAGATTCACAAGTGAACTGTTGCCTTACCTGCCAGGACTGTTTGGGTCTTGATACCTTCCTTTGTTAATAATCCTTCTCCGAGGATCGTCACCTTGTTGTGGTGGAGAGGCTTGGGAGTTCCTGAGATCCAGAGAGCGATGCCGCCTGGAGCCTAGCACCTGGTAGTTATCATAGTCAGTGAGGTCGAGGAGGAGGTTCCAGACAAAGAGCAATCCAGTCAAGACCTCATTGGTGGATCTGGTAGAAGATGATGACACATCAGAATGGCAGTGACCGGTGGAGATGTTGCAGTGAAGGATCTTGCACTTCATGCCACTGGACCCTTACCCCGATCTATCAAGAATCACGTGATGGCAGCCTGTGCATCAGCCGCCCCATATTAAACAAAGTCACACATCAAGCATTCTCCATTAAGGGAATACACCCTTAGGAGAACATCATACTCATCTCAGGTGTTTGCAGTACTAACGTGCGAAGAGTGCTACCACATCCCCTTTCCCTTATGACCTGTTCTTTTAGAGTCCTTGGTCAGAGAAACCTGACGCTGTCTGTAAGAAATTAGTCTGTTCTCCACATGAACACATAGATCTTCGGAATGTGCAGGAAACGACATCCAGAGGAACCCATGCAGCATACAAACTCCTTGTAGGCAACAACAACAATCCCTGCCGGGTTCTTTGCGCAGGGCTTGAGGCCCTGATTTTCAAACACTTCCTGGTTTACTGACATGGTTTGGATAAATATCAGCAGGACTTTTCAAGATTAGCTTTACTTGTCACATGTATATCAAAAGAGTGAAATGCATCATTTGTGTCAAATCAAATCAGCGAGGATTGTGCTGGGGGCAGCCCACAAGTGTCTCCACACTTTCAGCGCCAACATAGCACGCCCTCAACCTTCTCAGCCTAGTCCATACATCTTTGGAATAATAGAGGAAAGCGGAGTACAGTACTCGGAGGAAATCCACGCAGTCCGTTTACACACAGCGGTGGGAATCAAACAGTGGTGGCTGATGCTGGAAAACACTGTGCTAACCACTACAGTACCATGATGACCCAGAGAAGTATTGAATGCTTCACCAATGTGTTCTCCTTAAGAATCTTTTAATGCCCCCATTATGTCAGCATTTACCACCTCCTGGCAGTGTGTTTCAGGCATCCACCACGAAACACCCATTGACATCTCCCCAAACCTTCCTCTCCTCAGCTTAAGTGGGTGTCCTCCATTACTCTAACGATTATGCTACTGTGCTATGAAGGATCAAATGTTTATATAGTGGGCTGCAATTGATTTGTAGGAAATTGTTTTCTTTATTCAGTCGCCCCTCAGCCGAAAGGCCTGTTTCTTTGTTGTATGTCTCTTTGGGGCCCATATCTAAGAAAGGATGTGCTGGCATTGGAGAGGGTCCAGAGAAGACCAAGATAGACTGATAAATTGAAGATGTTTCCTACAGTAGGGTAGTCTAGGACCAGAGGGCATAGCCTCAGAACAGAAGGAGGTCTCTCTTGTGGGAACTTCCCGTGTGCTAAACTAGAAAGTCAAAGTGGAGTTTATTGTCATATGCACACGTACTGTACCTGTGAGCACAGGTGCAATGAAAGCCTTGCAGCCCAAAACATCGATTGCTTATTCCTCTCCATGGACACTGCCTGACCTTCTGAGTTCCTCCTGTGTTTCGTGTGTGTTACTCAATGAGTTTTCCCATTTTATTTGTCCCAATCAGCTAACTGAGTTTGTCAGTGATCTTTAACAAGGTCAGGGGTCATCTGAAATGAGTATATTCAAATCGGGACACAGCATCTTCTGAATGAAAGACCTGTCTTGGTGGGGAACAAGATAGATTCACTGGAAACATTCCAGGGCTTGGATACCCTTGTGCATAGGAGATTAGTTGATGCATTTACTACACTGAAAGGGTACAGCTAGTTAAATACAGCCTAACTGATTTCTCTGGTGGGGATATCCAGAAAAAATACCTAAAATTAGGGTATGGCTCATTCAGAATTGGAAAGAGGAAATTACTTTACAAAGGAAAAGCCAGTGGAAATCTACAAATCTGACAACAGATTTATTCCCAAGATGGTGGTGTCACCGGCACAACCACTATTTATTGTGCCATACACACAAAATGCTGCCTTCTTTCCCCTTCCTTTGAAGGGTCTTGACCCAAAATGTCAACTATTTATTTATTCCCATAGATGCTACCTGGCCTGCTGAGTTCCTCCAGCATTTTGTGTGTGTTGTTTGAATTTCCAGCATCTCAAGATACAAAATTTTCAAGAATCATGATTGTTTAATGTAATTTCCAGTACACAAATGTAGAGGAGAATGTAATAATGTCTGCACAGAACAAGATTGCAAGACCTGGGCCTCAATATGCTCTTGTGGAATGGAATCCTGGATTTCCTCACTTTGCAGACCCTAGTCAGTCTGGATTAGCAAAAGCCTCTCTTCTACAATCTCCATCAGCATAGGAGCACCACAGGGGTGTGTGCTTAGCCCCCTGCTCTACTAGTTTATACCTGTGACTGTTGACTAAGTACAGCTCCAAAACCATATATAAGTTTGCTGATGACACTACTGTTGTGGGCTGTATCAAAGATGGTGATGAATCAGCAAAAAGGTGGGAGATTGAAAATTTGGCTGAGTGGTATAAAAACAAACTTTCACTCAATGCCAGTAAGACCAAGGAACTGACTGTGGACTTCAGGAGAGGGAAACCAGAGGTCCATGAGTCAGTTCTCATTGGAGGATCGGAGGTGGAAAGGGTCAGTAGCTTTAAATTCCTGGGTGTCTCTATCTCAGAGGACCGGGCCTGGACCCATCATATAATTGTGAAGAAAACACGACAGTATCTTGACTTGCTCAGGGCTCTGTGGAGATTCGGCATGTCATCAAAAACCTTGGCAAACTTTTATACTGTGGTAGAAAGCGTGCTTACTGGCTGCATTATGGCCTGGTATGGGAACACCAATGCCTTTGAGTGGATTATCCTACAAAAGGTAGTATATTCAGCCCAGTACAACATGGGTAAAGCCCTCCCAATCATTGAGCACATCTACATGAAACATTGAGGTATAAAAGCAGCATCCATCATCAAAGATCCTCACCACCCAGGCCGTGCTTTTTACTCACTGCTGCCATCAGGCAGAAGGTACAACTACCTCATGACTCACACCACCAGGTTCAAGAACAGTTACAACCCCTCAACCATCAGGCTCTGGAACAAAATGGGATAACTCTACTCATTTTATTTCTGGTGTTCCCACAGTAGATGGCCTCGCTTTAATTTCCTTTATCTTGTTATTTCATGCTCTCATCATTTATTGCACAGTATTTATTTATATTTGCATTTGCAAAGTTGTTGTTCATTGATCCTGTTTACAGTTACTGTTCTATACATTTGCTAAGTATGCCCGCAGAAGAAGAATCTCAGGGTTGTATGTGGTGACATGTATGTACTCTGATAATAAATTTTACTTTGACTTTTAATTTCAGGTTGTATATTGTGCGAGGGGTGATTGATAAGTTCGTGGTCCGAGGTAGGAATCAATTTTAGAAAACCTAGCACAATTATTTTTAACATAGTCCCCTCCTACATTTACACACTTAGTCCAGCTGTCATGGAGCATATAGATCTTGGACCTCCAGAAAGATAGATAGATAGATAGATAGATACTTTATTCATCCCCATGGGGAAATTCAACTTTTTTTCCAATGTCCCATACACTTGCTGTAGCAAAACTAATTACATACAATACTTAACTCAGTAAAAAAAAAAAAAAAAAAATATGATATGCATCTAAATCACCGTCTCAAAAAGCATTAATAACTTTTAAAAAGTTCTTAAGTCCTGGAGGTAGAATTGTAAAGCCTAATGGCATTGGGGAGTATTGACCTCTTCATCCTGTCTGAGGAGCATTGCATTGATAGTAACCTGTCACTGAAACTGCTTCTCTGTCTCTGGATGGTGCTATGTAGAGGATGTTCAGAGTTATCCATAATCGACCGTAGCCTACTCAGCGCCCTTCGCTCAGCTACCGATGTTAAACTCTCCAGTCCTTTGCCCACGACAGAGCCCGCCTTCCTTACCAGCTTATTAAGACGTGAGGCGTCCCTCTTCTTAATGCTTCCTCCCCAACACGCCACCACAAAGAAGAGGGCACTCTCCACAACTGACCTATAGAACATCTTCAGCATCTCACTGCAGACATTGAATGACGCCAACCTTCTTAGGAAGTACATTCGACTCTGTGCCTTCCTGCACAAGGCATCTGTGTTGGCAGTCCAGTCAAGCTTCTCGTCTAACTGTACTCCCAGATACTTGTAGGTCTTAACCTGCTCCACACGTTCTCCATTAATGATCACTGGCTCCATATGAGGCCTAGACCTCCTAAAGTGTCCATAACAGGGGTAATTGATAAGTTTGTGGCCTGGTAGAAGGAGATGAGTTATACAGCTCTCGTTACATACACATGCAGTTCAACTCTTTGAGTGATTATGCAGAAGGTTTAAAGTTAATAACTCATCAGGGGTGATTGATAAGTTCGTGGCCTAAGGTAGAAGGAGATGAGTTATTAACTTCAAACTTTCTGCATAATCACTCAAAGAGTTGAACTGCACATGCATGTAATGAGAGCTGTATAACTCATCTCCTTCTACCTTAGGCCACGAGCTTATCAATCACCCATCTGTGGACACTTTCTGGAGGTCCAAGATCCGTACGCTCCACGACCGCTGGACTAAGTGTGTAAATGCAGGAGGGGATTATGTTGAAAAATAAATGTGCTAGGTTTTCTAAAATTGACTCCTTCTACCTTAGGCCATGAACATATCAATCACCCCTCGTATACATTCTCTGATATTAAATGGAACCATTGAATTAATGAATAGTTGTTACTCCAGACCCGATGCAGCACAAAAAAATACTATTAGATAAAAAACTCAATAAAAAAAGCAATAAATATGTTGTGATTGGGGGTATAGTGGACAGCGAGCAAGACTATCAAAGCTTGTAGCAGGATCTGGACCAGATGGAATTTAATGCAGAGAAGTATGTGGTGTTGCACTTCAGTAGGACCAACCAGGGTAGGTCTTACGTAGTGAGTGGTAGGGCATCGAGGAGTGTGGTAGAACAGAGAGATCTGGGAATACAAATCCATAATTCCTAGAAAGTGGTGTCACAGGTAGCTAGGATTTTAGAAAAAGCTTTTGGTATATTAGCCTTCATAAATCAATATACTGAGTACAGGAGATGGGATGTTATGTTGAAGTTGTGTAAGACCTTGGTGAGGTCTAATTTGGAGTATTGAGTGAAGCTTTGATCACCTACTCACAGGAAAGATGTAAATAAGATTGAAATAGTACAGATAAAATTTCCAAGGATATTGCTAGGACTTGAGGACCTGAGTTATAGGGAAAGGTTGAATAGGTTAGGAATTTATTCCCAAGAATGTAGTAGACCGAGAGGAGACTTAATTTGAGGTATACAAAATTATGAGGGGTATAGATAGGGTAAATGCAAACCAGCTTTTTTCCACCTAAGTTGAGTGAGATGAGAATTAGAGCTCATGGGTTGAGGGTGAAAGGTGAAATGTTTAACGGGAACATGAGGGGGAGCTTCACTCAGAGGGTGATGACCGTGTGGAATGGTCAGCCAGCAGAAGTTGTGGATTTGGGATCAATTTCCACCACTTGCACTTGCAGCTCGGGATACATCTCAGAGAGGTTTGGATGGGTACAGGGATGGGAGGGGTATGCAGATCTTGTCTATTGTCATTCTTCAGTACTCTAGTGTAAAGAAGATTGAATGATTGTTATTCTGGATATGATGCAACATAAAAAACCAATAGGTATATAAGACACAATAAATATAAAATAAAAAGTATCCTATAAAACAGTGTACATGTGACTGAGTGTGGCTGTATTTACATAAGACTAGCTTATATACACAGGCTGATTCAGAATCAATCAAATGTATTACACTGACATATGTCATGAAATTTGTTGTTTTGTAATACATGTACAATGCATAATAAAAGACTACTTTAAGTTAAAATATTAAATATAAAAAATAAATACTGCAAAAAGAGAGCAAAATAGTGAGGCAGAGTGCATGTGATCTTGCATTATGAACTACCAGTATGATGTTGCCCATCTTCAGTAGCACCTGCTCCTGCTGCTTGGGGCTGATCTGAGACTGAGGCCGTGGGCCTGCTCCTGCTGCTCAAGGCTGATCTGAAACTGAGGTCGTGGGCCTGCTTCAGCTGCTCGGGGCTGATCTGAGACTGAGGCCGCAGGCCTGCTCCTGCTGCTCGGGGCTGATCTGAGACTGAGGCCGTGGGCCTGCTTCAGCTGCTCGGGGCTGATCTGAGACTGAGGCCGTGGGCCTGCTCCAGCTGCTCGGGGCTGATCTGAGACTGAGGACGTGGGCCTGCTCCTGCTGCTCGGGGCTGATCTGAGACTGAGGCCGTGGGCCTGCTCCAGCTGCTCGGGGCTGATCTGAGACTGAGGCCGCGGGCCTGCTCCTGCTGCTCGAGGCTGATCTGAGACTGAGGCCGTGGGCCTGCTTCAGCTGCTCGGGGCTGATCTGAGACTGAGGCCGTGGGCCTGCTCCTGCTGCTCGGGGCTGATCTGAGACTGAGGCCGCGGGCCTGCTCCTGCTGCTCGGGGCTGATCTGAGACTGAGGACGTGGGCCTGCTCCTGCTGCTCGGGGCTGATCTGAGACTGAGGCCGCGGGCCTGCTCCTGCTGCTCAAGGCTGATCTGAGATTGAGGCCGTGGGCCTGCTTCGGCTGCTCTGGGCCTCACATCTGTGGCTCCACAATGTTTACGCTGCTGTGTGCTGATCTGAGGCTGTGTGAGCCAAGTCCAGCTCCTGGCCTTCATGTGTGACCTAGCTACTAAGTCTGGCAGATCCATTTCTACTGACAGGAGAAGGGGCAAAGGCAGCTTACTGGTTCTTTAAAACCAGTCACTCTGGGCAGATGGGGTTAGTAGCTCACCGAGAGGAAGGAAAACTCTGATCTCAAACCTCTGCTGCCTTGCGCCTGTACCCATTCATGGGAAAGGTTTCAGGAGTAAACCTCCAGGGAAAAATCCGGAGCTGAAGTCCCTAAGGCAGTCCTACATTGAGTTCAACGTTGACTGGCAACTCCTGTGATGCTACTGGTGCCAAACTGTATTGGTCTCTGCCATTCCTTTGGGATCATCAGATGTGTGGAAAGGAAAGGGGGAGCTTGCTACATGGGCAACAGCTTGCTCTCCATATCATACCGCCCAGGTTTGCATATCTAGATGCAATATCCATGGTCAACTCACGTAGATAAGGTAAATACAGTAAGCTTTTCCACTGAGGTTGTGTTGGACTTGAACTATATATAATAAAGAAACTATAAATTAAAATAAGGAATATATTTTAAAAATAAATTAAATTGGCAGTGCAAAAAGAGAGCAAAAAAAGTTGAGCAAGTGTTCATGGGTTGTTTGACCATTCAGAAATCTGAAGGTAAAGCGGAAGCAGCTGTTTCTGAAACATTAAGTCTCCAGGCTCCTGTACTTCTTCCTTGATGGTAGCAATGAGAAGAGGGCATGTCCTGGTGATGGGAATACTTAATGATGATGCTGCCTTTTGATGCATCATCCATGGTCAACCCTGACCAATGGAGGGCCTTCTTCTATGATTGAATTATGGAGTGGACTTGATGGGCTGAATGGTATAATTTTGCTCTTGTGTCTCATGGTCTTGAGGTTGGAGGAGGTGTACGTAAATCATTGCCTCGTCCGGAAAAGGTGTTCAGGTTCCTAGATGGTAGTGAGAGATGAGTTGTAGGGACAGATGTTACACATTCTGCAGTGGTGAGGAAGGTGCCAGGGGTGGGGGAGATCAAGAAGCAGACACGGATTGAAAGAGTACAGAGAAAATTTAAAGGATGTTGCCGGGACTGGAGGACCTGAGTTGTAGGGAAAGGTTGAATAGGTTAGAATTTTATTCCTTGGAACGTAAAAGATAGAGAGGAGATTTGATAGAGGTATATAAAATTATGAGGGGTATAGACAGGGTAAATGCAAGCAGGATTTTCCACTGAGGTTGGGTGGGACTTCAACTAGAGGTCATGGGTTTAAGGTGAAAAGTGAAAAGTTTAAGGGGAACATGCAGGGAAACTTCTTCACTCAGAGGGTCGTGAGAGTGTGGAACGAGCTTCCAGTGCAAGTGGTGCATGTAAGTTTGATTTCAAAGTTTAACAGAAGTTTTGATAGGTAAATGGATGGGAGCGGTATGGAGGGTCATGGTTGATGGGAATAGGCAGTTTGAATGGTTCAACACAGACTAGATGGGCTGAAGGGCCTGTTCAATGCTGTTTTTTTCTATGACTCTACGACTAAATGGAAGGACAACAGGGTTGTAAACTCATTCCACAACCCTCCTACAAGGGGGCCCAGACTCCATAGATGTGACAGAAGGGGTGACTTGGGTGGGGTGAGTGGAGCAGGGAGTCAGAGAGAGTCAGAGAGGCTGCTGAAAGGAGGTGAAGGTATAGTGAGTGGTGGGAATCTTCTTGTAAACGGCGGAGAGGAAAAACCGCCAGGGTGCATCCTCCCTCTCCCTCATCTGGCAGCTTCTGGAACTGGAATTGATTAATTATTGTAACATGCACTGAGACACGGTGAAGCCCTCTCCACTGTTGAGCACATTTGCAAGGAGCGCTGTTATATTGTCTGCAAACTTCACAACAAAGCCATCAATTCCATCATCCAAGTCATTGACATATGACATAAAAGAATCAATCCCAACACAAACACCACTAGTCGCTGACAGCCAATGAGAGAAGTCTCCCTTCATACCCAGTCTTTGCCTCCTCCCAATCAGCCACTGGTTTATCCATGTTAAAATCTTTCCCATAATACCATGGGCTCGTAGCTTGTTAAGCTGCCTCATGTGTGGCATCTTGTCAAAGGTCTTCTGAAAATCCAAGTACACAACATCAACCGATTCTCCTTTGTTTATCCTGTTTGTTATTTCTTCAAGGAATTCCAACAGATTTGTCAGGCAAGATTTTGCTTGAGGAAACCCTGCCAATCCTCTAACTTCCCACTAATCTTTGCTCTGTAATATGCCCTGCCTTTGGCTTCTCCTGTTGGACATGGCTGTGTCACCTTTCCTTCTTCCTCTTTGGGATGTATATATCCTGTGCCTTCCAAATTACTTCCTGAAATTCCAGCCATTGCTGCTCTGCTGTCATCCCTGCCAGTGTTCTCTTCCAATCAATCCTGGCCTTCTCCTCTCATGCCTCTGTAATTTCTTTTACTCCACCGTAATACTGATACATCTGACTTTAGCTTCTCCTTCTCAAATTTCAGGGTGAATTTGATCATATTATGATCACTTTTACCTTAAGCTCTCTAATCAATTCTGGTTCATTGCACAACACCCAATCCCTGTGATCTTTCAGTGGGCCCAACCGCGAGCTACTGTAGAAATCCATTGCATAGGCACTCCAGAAATTCCTCCTCCTGGAATCCAGCACCAACCTGATTTTCCCAATTCACCAGCATATTGAAGTCCTCCATGACTATTGTAACATTACCCTTTTGGCATACAATCTTCTGTTCGACCGATCGACAGACAATGCAATAGCCAATGCTCTACATACTGTCCTTGCACAGCTGGAGAAGGATGCTTATGTGAGAATCCTGTTCTTGGACGATGGTTCAGCATTCAACACTATAGTTCCATCCAGGCTCGACAAGAAGCTCAGAGACCTCGGCCTTCACCCTGCCTTGTGCAGCTGGATCCTGGACTTACTGTCAGATTGCCATCAGGTGGTAAGAGTGGGCTCCCTCACCTCCACCCCTCTGACCCTCAACACAGGAGCCCCTCAGGGCTGTGTACTGAGTCCCCTCCTTTACTCCCTGTATACCCATAACTATACCACCACCCACAGCTCCAATCTGCTAATTAAATTTGCCGAAAATACTACATTGATTGGCCTTATCTCAAACAATAACGATGTGGCCTACACTGTGTCATCTCTCTAACACAGCGGTGTGAAGAAAACAACCTCTCTCTCAGTGTTGCAAAAACAAAGGAGCTGGTTGTGGATTATAGGAGGAATGGAGATGAGCTAACCCCTACTGACATCATTTGATCTGGGGTTGAGAGGGTAATCAGCTTTAAGTTCCTCGGCATCCACATCACTGAGGACCTCACATGGTCTGTACACACCAGCTGTGCGGTAAAAAAGACACAACAGTGCCTCTTTCACTTCAGACAGTTGAGGAAGTTTGGTATGGCCCCCCCCAAATCCTAAGGACTTTCTACAGAGGCACAATTGAGGGCATCCTGACTGGCTGCATCACTACCTGGTATGGGAACTGTACTTCCCTCAATCGCGTGATTCTGCACAGAATGGTGCGGACAGACCAGTGCATCTGTAGTTGTGAACTTCCCATGATTCAGGACATTTACAAGGACAGATGTGTAAAAAGGGCCCATAGGATCATTGGGGACCCGAGTCAACCCAACCACAATCTATTCCAGCTGCTACCATCCGGGAAATGGTACCACAGTATAAACTACTACTGCATTGACCCAGGCCTCAGGGGCCGGTGTCAGGCACGAAGATGGACCCTCCACTTCTCCCTCTCCCTCATCAAGACAAGACAGTATAAAAGCCAGGACCAACAGGCTCCAGAACAACTTCTTCTACCAGGCCATCAGACTGATGAACTCACGCTGATTTGAGTGTTCTCTGTATTACATTGACTGTTCTATTTATTATAAACTATTATAAGTTACTATGATTGCACATTGCACATTGTACATAATGTAAAGATTTTTATTCCTCATGTATGTGAAGGATGTAAGAAATAAAGTCAATTCAATTGTAATTTGGAGATCACATCATTACTACTGTTTGGAGTCTTAATTATTACAATAATTCAACACCTTCCAATCTTATGTCACCTCTTTCTAATGATTTGATTTCATTTTTTACCAACAGAACAATGCCACCCCCTCGGCCTTCCTGCCTGTCCTTTCAATACAATGTGTCTCCTTGGGCATTAAGCTCCCAGCTGTGATCTTCTTTCAGCCATGTTTCAGTGATGCCTAAACATCATACCTGCCAATCTGCAACTGTGCTGCAAGTTCATCTACCTTATTCTGTATACTGCGCGCAGTCAGATACAACTTCTGTCCTGTATTCACCCTTTTTGATTTTGTCACACCATGCTCAACCTATTGATTCCTAACTTTGTCTGAGGTCTCACCAACATCTGCCTTCACAACCTCTCCACTAACTGCTAAGGCATTCTAGTTCCCAACCCCCTACAACTCTAATTTAAACCCCATCATGCAGCATTAACAAACCTTCCAGCCATGATATTAGTCCCCTCCAGTTCAGATGCAAAGCATTCCTTCTCTACAGATCCCACCTTCCCTGGAAGAGAAACCAATGCCCTCCCTTCTACACCAACTTCTTAGCCTGGGAGTGTGAAGTTTCTCTATCCCAGTGACCGGGATACACACACAATTCCCCAGAAGTGTGAAGTTTCTCTATCCCAGTGACCGGGATACACACACAATTCCCCAGAAGTGTGAAGTTTCTCTATCCCATTGACTGGGATACACACACAATTCCCCAGAAGTGTGAAGTTTCTCTATCCCAGTGACCGGGATACACACACAATTCCCCAGAAGTGTGAAGTTTCTCTATCCCAGTGACCGGGATACACACACAATTCCCCAGAAGTGTGAAGTTTCTCTATCCCAGTGACCGGGATACACACACAATTCCCCAGAAGTGTGAAGTTTCTCTATCCCAGTGACCGGGATACACACACAATTCCCCAGAAGTGTGAGACAAGTTCCCCAGAAGTGTGAAGTTTCTCTATCCCAGTGACCGGGATACACACACAATTCCCCTGGAGTGTGAAGTTTCTCTAGCCCAGTGACTGGAGTACACATGGAAATAGTGTGGGCTACAACCAGCAAAGCTGGGTTTTAGTTCCTAATAGTTATCGATGGAAAAATTTATCCAGTGTACGCTGCTGTGTTCTTCTGATTGATTGTAAATGAACAAACTCAGTGGACAGCCTTCTTACAATGCTATTGGCAATTGCATCTTCCAAATCTTTATTTTAATTGTAATGTTCAAGGTGATTGTCGATACCTTCAACTTATTCATAGTTGGTAACTTGTTGAAGTTGTGAAATTGTTTCATTTTCACTCTCAGCCATTTTTGGCATCTTCAAGTCTGATCACACAGGGAGCAAAGCAGTTCTGAGTCGTCTTACTGTTTATCTCAGCCAACCATCAGTGACAAAAATCACTGTTTTTTGAACACAAACACGCACAACTAATGCTATTCAAAAACTGTTGACTCTAAGCACAGTGTTGTGTCTAATGATACAAAGATAGTGGAGGGGCCAGTAGTGCTGAGGAAACAGAGTCTGCAGAGAGACTTGGATAGATTCGGAGAATGGGCAAAGAAGTGGCAAATGAAATACGATGTCGGAAAATGTATGGTCATGCACTTTGGTAGAAGAAATAAACGGGCAGACTATTATTTAAATGGGGAGAGAATTCAAAGTTCTGAAATGCAACGGGACTTGGGAGTCCTCGTGCAGGATACCCTTAAGGTTAACCTCCAGGTTGAGTCGGTGGTGAAGAAGGCGAATGCAATGTTGGCATTCATTTCTAGAGGAATAGAGTATAGGAGCAGGGATGTGATGTTGAGGCTCTATAAGGCACTGGTAAGACCTCACTTGGAATACTGTGTGCAGTTTTGAGCTCCTTATTTAAGAAAGGATGTGCTGACGTTGGAGAAGGTTCAGAGAAGATTCACTAGAATGATTCTGGGAATGAGAGGGTTCAGATATGAGGAACGTTTGACCACTCTTGGACTGTACTCCTTGGAGTTTAGAAGAATGACGGGGGACCTCATAGAAACATTTTGAATGTTGAAAGGCATGGACAGAGTGGATGTGGCAAAGTTGTTTCCCATGGTGGGGTAGTCTAGTACGAGACGGCATGAAGGGCACCCATTCAGAACAGAGATGCGAAGAAATTTTTTTAGCCAGAGGGTGGTGAATCTGTGGAATTTGTTCCCACGGGCGGCAATGGAGGTCAAGTCATCGGGTGTATTTAAGGCAGAGATTGATAGGTATCTGAGTAGCCAGGGCATCAAAGGTCATGGTGAGAAGGCGGGGAATGGGACTAAATGGGAGATTGGATCAGCTCATGATAAAATGGCGGAGCAGACTCGATGGGCTGAATGGCCAACTTCTGCTCCTTTGTCTTATGGTCTTATGGTCTGATGGCCACACGACATACACACCACTGACGCTAGTTAGAAACTGTTTAGCAACAGTCTCCTTCCCCAGGTAAGTGGCATAGTATCCCAAATAAACAAAGGGAACCCCAGCAATTTTCTTAGTTAGTTTTTGTTCATCAAAAGTTGTCCCAAATAAGTGGCTACCCTGATTAAACAATGGCCCAATTAACCAGCATCGACTATAATTATTTTATTTTAGAGAGATAGTGCGGAACAGGCTCTTCTGGCCCAACAAGCTGTACTGCCCAGCAACTACCAATTTAACGCTAGCCTAATCACAGATCATTACAGTGACCAATTGACCTACTAACTAGGACATCTTTGGGCTGTGGGATGAAGCCAGACCATCCGTAGGAAACCCGCACATCCACGGGAAGGATGAACAAACCCCTTACAGAGGATGCTGGAATTGAACTCTGAACATCCCGAGATGTAACAACGTCGTGTTAACTGTTATGCTGCTGTGGTGTGCATATGATACATAGTACCATGAATGTGAACAAAGATCCTATCAAACTTCTAAAGACATATGATGGAGATCACTCTGATGGGCTGCATCACCACCTGGTATCAAGGCTCTGCTGTGCAGGATCATAAGAGGCTGCAAAGATTGTAGACCCGGCCAGCTCCATCATGGACACTAGTCTCCCCACCATTGAGGACATCTTCAAAATGCGATGCCTCAAGAAGGCGGAATCCATTGTTAAGGACCCTCACCTACAGGACATGCTCTCTTCCTGTGACTACAGAAGTCTGAAGACACACACTCAATGATAGAGAAAATGCTTCTTCCCCTCTGCCATTAGATATCTGAACAGTCCAAGAACCTGTAAATATTGCCTCACTATTCCTTATTCTTCTCAACTCCAGTAAGTACAGTCCCAGTGCCATCAAACGCTCCTCATATATTAACACTTTCATTCCCGGCATTATTCACGTGAACTTCTTCTGGACCCTCTCCAATGAAGTCAATGGGGAAATAATCTGTGAAGGCCAAACCAAAATATACCACACTTGGATCCACAGCAAAATAATTGGTATGAAAATTGAGGTGCAGGGGTTGAATTACAGAAACTCCAGGTACCACAACTAACAATTCAGAGAACTGAGTTCACAGCTCAGTACAACACAGTGGGTTAATGATTGGGAATTTTAAAAAAATAAAAGCAGCTTGTCTTATTGGTATTGGTACTGGTATTAGTATTGGTATTGGAATTGGTATTGGTATGGGTATCGGAATTGATATTAGTATTGGTATTGGTATGGGTATTGGCATGGGTATGGGTATGGGTATTGATATTAGTATTGGTATGGGTATGGGTATTGGTATCAGTATCGGTATTGGTATGGGTATGGGTATTGGTATCAGTATCAGTATTGGTATGGGTATGGGTATTGATATTAGTATTGGTATTGGTATGGGTATGGGTATTGGTATCAGTATCAGTATTGGTATGGGTATCGGTATTGATATTAGTATTGGTATGGGTATTGGTATCAGTATCAGTATTGGTATGGGTATCAGTATTGATATTAGTATTGGTATGGGTATCAGAATTGATGTTAGTATTGGTATTGGTATTAGTATTGGTATTGGTATTGGTATTGATATTAGTATTGATATTAGTATTGGTATTGGTATGGGTATGGGTATTCTTATCAGTATCAGTATTGGTATGGGTATCGGTATTGATATTAGTATTGGTATGGGTATCGGTATTGATATTAGTATTGGTATTGGTATGGGTATGGGTATTGGTATCAGTATCAGTATTGGTATGGGTATCGGTATTGATATTAGTATTGGTATTGGTATGGGTATGGGTATTGGTATCAGTATCAGTATTGGTATGGGTATCAGTATTGGTATTAGTATTGGTATTGGTATGGGTATCAGTATTGATATTAGCATTGGTATGGGTATGGGTATTGGTATCAGTATCGGTATTAGTATGGGTATGGGTATTGTTATCAGTATCAGTATTGATATGGGTATCGGTATTGATATTAGTATTGGTATGGGTATGGGTATTGGTATCAGTATCAGTATTGGTATGGGTATCGGTATTGATATTAGTATTGGTATTGGTATGGGTATGGGTATTGGTATCAGTATCAGTATTGGTATGGGTATCAGTATTGATATTAGTATTGGTATTGGTATTGGTATGGGTATCAGTATTGATATTAGTATTGGTATGGGTATGGGTATTGGTATCAGTATCGGTATTGGTATGGGTATGGGTATTGGTATCAGTATCAGTATTGATATGGGTATCGGTATTGATATTAGTATTGGTATGGGTATGGGTATTGGTATCAGTATCGGTATTGGTATGGGTATGGGTATTGTTATCAGTATCAGTATTGGTATGGGTATCGGTATTGATATTAGTATTGGTATGGGTATTGGTATCAGTATCGGTATTGGTATGGGTATGGGTATTGGTATCAGTATCAGTATTGGTATGGGTATCGGTATTAATATTAGTATTGGTATGGGTATTGGTATCAGTATCGGTATTGGTATGGGTATGGGTATTGGTATCAGTATCAGTATTGGTATGGGTATCGGTATTAATATTAGTATTGGTATTGGTATGGGTATGGGTATTGGTATCAGTATCAGTATTGGTATGGGTATCGGTATTGATATTAGTATTGGTATGGGTATTGGTATCAGTATCGGTATTGGTATGGGTATGGGTATTGGTATCAGTATCAGTATTGGTATGGGTATCGGTATTAATATTAGTATTGGTATTGGTATGGGTATGGGTATTGGTATCAGTATCAGTATTGGTATGGGTATCGGAATTGATATTAGTATTGGTATTGGTATGGGTATGGGTATTGATATTAGTATTGGTATTGGTATTGGTATTGATATTAGTATTGATATTAGTATTGGTATTGGTATGGGTATTGGTATGGGTATCGGTATTGATATTAGTATTGGTATTGGTATGGGTATGGGTATGGGTATAGGTATCAGTATCAGTATTGGTATGGGTATCGGAATTGATATTAGTATTGGTATTGGTATGGGTATGGGTATTGATATTAGTATTGGTATTGGTATGGGTATTGATATTGATATTAGAATTGGTATTGGTATGGGTATTGGTATGGGTATCAGTATTGATATTAGTATTGGTATTGGTATGGGTATGGGTATCGGAATTGATATTAGTATTGGTATTGGTATTGATATTAGTATTGATATTAGCATTGGTATTGGTATGGGTATTGGTATGGGTATCAGTATTGATATTAGTATTGGTATTGGTATAGGTATAGGGTATTGATTTATTATTGTCACATGTACCAAGATTGTCTCGCATACTGTTCATACAAATCAGACCATTACACAGTGCTCTGAGTAGAACAAGATAAAACAATAACAATGCAGAATAAAGTGTAAAAGTCACAGAAAACATCCCAAGCAAGTAAACGACAAAATGTAAGGTCATAACAAGGTGGATTGTGAGGCCAAGGGTCTGATAACAGTGGGGTAGAAACTGTCCTTAAACCTGGTATTTGTGATTTCAGGCTTTTGTATTTCCTGCCCGATGGGAGCAGGGAGACAATGTCTGGGGTGGCTGGGAACCTTGATTATGACAGAGAAAAGTGTAGATTCTTACTGCCAGGATAATCAAAGATCCCACCCACCCCAAACGTTCTATCTTTTCCCTTTCCCAGAAGATACAAAAGCTTGAAGCATGTACCACCGGGTTCAAGAGCCTGATGGTTGAGAAGTCATAATAAACTATTTCCAATCTATGCTTCCCTTTTGCTATTTCTGGATGAGAAATTTTCTTCAGTTTGGGAAGTGTTGAGAACTCAGAATGTCCCCGCAGGGGACACCACATTCAGCACACCGCATTCTGGACACTATGTGTAGGCTGGAAAGGAAATTTTTGGAACTGCTGGCCCCAGCTATTGTGCATCGTGACCCTGTGGGTACTCCAACTCGTCTTGTGATCATTACAGATGGCAGGGGTGGGGCTGGGGGACGGGGAGTTTCAGTGCTTTCTCAGTTCAACTCTGCAATGGTTTCATCTGCCTCACCAACTTCTGCTAATCAGCTGGCTAGTCACATGGCACAATACAGCCACCTGCAGATTCATTCTGACTGTAAGCAATCTCTGATCCCCGTGAGAAACACACTCAAAACAGTGGAGCAACTCAGCAAGCCAGGCAGCAACGATGGAGAGGGAATAAATATCAGTGTTTCAGGCTGAGACCCTTCATGGGACCGAATGTGTGGGTGAGGGGTGGAATCTGGGAGGGGGTTGTCATGAGAATGCTGGAAAGATAGAACAACGGGTGTGCGATTATGATTGACACTAAATGAGTGGTTAATGTTCAGCACAGATTAGTGGGCTGAAGGGTCTTTTTCTGTACTAACAAGCTGGATGAACTCAGCAGGTCGGGCAGCATCCATTGAAATGACTGCTCATTTCAACAGATGCTGCCCGACCTGCTGAGTTCTTCTAGTTTGTTTATACATGTTGATCTGACCACAGCATCTGCAGTGTACTTTGGGTCTTTTTCTGTGTTGTATCTCTCAACGTTCAGCACAGATTAGTGGGCTGAAGGGTCTTTTTCTGTACCAACAAGCTGGATGAACTCAGCAGGTCGGGCAGCATCCATTGAAATGACTGCTCATTTCAACAGATGCTGCCCGACCTGCTGAGTTCATCCAGTTTGTTTATACATATTGATCTGACCACAGCATCTGCAGTGTACTTTGGGTCTTTTTCTGTGTTGTATCTCTCAACGTTCAGCACAGATTAGTGGGCCAAAGGACCTTTTTCTGTGTTGTATCTCTCAATGTCCAGCACAGATTAGTGGGCCGAAGGGCCTTTTTCTGTGTTGCGTCTCTCAATGACTCTCAGCATTGGGTTATTGTTGTTTGTATTGTCTGCAAGCATTATGATCATGCTATGTTGGCACCGGAATGTGTGGCCACTCTTGCAGGCTGCCCCCTGCACATCCTCGGGTGTGTTGGTTGTTCATGCAAATTACACAGTTCACTGTTTGTTTCGATGTACACAGGAGGCCCAGTATCGTGATACCGTGGAGGTTAGCACAATCACCTTAATGCACCAGCGATCATACATTGCGATTCGATTCCCAGCGCTGTCTGTAAGGAGTTTGTACATTCTTCTCGTGACTGCATGGATTTCCTCTAGGTGCCCTGGTTTCCTCCCGCAGTCCAAAGACGTACGGGCTAATAGGTTAATTGGTCCCATGGGTGTAATTGGGCAGCGTGGCTCATTGAGCCGGGAGGGCCTGTTACCGTGGTATAGCCCTAAATAAATAAAAACAATGTTTACAATGTATATAATGTTTAAAAGGTATTTAGAGTTACAGAGAAATACATCACAGACACAGACTTTACAAACATTGAGAGAAAACATAGAAAATCTACAGCACATTACAGGCCCTTCGGCCCACAATGTTGTGCCAACCATGCAACCTACTCTAGAAACTGCCTCGAGTTTCCCTACAGCATAGCCCTCTATTTTTCTAAGCTCCATGTACCAATTATCTCTTAAAAGACAATATTGTATCCGCCTCTATCACTTTTGCTGGCAGTGCATTCCACGCACCCACCACTCTGTGTGAAAAACTTACCTCTGACATCCCTCGGTACCTATTTCCAAGCACCTTAAAACTATGCCTCCTGGTGTTAGCCATTTCAGCCCTGGGGAAAGCCTCTGGCTATCCACATGATCAATGCCTCTCATCATCTTATGCACCTCAATCAGGTCAGCTCTCATCCTCTGTCACTCCAAGGAGAAAAGGCCAAGCTAACTCAACCTATTCTCATAAGGCACACTCTCCAATCCAGGCAATATCTTTGTAAATCTCCTCTGCATTCTCTCTATAGTATCTACATCCTTCCTGTAATGAGGTGACCAGATCCGAACACAGTTCTCCAAGTGGGGTCTCACTAAGGTCTTAGCTGTAACACTAACTCACGGCATTACTGTAATAGCATTCTCCCTGCTAGCCCCAGTTACATATTTTACCTAAAAACACTTCAAGCCCCTCTTTCAGGAAACATAGAGGAGGCTTAATCCAAATGCAAATCATTAGAGATGAAGGGGTGAGTGATAACTTTAATAATAAACTGCAAAGCAACAAGCCATAAGGAACTACAAGAGCGAACAAATACTGAAGTCAACAGACCACAAGGTAACTGAAGTTTAGGAGCAATTAGTTGAAGCTGGCTGGTTCAATGAGTGAACAAGGATTGTGAATGAGAGTTGGGTTTAAATAGGCTGCAGGTGATGAGTTGGAAATAAGTGACAGATGGCTGTTGTTAGTTGGGTAGAGACTGGAAGATGCTTGCTTGTGCAGCCCTGAAACCTCTCTTCTATGTATGATCCAAGTGCCTCTAAGAGGGATATGACCCTCATGGAGGCAAATGGGAGAGTGTTCATGATCAGCATTGACGAGCTGGGTCAGTGCTGTATGATTCTATGATAAAGAAAATAATGACTCAGCTGGATTGATTGGGCAGCATGTTAGTGTAGAGGATAGCATAACACTTTACAGTGCCGATGACTGGGATTCATTTCCTGCCACTGCCTGTGACGAGTTTGTGGGTTTCCTGTGATTGCTCCAGCTTCCCCCCACGTTCCAGAGACATACAAGTTAGGGTCAGTGACGTGCTACGTGGATGTGCTACGTGGGTACTGGCTTCCCCCAGCTCATCCTCAGCAAATTGTGCATTTAACTAACAAGAGAAAATCTGCAGATGCTGGAAATCCAGAGCCACACACACAAAATGCTGGAGGAACTCAGCAGGTCAGGCAGCATCTATGGAAAAGAGTACAGTCAACATTTCAGGCTGAGTCCCCTCGTCAGGACTTGGAAGCCCCAGTATATTGCCCATCCCTAATTGAACTGAGTTTGGTGTCTTGACAGTATATGTTCAAGAACAGGATATTTAATAGTTCAATAGTTCCAGTTAATATCAGAGAGTGTATGCAATATACAGCCTGAAATTCTTATCCTTCACAGACATCCACAAAGACAGAATGAGTGACAGTAAAAACGTTGGAACCCCCAAGCCCCCCTACTCCCCCTCCCACATACAAGAAGCAGTAAAGTCTCAGCCCAACCCTCCTCACTTACTTCAGCAAAAAAAAGCATCAGCACCCTCCACCCACCAAGCAAGCAATAGCAAGACCGACTGTGATCCGCAGTACAACAAAAACTAATCGCTCACTTGACAATCCGACAGACCACAGGGTCTCTCTCCTTAATAAAGAGACAGAAGCGAAAGGGAGACTAACAAAGCCAAACAACTCGCTGATTGTGGTGTACGACTCTGCCGCGTCACTATTGGTCACAGATGGGGTCAGTGGTGCTGTGAGGATTACATTCCTGGACTTCTCTAGTGCCTTTAACACCATCCAGCCCAAGATCTTAAGGCACAAACTAACAGAGATGGGAGTAGACTCTCACATGGTGGATTGGATAATGGACTACTTGACAGATAGACCTCAGTATGTGCGGTTGGGAGACTGTAGGTCTGACACGGTGGTCAGCAGCACAGGAGCGCCGCAGGGAACCGTGCTCTCTCCGGTCCTGTTCACCCTGTACACATCAGACTTCCAATATAACTCGGAGTCCTGCCATGTGCAGAAGTTCGCTGATGACACGGCCATAGTGGGGTGTGTCAGGAATGGACAGGAGGAGGAGTATAGGAAACTGATACAGGACTTTGTGATATGGTGCAACTCAAACTACCTGCATCTTAATATCACCAAGACCAAGGAGATGGTGGTAGACTTTAGGAGATCTAGGCCTCATATGGAGCCAGTGATCATTAATGGAGAATGTGTGGAGCAGGTTAAGACCTACAAGTATCTGGGAGTACAGTTAGACGAGAAGCTTGACTGGACTGCCAACACAGATGCCTTGTGCAGGAAGGCACAGAGTCGACTGTACTTCCTTAGAAGGTTGGCGTCATTCAATGTCTGTAGTGAGATGCTGAAGATGTTCTATAGGTCAGTTGTGGAGAGCGCCCTCTTCTTTGTGATGGTGTGTTGGGGAGGCAGCATTAAGAAGAGGGACGCCTCACGTCTTAATAAGCTGGTAAGGAAGGCGGGCTCTGTCGTGGGCAAAGTACTGGAGAGTATAACATCGGTAGCTGAGCGAAGGGCGCTGAGTAGGCTACGGTCAATTATGGAAAACCCTGAACATCCTCTACATAGCACCATCCAGAGACAGAGAAGCAGTTTCAGCGACAGGTTACTATCGATGCAATGCTCCTCAGACAGGATGAAGAGGTCAATACTCCCCAATGCCATTCGGCTTTACAATTCAACCGCCAGGAGTAAGATATGTTAAAGTGCCGGGGTTGATTGTATTTAATGTATTTAAGTAAACTACTTAAGAACTTTTTAAAAGCTATTATTAATGCTTTTTGAGAGAGTGATTTAGAGGCATATCATATTTTTACTGAGTTAAGTATTGTATGTAATTAGTTTTGCTACAACAAGTGTATGGGACATTGGAAAAAATGTTGAATTTCCCCATGGGGATGAATAAAGTATCTATCTATCTATCTATTTTTCCCCGAGTTCTCCGACTCGAGAATTGGCAGCAAACTCTCCTCTACCAATGAGAGAAAGAGAACTTTGAAAAGGAAAAAGAGAGACATTGAAGATAGAAAATAAGCTGCTTCCACAGATGTGCTTGAAGGAGTCGCTGTCGCGTGCCATCTTAACTCCAAATTGATCTGGAGTCAAATATACTTGGACTTTTTTTTCCTTTGGGAGCATCAGAGGCTGAGGGGAGTCCTGAAAGAAGTTTATTAAATTATGAGAAAAATAAATATGGTAGACAGTTGTCCTGGGATGGAAACGTCAAACATGTGGGGGTTTGGATTAAGGTGAGTGGGGGAGAGTTTAAAGGAGATGCGTGAAGTGGCTTTTTTTACACAGAGAGTGGGATGTGCTGAGTGAGGAGGTAATGGCAGTAGATATGATGGTGATGTTTAAGAGGTAGACACATTTACAGGCAGAGAATACAGGGGTACACACCATATGCAGGCAGATGTGCTGCTTAAATGGACACCATGGTCATCATGCACATTGTGGGCTGAAGGGTTTATTTCTGTACTGTATAGGTCTGCTAAATAATAAGCATAGATTTCATCCGCTGAATGTGAACAAGATGCATTTTAGAGTTGATCGATTTCACAGCATGGAAACACACCCTTTAGCCATTCCACCTTTCGGACCACTACATTTTGGCCCAAAGCAACTGTCCCAATTAGCTGAGGTGACATGGAAATAGTTACAAACAAATATAAAGGCAAACTACTGTTTAACTGAGTATCAAATTATGTATTTAAATTAAATTTAGATCAAATTAAAACACTACCAGTACTATAAAACTGTGTTTTAGTGTCTAATAGTTATTGCCTGAGGAATTCATCAGTGTACACTGCTGTATCCTTTTGACTGTAAATGAACAAAATCGGTGCAGACACCTAGTGCAGATAATGGACTGCCTTCATACAATGCTATTGACGATTGTATCCTTCAGTGTGTCAGATGGTTGATGTGATGGGTCTAAAGTGGTAGTGCTTGTCACTCTCACTTTCAGCTTCCACCACTGGCTAGCAGTCTTTTGAAAGAAAAGTCTCTCCCTGTCAGTACAACAACACACACAAAATGCTGGTGGAACACAGCAGGCCAGGCAGCATCTATAGGGAGAAGCGCTGTCGACGTTTCGGTCCGAGACCCTTCGTCAGGACTAACCGAAAGGAAAGATAGTAAGAGATTTGAAAGTAGTGGGAGGAGGGGGAAATGCGAAATGATAGGAGATGACTGGAGGGGGTGGGATGAAGCTAAGAGCTGGAAAGGTGATTGGCGAAAGTGATACAGAGCTGGAGAAGGGAAAGGATCATGGGATGGGAGGCCTTAGGAGAAAGAAAGGGGGGAAGCACAAGAGGGAGATGGAGAACAGGCAAACAACTAAATATGTCAGGGATGGGGTAAGAAGGGGAGGAGGGGCATTAACGGAAGTTAGAGAAGTCAATGTTCATGCCATCAGGTTGGAAGCTACCCAGCCGGTATATAAGGTGTTGTTCCTCCAACCTGAGTGTGGATTCATTTTGACAGTAGAGGAGGCCATGGATAGACATATCAGAATGGGAATGGGACGTGGAGTTAAAATGTGTGGCCACTGGGAGATCCTGCTTTTTCTGGCGGACCGAGTGTAGGTGTTCAGCGAAATGGTCTCCTGGTCTGCGTCGGGTCTCACCAATATATAAAAGGCCACACCGGGAGCACCGGACGCAGTATACCACACCAGCAGACTCACAGGTGAAGTGTCGCCTCACCTGTAAGGACTGTCTGGGGCCCTGAATGGTAGTGAGGGAGGAGGTGTAAGGGCAGGTGTAGCACTTGTTCTGCTTACAAGGATAAGTGCTAGGAGGGAGATCGGTGGGAAGGGATGGGGGGGGGAACGAGTACTCCTCTACTGTCAAAATGAACCCAAACTCAGGTTGGAGGAACGACACCTTATATACCGGCTGGGTAGCCTCCAACCTGATGGCATGAACATTGACTTCTCTAACTTCCGTTAATGCCCCTCCTCCCCTTCTTACCCCAGCCCTGACATATTTAGTTGTTTGCCTGTTCTCCATCTCCCTCTGGTGCTCCCCCCCCCTTTCTTTCTCCCGAGGCCTCCTGTCCTATGATCCTTTCCCTTCTCCAGCTCTGTATCACTTTCGCCAATCACCTTTCCAGCTCTTAGCTTCATCCCACCCCCTCCGGTCTTCTCCTATCATTTTGCATTTCCCCCTCCCCCCACTACTTTCAAATCTCTTACTATCTTTCCTTTTGGTTAGTCCTGACGAAGAGTCTCAGCCCGAAACGTCGACAGTGCTTCTCCCTGTAGATGCTGCCTGGCCTGCTGCGTTCCACCAGCATTTTGTGCGTGTTGTTGTTTGAATTTCCAGCATCTGCAGATTTCCTCGTGTTTGCCCTGTCAGTACATAGCCTTTCCAACAACAAGTCTTCATGAAGTGCCCCCTCACTGGTGACACATGGAAACTGAACTCCTTTTGGACTCAGGCTGAACTACAGAGGATGGGCAGGAATTCTGGCCCCTGCACACAAAGTACGCAGACCCACCAGTGTGTGGACACGCCCTGGTGCTCGTGAACCAGATCCCCAGCTATGGGTAAATATCCCACCGCCTTGTGGGCAGCCTCAGGAGAGACGAAGGCTACAGGAGTAAACTCCGAGAGCAAATCTGGAGAGGAGCCCTGTAAGATGGCTGGGCATCACTGAACATCCTTCTGGCTGCTCCTGCAGCCAAGCTGGTGCCAAACGTATTGCTTCATAAGCTTTCCTTTGGTCTACACTGGTGAGGCCGAGAGGGGGATCTTGATGACTGAGTATCCCAGGATCACCATACCTTCCGCCCAGGCTTGTGCTCTGGGGAGCTCACTCCAATACCGCTGTTCACAGTGACAGAACCAACATAAGAGGCTAAAATTTACTCCATTGTCCTTTGAGACAGATGGATGTCATCATCATCATCCTCAAATCTTCATTTCCATTGTAATACTCAAAATAATTTAATACTCAAAAATCTTTATTTCCACTTGGCATGATTAACTTATTATTATTTAATTATTTATGGTTTTATATTGCTATATTTCTTCACTATTCTTGGTTGGTGCAGCTGTAACGAAACCCAATTTCCCTCGGGATCAATAAAGTATGTCTGTCTCTCTGTAACTGTTGATTACCTTTAAATTCTTTGTAGTACCTAACTTGTTGACGTAGTGAAATTGTCTAATTTTCACTCCTAGACATTACTGGCATCTTTAAATCTGAATGCTTGAAACCACAGTGAGCAAAACAATTCTGAATTGACTTACTGTTCATTTCTCACTATCAGTACCAAAAATCACTGTTTTTAGAACATAAATACATGTAACTGACACTATATAAAAATTGTTCGCTCAAAGCATGGTGTGGCACACAAGTGCCCGTGACTGACACTAGTTAGAAACTGTTCAGCAACAGTCTCCTGTCCGAATACAGTGACAGAGTGTGCCAAATAAAAGAAGGGAATTCTAGCTATTTTCTTGATTAGTTTTTGTTCTTAAAGAGTTGTCCCAAATAAGACCACGATTAACCAATTGCCCAATTAATTGAAACCACTGCATATAATGTATTATTGACATATCTATTAATTTGCACATTGTTTGTCAGCCTTTATATATGCATAATTTTTTTCATAAATTTATTGTATTTCTTTTCTTCTGTGAATGCCTGCAAGAAAATGAATCTCAAGTAATATATGGTGACGTATCTATGTGTACTTTGATAATCAATTTACTTTGACTTTGTTCTGACCAATATAATCAAAACATTGCAATTGTTCCTGCCTCTACCACTTCCTCTGTCAGCTCATTCCATAAATCCCTCTCCCTCTCCCTTTCTCTCTCTCTCAGAAAAAGACTGTGACGATATATCATATCTACACCTCTCCTGGTTTTAGAAACCTCGATAGGATCAGCCATCAGCTTCCTGGAGGGAACTGGAGGCTGTTTCCTCCAGTCTTGCTGAAGGGTCTCGGCCCAAAACGTTGACTGTACTCTTTTCCATAGATACTGCCTGTCCTGCTGAGTTCCTTCAGTAGTTTGGATTTCCAGCATCTGCAGATTTTCTCTTGTTTGTGACAGTCCAGTCCATTATGGGTAAAGTCCTCCCTACTATTGAGCACATCTACTAAGAGTGCTGTCACAGGAAAGCGGCATCCATCATCAGGGACCCCTCACTATCCAGGACATGCTCTTTTCTTACTGCTGCCATCAGGAAGAAGGTACAGGAGCCTCAGGACCAACATCAGCAGGTTCAGGAACAGTTATTACCCCTCAACCATTAGGCTCTTAAACCAGAGGGGGGAACTTCACTCAACTTCACTCACCCCAACATTGAACTTTCCTTACAAACTATGGACTCATTTTCAAGGACTCTTCATCTCATGTTCTTGATATTTATTGTTTATTGATTTTTATCATTATTTTTCATTTCCTATTTGTACAATGTGTTATCTTTTACATTAGTTGTTTATCATTCTTGCTATGTGCAGTCTTTCATTGTGTTTCTCATACTTACTGTGAATGCCCACAAGAAAATTAATCTTAGTGGTGTATATGGTGACATATCAAAGGTTTCAAGGGTACATTTAATGTACACACAATATATATCCTGAAATTCTTTTTCTTCACAACCATCCACGAAAATAGAGGAGTGCCCCAAAGAAGGAATGACAGTTAAATGTTTGAACCCCAACATAAATACACTTTGATAATGAGTTTTCATGAAACTTTGAACATTCCCAAAAGCTGAGTGAGTGGAACGGCACACAATATCCAAGTGTATTCTCACTAACAACTTGTACAGTTGTAATCTGACAAACATAGAGCAGAGAATATTACAGCACAGTACAGACCCTTCAGGCTACAATGTTGTGCCAACCTTTTAACCTACACAAAAAATAATCTGACCCTTCCCTTTACATAGACTTCTATTTTTCTATCACCCATGTGCCCATCTAAAAGTTGTTAAATGCCCTGAATGTATCTATCGACCTTGCAACCCCTGCTCTCAGTGCCCTGACTAGTGAAGGTAAACAGGTCAAGAGAACTTCCTCACCAATGTCTCTACTGGTGTCAGTATTTTCAGGGAACCATGTACCTGTATCTCTAGATTTTTCTGTTCTACAGAACTCCCCTGGGTTCTGCTGTTCACTGCCTATGACAATCTGGAAAATTCATGGTTGGCATTACGAAGACAAGATGCTGACATTGTTTTTAATTCCAGATTAACAGAATTTAAATTTCACAATGGCTGTGGTGAACTTTGAACACAAGTCTCTGAAATGCTGGTTGTGGTGTCTACCAATAATTTAACCCCAACACTTCATTTGGATACAGAGTCCAAGTGTGATATATTCCAGTTTATCCCTGTGCAAATTACATCCACATTGGAGACGTCCAGAGGAAGTTCATGAGAACAATCCTGGGAATACATGAGGAGCATGTAATGGCTCTGGGCCTGTCTTCACTGGAGTTTAGAAGAATGAAAGGAGATTTATTGAAATTTGTCAAATATTGGAAGTCCTAGATAGAGTGGATGTGGAGAAGATGTTTCATTTATGACTGTAGGACCAGAGGGCACTGCCTCAAAATAGAGTGACGTCTGTTTAGATCAGAGATGAAGAGGAATTTCTTTAACCAGAGGATGGTGAATCTATGGAATTCATTGCCTAGGTTGACTGTGGAGGCCAAGTTATTGGGTATATTTAGAGCAGAGATTGATGGATCTTGATTCGTCAGAGTGTCAATGATTACAGGGAGAAAACAGGAGAATGGGGTTGAGAGGGATAATAAATCAGTCATGCTAGAATGGTGGAGCAGACTTTATGGGCTGAATGGTTTAATTTTGATTCTACGTCTTATGATTTTATGCCCTTCACTGGTTGCTAAGTTCCTTGGGTCCTCTGGACATCACATTGCAAGTTCACCTTTCAGTGTCTTGCTTTTCCCAGCACTAACTTGGAGGTAGGTCCCACTGCAATTAGGACCAGGCTTCACTTTATCTCACTGCTAACGTACTTCGGGTTTTGCAGTCAGCAGGCAGGCAGTCTTGGAGATCCTTGTATGTTCGCTGTATAAGGATGTGGGCTGTGGTTGGCAGTTAGGACTGTTAACATGGAGGAAAATTAATTCCACTATCTCCGACAGACACTGGCCCCAAATCATGAGGAAAACCTTGGAACAAATCTATCAATCAGGAGTTGAAACCTCAAGATGTCACACTGGTCTTTGCTCGATCCCTTACCCATGGACATGGACACACACCAGTATGAGAGGGCTGTCTGATGATAAGCTGACACTACAGCTGGGGAGTCTCAGAATATAAGAACATCCCTTTAGAACAGAGATGAAGAGGAATTTCTTCAGCCAGAGGGTGGTGAATCTGTGGAATGCATTGCCACAGGCAGTTGTAGAGGCCAAGTCTTTATGTACATTTAAGGCAGGGTGTCAAAGGTTACGGGGAGAAGGTGGGAGAATGGGGTTGAGAGGGATAATAAATCAGCCATGATGGAAAGGTGGAGCAGATTTGATGGGCCAAATAGCCTAATTCTGTCCCTATATCTTATGGAAATATAGCATCCATGTCAGGAGAACCAGACTCAAAAATAGATACTTTCACCAAGCAGTAAGACTGATCAACACCTCCACCCACTAACTCCACCACAACTTTATTGCTTTATTATTTCCCAACAGTCACCTTAGTGTCACCTATGGACAACCAATCTATGTATATAAGCTACTTTATGTATTTATATGCTTTTGATTACTTTTATAGTATTCTTTAACTTTTGTCTCTTTCCAGGGGGATTGGCCCTGAAGGACCTGCTGAGCTCCTCCAGCAGATCGATTGTTGCCTCTGCCGTCTGTGAGTGGTGAGTCTGGGGTTGGTTTATGACTTTGTAGGGTGACAAAATAGAATGAGTGCAAGATTGGAGTAAATGGTGATGAGCAGTTTCATATTCCCGGGTGTCAATATCTCTGAGGATCTATCTTGGGTCAAACATACTGATGCATTTACAAAGAAGACACTACAGCAGCTCTACTTCAATAGGAGTTTGAAGAGACTTGCTATGTCATCAATGGCACCTGCTAATTTCTGCAGGAGTACTGTGGGGAGAATTCTGATTGCTTCACCATCTGAGGACCTGAACAGGATTGGAAAAAGCTGCAGAAAGTTGTAAACTCAGCCAGCTCCATCATGGGCACTCGCTACCTCAGCATCAAGGTAGGTGACGCCTCAGGAAGGAGGCATCCATTATTAAGAACCTCTATCACCCAGGATGTGCCCTCTTCTCACCAGTACCGTCAAGGAGGAGGTACAGAAGCCTGAAGGCACACGTACACATTCTAAATGATGCAGGAATGTTTCTCCCCCCCCTGCCATCAGATTTCTGAATGAACAATGAACCCATGAACACTATCTCATTATTTTTGTTTGCTCTCTTTGGCATTGTCAGTGATATTAAACCTGATTCTGATTCTGATTTCGATGAAAATGCTGACTCACTGGGCCAAAGGACCTGTTTTCATATTAAGTGACACATTGACCCAATGACATCTGCCCATTCACAATCTCAAAACTTTCCAACACATTTATTAATGTTATTTCTGTTCCAGATGCCTCATCTTAGCACTATTATTGTCTTCTGAGTGTCCAGTTACCACTTCCTTAATAATAAAATTTTCCCAGGTAGGCAAACAGATCTACTGTTCCCCTTTTCTCTCTCCACTTTTTTAAGTAGAGGGCATTACTTTTAGTAACAAACTGTCAAAGTTCAAAGTTCCAAGTAAATTTATTACCAAAGAGCGTACACACACAGTGGCCACTTTATTAGGTACATCTGTACACCTGCTCGTTAATGCAGATACCTAATCCACCAATCATGTGGCAGCAACTCAATGAATAAAAGCTTGCAGACATGGGGAATACATTCAGATCTTGTTCAGACCAAACATCACAATGGGGAAGAAATGTCATCTAAATTACTTTGACCATGGAATGATTGTTGGTGCCAGATGGGGTGTTTGATTATCTCAGAAACTGCTGACCTCCTGGTATTTTCACACACAACAGTTGCTAGAATGTACAGAGAATGGTGTGAAAAACAAAACAACATCCAGTGGGTGGCAGTTCTGTGGGTGTAAGTGCCTTGTAATGAGAGGGGTTGGAGGAGAATGGTCAGACTGGTTCAAGGTGACAGAATGGTGACAGTAACTCAAATAATCATGCGTTACAACAGAGATTGCTGTAAGGTTCAGTGTGGGGGTAAAGAACAAAGGAATTTCAAAAGCAACACACACAAGATGCTGGAGAAACTCAGCAAGTCACGCAGTACCAACAGAACAAAACAAAGAGTCAACATTTCGGCTGAAACCCTCTATCAGTTCATCAGCAATTTCAATATACTGTACACTCAGAGGCCACTTTATTATAGACACCTGTACACCAGCTCATTAATGCAAATATCTAAACAGCCAATCATATAGCAGTAACTCAATGCATAAAGGCATGCAGATATGGTCAAGAGGTTCAGTCGTTGTTCAGACCAAACATCGGAATGAGGAAGAAATGTGTTCTAATTACTTTGACTTTTGAATAATTTTTGGTGTCAGACAGGGTGGTTTGAGTATCTCATACATTGCTGATCTCCTGGGATTTTCACACACAACAGTGTATAGAGTTTACAGAGAATGGTGTAAAAAATTTTTTAAAAATCTAGTGAGCAGCAGTTCTGTGGGCAAAAGCAGCTTGTTAATGAGAGAGGTCCCAGGAGGATTTATTTATTTGAAGAGATACAGTGCAGTACAGATCCTTCTTCCCCATCGAGCCATGCCACCCAGCAATCCCTGATTTAATTCCAGCCTAATCACAGGACAATTTACAATGACCAATGAACTGACTAACTGGTACATCTTCGGACTGTGGGAGGAAACCAGAGCACCCGGAGGAAACCCACGGGGTCACAGGGAGAATGTACAAACTCCTTACAGGCAGTGGCAGAAATTGAACCCAGGTCACCCGCACCGTAAAGTGTTGTGTTGACTACTGTGCTATCATGTTGCCCATGGTTCAAACTGACAGGAAGGAGCATGTTACAACAGTTCAAAATTCAATTATAATTTATTAATAAAGTTCATATATGTCACCATGTACATCCCTGAGATTAATTTTCTTATGGACATAATAAATCCATAATAGAATAAACAAAAAACCACACCAAATGGGTGTTTAACCAGTGTGCAAAAGACACAAACTGAGCAAATACAAAAAGAAAGAACTAATAATGATGAATAAACAAGCAATAAATATTGAGAACATGAGATGAAGAGCCCTTGAAAGTGAGTCTTAGGTTGTGGGAACAGTTCAATGATGGAGTAAGTGAAGTTTGCGTGAATTTATCCTTTCTGGTTTAAGAGTCTGATGATTGAGGAGTAATAACTGTTCCTGCCCCTGGTGGTGTAAGTCCTGAGGCTCCTGTACCTCGTTCCTGATGGCAGCAGAGAGAAGAGAGCATGGCCTGGATGGTGGAGGTCCTTGATAAGGGATGCTGCTTTCTGCAGCAACAGTCTGTTCAATGGCATTCACATCTATGGTGATGAAATGCTTTGAGAGGTTGGTTGTAGATAGAATTAACTCCTCCCTAAGCAAGGACCTGGACCTGCTGCAATTTACCTATTGCCACAGTAGGTCTGTACCGGAGGTAATATTCCTGTTTCTGCACTCAGCCTCAGATCACTATTGCCCCCCACTGGGGCAGAAATAATATTTATGTCAGGCTGCTGTTTATTGGTAACAGCTCAGCGTTCAAAACAATCATACCTTCATTTCTAATCTAAAAGCTCCAAAACCTACAGTTCTGATCAAAACTCTCCAAAAGTTAGGTCCCTGTACCTCCCTGTGCAAATGGATCCTTGATTTACTCACCCGAAGGCCAGTCAGTACGGATCAGAAGTAGCATCTCCTCCTCGCTGGCAATCAACTCAGGGACTTCTGCTTAGCCCTCTGCTCTCTACCCCATGACTGTGGTTGGTACAGCTCAAACTTCATCTATAAATTTGCCGAAATTGTTGCCCTTTTGACATGCCTTTTGTATCTCCTGTTGTTATTTGTATCCCAAATCCTGGCTCCTGTTCAGATGCCTGTTATAACTCCCATTAGGGTCTTTTTACCCTTCCAGTTTCTTAACTCTACCCACAAGGATTCTACATCTTCTGATTCTATATCACCTCTTTCTATGGATTTGATTTAATTTTTTATCAATAGAGCCTCCCACCCCCTCTGCCTACCTGCCTGTCCTGTTGGTATAATGATGTTAAACTCCCAACTATGATGTGTAGGGGCGTGAATGAGAGGGAATGGGTGGTGTGGGGGGTTGATGTGAGGAAACGGGGCTTGCTTTGCTGTCTTTGTGTTCTGTTTCGATGCGTTGTATGTTGTTCTGCCAAGCATTGTGGGTATGCTATTTTGGTACCAGGATGTGTGGCAACACCTGTGGGCTCTTCCCAGTGCACCCTTGGTTATGTTAATTGTGAACACAAATGGCATATTTCTCTGTATGTTTTGATGCACATGTGAGAAATAAGCCCCGATGAAGGATCTTTGCCTGAAATAACAACTCTTTATTCTTCTCCATGGATGCTGTCTGACCTGCTGAGTTCCTGCAGCATTTTGAATCTTACTTTGGATTTCCAGCATCTGCAGAATCTCTTGTGTTATGATAAATAAATTAATCTGAATCTAAATCTAATATAAAACCATAATTTCACATTTCAAATGAAGTGCGGGTCTATGAATCATAAGACCATAAGACGTAGGAGCCGAATTGGGCCATTCAGCCCATCAAGTCTGACCTGCCATTCCATCATGGCTGATCCCTGATCCCACTCAACCCTATATACCTGCCTTCTCATCACATCCTTTGATGCCCTGACCAAAATGATCAACTCTGCCTTAAGTATATGCACGGACTTGACCTCCACCGCAGTCTGTGGCAGAGCATTCCACAGATTCGCTATATGAAAGAACGTAAAACTTAGAACAGTATGGCACAGGAATAGGCTCTTCAGCCCACAATGTTGTGCAAACCAATTAAATTAGATAATCAAATGGCTAACTAAATTAATCTCTTCTTCCTGTGCAATGTCCCTATCCCTCCATTTTGCTCACATTCATCTTTTAAAAGCCCCAGAAGTATCTGTCACTACCACTATTCAGGCAGCACATTCCACAACTCTGAGTAAAAAACTTCTCTCTCACATCTCCTTTGAAATTATCTTCTTCACCTTAAGTGCACGCCCTCTGATAATAGACATTTCAACCCTGGGGAAAAAGATACTGTGTATCTACTCTATCTATACCTCTCATAGTCTTATAAATCTCTATCAGATCTCCCCTCAGCCAGAGAAAACAACCCAAGTTTGTCCAACCTCTTGTTATAGCACATGCCCTCTACTCCATTCAGCCTCCTGGTAGACCCCTTCTGCACCCGCTCTACAGACTCGACATCATTCCTATAATGTGGCAACCAGAACTTTATAGAACGGAGAACGCAGAACTGTAGAGAATATAGAAAGGTATACCCCTCATCTGAACAGTAGTTATCCATCAATAGGAGTCATACGACTTCTCTCTGGAAACCTGCAGACTGAACAGTTAATGAACTTCCTTTTGCCAAAAGCCAGGGTAATGGGCAAAGGTGAGAGTCAGAGCTGGAGGCTTTAATTCAGTGATAAAAGATCACAAGTTTTTAGCGAGTCGCATAGTTCCAATCGTGTGGTGCCACAGTTCCTGTACACACAGAGCTGATAGGTGATTTGCTACCACAAACACCACTTAACAACTCGATTCCTTTCAAGAGTTAAGGGAATCCTTGTTATTTCCATGAAATTTCTCACGTGCTCTGACCACAAGAACTGTACATGCATTCTAAAGTGTCAGTTTGTACGTGTCACCTACATTGCCAAGGAGAAAATAAATTTTCCTACTGTGCCTATCTCACTGAGCACCAGTTAAGGTCCTGGCTCCGGGAATCTCTGTGTAACTGGAGATGGTGACATGGATCGGACCAAGATTCAAGATTATTTATCTTGTGTACATTGAAACATTTGGGATGGCAGAGTGGCATAGTGGTTATCGTAATGCTACAATGCCACCAGTGACTCTGTGATGTACTCCAGTCCCAAATTATTAAGAGCTTTAAAACAAGTAAGAGAACTTTAACACACACAAAATTCTGGTGGAACACAGCAGGCCAGGCAGCATCTATAAGGAGAAGCACTGTCGACGTTTCGGGCTGAGACCCTTCGTCAGGACTAACCGAAAGGAAAGATAGTAAGAGATTTGAAAGTAGTGGGGGGAGGGGGAAATGCGAAATGATAGGAGATGACCGGAGGGGGTGGGATGAAGCTAAGAGCTGGAAAGGTGATTGGCGAAAGTGATACAGAGCTGGAGAAGGGAAAGGATCATGGGACGGGAGGCCTCGGGAGAAAGAAAGGGGGAGATGGAGAACAGGCAAACAACTACATATGTCAGGGATGGGTTAAGTAGGGGAGGAGGGGCATTAACGGAAGTTAGAGAAGTCAATGTTCATGCCATCAGGTTGGAGGCTACCCAGCCGGTATATAAGGTGTTGTTCCTCCAACCTGAGTTTGGATTCATTTTGACAATAGTGGAGGCCATGGATAGACATATCAGAATGGGAATGGGACGTGGAATTAAAATGTGTGGCCACTGGGAGATCCTACTTTCTATGGTGGACTGAACGTAGGTGTTCCACCAGCATTTTGTGTGTGTTGTTGTTTGAATTTCCAGCATCTGCAGATTTCCTTGTGTTTGCTCTTTAAAGAGAACTTTAAAATCAGTTCTAAAAGATACAAGAAGCCAATACAGACTAGCCAGTATGGGAGTGATGTGTTCCTTCAGCCAGGTTTTGATTATATAAAGAATGACATACTTTGCATTTCTCCAGCATCCCTCGCAGACTCAGCACATCTCAAAGTACAAAGTTCACAGTTCAAAGAAAAATTTATTATCAAGGTACATACATGACACCACATACAACCCTGAGATTCTTTTTCCTGCAGGCATACCGTACTTATTGAATCTATAGAACAGTTGCTGTAAACAGGATCAATGAACAACAAACTGTGCAAATGCAGAATGTCCCAAGGCTTTCTACAAGTATGTGAAGAGCAAGGGGATAAGATGTGAGCGAATAGGACCAATCAAGTGTGACAGTGGAAATGTGTGTATGGAACCAGAGGAGGTAGCGGAGGTACTTAATGAATACTTTGCTTCAGTATTCACTATGGAAAAGGACCTTGGCGATTGTAGAGAAGACTTACAACAGACTGAAAAGCTTGAGCATATGGACATTAAGAAAGAGAATGTGCTGGAGCTTTTGGAAAGCATCAAGTTGGATAAGTCACCGAGACCAGACAAAATCTACCCAAGGCTACTGTGGGATGAGGTTGCTGAGCCTCTGGCAATGATCTTTGCATCATCAATGGGGACAGGAAAATTCCGGAGGATTGCGGAGTTGCAGATGTTGTTCCCTTATTCAAGAAAGGGAGTAGAGATAGCCTAGGAAATTATAGACCAATGAGACTTACTTCAGTGGTTGGTAAGTTGATGGAGAAGATCCTGAGAGGCAGGATTTATGAACATTTGGAGAGGCATAATATGATTAGGAATAGTCAGCATGGCTTTGTGAAAGGCAGGTCGTGCTTTACGAGCCTGATTTAATTTTTTGAGGATATGGCTAAACACATTGATGAAGGTAGAGCAGTAGATGTAGTGTATATGGATTTCAGCAAGACATTTGATAAGGTACCTCATGCAAGGCTTATTGGGAAAGTAAGAAGGCATGGGATCCAAGGGGACCTTGCGTTGTGGATCCAGAATTGGCTTGCTCACAGACAGCAAAGACAGGTCATATTCTGCATGGAGGTCAGTGACCAGTGGTGCGCCTCAGTATTCCATTCTGGGACCCCTTCTCTTCATGATTTTTATAAATGACCTGGATGAGGAAGTGGAGGGATGGGTTAGTAAATTTGCTGATGACACAAAGGTTGGGGGTGTTGTGGATAGTGGGCTGCCAGAGGTTACAGCAGGACATCGATAGACTGCAAAACTGAGGTGATAAGTGGCAGATGGAGTTCAACCCAGATAAGTGTGAGGTGTTTCATTTTGGTAGGTCAAATATGATGGCAGAATATAGCATTAATGTTAAGACTCTTGGCAGGGTGGAGGATCAGAGGGATCTTGGGCTCCAAGTCCATAGGATACTCAAAGCTGCTGCACAGGTTGGCTGTGTGGTTAAGAAGGCATATGATGCATTGGCCTTCATGAACCATGGGACTGAGTTCAAGAATCGAGAGGTAATGTTACAGCTATAGAGGACCCTAGTCAGACCCCACTTGGAGTACTGTGATCAGTTCTGGTTGTCTCACTACAGAAAGGATGTGGAAGCCATAGAAAGGGTGCAGAGGAGATTTACAAGAATGTTGCCTGGATTGGGGAGCATGCCTTATGAGAGTAGGTTTAGTGAACTCGGCCTTTTCTCCTTGGAGCGAAGGAGGATGAGAGGTGACCCGATAGAGGTGTATAAGATGATGAGTGGCATTGATCGTGTGGATAGCCAGAGGCTTATTCCTAGGGCTGAAATTGCTATCGAGAGGGCACAGGTTTAATGTGCTTGGAAGTAGGTACAGAGGAGATGTCAGGGATAAGTTTTTTACGCAGAGAGTGGTGAGTGCGTGGAATGGGCTGCTGGCGAAGGAGGTGGAGGCAGATACGATAGGGTCTTTTAAAAGATTCTTGGATAGGTACATGGAGCTTAGAAAAATAGAAGGCTATGGGTAATTTACTTTAGGTAATTTCTAAAGTAAGTACATGTTCGGCACAGCATTGTGGGCTGAAGGGCCTGTATTGTGCTGTAGGTTTTGTATCTTCTATGTTCTAGATATATAAATAGTGAGCATAAAATAACAAGATAAAGAGTGCTTCAAGTGAGGGTGTGGGAACACCAGAAAGAAAATGAGTCTAGTTATCCCCTTTTGTTCAAGAGCCTGATGGTTGAGGGGTAGTAACTATTCTTGAACCTGGTGGTGTGAGTCCTGAGGCTCTGTACCTTTTACCTGATGGCAGCAGTGAGACAAGAGCATGGCCTGGCTGGTGAGGATCTTTGATGATGGATGCTGCTTTTCTACGGCAATGTTTCAAGTAGATGTGCACAATGGTTGGGAAGGTTTTACCCGTGATGTGCTGGGCTGAATCCACTACCTTTTTGTAGGATTTTCCGCTAAAGGCATTGAGGTTCCCAGGCTGTAATTTAGCCAGTCAGCACACTTTCAAGCACCCATCTGTAGAAGTTTACTAAGGTTTTTGATGACATGCCAAATCTCCACAGACTCCTGAGGAAGTCAAGGCGCTGTTTTGCTTTCTTTGCAATTATATTTATATGATCCCTCCACCATCGACGAACGTTTGCAGCAGTGTGTATTATCTACAAGATGCACTGCAACAACACACCAAAGTTCCTAAGACAGCACCTTCCAGACCCACGACCTCCACCATCTAGAAGGATGAGAACAGCAGATACCTGGGAAAGCCACCCACTTGGAAATCCCCCTCCAAGTCACTCACCATCTTGACTTGGAAACATATTGCCATTCCTTCATTGTCGCTGGGTCAGAATCATGGAATTCCCTCCCCAACAGCACTGTGGGTATACCTACACCTCCGGGATTGCAGCAGTTCAAGAAGGCAGCTCATCATCACCTTCTCAAGGGCAACTAAGGATGGGCAATAAATGCTGGCTTAGCTGGCAATGCCCACATCCAGTAAGTGAATAAATACAAAAAATGATGGTTCCAGGCCTGGTCCTCAAAGACAGTGACAACCAGGAATTTAAAGTTACTGACCCTCTCCACCTCTGATCCTCTGGCTCATGGACCTCTGGTTTCCCTCTCCTGGTCTACAGTCAGTTCCTTGGTCTTATTGACATTGAGTGAGAGGTTGTAGTTACTACACCACTCAGCCAAATTTTCAATCTCCGTCCTGTACGCAGATTCATCGTCACCTTTGATACAGCCCACAGCAGTGGTGTCATCAGCACACTTGTATATGATGTTGGAGCTGTGCTTAGCCACACAGTCACAGGTGTAAAGCGAGTTGAGTAGGAGTCTAAACACACATCCCTGCAGTGCTCCTGCACTGTTGGAGATTGTGGAGGAGATGTTTTTGCCAATCCAAACTGACAGGGGTCTGCAAGTGAGGAATCCCAAGATTCAATTGCACAAGGGAGGGATTGAGATCCATATCCTGGAGTTTATTGATTTATTTTTGAGGGGATGATGATATTAAATGCTTAGCTGTAATCAATAAAGAGCATCCTGATGTATGCATCTTTGCTGTCCAGATGTTCCAGGGCTGTATGAAAAGCCAATAAGATGGCATCTGTTGTGGATCTGTTGCTTCAAGGGTTGTCACACCTGAGGTGCACCAGCCAATTTGCACACAGTATGTTCCCACATTCAGTGCTGTCACAATGATGGAATAACCATCATTGGGCAGTGTGGTAGTGTAACGGTTAGTGTAAAACTTTACTGTGCCAGTGACTTGGGTTCAATTCCCGCCGTAGTCCTGAAGAAGGGTCTCGGTCTGAAACGCCCACTGCTTCTTCTTTTCCATAGATGCTGCCTGAGCTGCTGTGTGTGTTGCTCTGGATTTCCAGCATCAGCAGAATTTCTTGTATTTATGATTTGGTGTCTGTAAGGAGTTTGGACGGTCTCCCCATGAGTGCATATGTTTGCAGCTGGTGCTCTGGTTCCCTCCCACATTCCAAAGGTGAGTTAGAGTTACTGAGTTGTGAGCATCCTAACTTGCACAGGAAGAATGATGACACTTGCCAGCTGCCCCCAGCACATCATCAACACAAGCAATGCATTTCACTGTATGTTTCAATGTTTTGATGTCAGTGTAACGAATGAAACTAATCTTTAGCTCTGTAATCTTTAACCTGCCACTGTAGCCATCAACACAGAAGGAACCGATGTCCTCTGTAAAGGCTCAGTTTTGGGAAAACACCTTCCTCGGTTTTAAAATACATTTTCTGTATGTTTTAAGTCAGCGATGAAATTAAAATCAGTGCCAATTTTGCAAGTATATACATTGAATTAATGTAATATATTTTGTATTTAACCCTCAGGCTCACCCAGCTCGTGTTCGTCTAGGGGAAACAGCCTTTGGCCCCGCCAAACTGGGAAATCACGTTTGAGTGGATGCTGTGTAATGTATCGCCCAGTTACAAACTCAAGATGCAAAATATCAGGCAGTACACCATATGCAATTAAATGATTGAACTTTATGAATCTTAATCTGAATATAGGGTTAGTAATGAAGATTTTAAAAAGGGCCCAATTCAAGGAAAAGTCAAAAGTTCACGTTGGAGCTCACTCAAGTCAAGTCAAGTCAGGTCAAGTCGCTTTTATTGTCATTTCGACCATAGACTGCTGGTACAGTACATAGTAAAAATGAGACAACGTTCCTTCAGGACCATGGTGCTACATGAAACGACACAAAACTACACTAGACTTCAGACCTACACGGAACTACATAAAGTGCACAAAACAGTGCAATAATTAATAAACAAGACAATGGGCACAGTAAAGGGCAAATTACAATATAATAATAAATGATGTAAATGCAAATGTAAACAATGTAAATAATGTTTTAGCAGGAATTGAGAAAGAAATTAGCAAAAATGGAAAGGGAGTGGAGTAGTGTTCAGGTGTGTGTGTGTGTGTGTGTGTGTGTGTGTGTGTGTGTGTGTGTGTGTGTGTGTGTGTGTGTGTGTGTGTGTGTGTGTGTGTGTGTGTGTGTGTGTGTGTGTGTGTGTGTGTGTGTGTGTGTGTGTGTGTGTGTGTGTGTGTGCGTGCGTTGCTATCAGACTAGACTCAGTAGTCATTCTTCCACCATCAGTCTCCTGCAAGCGTCGCCGACCTTCGGACTCTCAGATCCCAGTCCACTCCGTCCAGTGGTCTATCAGCTCTCTCCACACGCGTCCTCCCTCTTCATTTCTCCTCAACAAAGACCGCGTAAAACATCCTTCCAAATTCACAAGACAGAGCAACAATCTCTGATTGGCTAACAGGCATACCACAGTCCTGTTATCTCCAGCCATAACCCAAACATTGCGGCTACAGAGAAACAGTTACCTCAGCAGTGAACATCACAGAGAAGCCATTACATTAGCAGTGAATCCTTACAACACGTTACATGTAATTTCATTATTTCAAGTAAAGTCCTTTAAAAATGTGAAAAAAGGTTAAACATTAAACAATATCCTTCCAGAGAACCACATTGCTGTGGTTTGGAAGTTTGATTCCCTAAATGACCTGGAGAGCTATGTTGACTGGAGTCAGGGCTTTATGCTTTGACCCTTGGTAGGTCAAAGGGTATAGGGCAAACTAAGAGTCGTAACTGGTCCTGCAGTTTCGAGGGTGCAGCTCAGTGCTCAGAAACCTGACTGCCAACAAAACCTGACTTCTCACCTATGTTTTAGCCTCTACCAAGGCCATTTCTATCCTGCAGTGGTACTCACGTTCGCCTTACACATGAAGTTTTCTCAGTTCAGTGCTGGGCAGAAGCATTACTAGGGTGCTACAGTAGCCTATTAGTTTGCACAACCCTATTACAGCTTGGGGCATCAGAGTTCAGAGTTCAATTCCTGCATCTTCTGTAAGGAGTTTGTACGTTCTCCCCGTGCCTGTGTGCTTTTCCTCTGGGTGTTCTGGTTTCCTCTCACAGTCCAAAGACATACTGGTTAGTAGGTTAGTTGGTCATTGTAAATTGTCCTGTGATTAGGCTGGGATTAAATCGGTGAGTTGCTGGATGGTGTGGCTCATTGGGCTGGAAGGGCCTGTTCCATGCTCTATCTCTAAATAAATAAGTATAACAAAAATGCCAGAAAATCAACTTCTTATGGTATTTTGACTGAATGAAAAGGAGTGACCAGGCCCAGCTAACCTACTACTATGCTACGTGACATGGCAGCATTGTGGCTAATGTAATGCTTTACAGCACCAGTGACCGGGAATCAGACTTTAATTCCTGCCACTGACTGTGAGGAGTTTATATGTTCGCCCCATGAGTGCATGGCTTTCCTCCGGGTGCTCCAGTTGCCTCCCATGTTCCAAACATGGCTGGGTTAGGGTTAGGGCTAGTGAGTTGTGCGAATGTCATGTTGGTTATTACCTACAATCATCATGCCCCTGAATCAGTGTGGATAATGTCACTCACCTCAACACTGAACTGATTCCACAACCTACAGACTCTCCTTCAAAGACTCAACAACTCATATTCTCAAGATTATTTGTCTTTATTTGCACAGTTTGTGATCTTTTGCACATCGGTTATTTGTCAGTCCTTGTTTTTGTATAGTTTTTAATAAAATCTATTGTATTTTATATCTACTGTGAATGCCTTCAAGAAAATGAATCTCAGGAGTTGAACATGTTGACAAAAATATACTTTGATAATAAATTTACTGTGACATTGAATGGAACATTAATATCCCTATATTTCTGTTCAACAGAAAGCACCTAGTGGCAATTCCAATCGAGATAAGAAGCATAGATGAGAGAAGGGTATTAAGTTGTGGGCATGCTATGTGACTGCTAGAACCGTGGTGATAATTGTGGGCTGACTCCAGCACATATTTGGACTGTGTTGATCACTGGATCATTTCACTGGATGTTTCGATGTTTTGATGTGCATTGACAAATAAAGCTAATCTTTATAAATATTCATCTTGATCAAATGGAAGTACCTGTTGCAGTGCAGCATTCCCCCTTAGTGTCCACTAGAAAAGGAGTCAAAATGATTCACAAGATACGGTGGGTAACCAGAATCAGAATCAGGTCTTATATCACTGGCATATGTTGTGGAATTTGTTGTTTTGTGGCAGTGGTACAGAGAAATACATAATAATAAAGACTATACATTACAATAGGAAATATATTTTTAAAAATAAATTAAATAATTACTGTAAAAAGAAAGCAGCAATAAGTACTGAGGTAGTGTATATGGGTTCATTGTCCATTCAGAAATCTGGTGGTAGAGGGGGAAAAAACTGCTCCTAAAATGTTGAGTGTGCATCTTCAAGCTCCTGTACCTTCTCCTTGATGAGAAGATAGCATGTCCTGAGTGACAGGGATCCTTAATGAAAGAACTATCCTTTCTGAAGCATTGCCTTTCTGAAGCATGTCCTCAGTGCTGGTGAGGTTAGTGCCCATGATGAAGCTAGCTGAGTTTGCACCCTCTGCAGCTTTTTCCGCCTCCCCATACCAGACAGTGATGCATCCAGTTAGAATGCTCTCCACTATACATCTACAGCCAGTTTCTTATGATGGTAAATGCCAGGTCATCCACTTTGGAAGGAAAAATGGAAGATACGATTATTATTTACATGGTAAAAGATTGCAGCATGCAGCTGTGCAGAAGGACTTAGGAGTGCTTGTGCATGAATTGCAAATGGTTGGTTTGCAAGTGCTGGAGGGTTGTTTCCACTGGTAGGTGAGACTAGAACTAGGGGACATAGCCTTAGGATTTGGGGGAGTAAATTTAGGACTGAGATGAGGAGGAACTGCTTTTCCCAGAGAGTGGTGAATCTGTGGAATTCTCTGCCCAGGGAAGCAGTGGAGGCTACCTCAGTAAATATATTTCAGACAAGGTTGGATAGATTTTTGCATAGTAGGGGAATTGAGGGTTATGAGGAAAAGGCAGGTAGGTGGAGATGAGCCCATGGTCAGATCAGCCATGATCTTATTGAATGGCAGAGCAGGCTCCAAGAGCCAGATGGCCTACTCCTACTCCTATTTCTTATGTTCTTATAGAGGTGTGAAAGAAGCTGTAGAATGAAGGTGAAAGCAAAGATATTTCAAGAGGATCTGTGAGAAAAATGTTTCACACTCAGAGTAATTGGCATCTGGTCTGGGGTGTTAGAAGCAGGAACACTAATAACTTTCAGGAGGCACCTGGGCAGGTTTTTAAATGAACAGGGTATAACAGGATAAAGAATTCATGTAGGTAATTAGGACAATTGGTTGAATGATACAATACAACTCTATGACTCTGGATTTTGCTCATGACCCAGAACTTTTTAATACACATTACCATTAGACGTAGGAGCAAAATTAGGCCATTTGGCCCATCGAGTCTGCTCCACCATATACATTCAGTGCCTATACAAAGAATTCACCCCACTTGGAAGTTTTCATGTTCTATTGTTTTACAACATTGAAGCACTATGGATTAATTTGGCTTTTTTGACACTGATCAACAAAACAAGACACTTTTGTGTCAAAGTGAAAACAGATCTCTACAAAGTGATCTAAATTAACTAAAATATAAAACACAAAATAATTGATTGCATAAGTATTCACCCCCTTCAAGTCAGCATTTAATAGATGCACCTTTAGCAGGCATTACAGTCTTGAGCCTGTGTGGACAGGTCTCTATCAGCTTTGCACACCGGGACACTGCAATTTTCCCCATTCTTCTTTGCAAACCTGCTCAAGCACTGTCAGATTGCATAGGGATTATTTTCAAGTCCAGCCACAAATTCTCGATTGGATTGACGTCTGGACTCTGACTTGGCCACTCCAGCACATTAACCTTGTTGTTTTAAGCCATTCCTGTGTAGCTTTGGCTTTATGCTTGTGGTCATTGTCTTGCTGGAAAGCAAATCTTCTCCCACATTGTTGTTCTCTTGCAGACTGCATCAGGTTTTCCTCCAGGATTTCCCTGTATTTTTTCTGCATTCATTTTACCCTCTCCCTTCACAAGCCTTCCAGGGCCTGTTGCAGTGAAGCAACCCCACAGCATGATGCAGTCACCACCATGCTTCACGGGAGGGATAGTGTATTTTTGATGATGTATGGTGTACAGCTCATGCCAAACATAATGTTTAGTCTCACGAGTGAATCTGCAGATGCTGGAGGTAAATAAAAACACAAAATGCTGGCAGAACTCAGCAGGCCAGACAGCATCTATGGGAGGAGGTAGTGACGATGTTTCGGGCCGAAACCCTTCATCAGGAGTGAAGTAACATGGGATGGTCAAGGGGGGATAAGAAGTGGGGGAGGGATGAAGTAGAGAGCTAGGAAGTGATAGACTGGAGGGAAATGGGCTGGGAGAAGATGGAGAATTATGGGAAATAAAAGAGAAAGAAAGGTAGGGCTGAAGGGAGATAATAGTGGGGGGGGGGGAAGAGAGAGAAAGAGAACCAGACTAAAATAACAGATAGGGATGGGGTAAGGGGGGGGGCAGGGGTATCAACAGAGGTCTGTGAGCTGGTTGAAGATCCAACTCACAGACCTCCGTTGATACCCCTGCCCCCCCTTACCCCCATCTCCAGCCGAGATTTTACGTGTGTTTCTTTCCAACAGTGGCTTTCTCTTTACCATTCTCCCATAAAGGTGTGACTGATGAAGCACCCAGGCAACAGGTATTGCATACGCAGTCTCTCCCATCACAGCGACTGTAGCTTGTAACTTCCCCAGAGATGTTAGAGGTCATTTGGTGGCCTCCCTCACTAGTCCCCTTCTAGCATGGTCACTCAGTTTTTGAGGAGAGCCTGCTCTAGGCAGATTTACAGTTGTACCATCTTCTTTCCATTTCTTGATGATTGTGACTTAACTGTACTCCAAGGTATACTCAGTGACTTGGAAGTTTTCTTGTATCCATCTCCTGACTTGTGCTTTTCAATAACCTTATCACAGAGTTGTTTGGAGTGGTCTTTTGTCTTCATGGTGTAGTTTTTGCCAGGATACTGATCACCAGCAGCTGGACCTTCCAGATACAGGCGTATTTTTGCTACAGTCAATTGAAATACCTTGATGGCATACAGACCTCCAAAAACAGATCTCCATTTAACTAATTATGTGACTTCTAAAACCAGTTGGCTGCTGCTCCAGTGATGATTTGGTGTGTCATATGAAAGGGGGTGGTGAATGCAATCAATTATTTTGTGGTTTATATTTGTGAATAATTTCAATCACTTTGTAGAGATCTGTTTTCACTTTGACATGAAAGAGTTTTTTTCTGTTGATCAGTGTCAAAAAAGCCAAATTAAATCCACTGTGATTCAATGTTGTAAAACAGTAAGACTTCCAATGGGGGTGAATACTTCTTATGGACACTGTATGTATGTATCTTGTTGTAATGTATAGTTTTTATTATTATGTATTGCAAACTACTGCTGCAGGGGAACAACAAATTTCATGAAAATTCCAGTGATAATTTCCAGTAATTTCCTTTGTGATCAATAAAGTATCAATCTGTATTCTGATTGCTTCTGATTCTGATTCCTATCAACCTCAGCTTTAAATATTCCCATTGATGGCCTGCACTGCCAAGTCTGTGGCAATGAACTCACCACCCTCTGGCTAAAGAGATTCCTCCTCATCTCTGTTCTAAAGGGACATCTGAGGTTGTGCCCTCTGGTCCTAGACTTCCCCACTAAGAGAAACATCCCCTATATGTCCACTCTAGCCAGGCTTTTTAGCTGTCGTCACACTAGCCAGAGTTGTCCTGCAGCTTAGGAAGTTCCACTCTGGGTGTATATTTCAAGCTAACCCTTTTTCTTCTGCTTTAATTCTGTTGACATCTAATTATTTTGCATTTATTCTAAGAATACTATTTTCCAGTTCTGCTTAGATTAGCTGATGATTCAGATTGAACATTTATTTTTGGGCTGCCAAATGCCCTTGGCACTGTTTCCACAAAGGCAGAGAACTCTTTATGTGACCCTCATCGATACACTGGGAACAAAGGATTCTAGGTAGCCAGTGAATGGTCCCCATGGCTTTTGAGAAGTTGGTCATGGTTCAGTGGGCAGCATTTACACTTCTAAGTTAGGCAGTCATAAGTACTCAGTGCCACTCTGTACTTAATGAGAGGCTCTGAAAGTGGAGTCACAGGTCAATAAGGGTGGGAAGCCACAGTATGGTCAAATTCAAATTTCTGGGTGGCAGTATCTCTGAGGATCTAATCTGGACCCAACATATCAATGCAGCTATAAAGAAGACCAGACAGTGGCTATATTTCATTAGGAGTTTTAGGAGATTTGGTATGCCACCTAAAACACTCTCAAATTTCTACAGGTTGCATCACCATCTTGTATGGGGGGGGGGGTTACTGCAATGGATCGAAATAAGCTGCAGAGAGTTGTAAACTTAGTCAGCTCCATCATGAGCTCTTGCCTTCATAGTATTCAGGACATCTTCAAGGAACAATGCCTCAAAAAGGCAGTGTCCATCATTAAGGACCCCCATCACCAAGGTCATGACTTGTTCTCATTGCTACCATCAGAAAGGAGGTACAGGAGCCTGAAGTCAAACACTCAGTGTTTCAGGAACGGCTTGTTCCCTTCCACCATTAGATTTCTGAATGGACATTGAACCTATGAACACTATCTCACTATTTACTTTATTTCTATTTTTTACACTATTTATTTAATTTAATTATTTAATATGTATACACTTACTGTAATTCACAGTTTTTCTCTCTACTATTATGTATTGGAATGTATTGCTGCTGCATAACAACAAAATTCACGACATATTCCAATGATATTAAATCTGATTCTGATTCTGATGCAGGCACTGGTGAGGCCTCACTTGCAGTATGGTGTTCAGATTTGGTCACCCTATTATAGGAAAGATATTATTAAGCTAGAAAGAGTGCGGAATAGGTTTACAAGGACGCTGTCCGGACTTGAGAGACTGACATATAAGAAGAGGCTAGGCAGTGTAGGAGATTGAGAGCTGTTCATATAAATGTGTATTAAATCATGAGGGGGACGTAGACAGGGTAAATGCACTGTCTTTTTCCCAAGGTTGGAGAAAGGAGAACTAGACGGTAAGGGTTTAAGGTCAGTGGGGAAAGATTTCAGAGGAACGAGGGGAACAGAGTAGCCAGCATGGATTTGTGCGTGGAAGGTCATGTTTGACAAACCTTATTGAATTTTTTGAAGAAGTTACGAGGAATGTTGACGAGGGTAAGGCAGTGGATGTAGTCTATATGGACCTCAGCAAGGCCTTTGACGAAGTTCCACACGGAAGGTTAGTTAAGAAGGTTCAGTCATTAGGTATTAATGCTGGAGTAATAAAATGGATTCAACAGTGGCTAGATGGGAGATGCCAGAGAGTAGTGGTGGATAATTGTTTATCGGGATGGAGGCCGGTGACTAGCGGGGTGCCTCAGGGATCTGTTTTGGGCCCAATGTTGTTTGTAATATACATAAATGATCTTGATGATGGGGTGGTAAATTGGATTAGTAAGTATGCCGATGATACTAAGGTAGGAGGTGTTGTGGATAATGAGGTGGGTTTTCAAAGCTTGCAGGGAGATTTATGCCGGTTAGAAGAATGGGCTGAACGTTGGCAGATGGAGTTTAATGCTGAGAAGTGTGAGGTTCTACATTTTGGCAGGAATAATCCAAATAGAACATACAGGGTAAATGGTAGGGCATTGAGGAATGCAGTGGAACAGAGAGATCTAGGAATAACAGTGCATAGTTCCCTGAAGGTGAAGTCTCATGTAGATAGGGTGGTGAAGAAGGCTTTTGGAACGCTGGCCTTTATAAATCAGAGCATTGAGTACAGAAGTTGGGATGTAATGTTAAAATTGTACAAGGCATTGGTAAGGCCAAATTTGGAATATTGTGTACAGTTCTGGTCACCGAATTATAGGAAAGATATCAATAAATTAGAGAGAGTGCAGAGACGATTTACTAGGATGTTACCTGGGTTTCAGCACTTAAGTTACAGAGAAAGGTTGAACAAGTTAGGTCTCTATTCATTGGAGTGTAGAAGGTTGAGGGGGGATTTGATCGAGGTATTTAAAATTTTGAGAGGGATAGATAGAGTTGACGTGAATAGGCTGTTTCCATTGAGAGTAGGGGAGATTCAAACGAGAGGACATGATTTGAGAGTTAGGGGGCAAAAGTTTAAGGGAAACACGAGGGGGTATTTCTTTACTCAGAGAGTGATAGCTGTGTGGAATGAGCTTCCTGTAGAAGTAGTAGAGGCCAGTTCATTTGTGTCATTTAAGGTAAAATTGGATAGGTATATGGACAGGAAAGGAGTGGAGGGTTATGGACTGAGTGCGGGTAGGTGGGACTAGGTGAGATTAAGAGTTCGGCACGGACTAGGAGGGCTGAGATGGCCTGTTTCCGTGCTGTGATTGTTATATGGTTATATGGTTATATAAGGTGTGGTAGCTATGTTGAATGAACAACCAGAGGAAGTTGTTGAGACAATAAGAACTTTGAAAAGACACATGATTGGGAAGGTTTAGAATGTTATCAGTCTAGCATTGGCAAATAGGACTGGCTTGGATGAGCTTTTTGAACCAAAGTTCAAATTAAATTTATTATCAAAGTACATATACAGTAGGTTAAGTGAGTGGGCCAAGGTCTGGCAGATGGAATACAATGTTGGTAAATGCCAGATTATCCCTTTGGAAGGAATAATAGAAGAGCAGATTATTATTTAAATGGTGAAAGATTGCAGCATTCTGTTGTGCAGAGGGACTTGGGAGTGCTTGTTCATGAATCGCAAAAGGTTGGCTTGCAGGTACAACAGATTATTAAGAAGGCAAATGGAATATTGTCCTTCATTGCAAGAGGGATTGAATTCAAGAGCAGGGAGATCATGCTGCAACTATACAGGGTAGTGGTGAGGCCACACCTGGAGTAGTGTGTGCAGTTCTGGTCTCCGTACTTGAAGAAGGGAATACTGGCTTTGGAGGCCGTGCAGAGGAGGTTCACCAGGTTGATTCCAGGGATGAAGGGGTTAACCTATGAGGAGAGATTGAGTCGCCTGGGATGATACTCTCTGGAATTCAGAAGAATGAGAGGGGACCTTATAGAAGCATACAAGATTTTGAAACGGATATATAAGATAGAAGAAGGAAAGTTGTTTCCATTGGTAGGTGAGACTAGAACTAGGGGACATTGCCTCAAGATTCAGGGGAGAAGATTTAGGACAGAGATGAGGAGAAACTGTTTTTCCCAGAGAGGGGTGAATCTGTGGAATTCTCTGCCCAGGGAAGCAGTTCAGGCTTACTCACTAAATATATTTAAGAAACAGTTAGATAGGTTTTTACATAGTAAGGGAATTAAGGGTTATGGGGAAAAGGCAGGTAGATGTAGCTGTGTTTACGGACAGGTCAGCCATAATCTTATTGAATGGCGGGGCAGGCTCGATGGGCCAGATGGTCTACTCCTGCTCCTATTTCTTATGTTCTTATGAAAAACCGCTCATAAAGATGGACAAATAACCAATGTGCAAAAGACAAGAAATTGTGCAAATACACAAAGAAAAACAAAATAATGACAATAATAGATAAATAAGTAATAAATAATATTGAGAACATGAGTTATAGAATCCTTAAAAGTGAACAGTTCAGAGTTGAGACGGGTGGAATTATCCCGTCTGGTTCCAGAGTCTGATGGTTGAGGGGTAATAACAATCTTCCCTCTCAGGTGTGTGCATGTGTTACTGGTGCACAAAGGAATTTAATCTGCACACAAAGGGTTGTCACCCTCTACCTTGTCGGCATGTTAAGAATAATTCACAATCGTACACAATCACATTTCCTTTTCCGTCTGATGCAGACGGTGTTGACAACGGGGAGGTTGCGAGGACTTGTCTTCAGGTTTTAGAACTGACTTATTTATACTGTTTTTATTGAAGAAATTACAGACTCATTATGTTGAATTCCAAAGAAGTAAAGGGCGTGAAGCACAAAGCTAGTTCATTTAAATGAAGCTAGTTCATTTAAAGCAGAATGGCTGAATGAAACAGTAGAAACTGCACCTGTACATCGAAAGCTCATGAGATCAGGAACGTGCAGTTACGAGAAATATTTATGTACAGTACAGAAACTGGAGTTACCTACATGTATTGTCACAAAGCAGAAGTTGCTGGAGAATTTGCAAGTGGGAAGAAGAGGACTGATATTTGGAAACATGACTTTTTAAAGCATCATTTACCAAGTAAATCACATATGAATTGTGTGCAAAAGCTCCAGTGAGAATATCCTTTATTACCCATGACAGACCTGTTGTGTATGTTTTGTGAGAGTGCAGATGAACGAGAGCAAAAATTATCAAACTCAGAGCGGACCTAAGTTCTTATTGACAGCTTTGCTAGCTGTTCAAATGAATACCTCTACATATAAAATTCAGAGCACACATGTTGTCGTCACTGGGCAAGAAAATGCACAGCTCAAGATTTTGTGCACATTGGTCATTATAAATTAGAGGGAACTTTGGGTAATAACTGTTCCTGAACCTGTTGTTATGGGACCTGAGGCTCCTGCATCTCCAACTGATGGCAGTGGTGAGAAGAGAACATGGCCTGGGTAGAGGGGGTCCTTGATGATGGGTGCTGCTTTCCTGCAACACCGCTCCTTGCAGACATACTCACTGGTGCCGAATAAGCAGTCTATGTCCCCCCCCCCCTCCCAAATCTTCTTATTTTGCCTTCTGCCCCTTCCTTTCCAGTCCTGATGAAGGGTCTCAACCCCAAAAGTCAGCTGTTTATTCATTTCCATAGATAATACCTGACTTGCTGAGTTCCTCTAGCATTTTGTGTGTGTCGGTGGGAATGATCCCAGGCTACCGGTGCTGTAAAGTCTTATGCGGACCGCAAGTCTTAGGTGTGAGGCTCAGAAATTGTCCAATACTTTGTAATAGGATTGGAAAATAGTGCATGCTGGAATCGTGCTATAAAATGCCTTGAGATATTCATTCTAATGAAGTAAGTGGGAGAGAAGGGGATTCTCCATTCCCGTCTTGACCTCTCCAACTGTTGCAGAGGATAAACAAAAGGTAAAGGTATTTTACAGAAATCCCCTCACCCGCTCATTACACACCTCAGGCAGGGATAGAGAACCACAAAGAACAGCTTCCCTTTGATGTGTGCTTCCTCTTCTGTTGAAGGAGTATTGTATGCGGTAAGCATCCCGGGGCTTTGCAAAGGGTTGCGAGTACTTACATCACTTCATCTACACCACAGCCGTGCTCTCCCTGGCAAACTCCAGGCCTCTTTGGGAACCACCTAGGATATTTACACTTGCAGAACTTTATCACTGTCACGTTTTAGTGTATTGTTTTCATCACAGGGAAGAGTTTATGAAATTTTAGTGAGGGAAAAGTAACAGTTTCATCCAACAGGCAGTGATGAGGTAAAGATTAAAAACACCTTATTTCAGAATCAGAATCCGATTATAATCACCGGCATGTGACGTAAAATTTGTTAACTTAGCAGCAACAGTTCAATGCAATACATAATCTAGCAGAGAGAGAAAAAATAATAATAAATAAAATAAAACAAAACAATAATAAATAAACAAGTAAATCAATTATGTATAATGATTATTAAAAAATGCGCAAAAACAGAAATCTGTATATTTTTTAAAAAGTGAGGTAGTGTCTAAAGCTTCTAAGTCCATTTAGGAATCAGATGACAGAGGGGAAGAGGCTGTTCCTGAATCACTGAGAGTGTGCCTTCAGGCTCCTGTACCTCCTTCCTGATGATAACAGTGAGAAAAGAGCGTGCCCTGGGTGCTGGAGTTTTTTAATAATGGATGCTGCCTTTCTGAGACACCGCTCCCTAAAGATGTCCTGGGTACTTTGTAGGCTGGTACCCAAGATGGAGCTGGCTAGATTTACAACCTTCTGCAGCTTCTTTCAGTCCTGTGCAGTAGCCCCTCCATACCAGACAGTGATGCAGCCTGTCAGAATGCTCTCCATGGTACAACTATAGAAGTTTTTGAGTGTATTTGTTGACATGCCAAATCTCTTCAAACTCCTAATAAAGTATAGCCGCTGTCTTGCCTTCTTTATGACTACATCAATATGTTGGGACCAGGTTAGATCCTCAGAGATCTTGACACCCAGGAACTTGAAGCTGCTCACTCTCTCCACTTCTGATCCCTCAATGAGGATTGGTATGTGTTCCTTCGTCTTTTTGACTGGTCATTTGGTTTCAGGGGGAGATAAAGCTGTGTATCGTCCGCATAACAATGGAAGGAAATGTCATGTTTTTGAATGATTTGGCCGAGGGGAAACATGTATATAGAGAAAAGAATGGGACCTAGGATGGAACCTTGTGGGACGCCGCAGGAGAAACTATTTGGGGAAGAGGAGAATTTGCCTATGTTAACGGAGAAGCTTCTATTTTTGAGGTAGGATGTGAACCAGTTCAAGGCAGTGCCATCAACACCAACCCCGTACTGGAGACAGTCTATTAAAATGCCGTGATCCACAGTATCGAATGCTGCGCTGAGGTCATGAAGAATTAGGATGGCAGAGTCACCTGAGTCGGTAGAGAGGAGGAGATCATTGTACACTTTCAGCAGGGCAGACTCTGTATTACGATAAGCCTTAAAACCTGTCTGAAATCTTTCCAAAATGTTGTTTTGGTGTAGGTAGGGCAGCAATTGACTAAGAGTAACCTTTTCAAGAACCTTTGACAGGAATGGAAGTTTAGAAATAGGTCTGTAGTTGCTAGGTAAGGTAGGGTCTAAGTTGGGCTTTTTCAGGAGGGGCTGGACCACAGCACACTTGAAGCAGGTTGGAACGGTACCAGTGGCTAGGGAGCTGTTGATAATAGAGAGGACCCCTCATTCTTCTGAATTCTAGTGAGTACGTGCCCTGAGCCGTCAAACACTCTTCAAATGATAAGCCATTCAATCCTGGAATAATTTTCATGAACTGTTACAAGAATCACCCCTTGTAATATTGATCAGTGAGGTGCAGAGAATCTGTCTACTGACAAGTAACTGTTATTGTCTCAACTAAAAGGCACATGGGGTCACAAACTAACTACCTGTGACACCCCACTACAATCCCTGACCCTCGATGATCACTTCCCTGATCTTTTTCAGGGTGTTTTCACATCCCTGGTGTCCCCATAGTTCACAGTACCAATGGATCATATGGTTTCTTCCTCCCTCCGGTACCACAAACTTTCCTTCATAGAGGACAACTCCATCATTGACAAACACTCCCTTGTTCTCTTTGTGTATTTCAGACCCTGCTCCTTCTATTAATTTTTTGAATTTCCTTATCTTTCTTCTGCTCCTGTTTTAAATCCATAACCTTAATCTGTTGTTCCTTCTGCCTCCCAATATCCCCAATCTGCGGCTGCCATTCCTGTCCAATTAAAGCAGTTTGCTTTGCCAATTTGTCAGCCTTTCTATTTCCCGCAGGAGATTATTTAGAGTGGGCTTTCACCATATTCTTTTCCCTTTGCCACCTCAAATATATATTGCAATAAAGCAGCAGATGGGAGGGCTTCCCACCAGCTGAAACAAACTCTCTGGCTTCCCACAGAGGCCAATGTTATGTAAGGCTGTTACCAACATATGTAGCATCAGAGGGTATGACTGATCTGGGCCGAAAACATTCTGGGTGGCTAACAACATATGCTACAGCTGCCGATTATGCTGCCTGTGCACTCATGGTTTTGGATAACTTTAAAGCTATACAATACCTTTCCTGGCCATGTTCATCCTCTACATATAGTGCCTGTAAAAAGTATTCACCACACCCCCCACCCTTGGAAGTTTTCATGCTTTGTTGTTTTACAACATTGAAGCACAATAGATTTAATCTGGCTTTTTTGACACTGATCAACAGAAACATATTCTACATTGATCAACGTTCTACAGGGGTTGTATTGAGAGCATCCTGAGCAGCTGCATCACTGCCTGGTTCGGGAATTGCACCGTCTCGAATCGCAAGACCCTGTAGCAGATAGTGAGGTCAGCTGAGAAGATCATCGGAGTCTCTCTTCCTGCTATTACAGACATTTACACCACACGCTGCACCCGCAAGGCTAACAGTATTGTGAAGGACCCCACACACTCCTCATACAAACTCTTCTCTCTCCTGCCATCTGGCAAAAGGTACCGAAGCATTTGGGCTCTCACGACCAGGCTGTGCAACAGTTTCTTCCCCCAAGCCAACAGGCTCCTCAATACTCAAGAGTCTAGATCAGTGGTTCCCAACCTTTTTTTGGCCATGCCCCACCTAATCACCTCTAAAATCCTGATGCCCCCTGTGGTGATATATAATTCTTATTATTCAAAAAGTGAACTCCTATTCACCTGGAGGAAGCCTAAAAGACCATTAACTTGGTTTAAACAAGCTTCCAAAGAACATGGCATTCATGAAAGAGAAAAATAAAAGAACCAAAGGACTGTTAAAGTTCTGAGGAAGAAATTACTAAGAAATTGTAAAAAAAAAGAACATTAAGTGATAATAAAATAATAATAATAATAAATAAATAAAACAATGCCGATTCATTTCTACAGCATACAAAGACAGATACACCGTTTAAAAGAGATGACGCAATGTACACACCTTCACACCACCAAGAACCGAAAGCTACTGCAAAAAGCAGCATTGGCGCGACCTCGCACGAGTTTCTTACGCGTTTGGACTTGTTCATTCATTCCTTCCTACATCAGTCAATTCATTAATTTAATTATGAAAGCCATTTGATGGTTGTAATGATGGTGATACACTATATATACAGTACATACGCAATTACACATGTACATACACACAAGTATTTTTATGTATGCATTCTGTATATACACATATGTATTAACTCGCACACACACTCATACTCACACAAACTTACTAGAAAAAATTCACTGCTAATAACTCATTCTCGAATTGCCCCCCTTAAAAATCAAATTGCCCCACGTTGGGAACCACTGGTCTAGACTGACATCAACATCATTTATTGTAATTTGTCCTCTACTGTGCCTATTGTCTTGTTTGTTAATTATTGTACTGCCCTGCACTGTTTTGTGCACTTTATGTAGTCCTGCGCAGGTCTGTAGTCTAGTGCAGTTTTTATGTTGTTTTACATAGTCTAGTATAGCCTTGTGCTGTCTCACATAGTCTAGTGTAGTTTTGTGTCGTTACATGTAGTGCCAGAGTCCTGGAGGAACGTTGTTTCATTTTTACTGTGTACTGTACCAGCAGTCTATGGTCGAAATGACAATAGACTTGACTTGAAAAAGACTCTTTCATGTCAAAGTAAAAACAGATCTCTACAAAATGATCTAAATTAATTAAAAATATAAAATACAAAATAATTGATTGTATGAGTATTCACCCCCTTCAAGTCAGTATTTAGTAGATTCACCTTTGGCAGCAATTACAGCCTTGAGTCTGTGTGGATAGGTCTCTATCAGCTTTGCACATCTGGACACAGCAATTTTCCCCAATTCTTCTTTACAAAACTGCTCAAGCTCTGTTCGACTGCATGGGGATCGTGAGTGAACAGCTCCTTTCAAGTCCAGCCACAAATTTGCTATTGGATTGAGGTCTGGACTCTTACTTGGCTACTCCAGGACATTAACCTTGGTGTTTTAAGCCATTCCTGTATAGCTTGCCCATTATGCTTGAGGTCATTGTTTTGTTGGAAAGCAAATCTTCTCCCACATTGCAGTTCTCTTGCAAACTGCATCCTTCAGGATTTCCGTGTGTTCGTTTTACCCTCTAACTTCAGAATCAGGTTTATTGTCACCAGCATGTGACGTGACATTTGTTACAATCCTTCCAGGGCCTGCTGCAGTGAAGTATCCCACAGCAGGATGCAGCCACTACCATGTTTCACTGGAGGGATGGGGGGTTTTTGATGATGTGCGGTGTTTGGCTTACACCAAACAGAGCATTTAGTCTGATGGCCAAAAAGCTCAATTTTGGTTTCATCAGACCATAAAGCCTTCTTTCAGCTGACTCAGAGTCTCCCACATGCCTTCTGGCAAACTCTAGCCAAGGTTTCATTTGAGTTTTCTTTCTTAACAATGGCTTTCTCTTTGCCACTCTCCCATAAAGCTGTGACTGCTGAAGCACCCAGACAAGAGTTGTATGCACAGTCTCTCACATCTCAGTTACTGAAGCTTCTAACTCCTCCAGAGTTGTCATAGGTTTCCTAGTGGCCTCCCTCACTAGTCCCTTTCTTGCACAGTCACTCAGTTTTTGAGGATGGCCTGCTCTGGGCAGATTTACAGCTGTACCATATTTTCTTCCCTCTTTCTTGATAATTGACTGAACTGTACTCCAAGGGATATTCATTGACTTCAAAATTTTCTTGTATCCATCTCCTGACTTGTGCTTTTCAGTAACCTTTTCGTTGAGCTCTTTTAATTCACAGTGTAGTTTTTGCCAGGGTACTGACTCACCAGCAGTTGAACCTTCCAGATACAGGTGTATTTTTACTACAATCAACTGAAACATCTAGACTGCACACAGGTGATCTCCATTTAACTAATTACGTGACTTCTAAACCAATCGGCTGCACAATTGATGATTTGGTGTGTCATATTAGAGGAAGGTGAATACTTATGCAATCAATTATTTTGTGTATTATAGTTGTAATTGATTTAGATCACTTTGCAGAGATCTGTTTTCACTACGTCTTTTTCTGTTCATCAGTGTCAAACAAGGCAAATTAAATCCTCTGTGTTTCAGTGTTGTAAAACAATAAAACATGAAAACTTCCAATGGGGGTAAATACTTCTTATAGGCACTGTATATGCCACACTGAGTTCTCCTCTCACCATCCTGTACTGATGCAGAGCCATCCAAAAAAAATTAAAATAGGGTTTTTCCTTTTCTTTTGTGTCTTTGTTTTCAGGCATTACTTTATCTGATCTGCTTCCACCCTCTCTTTTTTGTTCTGATACAAATGAACCCTTGAGATCATTTGCTATCATAACTTGACACTTGTGTTCACCACCTTGGTACACCAGGTTATCAGCTAACATTGAGGTAGTGTTTACTCACTTTACATTAATATTTCTCCCTTGCAACAGCAATGTTCATCTAGCAGTTCTGTTTTGGCTTACTGAATCATCTTTAATCCTTCCATCCAGCAGTAATTATGTGGGGGGGGTGTTCTGTCAGTACTGTAAATTCATTAAATCCCACTATGCTGGTGAAATGTCATACCACCCAGAAAACTAACAAGTGTTTTTCACATACAGTATACCCCTGTTCTACTGGTGAGAGCATCTGTGACACATACGCTACTGGTCCTAACTTCCAATGCGCCTCCTGTAATAACACTACTGAGAGGGTGGTATCAGTTGTAGCTACTTCCAATGAGAATAGCTCATTCGGATTTGGGGTTCTTAGAGCAGGCAGAGTGGCCAACACTTGCTTCAGAGCTGTGCTGGCCTGGGTATGTTCTGATTTCCATTTCCACGCCACATTCTTTTTCAGTAGCTCCATTAAAACAGTTGTCTTAGTGGAAAATCCATCCATGTGACTTGTCAATTTCTCTTTTTCTGGTGTCAAGATCATTCCCAAACAACTAACTTCTTGTTTCATCACCTGTGCTTTTTTAGGGTTTATCTTTATTCCCAATCCAAGTATTATTAATTGCAGCAATTCTGTCAATAGCTGATAATGTTCCTGCTTAGTTTCAGTCTGCAGGAGTAGATCATCTACATATTGTACCAAGCACTCAGGTTTTGAAAACCATTTTAACCTTTCCCTTAAATGCTCATGAAATACAGATGGGGAATTATGGAACCCCTGTGGTAGAGCAGTCCATGCATACTGCTGTCCATGAAAGGTAAATGCAAACTTGTATTGACACTCCCATTCTAGTGGGATAGACCAAGATCCATTAACTATGTCTAAAACTGTGAACCATTGCGCTCTTTCATTCTGTTTGACCACTGTCTCTGAGTTAGTTGCTACAGTTGGGACTGTTAATGGAGTTATTTTATTCAGCTCTCGATAGTCTATTGTCAACCTCCAACTACCATCTGGTTTCTTCACTGACCATATTGGTGAGTTATTATTGGAGGCTACTAGCCTCAGTACCCCTTGTTGTACCAAATTCTGTATTACCTTACCTACATCTTTCTCTGCTTTTTAGGGAAACCCATATTGCTTCAGTGGTTTGGGGTCTGGACCTTGTACGCACACAGTGCCATCTTTCTGCAGTCATGCTTGTGCCTTGCAAATACCCGCGAGTTCTGTGTAATAATTTGTTGCACCTTCTGATCGTTGCTTATCTCCTCCAGTTTTATCCACATTTCACCCATTGTGAATATTCTATCCTGATATTCTCCTGCTGGGATCTGCATATGGTGTATATTATTTATGCCAGTTGGCATCAGCCAACTCATACAATTAATGGGATCAAAACAAAGCCCTGCTTTGGCCATATAATCACTCCCTAGTACATGTTCCTGCTCCTTAGGTAATTCCACCAATACTATTGAATGTTCCAATGCTATGTCTCCTATTCTAACTTCCAGTGTTACACTCACATGTCCCACTTGTGAATATCCAATGAATCCAGTTAGGGTAATTTTACCTTGTATCTCTCAAATTGTGTTGTTTATATTAGTGGTGTTGATGGTGGTTCAGAGTCCTCCAGTATCCCATAAAAAGGTAACAAGGTGGTCTCCAACTGTACCATTCACTAGAGGTCTTCCAGTTTCATCTCACCTTGTGTCACACACCCATGTTTGTGAGGCCTGACACCATCATTAAAGCTCAGGGTACAATTCCCTGGATGGTGGTGTCTATACCATGTTATTTTGTGGGCTCGGTCTTTCTGGCCCTTCCAAGGGCAAACTGGTTTGTTCTGCTCTTTCTCACCTCAGGTTTGGACACTCTCTCTTAATGTGTCCCACTTGACCACAGTTACAGCATTTAATTACTCCACCTTCAGTTCTCCCTGCTCCTGGCACTATTCCATTTATTTTGCCCTTCTATGCCCCTTGATAGCATGGTGGGGAGATCCTTGGGATGGGCCCCAACCCTCATTTCTCCAGGCAGTTGCCTGACTTTTAACAGGCATCATCTTCTCAATAGAGGTTTTAGCTGGTGTTTATATCTCCTTTTCCCATGCTCTGCTCATTTTTCCTCCGTTCCCATGCCTCAGTATGCGCACGTTCAGAAGATTCAAACATTTTCAATGCATTTTTCAATTATGAATTGTCATATTATGATCACTTGTCACTTGGAGCTCTCTAATCAATTCTGGTTCATTGCATGACACCCAATCCAGAATAGCAGATCCCCTAGTGGGCTCAACCATGTACTGCTCTAAAAAACCATCTTGTAGGCAATCTAGAAATTTTCCCCTCCTGGAATCCAGCACCAATCTGATTTTCCCAATCTATATGCATACTGAAATCCCCCATGACTATTGTAACATTGCCCTTTTGGCATGCATTTCTATCTTTTGTTGTAATTTGTAGGATACATCCTTACAACTGTTGGCAGGGGTCTGTATACACCTCCCATCAGGGTCTTTTTACCCTTGCAGTTCCTTAGCTCTGTCCGGCATGATTCAACATCTTCCGACCCTATGCCACCTCTTTCTAATGATTTGATTTCATTTTTTACCAACAGAGCAATGTCGCCCACTCTGCCTTTCTACCTAGCCTTTTGATACGGTGTGTACCCTTGGACATTAAGCTCCCAACTATAATCTTTCAGCCAGGATTCAGTGATACCAGCAACCTCCAACAACCCCCAATTTAACCCTAAACTAACTGTGGGACAATTAGCCTACTGACCAGTATGTCTTTGGACTATGGAAGGAAACTGGAGCACCCGAAGGAAACCCATGCATCCAAAGGGAGAACATACAAATTCCCAACATCAGGCATATTTCTTATATAAGGCATGATGGAGTGACTGAGCCGACTCTAAAGGCTCAGATGCCGAAATCTGCTCCTATGGTTTATGGTCTTTTGCTCTAAATCAGCCATGATGGAAAGGTGGAGCAGACTTGATGGGCCAAACAGCCTAATTCTGCTCTGTTGTTTTATGGTCTAATGCTGCCTTACTTGCAGCGTTCCTTTAGAATTCTGTGGTTGTTGCATCCTATTTACTAACCTTAGCTGAAGGATAAGTGTGGGTAAAACTACAAAACGTAGAACAAGACAGGACAGCACCCATGATGTGCCAGTCCTGATGCCAATTTATACTAACTATCCTCCTTCTGTCTATCATCCATATCCCTCCATATTTACCATATGTGTCTGTCCCAGCATGTGAAGACAGACTCCAGCGGATTGAGCGGACAAGACCAATGGAAGGTCCAACGGTCAAGAAGGCGGTCTCTGCAAGCTTCGTGGAACATTTAGAGCATGACAAGACACAGAAGATGTCCTGGTCATCCACTGCACCTAGTCCCATCTCCAGCCATCTCAACCCTTGTCTTGCCACTGGATCCAGATAGGAATTGGGAAGAGAGAGTGAGGCTGATGCTGCACAACTCTCCCTCACTTAAATCCAAATCAAGCGCTAGTCTCGACACCATCATCATCATGATTAATGGTGTTGAGGTCTTCATCAACGATGATGGACGAACCACATGTGTCTGTCCAAGAGCCTCCTAAACTCCACCAAACTGCCTGCTTCCACCAGCACCCTTGGTAACCTATTACATTCTGGAGGAGCTCTCCAGTGCTCTGAGGAGAGCACTGAATGGAGCTTGGTCTTTGAAATGAACACAGAGGTTGGACAAAGTTAGGTGGTTTTCTCTGAAAGCGGCAGAAACTGACAGGAGATCTGAAGGAGGTTTATCATATTTTGAGAGCCATTGAGAAGATAGACTGTCAGAACCTATGACTTAATAGAGGTGTACAAGTTGATAAAAGGCCTAAATCGAATGGACAGCCAGAGACTTTCCCCAAATGGAAATGACTAATACAAGAGAGCATAATTTTAAGGTAATTGGAGGAAAGTATAGGGGGATATCAGAGGTAGGTATTTTACACAACACACTGCCAGGGGTGGTGACAGGGACAGTTATATAAGGGACATTTAAGGATAGGCACATGGTTGATAGAAAAGTGGAGGGCTATGTGGGAGGAAATGGTTAGATTTTAAGGTTTGGCACAAGATGGTTGGTCAAAAAGCCTTTACTGTGCTGTAATATTCCAGTGTTCTACGCCTTCACATGTGACACAGCTACTAAGCCCAGCAGAGCCATTCTAATGAAACAGGAACAGAATCAAGCCACTCTGCCCATCGAGGCTGCTCCACCATTCCATCATGGCTGAGTTTTTAGCGTGCTTCCTCTCTGTAACACTTACTAATCAATAAACTATCAACCTCTGCTTTAAACATACCCAATGACTTGGCCTCCACAGCCGTCTGTGACACTGAATTCCACAGATTCACCACCTTCTGGCTAGAGAAACTCCCCCTCATCTCTGTTCTAAAAGGATATCCTTCTATTCTGAGTCTGCGCCCTCTGGTCCTAGACTCCCCCACTACAGGAAACATTCTTTCCACATCCACTCTGTCAAGACCTCAAGGAGATCCCCTCTCATTATTCTAAACTCCAGTGAATACACACCAGGGCCTGTATCAAACGCTCCTCATAAGTTAACCCTTTCATTCCCAAGATCATTCTTGTGAAATTATCATTGATCACTGGCAGTGGGGGACAGGTGGGGAGAGATGAGGAGGAAGTTTAGTTACACATTGCTGCGATTGGAACACATCGTCCCAAACACCGTGGGAGCTGATTCAATGGGAACTTCCAGCGGAGACCTGAAATAGCTCTGCACAAGGAACTTCTGCAGGCTGAGAGCAGAGGACTGAAATCCATTGTTCTTTCAAGCAGCTAGTATGGGCAAAATGGGCCAAATGGCTCCTCCAACGGCATCCATAATCATGCAAGGGAAGCTGCCCTCAACAGCACACTGTGTGTGGGATTTCAGACGACTTGAGAATGTATTTGATAAACTAAATTGGCAGTTGAAAAGTGAAGGGTATTTCTCAGAATGCAGAAGTGGAATGTGTTGTGGTAAAACAGATATCTCTGACAAAACAATAAAAAACACAGGCTGGGCAATTGGAAAATACTTCTTGTTTTAGAAGTGGAAGTTCAATATGAATTACTGATTATACAAAGGGTTACAGCTGTTAACATGGCCTTAGGGCATTGACAGGCCCATTGCTGTGATCTGACTTTTCTCTCCATACCTTTTCCTGATAAGTGAGGTATCCAATAAGTCCATAGCCAGTGTGTTCTACAGAGCATGGTCCTGGCATTAGGGTAAAGGGAGGCGGAATTAATTCCCTCCTTCCTGGTGTTTCCTTCGATGAGTCACCTGTGACTGTGTCAGTCGTATACTCGGCTCTGAGTCAAAAGACCCGTGGATTCAGTTCCGACTGCAGGGAGTTCCTATCGCGGGCTAGGATGGTGATAGTTTAGCGGTTAACTTGTCACCCTGCTAAGTCATAGACATGAGCTCAAATACTACTGTGACAGCTGCGGAATTTAAATTCTGTTGATGACATGTTATAGAACCCATCTGGTTTACCACTGGGTCTCAAAGGAGGAAATCTCCTGTCTTTCTCTGATCTGTAACTCCAGGTTTAACAATGTGGCTACTCTAGAATGGCAGAGATACAATTGTGCACGTCAATGACATCATCACATGCACATCGATGGCAGTACAGAGATCAGATCCACTGTCACTGATCTCAGTGCATGAAGACCGAGAGGGTCACCACTTTAACTGGGACATCGCAGAGGTTCTGGCACAGGCAAACATGAAGAAAGCACGAGAATTTTTAGAAGCATGGTTCTGTTATGGTAACCCTGTACACGAACATATTGAAATAGATACCATCTCCGAACCCCTAAGGGCCAAAGAAAGGCATGTCAATAGAAATGAAAGGTCAACTGAAGGGATAGCCAATCAGGTCCAAGGTAAGAGAATAGAGGGCTCTTCATTTTTGGAACCCTCCCTAACAGCACTTCACTTCAAGCAATACTGCCGTTCAAGAAGGACGCTCACCACCACCTTCTCAAGGGCAAATAGGGATGGGTAATAAATGCTGACTCATCCTGTGCGGTCTACACCCTTGAATGAACATTGAACATAGAACATGATGCTGTGCTGAGCTTTTAACCTCTAAAGTCAATCTAACCCTTCCCTCCCACATGCACCTCCATTTTCTATCACCAATATTGTTTATTTAATATTTCAAAAATATTTGAGTTATTTTGTGTATGTTAATTGTATACATCATCATGCTACCACGTGGTATGTGTGGACCTTGCTGAACTTAAACACGAAGTTAGACCTACATTTCCGGCTTCCCTGTTTTTCCTCAAATTAGTTTAATGTTTTGAAATTATAAAACATGATAATCCATGTGCTTATCTAGGAGTTTCTTAAAAGTCACTAATGTATCCACCTCTACCACCACCCCTGGCAGCACATTTCACGTATCCACCAGTCTCTGTGTAAAGAAAAATATCTCAGACATCCCCCCTATACTTTCCACCAATCATCCTGAGATTATGCCGCTCGTATTAGCCATTTCCATCCTGGGAAAGGGTCTCTGGTTGTCCACTCGATTTATGCTTTTTATTATTTTTAATCTATCACAATGTATATTTAAAAATATTTATTTCAAAAATCTGCAGGTGTTGCAATATAGCCTTGAAGGTTCTATTAGTCTACATTGCCCAAAAATTAACAAGTCAAATTTAGGAATCAGGGAACTTAAGTGTAAAATCATCCCAGGCCTGAATTACATTCCCTTTTATGCTGGTTTAAAGAAGACACTGAAATGGAAATCTGACCACAGCCTGAGATCCAAATATTGTGCTGGTGAAAAATCATTTTAGAACATTCTTCCAATTCAATTCATTCTGGCAAGGCTATGCTCTCTTCTTGCTGCTACCATCAGGAAGGAGGTACAGGAGCCTTAGGTCCCACATCATCAGGTTCAGGAACAGTTATTACCCTTCAACCATTAGGTTCCTGGACCAGTGAGGATAACCTCACTCACCTCAACACTGAATGGATTCCACAACCTACTGACTCACTTTCAAGGTCTCTTTAACTCATGTTCTCAGTATTTTAGTTTATTTCCCCAATTTGTCTCCTTTTTCACATTGATTGTGTGTAGTTTATATGCATAATTTTATGTAAATTCTATTGGATTTCTTAATTTTTCTGTAAATGTATGCAAGAAAATTAATCATAAGGTAATGTATATGCACTTTGATAATAAATTTTACTTTGACTTTTCTTTCTTGCGCAAAGGTTTCGGCATATTTTAATATCACTTCAGTATCACGATCAACAGAAAAATATTCTCAGTTGCTTTAATAAAAATGCCCTAAATTTTAATTTTTAAGGCTTAGTGACTCTATTGAAGATAACATTCATTCTGCTTGTGGTGAAAATGCAAATCAGAAAATAAAATACTCAGGGTGCAACAAAAAGATACTGTAGTCAGCAGCCAGTGAATAAAATGGCCAAACAGGAAAAGGAATTACAGGTACTATCTCAGGTAAAGACCAGACATGTTGACTCTGTTTCTCCTTCTGCAGATACTGCCAGACCAACTGAGTCTTCCCAGCTCCCTGGAGTTATAGATAGAGTCCTAGAAAAGCACAGCATAGAAACAAGCCCTTTTGCCATCTAGTCCATGTCGAACCATTTAAATTGTTTAGTTCCAACGACCTGCACCTGGACCATAGCTCTCCATACCCCTCCCATCCATGTACTTATCCAAACTTCTGTTAAATGTTAAAATTGAGTTTGCGTGCACCACTTGTGCTGGCAGCTCCTTCCACACTGTCATGGCCCTCTGAGTGAAGAAGGCTCCCCTCATGATCTCCTTAAACTTTTCACCTTTTACCCTTAACCCATGACCTCTGGTTGTAGTCACACCCAACCTCAGTGAAAAAAGTTTGCTTGCACTTACCCTATCTATACCCCTCATAATTTTGTATACCTCTATCAAATCTCTCCTCATTCTTCTACATTCCAAGGAATGAAGTCCTATTTCTGCTTCACACACAAAATGCTGGTGGAACTCAGCAGGTCAGGCAGCATCAATGGAGGGGAGTAGACATTTCAGACTGAGATCCTTCATCAGAACCTAACATTGACTGTTTATTCCCCTTCATAGATGCTGCCTGCCCTGCTGAGTTCCTCCAGCATTTTGTGTCAATTGCTCTGGCTTTCCAGCATCTATGAAGGGGATAGAATCTGCAGAATCTCTTGTGTTTATTATTATTGTGCATTCTGAATTGGCCTTGAAGCTGATGGGACCATTTCAAAAGCAATTAATTGCTAACGCTGTTATTCGTAGTAGATATGGATGGTAGCATTCCAGCTGTAAGTGGCATTGGTGATATAAGCAATATTTTCATTGTTTTAGTTCCCCTTTTTAAGGATTGTCTGAGAGGGAAAGAGCTTGTTGTTTTTATTTCTGCAGTGCTATCTTACAGCGCCAGTTTGCAAAACATTTCCTGTTGGAAGAGATGCAAATACACTTGAGCATAAACATTGGAAAAATAGACCAGACACAAATTGTAAAGCGCCCAATTTCCTGATCACGTCAAAGTACATTCACTGCCCTCTTTAGTAGGGATCTCCTGTAACTAATAAATTAGCCTCTGAGTGTATGTTCGTGGTCTTCTGCTGCTGTAGCCGATCCACTTCAATGTTCCACATGTAGTGCATTCAAAGCTGCTTTTCTGCACTGTTGTAAAGCGTGAATATTTGAGTTACCGTCACCCTCCTGTCAGCTCGAAATAGTCTGGCAACTCTCCTTCGATCTCTCTCATTAACAAGGCATTTTGTCCACAGAAACGTTGCTCATTGGATGTTTTTTGTTTCTTGCACCATTCTCTATAAACTCTAGAGACTGTTGCGTACGAAAATTCCAGGAGATCAGCAGTTTTTGAGATACTCAAACCACCCTGTCTGGTACCAACAACCATTCCAATTCACTTAGATCACATTAATTCCCCATTCAGATGTTTAGTCTGAACAACAACTGAACCTCTTGACCATTGAGTTGTTGATTGGCTAATTATATATTTGCATTAATGAGCATCACGAACGAATGAACAGTAGAACACTTACAGATATGGGTGGAGAAATGGCAGATGGAGTTTAACATGAGCTGTGAAGTGTGGCACTTCAGGTGGTCAAATGTAAAGATGAAAGTACACAGTTAATGTCAGGAACCTCAACAGCATTGATCTACAGAGAGATCTTGGAGTCCAAGTCTACAGCTCCCTGACAATGGCATCACTAGTAGATTGGGTGGTAAATAAGGCATATGATATACAATACTTGCCTTCGAGGGCTAGAGTTTTGAGTAGAAGTCATGCTGCAGCTGTATAGCACTGCACTTGGAGGTTTGTGTGTGGCTTTAGTCTCTGCAACATGTCTAGGTTTTGCAGAAGGTGCAGAAGAGGTTCACCAGCATGCCTGTCTGGTTTAGGGCATGAGCTATGAGGAGAGGTTGGACAAACTTGGGTTGCTTTCTCTAGATCAGCAGAGGGGAGAACTGATAAAGGTATATAATATTATGAGAGGCATAGACATGGTGGACAGTCGGCACCTTTTTCCCTGCACATTCAGCATTGTTGCAGTTGTGGGTGATCAAGAACTAGAATTGAATAAGCACCTCTCCCCTTCATCCCTTACTGAAACCACATATCCTCGGTTTCTCTGAGAACCATGGAGTGAGTGCTGCCTTGTCGTATTTTTAATGTGTGGAGATGGACAATGCATAAATCAAGGCATCATCTGGGCAGTTGGAACTTGCTTCTTCTTACATTTCTTTCTTTATATCATGAATGATTTGCCACTTCCACATTCTTTGAAGCAATTGGCCAAAAGGCACGCACTGAGTCCTGGAGTCCTGTCTCAGAGCACAGAGCCCTTTCTCAGCTGGCTGTCCTGGACAGCGTAACCAGAACCTGGAGTGGACTTCCCTTGCACACTTTCCCAATGAACTGCTATATAAAAAAATAGGCTGAAAAAATGGCAGATGGAATTTAATGCAGACAAGTGTGAGGATTTGCACTTCGGGAGGACATGCCAGTGTTCTACTTACACAGTGAACAGTGGGGCATTGAGGAGTGTGGTAGAACAAAGGGATCTAAGAATAAATATCTTTAATTCCTTGAAAGTGGAATCACTAATAAAAAGGGTCAAAAAGAGAGCTTTTGGTACATTGGCCTTCATAAGTCAAAGTCCTGAATTTTTGAGCTGGGATGTTATGTTAAAGTTGTGGAAGACTTAGGTGAGGTCTAAATTAGAATACTGTGTGCATTTCTGGTCACCTACCTATGCAAAATATATAAATAAACTTGAAAGAGTACAGGGAAAATTTACAAGAATGTTGCTGGGTATGGAGGACCTGAGTTATAGGGAAGGGTGGAAAAGGAATTTATTCCCTGGAGTACAGAAGAATGAGGGGGAGATTTAATAGAGGCATACATAGAAACATAGAAAATAGGTGCAGGAGTAGGCTATTCGGCCCTTCGAGCCTGCACCACCATTCAGTATGATCATGGCTGATCATCCAACTGAAAACCCTGTACCTGCTTTCTCTCCATATCCCCTGATCCCTTTAGCCACAAGGGCCATATCTAACTTCCTCTTAAATATAGCCAATGAATTGGCCTCAACTGTTTCCTGTGGCAGAGAATTCCACAGATTCACCACTCTCTGTGTGAAGAAAAAAAGGCTTCCCCTTTATCTTTAAACTGTGACCCTTCGTTCTGGACTTCCTCAACATCGGAAACAATCTTCCTGCATCTAGCCTGTCCAATCCCTTTAGAATTTTATACGTTTCAATAAGATCCCCCCTCAATCTTCTAAATTCCAGTGAGTATAAGCCTAGTCGATCCAGTCTTTCTTCATATGAAAGTCCTGCCATCCCAGGAATCAATCTGGTGAACCTTCTTTGTACTCCCTCTATGGCAAGAATGTCTTTCCTCAGATTAGGGGACCAAAACTGCACACAATACTCTAGGTGCGGTCTCACCAAGGCCTTGTACAACTGCACTGGAACCTCCCTGCTCCTGTACTCAAATCCTTTTGCTATGAATGCCAACATACCATTTGCCTTTTTCACCACCTGCTGTACCTGCATGCCCACCTTCAATGACTGGTGTACAATGACACCCAGGTCTCGTTGCACCTCCCCTTTTCCTAATCGGCCACCGTTCAGATAATAATCTGTTTTCCTGTTCTTGCAACCAAAGTGGATAACCTCACATTTATCCACATTAAATTGCATCTGCCATGAATTTGCCCACTCACCTAACCTATCCAAGTCACCCTGCATCCTCTTAGCATCCTCCTCACAGCTAACACCGCCGTCCAGCTTCGTGTCATCTGCAAACTTGGAGATGCTGCATTTAATTCCCTCGTCTAAATCATTAATATATATTGTAAACAACTGGGGTCCCAGCACTGAGCCTTGCGGTACCCCACTAGTCACTGCCTGCCATTCTGAAAAGGTCCCGTTTACTCCCACTCTTTGCTTCCTGTCTGCCAACCAATTCTCTATCCACATCAATACCATACCCCCAATACCATGTGCTTTAAGTTTGCACACTAATCTGCTGTGTGGGACCTTGTCAAAAGCCTTTTGAAAATCTAAATATACCACATCCACTGGCTCTCCCCTATCCACTCTACTAGTTACATCTTCAAAAAATTCTATAAGATTCATCAGACATGATTTTCCTTTCACAAATCCATGCTGACTTTGTCCGATGATTTCACCTCTTTCCAAATGTGCTGTTATCACATCTTTGATAACCGACTCTAGCATTTTCCCCACCACCGATGTCAGACTAACCGGTCTATAATTCCCCAGTTTCTCTCTTCCTCCTTTTTTAAAAAGTGTAATTTCTACAAAATTAGAAGGGTACAGATGGGGTGAATTTATGCAAGCTTTTTTCATTGAGGTTGAGTGAAAAGTGAAATGTCTAAGAAGAACATGAGGAGGAACATCTTCACTCTAACAGTGGTGAGAATGTGAAAGGAGTTGCCAGTGGAAGTGGTCGATGCAGGTTCGATTTCAACATATAACAGAAATTTGGATAAATACATGGATGGGAATAGTATGGAGGACTATGGTCCAGGTGCAGGTTGCTGAGACTAAGAATAGCAATAGGTGGGCCAAAGGGCCTGTTTCTGTGCTGTAGTGGTCTGTGATTCTATGACAAAGAAGGTTCACCAGGTTGATTCCTGGGATGGCAGGACCTTCATATGAAGAAAGACTGGATCAACTAGGCTTATACTCACTGGAATTTAGAAGATTGAGGGGGGATCTTATTGAAATGTATAAAATTCTAAAGGGATTGGATAGGCTAGATGCAGGAAGATTGTTTCCGATGTTGGGGAAGTCCAGAATGAGGGGTCACAGTTTAAGGATAAAGGGGAAGCCTTTTAGGACCGAGATGAAGAAAAACTTCTTCACACAGAGAGTGGTGAATCTGTGAAATTCTCTGCCACAGGAAACAGTTGAGGCCGGTTCATTGGCTATATTTAAGAGGAAGTTAGATATGGCCCTTGTGGCTAAAGGGATCAGGGGATATGGAGAGAAAGCAGGTACAGGGTTCTGAGTTGGATGATCAGCCATGATCATACTGAATGGTGGTGCAGGCTCGAAGGGCCGAAGGGCCTACTCCTGCACCTATTTTCTATGTTTCTATGTTTCTATGACTCTGGTTCTTCCATGAAGATTACAGACCAATCTGAGGCAACTTCTCCTGTGCCATCCATGGCCTCAACCAAAGATCAATAGAAGATCATCTATGAATATTGATCAGCAAATCTTTGCATACTTCACATAGAAATAGATGCAATGAAACATTACACCCAGAAGCAGGCAATGCAACCATCAGAACCCTACGTCAGCACTTCAGTCTGAAACATCGACAGTTCCTTTGCTCCGCACTGATGCTACTTGATCCGCTGAGTTCCTCCAACAGAGTGCTGCTGCCATAGAAAAGTATAGTCCCTTCAGCCCACGATGTATGTGCCAGCAATTATACCAAGTTAACCATCTATTCTGCCTAGCTATGGTCTATATTCTTCAGTTCCCCGGCTGTTCATGTGCTTTCCCTGAAACATTGCCATTGTAATATTGTTTAAGATAGATATTCAGTGCAAAAGATGCCTGGCACATATCCATACAAAGGAGCAAGAACTTCTCTCCATTGAACAAAACAACTTACATAGAAAGGTTCAAGAACAGTTACTACTCTTACAGTTAAGCTCTTAAATAAAAGGGGATAACTACACTCATTCGATTTCTGGTGTTCCCAAAACCAATGGTCTCACTTTAAGGATTCTTTATCTTGTTATTTCATGCTCAATATTTATTGCTATTCATTTATATCTACAATTTCCACTGACTGGTGTTCATTGACCCTGTTTACAATTACTGTTCTATATATTTGCTAAGTATGCCTACAGGAAAAAGGAACCTCAGGGTGATATATAGTGACATGGATGTACTCTGAAAACAAATTTTACTTTGAACTTTTGTACTGCGAGAAATAGAACATTACAGCACAGTACAAGCTCTTTGGTCCACAATGATTTAACCTCCAAGATCAATCTAACCCCTATTTTTCTTTCATCCATGTACCTATCTTAGAGCCTCGTAAATGTTCCTAATGCATCTGCCTCTACCACCATCCCTGGCAGTGCGTTCCAGTCCTCCACCTCTCTGTGTAAAAACCCTTCCTTGACATCCCTCCTATAGCTTCCTCCAATTATCTTAAGATTATGCCCCCTTGTATTAGTTAGTTCCACCCTGGGAAAGTCTCTGGCTGTCCACTCTATCTATATCTCTTAACATCCTGCATACCTCTATCAAATCTGGTTGAAGGGTCTTGGCCCAAAACATTGGCAGTTTATTCCTCTCCATAGGTGTTGCCTGTCTTGCTGAGTTCCTTCAGCATTTTGTATATGTTGCTCTGGATTTCCAGCATCTGCAGAATTCCTGTGTCTGTCAAGTCACTTCTTATCCACCTTTATTCCAAAGAGCAAAGCCCTAATTCGATCAACCTATCCTCATAAGATATGCTCTCTAAACCAGGTATCATCCTCTACACCCTCTTTAAAGCTCCCACATCTTTAAGTTGGTCATGTCATTATTGTGATTTGTGGGAATCTTCTGCATACAAAGCAGCTACTGCATCTCTTACTTTACAATATTGACTACACATCTAAGGGACTTGGCCAAAATCAAACCGTTGGAGGAACTCAGCAGGTCAGGCAGCATCTATGGAGGGAAATGGATAGTCAACATTTCTAGTGTCCAGATAAAGGATATCAATCTGAAATGTTGACTGTCCATTCCTTTCCATAGACACCCCTGACCTGCTGAGTTCTTCAATAGTTTGGATGATTGAAGATGAGCTTTATTTGTCACATGTACATCGAAACATCAAAACATCAAAACACAGTGATATGCATCGTTTTCTTTCAGCGGCCAACACAGTCTGAGAATGTTCCGGGAGCCGCCTTCAAGTGTCTCCATGCTTCCAGTGCCAACACAGCATGCCACAACTCACTAACCCGAACCCGTAATTTTTGGAACGTAGGAGGAAACTGGAGTATCCGCAGGAAACCCATACGGTCATGGGAAGAACGGACACACTCCTTAAGGACAGCGGCAGGACGTTTGTTGCTCCAGATCCCAGCATCTGCTTTCTCTTGCACCTCCATCAAAGGGACTTGGTTGACTGTAACATATTTAGAAGCCTGATCTCAAATAATAATGAGGAGAAGAAGCCATTACCCTGACACAGTGGTGTCAAGAAAACAATTCCTCCCTCAATGTCACAAAAAGTAGCTGGTTGGGGACTACAGGAGGAATGGAGACAGGCTAACCCCTATTGACATCAATGGATCTCGGGTTGAGAGGGTGACAGCTTCAAGTTCCTCAGAATAATCATCACCGAGGACCTCACGTGATCTGTACATACCGGCTGTGTGGTGAAAAAAGCACAACAGCGCCTCTTTCACCTAAGACAGTTGAGGAAGTTTGGTATGGGCCCCCAAATCCTATGAACTTTCTACAGGGGCACAACTGAGAGCATCCTGACTGGCTACATCACTGCCTGGTATGGGAACTGTACTTCCCTCAATTGCAGGACTCTGCAGAGAGTGGTGCGGACAGCCCAGCGCATCTGTAGTTGTGAACTTCCCATGATTCAGGACATTTACAAGGACAGGTGTGTAAAAAGGGTCCGTAGGATCATTGGGGACCCGAGTCAACCCAACCACAAACTGTTCCAGCTGCTACCATCCAGAAAACAGTACCGCAGCATAAAAGCCAGGACCAACAGGCTCCGGGACAGCTCCTTCCACCAGGCCAGCAGACTGATTAATTCACGCTGATACAATTGTATTTCAATGCTATATTGACTGTCCTTTTGTACATACTATTTATTACAAATTACTATAAATTGCACATTGCACATTTAGATGGAGACGTAAAGATTTTTACTCCTCATGTACATGAAGGATGTAAGAGATAAAGTCAATTCAATTCAATTCAAAAAGGGGCTGGAAGCCACTACTTCAATGCAGAGTTTGCCTTTTCATTTTGATGTTGGAAATAGATTCAAAATCACCGCCAATCAAAAAAAACTGAGCTGTGTGACTGGAATTGGGGATTTTCACCATCTGTGGTTGACTTAAAGGTGAATTTGGGGTTACACGACAGCATCTCCGAAATGGGAAAGATTAAAAACAGTGAGAAGATTAGTTCTTCAATTTGAAAAGGATGTGAAACTTGTCGACTCAGTGCAGGGGCCTCTAGTACAACCATGAGGCAACTCTGGAAATCATGAGTGGGCAATATTTCTCAATAAAAATCCAACTGCTCCTATCCATTCCACTGTGGATTTTCCCATTCTCTCTGGCATAACAAACAAGTGAAGTTTGGACCCCCTATTACTTCCACCCCACTGATCTAATTGAATCACCTTCCCATCATTTGCCCCCAGAAATTCTTGGGGAGAGTGATTATTTCTAAGAAGACAGAGGAGGGTCTCCCTGTTTCTTTGACAAAACTCATTCCTTAATTATTATGAAAGACTTTTTCAGGAAGTGGGCAGTGAAGTAAAATTGGTAAACTAGTTTATTATTCTCACATGTACTGAAGTACAGAGAAAAACTTGTCTCCTATCTGTTGCATACCTACTGTGAAGTGGTGAACATAACACTTTACAATGCCAATGACTCAGATTCAATTCCCACCACTGTCAGTAAGGAGTTTGTTCGTCTATCCGTGGCCATGTGGGTTTCATGTTTCCTTCCACTTTCCAAAGACATATGGGTTAAGGTTAGTAAGTTGTGGGCATGCTATGTTGGCACTGGAAGCATATCCTTGGACTGTATCAGTCATTGATATAAACAACGCATTTCACTGTATGTTCCGTTGTTCCTGTGACAAACAAAGCTAATTTTTAATTTCTTTTCAACAGATCAATTAATTTCAAAAGTGCATTGAGGTAGTACAAGGTAAAAACAATAACAGAATTCAGAATGAAGTGTTACAGTTGCAGGGAAAATGCAGTGCAGGTAGACAATAAAGTGAAAGCTCTTAATGAGGTAGATTGTGAGGTCAACAGTCCATTTTAGAGATATAGAAAAGCACAGCACAGAAAAGTACACCATAGATAGTTCAACCCATCTAGACCCTGACAAACCATTCAAACTGCCTACTCCCATCAACCTGCACCAGAACCATAGCCCTCCATACCCCTACCATCCATAAAACCATCCAAATTTCTCTTAACGTTAAAATCTAGCTCACATACACCACTTGTGCTGGCAGTTCGTTCCACTCTCTCTTGACCCTCTGAGTGAAGAAGTTACCCCTCATGTTTGCCTTAAACTTTTCACCTTTCACCCTTAACCCATGACCTCTGGTTGTAGTTCCACCCAAGCTCAGTGGAAAAAGCCTGCTTTCATTTACCTTTTGTATACCCCTCATAATGTTGTATACCACTATCAAATCTCTTCTCAATCTTCTACGATTTAAGGAAATAAAAGTCCTTTGACAGCTCTCTTCACTGTCCACAATCCCATCAAGCTTTGTGTCCTCTGAAAGGGGACAGTGTACAGTTTGGTCACCTCTTGTAGGGAAGACATGGTTAATCTGAAAAGAGTACAGACAAGATTTCTATGCAACATGTACAAAAGCTGGATGAACTCAGCAGGTCAGGCAGCATCCGCTGAAATGAGCAGTCAATGTTTCAGGCCAAGACCCTTCGTCAGGACTGAAGAAGGAGGGGGCAGGGGCCCTATAAAGAATGGATGCTGCCCGACCTACTAAGTTCATCCAGCTTTTGTACATGTTGATTTGACCACAGTATCTGCAGTGTACTTTGTGTTTAAGATTTCTATGCATGCTGCAAGGGCTGGAGGGTTGGTCTTTATTACTTGGATTGCAAGAGGATGAGGGGTGACCTTATAAATATATATTTAAAATTATGAGAGGTAGAGATAAAGTGGACTGTAACAGTATTTTTCCAGGGTAGGGGAGTCTTTAGCTCCAAGACTCTCTAAGGGTCTCCAACTGAAAGGCCTAGAGTGGATGTGGAGAGAGTGTTTTCTATAGTGGGGGAAGCGTAGGACCAGAGGACACAGCCTCAGAATAGAAGGACAATCCTTTAGAAAAGAGATGAAGAGGAATTTCTTTCGACAGAGTATGGTGAGTCTGTAGAATTCATTGCCACTGATGGCTGTGGAGGCCAGGTCATTGGGTATAGTCAGGGCATCAAAGGTTATGGGGAAAAGACAGAAGAATGGGGTTGAGATGGATAATAAATCAGCCATGTTGGAATGATGGACACTCAATGGGCCGAATGACCTAATGTTGCTCCTATGTCTTATGGGCTCATGGAGGGTCTTCAACTGGAAATGTTAATCCCCATAGATTCTGCCCAAGCTGTTGAGTGTTTTCAGTGTTTTCTGAAATTCTGATTTCCAGTGTGCACAGTTCACTGATTTTCATTCAGCACGTACATTACTGGGAAATTCAAACATGAACAGCAAGTGATCCACTCAGCGAAGAAGATCATTGACTGTCAAATACTGACATTAAAAGACATCTTCATTGCAGGAGCAAAGAAAAGAGCTGAAAAAAATACTGCTGACTCCACACCACTCCCCACCCCTGCCCAGCAATCTCCTATTCACCAGCCTACCATCAAGGAGACACTACATCCATCACCACCAGGACTACACCTCATCTCTGAAGCTATCCTGCTTCTCAACAAAACTCACCCAGGTGTAATACCCCAAATGTCCCTGTACAACATCCATTAAATGGTCTTTCCTCCTCTCCCTGTTCTGTTGATAATTATTGAGTCTGTTCATATGATCACATTTATTTCAGTTTGATTTGTGATGTTTGCACATGAGACTGTCCTGCTAATTGTTGATTGCTCATGGATGTTTGCACTATTGTCTTGTAAAATGTTTTGTAGAAGGTCTCAGCCCAAAACATGGACTGCTTATTCATTTCTATAGATGCTGCCTGACGTGCCGAGTTGCTCCTGCATTTTGTGCTGTTGCTCTGGATTTCCAACAACTGCAGAACTTATTGTGATGTGTGTAAATTGTTGGTTGGTATTTTGTTGTTTGTTATGGTATTGTCCAGTGTTTTATGCTTGGAACCGAACCACAATCAATTCTGGGATGTTTCACATATTGGCAGTAGAGTGATTCTGATTCTGGAAGTAATTTTGCTGAGTCAATATCATTCAGTAATAGTGACATGACAAAGTCATAATCCTTCAAAAACTATCAATGGATTTTCAGTAGCATTTTATTCTGAAGCAGCATCAATTGCACGTGCTGTTGCTCTGTGGTTGAATATTTATATCCCATCACATGGTGTGGGGAACTTGACACATCAACAGAATGTATTGGTTCCCTTTCAATATGGGCACAATTCCAAGCAGTAAACTCAATCGCAAACAAAGCACACATATTAATTCTAGGCTGCAAACTCCTTGTTTCAATCACAAACATGAGAAATTCAGCTGATGCTGGAAATCCAAAGCAACACATACAAAATGCTGGTGGAACTCATTAGGTCAGGAGTCTTGATGAAGGGTCTCAGTCCAAAACATCAACTGTTTACTTTTTCCATAGATGCTGCCAGACCTGCTGAGTTCCTCCAGCATTTTGTGTGTCCTTGTTTCAATGACATTGATAAGCTCAAAATGTCTGAAGGAATATGGTCTTGTGTTTTGTGTCATAGGGTGATGGCCCTTGCACACCCTCATCCTGAGAAGGTTGGGGTGGAGATCCCTGAGATCTGGAGTCTAATGGAATACACTTGCTCACCCTCATCCTGAGAAGCTTGGGGTGGAGATCCCTGAGATCTGGAGTCTAATGGAATGCACTTGCTCACCCTCATCCTAAGAAGTTTCTGGTGGAGATCCCCGAGATTTAGTGTCTAATGGAATGCACTTGCTCATCCTCATCCTGAGAAGGTTCGGGTGGAGATCCCTGAGATCTGGAGTCTAATGGAATGCACTTGCTCACCCTCATCCTGAGAAGCTTGGGGTGGAGATCCCTGAGATCTGGAGTCTAATGGAATGTAATAGCTCACCCTCATCCTGAGAAGGTTGGAGTGAAGATCCCTGAGACCTGATGACAAATGGAATGTGCTACGTTAGGGACAGCACAATGGTGCAGCAGGTAGAGACTCTGCCTCACAGCCTCAGTGACCCCCAGTTCCATCCCATCCTGTCTAAGTGGAGTTTGGGGGTTCTCCCTGTGGCTGTTATCCTTCTATATCCAAAACATATGAGTTTCCTCCAGGTTCCCTGCTCTCTCCCCTCTTACACCATTGCCTATTATAAGTAAATTAATCCAAATCTGAACATACAAGAGAGCCTCCAGGCAGGCAGTGAAATTCTGCAAACTGAGACGGATTTAGTGCTTATTACTGTAAATAATCCAAGTTCCCTTTACTGTGCCAACTTCCACATTTATGTTCTCTAGTGAGCTGGAGGACAAAGAGAAAGCAGAAGATTGTATACCAGATCAACATCTCTGATTTTGGAAACTGAAACCCATTTTTACCTGCTGTGAAAGAAGGGGCTGTTTTCATCCCATTATAAATAGAAAATATGACCTCTCCCCTAATGATCACTTCATTACACATTACTTCATTACTTCATTTTTTTTGAACTACGCTCCTAAACTGTGGAACACAATACCTAAAACTATAAGGGATCCAGACTTAGTTGATATTTTTAAACACCAGCTCAAAACCTATTTATTTAACTTTACTTTTAACTAACATCATTTTGTCTTTTATCTTCATGTTTATTATTTTACTTTCATGTTTGCACTTTATCCCTTTGTAAAACATTTTGAACTACATCATCTGTATGAAAAGTGCTCTATTGATAAGTTATTATTACAATTAATTATAACAAGGTAGATTCTGAGGACAAGAGTCCATCTTACAATACTATTGACGGGCACATGTCAAATTTCTTTAGCCTCCTGAAGAAGTAGAGGCATTGATTAGCTCTCTTGCTCATGGTATCTAAGAGGTTGGACCAGGGAAGGATTTTGGTGATGTTTCCTCCTCGGAACCTGAAGCTCTCAACCCTCTTGATCTCAACACATTTATGCAAACAGGAGCATGTCATAACAGTGGGGTAGAAGTTGTCCTTGAACCTAGTGGTAGGTGCTTTCATGCTTTTCTCTCTTTTGACTGATGGGAGAGGGGGGAAGTGAGAAAGTCTGGGGTAGATGGGGTCTTTATGATTACGCTGGCTGCTTTTCCAAAGCAGTGAGAAGTCCATGGTGGGGAGGCTGGTTTCTGTGGTGTGCTGATCTTGTTTTGCTGTTGTTGTTTTGTTGCTTGTTGTGTTCTGCTGAGCATAATGGACATGCTATGTTGGCACCGGAATATGTGGCGACATCTTTATGTTGTGTTGGTAGTTAACGGAAATCATGCATTTCAGTCTATGTTTCAATATACCCATGATAAATAAATCAATCTGAATCTGAACATCTACTTGTCCATGTGACAATAAACTCAACTTTGACATTTTCCACCCATCCCTCCGGAACCTCTCTCCACAGAAGCTGCCCAACCTGCTCAGCATTTTCTGTTTTTAGTTCATATTTCCACCATCTGCAGGTTATATTTTTTATCTTAATTTATCGCTTGCTCTCTTCTTGCTACTGGAATCAGGAAGGATTTACAGGAACCCCAGGACCCAGATCACAGGTTCATACATACATCATACACTGCCTGCTAGCTAGCCACTGTCGCTTAGGGCAGTGATGAAGGTCCTCCATCTCTGTCTGTCCTTGACCATCTTCACTATTGTGCCCCAGGTGTGATTCAGGTTCTTTATTTCTGCTTTCCTCTGCCCTTCAGGGATCCAGTGAACTGCTGTGCCCAATCCTCATGATGATTGTGGCCATGTCCTCTTGATCACACTGAAGGAATAGGGTGTGGTTGAAGATCTTCTTTGGCCAGAAAATATAGACGCTATTTCGGAGGCTCATGGTGTGGAAGAACTTCACTCACCCCAACACTAAACCGATTCCACAACCTACAGACTCACTTTCAAAGACTCTACAACTCATGTACTTGGGATCCCACTACCAAGCACATCTTTCCGTCTCCACCCCACTTTCCACTTTCCACAGGGACTCCCTTGTCCACTCATCCCTCCCCACTGATCTCCCTCCTGGTACTTATCCTTGCAAGTGGGACAAGCGTCATCCTGTTCTACACCTCCCTCATGACCGTTCAAGCCCCAAACAGTCCTTCCAGGTGAGGCGACACTTCACCTGAGAGTCTGTTGGGGTCATATACTGTGTCCAGAGCTTCTGGTATGCCTCCTGTATATCGGTGAGACCCAACATAGGTTGAGAGACCCTTCGCCGAGTCTCTACACTCCATCCGCCAGAAAAAGCGGGATCTCCTTGTGGCCACCCATTTCAATTCTATTTCCCATTCCCATTCTGACATGTCAGTCTGTGGCCTTCTCTAATGCCGCAATGAGGCCACACCCAGGTTGGAGGAGCAACATTTTATAATCTATCTGGGTAGCTTCCAACTTGATGGCAAGAACATCGATTTCTCGATCTTCCGGTAATTACCCCCCACCCCTTCACCATTACTATTCCTATTCATGTTTCCCTCTCTCGATATATCTCTTTACCTGTCCGTCACCTCCCTCTGGTACTCCTCCACTTTTCTTTCTTCCATCGTCTTCTACCCTCTTTTGTCAGATTCCCCCTTCTCTAACCCTTTATCTCTTCAACCAATCAGCTTTCCCAACACTTTACTTCACCCCTCCCCTCTCCCCTTTTCACCTATCACCTACCTCCTTGTACTTCTTCCTCCCCCCCCCACCTTATTGCTCTAGTTTCTCATCTTCATTTCCAGTCCTGATGAATGGTCTCAGCCCAAAACATTAACTGTTTATTCTTTTCCATTGATGCTGAGTTCCACCAGCATTTTGTGTGTGTTGCTTGGATTTCTCATCTCCATATTACTATTCACTTTAAGGACCCCCACCATCCAGGCCATCCTCTCTCCTTGCTGCTGCCATCAGGAAGGCGATACAGGAGCCTTAGGACCCAGACTACAAAGTTCAGGAACAGTTATTACCCCTCAACCATTAGGCTCTTGAACCAGAGGGGATAACTTCACTCAATTTCACCTGCCCCATCACCGAACTGTTCCCACAACCAATGGACTCACTTTCAAAGTCTCTTCATCCCATTTTCTTGATATTTATTGCTTATTGATTTATTATTTTGCTTTTTTCACTTTCTGTATTTGCATAACTTGCTCTCTCTTGCACATTGTTCATCTCTATTGTGTGCTGTTTTTCATTGATTCTATTGTGCTTCTTTCTATTTACCATGAATTCCAGCAAGAAAATGAATCTCAGGGTTGTATAGAGTGACATATATGTACTTTGATAAAAAAATTTCCTTTGAACTTTGAAAACTTGTAAGTGTCCAAATACCAGTCAAGCAGCAACACCGCAAGGTGGCAGCAGAGGGCACTAGTTTCTGTAAGGAAACCTCACTGAAACTAAACTGGATGTAATTAGTTTCTTCTCCTTCTGAGGCAGCTCCTCGCAATAGAGAATACCTTGCATCAGCCTGGGGTTTTGAGGGGCCCATGAGGCCAATGTGGGAACTGCAAACTCTTCCAACAGTGGAGCAGGAGGTAGGGAGAAGTATTGTCATTGGTATTGGTTTATTGCTTTGGTATTGTGCTGCCTGGTAGCAAAGTGGTTAGAGCAATCACTTTATAGTGCCAGTAATCAACGATCAGGATTCAGTCTTGCCTGCTGTCTGTAAAGAATTTGTACACTCTCACCATGACCACATGGGTTTTCTGTGGGTGCTCTGGTTTCCTCCCACAGTTTAGGTAGGGGTTGTGTGTTGTGGGCAGAAGAGGTAAGACCATAAGAAATAGGAGCAGTATCAGGCTACTTGGCCCATCAAGTTTGCCCTAACATTCCATCATGGCTGACTTATTATCCCTTCCAACTCCATTCTCCTGTCTTCTTTCTGGAACTGATGCCCTCACTAATCAAGAATCTATCAATTTCTGCTTTAAATATACCTAATGTCTTGGCCTCCACAGCCGTCTGTGGCAATGAATTCCACAGATTCATCACCCTCTGACGAAAGAAATTTCTCCTCATCTCTGTTCTAAAGGGATCACTCTCAATTCTGTGACTGTGCCCTCTGGTTCTAGGATCTCCCACTAGGAAACATCATCTCCATGTCCACTCTATCTCGGCCTTGCAATATTCAATAGGTTTCTATGAGATCCCCCATTATTCTTCTAAACTCTAGTGAGTACAGGTCCAGAGCCATCAAATGCTCCTCATACATTAACCCTTTCATTCCTCAAATAATTCTTGTAAACCTCATAGGGACCCTCTACAATGTTAGCATCTCTTTCCTTAGATAGGGAGCCCAAAACTATTCACAATACTTCCAAAGTGGTCTGACCAATGCCTTACGTATTCCATCTTTATGATGATGTTGTTGGGATATGAGGAATGATCTTAGTTTGAGTGAATGTACACATTCTTTTTCCCAAAGTTGTGAATTCAAGAACTAGAGAGTGTAGTTTTAAAGTGAGAGGAGAGAGATTTAATAGGAACCTGAGGGGCAACTTTTTCACATAGAGGGTGGTGAGTACATGGAATGAGCTGGCCAAGGAAGTGGTTGAGTCAAGATTCAAGATTCATTTCCAGTACACATTCCAGTGTCATTTCCTTTACAGGAGAACAAAACAATTGTTACTCCAGATCCGATGCAGCACAAAATAAAAACACAATAAGATAAAGAACATAACAATAATTTTAAAAACACAATAAATATAAATACATAACATAGCTTATAAACATAGACTGATTGTATGTCTATAAGGTGATGCTAGCACAGGAGTGTTTGTTGACAAGGTGACTCTGACAGGAAATGATAAAGTAGTGGTGGTTGGAGGTGTGGAGGGGTGGGTTAGTGGGTGAAGGTGTTGATTAACATTACTGCTTGGGGAAAGTAACTGTTTTTTGAGTCTGGTGGTTCTAGTGTGGATGCTATGTGGTCTCTTCCCTGATGGGAGTGGGACATATAGTCCATGAGCAGGGTGGGTGGAATCCCTCATGATGTTACTAGCCCTTTTCTGGCACCTTTCTGTGTATACGTATATGTCCTTGATGGTGGGAAGGGTACTGCCAGAGATGTGTCAGGCAGTTTTGACTGCCCATTGTAGAGCCTTCCTGCCACCACAGAGCAGTTTCCATTAGTCAGATACATGACTAGTATTTCAAGTTTCAATAGTTCCAGTTAATATTAGAGAAATGTATACAATATACATCCTGAAGTTCTATAAAAGGCGCTTGAAAAGGTACATGGATAGGAAAGGTTTCGAAGGGTATAGGTCAAATGTGGGTGAATAGTGATCAGCATGAACCAGTAGGACCTTATCCTACACAAAATAATAAACCAATTCCACTTCCAATCCTTTGTATGGCACTCACATCCAATCTCCCTTCATTCCTCCTGCCCTCTCACTCTCCTTCATTAAACGGTGCACACTGCCTGGCTGGCACTCCCCATACACTGCCATGCCTGCACCCATGTGCTGAATGAGAAGACAGGGGAGCAGCGGTCTGGACAACTGACTGTCAGACTTGAGTTCAAATCCCATCATAGGGAATTAACTTCAAGTGATTTGTCACGAAAAGCCCGTATAATAGGGGATTCCAAAACTGGATGGCACAGATTCAAGAGACCAGACATGTAACATCTTTACTTCAGTAGGGTAAGTACACATACATAGAACAATATAACACAGTACAGGCCCTTCGGACCACAATGTTCTGCTAACCTTTCAACCTACTTCAAGATCAGTTTAACTCGTCCTTCCTATACAGCCCTCAATTTTTCTGTCATCCATGTTCCTATCTAAGAGCTTCTTAAATGTCCCTAATGTATCTGCCTCTACCTCCACTGCCAGCATGGCATCCCAAGCATCTCTCTAAGTAAAAAAACCTACATCTGACATCTCCCTTATACTTTCCTCCAATCTCCTTAAAATTATACCCCCTTGCATTAGCCATTTCTCCCCTAGGAAGAAGTCTCTGGTTGTTTCGGTGATCTATGCCTCTTATCTTGTACACCTATCATGTCAGTGCCTGCAATGAGAGGCCAGAGGTGGTGGAGGCAGGTGCAATTGTAACATATAAACATATAACAATTACGGCACGGAAATAGGCCACCTCGGCCCTTCTAGTCCGTGCCAAACGCTTACTCTCACCTAGTCCCACCGACCCGCACTCAGCCCATAACCCTCCATTCCTTTCCTGTCCATATTTAACATCTAAGAGGCACTTGGATAGGTGCATGGAGGAGAAGAGTTTGGAGAGAAATGGACCGAACATGGGCAATGAGGACAAGTGTGAATTGGCTAGGTCTAAGGGCCTGTTTCTCTTCTGTTTTAATCTATGATTTTGTATTTAAATGGTGTTTTTTAGAGAATAAAATCTGAACCCTTTACCCACTCTGGTCCATATGAAATGGTCTCAGTAGCTGAGGAACAATTAAGAATGACCAACAATTTCATGGATTGCTAGAGATATCAAAAAAAATAACCACACTCCTCTGACTACTCCGCTAACGTTCCACTCCTCCTACCACACCGCAACCGTTCCACTCCTCCTACCACTCCACAACCGTTCCACTCCTCCTACCACTCCGCTACCGTTCCACTCCTCCTACCACTCCGCTAACGTTCCATTCCTCCTACCACTCCGCAACCGTTCCACTCCTCCTACCACTCCGCTACCGTTCCACTCCTCCTACCACTCCGCAACCGTTCCACTCCTCCTACCACTCCGCAACCGTTCCACTCCTCCTACCACACCACAACTGTTCCAGACTCCTCCTACCACACCTTGACCATTCCAGACTCCTCCTACCACACCCCGACCATTCCAGACTCCTCCTACCACACCACAACCATTCCAGACTCCTCCTGCCACACCACGACCATTCCAGACTCCTCCTGCCACACCACGACCATTCCAGACTCCTCCTACCACACCATGACCATTCCAGACTCCTCCTGCCACACCACGACCATTCCAGACTCCTCCTACCACACCACGACCATTCCAGACTCCTCCTACCACACCACGACCATTCCAGACTCCTCCTACCACACCACGACCATTCCAGACTCCTCCTACCACACCACAACCATTCCAGACTCCTCCTGCCACACCTCAACCATTCCAGACTCCTCCTACCACACCGCGACCATTCCAGACTCCTCCTGCCACACCTTGACCATTCCAGACTCCTCCTGCCACACCACAACCATTCCACTCCTCCTGCCACACCACGACCATTCCAGACTCCTCCTACCACACCACAACCATTCCAGACTCCTGCTACCACACCATGACCATTCCAGACTCCTCCTGCCACACCACGACCATTCCAGACTCCTCCTACCACACCACTACCATTCCAGACTCCTCCTACCACACCACAACCATTCCAGACTCCTCCTACCACAGCATGACCATTCCAGACTCCTCCTACCACACCACAACCATTCCAGACTCCTCCTACCACACCACGACCATTCCAGACTCCTCCTGCCACACCTCGACCATTCCAGACTCCTCCTACCACACCGCGACCATTCCAGACTCCTCCTGCCACACCTCGACCATTCCAGACTCCTCCTACCACACCACAACCATTCCAGACTCCTCCTGCCACACCACAACCATTCCACTCCTCCTGCCACACCACAACCATTCCAGACACCTCCTGCCACACCACGACCATTCCACTCCTCCTACCACACCACAACTGTTCCAGACTCCTCCTACCACACCTCGACCATTCCAGACTCCTCCTGCCACACCACGACCATTCCAGACTCCTCCTACCACACCACAACCATTCCAGACTCCTCCTGCCACACCACAACCATTCCACTCCTCCTGCCACACCACAACCATTCCAGACCCCTCCTGCCGCACCACGACCATTCCACTCCTCCTACCACACCACGACCATTCCAGACTCCTCCTACCACACCACAACCATTCCAGACTCCTCCTACCACACCACGACCATTCCAGACTCCTCCTGCCACACCTCGACCATTCCAGACTCCTCCTACCACACCGCGACCATTCCAGACTCCTCCTGCCACACCTCGACCATTCCAGACTCCTCCTGCCACACCACAACCATTCCACTCCTCCTGCCACACCACAACCATTCCAGACCCCTCCTGCCACACCACGACCATTCCACTCCTCCTACCACACCACAACTGTTCCAGACTCCTCCTACCACACCTCGACCATTCCAGACTCCTCCTACCACACCTCGACCATTTCAGACCCCTCCTGCCACACCACAACCATTCCAGACTCCTGCTACCACACCATGACCATTCCAGACTCCTCCTGCCACACCACGACCATTCCAGACTCCTCCTACCACAGCATGACCATTCCAGACTCCTCCTACCACACCACAACCATTCCAGACTCCTCCTACCACACCACGACCATTCCAGACTCCTCCTGCCACACCTCGACCATTCCAGACTCCTCCTACCACACCGCGACCATTCCAGACTCCTCCTGCCACACCTCGACCATTCCAGACTCCTCCTACCACACCACAACCATTCCAGACTCCTCCTGCCACACCACAACCATTCCACTCCTCCTGCCACACCTCGACCATTCCAGACTCCTCCTACCACACCGCGACCATTCCAGACTCCTCCTGCCACACCACGACCATTCCAGACTCCTCCTGCCACACCACGACCATTCCAGACTCCTCCTGCCACAGCATGACCATTCCAGACTCCTCCTACCACACCACAACCATTCCAGACTCCTCCTACCACAGCATGACCATTCCAGACTCCTCCTACCACACCACAACCATTCCAGACTCCTCCTACCACACCACGACCATTCCAGACTCCTCCTGCCACACCACGACCATTCCAGACTCCTCCTGCCACACCACAACCATTCCAGACTCCTCCTACCACAGCATGACCATTCCAGACTCCTCCTACCACACCACAACCATTCCAGACTCCTCCTACCACACCACGACCATTCCAGACCCCTCCTGCCACACCACAACCATTCCACTCCTCCTGCCACACCACAACCATTCCAGACCCCTCCTGCCACACCACGACCATTCCACTCCTCCTACCACACCACAACTGTTCCAGACTCCTCCTGCCACACCTCGACCATTCCAGACTCCTCCTGCCACACCTCGACCATTCCAGACTCCTCCTACCACACCACAACCATTCCAGACTCCTCCTGCCACACCACAACCATTCCACTCCTCCTGCCACACCACAACCATTCCAGACCCCTCCTGCCGCACCACGACCATTCCACTCCTCCTACCACACCACAACTGTTCCAGACTCCTCCTGCCACACCACGACCATTCCAGACTCCTCCTGCCACTCTGCTACCGTTCCAGACTCCTCCTGCCACACCACGACCATTCCAGACTCCTCCTGCCACACCACGACCATTCCAGACTCCTCCTACCACTCCGCTACCGTTCCAGACTCCTCCTGCCACACCACGACCATTCCAGACTCCTCCTGCCACACCACGACCATTCCAGACTCCTCCTGCCACACCACAACTGTTCCAGACTCCTGGAAGACAACGGTTCCAGTGAAGACTAATATATCACCCACTGAAAGATTCACTTATGGTGTTTACAACAAAATAAATGTTCATAATTTAAATAGGAGGGACTGGTCAGATTGAACTTGGAGCTGGTTAATAAGTCAGCACAGCATTGTAATGTGCTGTAAGACTCTATATTCCAATAAATTAGATACCGGCAGTTTTGTATTCCACATTTAGTTAATCTCCATTAGATAAACCAATCGCTGCTATTTATTTTTATGATAGTAATTATTATACACATTTCACATAAACATAATAAATAACATCTCCACCTAGCTGATAATCAACACTGGCTCACCTCAGGGATGTGGTGCTTAGCTCACTGATCTACTCTGTCTACATCCATGACTGTGTGGGCAGGCACAGCTCAAATGCCATCTATAAGCTTGCAGATGATATAACAATTGTTGGCAGAATTTGAGAAAGTGACAAGAGGTAATACAGGAGTAAGATAGATCAGCTGGTTGAGTGGTATTGCAGCAACAATCTTGCACTCAATGTCAGTAAGACCAAAGAATTGATTGTAGATTGCAGAAAGGGTAAGACAGGGGAATAGACATCAGTCCTCATAGAAGGATAAGAAGTGGAAAGCATTTTCAAGTTCCTGGGTGTCAAAATCTCTGAAGATCTATCCTGGGCTCAACATATCAAAGTAATAACAAGGAAGGCACGGCAGTGACTATATTTCATTAGGAGTTTGAGGAGATTTGGTATGTCACCAAAGACACTTGCAAATTTCTACAGATGTACCATGGAAAGCATTCTGACTGGCTGTATCACTGTCTGGTATTGGGAGGCAGCACTGCACAGGATCAGAAAAAGCTGCAGAAAGTTGTAAATTCAATCATCTCCATCGTGGGCACTAGGCTCCCAGCATCCAGGACATCTTCAAGGAGCAATGCCTCAAAAAAAGGCAGCATCTATCATTAAGGACCCCCATCACCCAGTTCATGCCTTGTTCTCATTGGTACCATCAGGGAGGAGGTACGAGAGCCTGAAACACACACTCAACAATTCAGGAACAGCTTCTGGGTTTGAATTGTGGTCTTGGGTTCAACTCTGTTTTGGGCCAAGAGTGTCCTGATGAAGGGTCAGTGCCTGAAATGTTTAACTCAACTGTTTATCCCATTCCTTAGATGCTGCCTGACCTGCTGAGTTCCTCTAGTATTTTGTGTGTGTTGCACTGGATTTCCTGCATTTGCAGAATCTTTTGTGCTCAGATCACAACAATGTGTTGCCTCAAAACTCTTCTCCTCACCTTCCCTCCAATTCTTTTGTCATTCTGTATCCGCTGGTTATTAACACCTGGGCTTTTGGAAAGATTTCCCTTTGTATTTACTTATAGAAACACGATGTGTTTATAAATTGCTCGTAATGAACTTAAACTTCTTCCTCAGTGCTGAGAAAAATCCCTCACTTTTCCATTCTCTCCCCTCATTATTGAGTCCATTGCAAGTAAGCTTCCCAATCCTACCTCCTATTGTCTTGGTATCCTTTCAAAGGCACATGTCCAAAATCAGGTGCAAACGCTAGCTGAGGCCTACAACTGATTTGCAAATATTCCCAGCATAATATTAAGGTGATTAGAGGAAAGTATTGGTGGGGGGAAGAGGTCAGAGGTAGGAATTTTTACACAGACTGGTGGATGCATGGATCACGGTGCAAAGGGTGGTGGTAAAGACAGAGACAGATACATTAGGGATGTTGAAGAGAGATGCCTCTCAAAGTCCAACCCTATGTGAAAGGTGGAAACAGGTAAGGATGGCCAACAGGGCCTTGGTGAAGCTGTGTAGGCCAATCCCCTGTACAGTGGATGCAATGGATTACAGAAACATTGATGAACTCCCACCATACCATCCACTTTGACAATTGAGACAGGAGGTCATCGATGGTCTATGCTCCACTGGGAGCTAAGGGCCAAGAAGAAGAAGAAGCTGGGCACTGGAATATAGAAAAATGGAGGGCTTTGTAGGAGGATAGGGTGAGGTTGATCTTAAGAGAAGGTTAAAAGATTGACACATCATGGGCAAAAGCGCATGTACTGTGCTGTAATGTTCTGTGTTGTACATATGTTCTTATTTGAGTTTCCTTACCCAAATAAGGGTATACTTGTTGTAAAGGATGTTCAGTGAAGACTCATCTGACCGGTGTGATGAGTTCTATTGCTCTAATTCTTTCTTTCTTCTCTCTCCTCCCAACAGGCAGAAGATACAAAAGCCTGAAGCACTTACCACATGGACAGCTTCTATCCAATTATTATATAAGACTACTTAACAGTCCCATAAATTTGGTAAGTCACTACCCCTATTCATTGCCACTAGATCTTGATTCTCATGGGATATGAGCATCTGATATGGCCACTGTTTATTGTCCACAATCTAATGCCTCTTGAATCAGAGAGGCTACGTCCTTTAAGGTTAACAGTAGATATAATGGTCAGAGCAGAAAGGGACAGCAGATTTCAAACTTTGAAGTAAATGTAAGTACATACTGTATATGTCACCATTTACGACTCTGATATTTATTTTCTTGCAGACATTCACTGGAGAACAGGGAAATACAACATAATAATGAAAAACTACAACACTGACAACCAATATGTAAAAGAAGATAAAGTGTGCAAATACAAAAAAACAATAATAAGTAAATATGTAAGTAAATAATACTGTGAACATGAGTTGTAGCGTCCTTGAAAGAGAGTTCATAGTTTGTGAAAACAGTTCATTGTTGAGGTGAGTGAAGTTATCCATGCTGGTTCAGGAGCCTGGTGGTTGTTGATAATAACTATTCCTGAACCTGGTGGTGTGGGTCCTGAGGCTCCTCTACCTTCTGCCTGATGGCAGCAGTGAAGAAGGAGCATGGCTTGGATGATGGGGGTTCCTGATGATGGATGCTGCTGTCTCGTAGCAGCACACTTTGTAGGTGAGCTCAGTGGTGAAGAGGGCTTTTCATTCCAAAACAACATTAAAGAAATAAAGTTTAATTTTATACCAATCCTGTAGTGTCATGGATATCAACATCAATACCACTTGTCAATGCCCATTGTATTTAATTACATGATAAAGCAGCCAACATAATCAAAGTCCTTACCTACCAGAGAGATTCTCTCTTCTTCCTTCCCCCATTGGAAAGAAGATACAAAAGCCCAGAAAAACATACCAGCAGGCTCAAGGATGGCTTCCATTCCTCCACTACCTCCATAATGCAGCTGGCATAAAGACACCACCCATTCTGAACATTCTCTCTTCTCCCCTCTCCCATCAGGCAAAACATACAAAACCTGAGAGTGCGTGTACCCAGACAGCTTCCATCCCATTGTTATAAGACTGTTAGTATGATAAAATGAACTCTTGACCTCACAATCTACCTCGTTATGACTTTACTCCTTATTGCCTACTTGTGCTATACTTTCTCAGTAGCAATAACACTTCCTTCTGCACTGTGTTGTTGTTTATTATGTTTATTCCCTTCAGGAGACACTGCCTGACCTCCAGCATTTTCTGTGTGTTACTCTAGATTTCCAGCATCCCAGTGTTTCTGTTACTGTTTTCCCTTGTTCTACCACAATGCACTGTGTAATGATCTGATCTGTATGACCAGTATGTAAGACAGGTTTTTCACTGTATCTTGGTTAACGTGACAATAATAAACCGATTTACTAGTTAATAATAAAATCCAAAATCTTCACTTTTTTAATACCAATTTATCTTTCCCTGGCAGCCTAGATCTTTCCACACCTGCTCTCTCCCCACATTTACAATAGTACTAACTACTTTATAAACACACAAAATGCTGGAGGAACTCAGCAAGTCAGGCAGCATCTATGGAAATGAATAGATAGTCGATGTTTCAAACCAGGATTCTGCAGATGCTGAAAATCCAGAATTACTCACACAAAACACAGCAGACCAGGCAGCATCTATGGAGAGGAATAAATAGTTGATATTTTGGGCCAAGACAGTCCTGGTGAAGGATCTCAGCTGGAAATGTTGACTATTTATTTCTCCCCATAGATACAGACTGATCATTATGTTACCACTGTACAATTGTCCAACTGCAATGCGTCACCTGTGCAATGTATTTGTTTACCTTGTCACCGCCTTTCAATATATCCGGCTGATTGATGAAGATGATCGGGTCTTGACGAGGCAAAGATGGATTTCGGAGTGAAGACTGAGGTCAGACTGGCAAGTCCATGAGGGAAAGATTCAGGTTTGTGACCCACTTAACTGTCGATTAAGCTAATAAAAACTGAACTCAATCTTTTTACCAAATCCTTTTTGCTGCAGCTGAAAAGGGGAAAATAAATGTACAAGTAACTCTCTGCTAGGGAAGTTATTTTATATTAAAGGAGTACTTTTCTTCTTCCCCAGGAACATAAATGCAATTATTTCAGTAAGTAAATCCCCTAATGTCAGAGGCCCTAGATCCACTTGTTACAGAAATATGTTGCTTGAGAAAACATTATCCTTGATCAGAATCAGGCTTCTCATTGACATACATTGTGAAATTTCTCATTTTGCTGTCACAGTACAGAGCAATATATCAAAAAGATCTACTATAAGTTACAGAAAGAAATGTAAACAGTTAATTACAGATAAGTACAAATAATCATCATCATGTGCCCTGTCTTATGACATAGGTGATCATGATCTTCCATCTGTTTTTAATCTGCGAGGGATTGTTGCCTGTGGGGAAGACCTCCTTCACGCTGGTGCTCTTAGTGTTTCTTCTTTCCATGACCGTGATGCTGGGATATACCCCTGGATACATCATTAGTGTCGTGACCTGGGCTTACCGTGTGTTTTGTGTCTTCCAACATCAGACACTCTCACCCAGGTGACCCAGCCAGGGGTGATCAGGCTTGACCTGGCTTGTGTCCCAACAGCACTGGTTCATGGATCACCTGCCTCGAGGTTTCTGACAGAATGAGGATATCAGGCCTCACGGATGATGATGTGATGAATGATTCTTCTTGGCAAATTTTGCTACAGAAGTGGTTTGCCTTTACCTTCTTCTGGGCAGCGTCTTTACAAGATGGGTGAACCCAAGCCATTATCAATACTCTTCAGAGATTGTCTGCCTGGGGTCAGTGGTCACATAACCAGGACTTGTGATAAACACCAGTTGCTCATATGACCATCCATCACCTGCTCACATGGTTTCCTGTGATCCTGATCAGGGGGCTAAGCAGATGCTACACCTTGCCCAAGGCTGACCTACAGGCTAGCAGAGGTAAGGAGCACCTTACACCTCCTTTGGTAGAGACGTATCTCCACCCCACCACAAAGAAAAAGAGAACAGAACAGTGAGTTATTCATTGATTCATGGACAGCTCAGAAATCTGATGTCAGAGGGTAAGAAGCTGTTTCTAAAACATTATGTGTGTGTCCTTAGACTCCTGTATCTTTTCCCTGTTGGTAGCAATGAGAAGCGGGAATGTCCCAGATAGTGAGGGTCCTTTATGATGGATGTTGCTTTCTTGAGGCATCGCCTTTTGAAGATGTCCTCATTGGTGGAAGGCTAGTGCCCCTGATGGAGCTGGCTAAGGTTTGTCTGATCCTGTGTATTGAAGGTTCCATACCAGGAGATGGTGCTACCAGTCAGTATGCTCTCTACAGTACATTTGTAGATATTTGCCAGAGTCTTTGGTGACGTATCAAATCTCCTCAGTTCAATTTTGAGTTGCCAAACAGTGCACAACACAAGAATATAAGTACATTAAAACAAGCCTAGATACCAGTGTCATAGGGAAAAAAAACTGTTCATTTAAGTTCAAGTTTATTGTCATTCAACCATACATGTTTATACAGCTAAATGACACATTGTTCCTCTGGTGCCAAGGTGCAAAACACAGCAGAAATAATCACGTACAGCAGAAACAAAAGGTTGGACAAACTTAGGTTGTTTTCTCTGGAGCGGCAGAGGCTGAAGAGATACCTAATAGAAATTTATAAGATTATGAGAAGCACACTTAAAGTAGACAGGCAGTATCTTTTTCCCGAGGTCAAAATGTCTAATACAATGTATTTAAGATGAAAGGGGTAATTTCAAAGGAGATGGGAGGTGAGAGAGATTGATGGGTGCCTGGAATGTACTGTCTGGGTGGTAGCAGGTACTTTTAAGAGATCTGAATACATACATGTCAGGAAAATGGAAGGCTATGAACATTGTGTAGGCAGAAGAGATTAGTTTAGTTGGCCATTGGATTACTAATTTATTTGAATAAGCACAACATTGTAAGTTCAAGGGCCTGTTCCTGGCTGTATCGTTCTATGTTCTAAACAAAGACCATGAGATATAGGAGCAGAATTAAGTCAGTTGGCCCATTGAATCTGCTCCACATTTCATCACGTCTGATCCAATTTTACTCTCAGCCCCAAACTCTAGCCTTCTCCCTTCATGTCCTGAACAATCAAGAATCTATGAACTTCTGCCTTAAATATATATAAAGACGGCATCCACAGCTAGCTGTGGCAAAGAACACGACAGATTTGCCACCCTCTACCTAAAGAAATTCCTCATCTCCATTCTAAAAGGACAGCTTCTATTCTGAGGTTGTGTCCTCTGGTCTTAGACACTCTCACCATAGGACACATCCACTCTATCAAGGCCTTTCACCATTTGATAGGTTTCAATTAGGTCACCTTCTTTCTTCTGAATTCTAATGAATACAGGCCAGACCCATCAAGCACTCTTCTTATGAGAAGCCGTTCAATCTTGGAATCATTTTAATGAACCTCGTTTGAACACTCTCTAGTTTCAGTATATCCTTTCCAAGATAAGGAGACCAAAACTGCTCACAATACTCCAGGTGAGGCCTTACCAGTGCTTTATAAAGTCTCGACGTTACATCCTTGCTATTATATCCTAGTCCTTTTGAAACGAAAGCTAACATTGCATTTGCATTCCTCACCACAGACTCAACCTTCAAATTAACCTTTAGGGAATCCTGCACAAAGTCCCTTTGCACTTCAGTTTTTTTTATATTTTCTCTCCATTTTGAAAGTAGTCTACCTTTTCATTTTTTCTACCAAAGTGCATGACCACACACTTCCTGACATTGTATTCTATCTGCCATTTCTTTGACCATTCTCCTACTCTAGGTCCTTCTGTAGCCTTTCTACTTCCTCAAAACTACCTACCCCTCTACCTATCTTCATATCATCTGCAAAGTTGCAACAAAACCATCAATTACATCATCCAAATTATTGACATATAACATAAAAAGAATCAGTCCCAATACAAACTCTTCTGGAACACCATTAGCTGCCAGCAACCAACCAGAAAAAGCTCCCTTTTTCCCAACTCTTTGGGTAAAAGGGTTAAGAACCACTTGTTAAGCAGCCTCATGTGTGGTATCTTGTCATAGACCATCTGAAAATCCAAGTATGCAACATCAACTGATTCTCCTTGTCTATCCTGTTTGTTATTTCTTCAAAGATTTCCAATACATTTGTCTGGCATGATTTTCCCTTGAGGAAACTATGCTGACTACAGCCTATTTTATCATGTGCCTTCAAGTATCCTGAAACTTCATCCCTAATAATCAACTCCAACATCTTAGTCTGAGGTCAGACTAACTGGCCTATAGTTTCCTTTCTTCTGCCTTTCTCCCTTCTTGAAGAGTGGAGTGATATTTGCAATTTTCCAGTATTCCAAGACTTCCAGGGCTGAAATGGCTAACACCGGGGGGCATAGTTTTAAGGTGCTTAGAAATAGGTACTGAGGATGTCAGGGCTAAGTTTTTCACAGAGAGTGGTGGGTGTGTGGAATGCACTGCCGGTGGTGGTGGTGGAAGCAGATACAATAGGGTCTTTTGAGAGACTCTTAGATAGGTACATAGAGCTTAGAAAAATAGAGGGCTATGTGCTAGGGAAATTCTAGGCAGTCTCTAGAGTGGGTTACATGGTCGGCACAACATTGTGGGCCAAAGGGCCTGTTATGTGCTGTAGATTTGTGTTAGAATTCAATTTGAAAAGACTAGAATATAAGAGCAAGGATGTAATGCTGAGGCTTTATAACGAATTGGTCAATTGTGAGCATTTTTGGGCCCTTTAGGAAAAGATGTGTTGGCATTGGAGAGGGCACAGCCTTAGAACAGAGGGAAGTAGATTTAGAACGGAAATGAGTAGGAATTTCTTTAGCCAGAGGGTGGTGAATCTGTAGAATTCAGTGGCGGCCAGGTCATTGGGTATATTTAAAGTAGAGGTCGATAGGTTCTTGATTAGTTAGGGTGTCAAAAGTCACGGGAGAAGGCAGAAGAATGGGTTTGAGTGGGAAAATATATCAGTCATGATGGAATGGCGCAGCAGATTCAATGGGTCAAATGGCCTAATTTTGGGAGGGAGGAGAGAGTGAGCAGCTTCAAGTTCCTGGGTGTCAAGATCTCTGAGGATCCAACCTGGTTCCAATATATCAATGTAGTTCTAAAGGCAAGACAGTGGCTATTCTTTATTAGGAGTTTTAAGAGATTTGGCATGTCAACAAATACACTCAAGAACTTCTATAGTTGTACCGTGGAGAGCATTCTGACAGGCTGGCATCACTGCCTGGTATGGAGTGGGTTGGGGGGGGGGGGGGGGGGGAGGCTACTGCACAGGACCAAAAGAAGCTGCAGGTTGTTGTAAATCTAGTCAGCTCCATCTTGGGTACTAATCCACAAAGTATTCAGGACATCTTCAGGGAACAGTGTCTCAGAAAGGCAGCATCCATTATTAAGGACTTTCAGCCGCCAGGACGTACAGAAGCTTGAAGACACACACACAGAGCGATCCAGGAACAGCTTCTTCCCCTCTGTCTTCCGATTCCTAAATGGACATTGAATCTTTGGACACTACCGCACTTTAAAAAAATATATACAGTATTTCAGGTTTTGCGTGTTTTTAATCTATTCAATATATGTAATTGATTTATTATTTTTCTCTGCTAGATAATGTATTGCATTGAACTACTGCTTCTAAGTAAACAAATTTCACATCACATACCAGTGATAATAAACCTGATTCTGATTCTAATCTTTTATGGTGTAATGGTCTAACAAGGCAGCTATATTTCTTTTGAAGATTGACAATTGGTATGTCACCAAAGAATCTAGCAATTTTCTACAGATGTAGGGTGGAGAGCATTCTGAATTGTTGTATCACCTCCTGGTATAGAGGCTCCAATGCACAGGATCACGAGAGGCTGCAACAGGTTGTAGACTTAGCCAACGTTATCAGCGACACATTGCCACTGAGAACATCTTCAAGAGCTGGCGTCTGAGGAAAATGGCGCCCATCACTGAGGAACCCTCACCCTCTGGGTCATTACTACCATTGGGAGGGAGGAGCCCGAAGACCCACAGCAATGATTCATAAAGACCTCCTTCCCTCCATCGTCATATTTCTTAATGGCTCATGAGCCCCAAAACACCACTGATCCATCTCACCTATTACCTATTCCCCATGTTGAAGGTTCACGTGGGTCTGGCCGCGGGGCCGGGAAACCGTACCGACAGCGACACCGGGCGGCTCGGAGTATGGCACCCGCCCGCGGTGAATCGACTGTCGTTGGTCCCCTTTACAAACTCAATTAATAATGGCGGTATAGCGACGAAAAGAATATATAAAATATTTGTATAGAAGTAATATTGCTGAATTATTCTTCTGTGGGAGAGCCGAATCTGCGGCTACTGGTTGCGGCCTATTTACCGGGAGATGCGCACGCAGCCCCGAACGTCGGCCACGTCGGTGGAGTGACGGAGGGAGATGGGTGAGTGAGGGGAAAGAGAGGGTAGAGGAGGGAATGGGGATAGAGGCGGGTGCGGGGCGAGGGGCAAAAGGAGAGTACGGGTCAGGGGCGAGGGTGGGGAGGGAGTGTAAAGATCTGAGGCAGGGGAGTGTGATGTTGGGGAAGTCAGTTTGAGGGGTGGTTGGGGAGATGCTCTCTTTGGGTAAGCTGTGCCAGTAAAGGGCAGTGGCGTGGAGGAGATGATTAAAATAGTTGAGAGTATAATGACATGGGGGAGATAGATGGGGAGGAATAGCCGGTATTGTGAATAATAGGGAACAACACACACAAAATGCTGGAGGAACTCAGCGGGTCAGGCAGCATCTATGGAAAGGAATGCAAAGTCGACATTTTTGAGTCATGATGAAGGGTCTCGGCTCAAAACATCATTTCCATAGATTCTGCCTGATTTGTATGTGTATGACTAATGGGGAGAATTTGTGGCGATAATGTTGGAAGTGCAGGGCCCAGGACAGGTCATCTGATATGTTTTTGCTCAGGAGCTTGAAGCTGCTCACTATCTCTACCACCAATCCTCCGATGTAGTTTGGCTTGTTTTCACCCTCCTGAGCCATTGGCTTTTACTTGAATTTTTCATAAGTCTGAGTTCTCATTTTCTGATTGGTTTACAATTTATAACTACAATACAGATATTCAGCCCCCAACCCCTTGTTCATATAAATGTGTATTACAACCAGGAAATTTTGATTAATTTAATTGGGAAATTTACAATAGGCTCTTTCCCTGCCCCCCCCCCCCCACCACAGTAGAGCCCCTCCAAAAAAACAGGGAAAATTGTAAAGGAGGATAAGCTAAAAATTGAAAAACTGAAATGTCAGCGGTTCTAAAGTATCTATTCCCCATTGTTCAGTACTTAAGTCAAACCACCTCTTGCAGCTGTTACAGCCAGTACTGTATTCTTTTTGGCTAAGTTTCTATTAGCTTTGCACTGTGTGATGGAGTAAGATTCCTTCTTGCAAAGTTGCTCAAGCTGTGCCAGGTTAGTTGGATCGTAGCAGTGGACAGCAATCTAGAGGTGTTGCCAGGGATATTCATTCAGGTTAAGGTCAAGACTGGGCCAGTCAAGGACATCAGTTTTCTTTGTTTGATGACACTCCATGGTTGCACTGGCATTAATGTCCTTAATGTCTAAAAGACAAATTTCCTCCCCAGTTTAGGTTTTCTGGCAGGTTTTTATCCAAGAAATTTCTGTATTTAGCGGCATTCATCTTCCAATCAATTCTAACCAGATTTTCAGTCCCTGCTGTTGAAAAACATCCCTGTGGCATGATGTTATCTTCCCCCATACTTTACAGTAGGGATGGTGTTACCTGGCTGATGCACAGTGTTAGATTTGCACCATGTGTACTGCTTAGTGTTCCTTAAGGTTGTTATAGCTGGGGATGGTAATGGGGACAAGCTCCCACTACCTATTAAATGTTCCCAATGGTGAGCACCACAAATAGCCTCTGACAACCAATTCCAGCCCCTGGCCTACACGTGTGCCAGGCAGAACCGTTTCTACTGACAGAAGAAGGGGCAAAGGTGGGTTACTGGCACCTTCAAACCAATCGCTTTGGGCAGATAAGGCTCATCAGCTGTGGTTGGCAACTCATCTAAGAGAAGGACGACTCTGACCTCAAACTTGCATGGTTTTGGGAGTAAACCCCGAGGAGAAAAATCTAGAGCTGGAGTCCATGCATTGAGTTTAATGTTGACTGGCAACTCATGTGACGCTGCTGGTGGCAAACTATCAGTTTCTGCTGTTCCTTTGGATTCATCAGTTGCGTGGAGAGGGGGAGCTTGCTGCACAGGCAACAGCTTGCTCTCTATATTGTATTACCCAGGCTTGTGTATCTAGACAGCTCGAACGCAATATCCATGGTTAATTCTGACTGACAGAGGCCTCAGAGACTGTTTTGTGTTGAGGCCAAGAAGTTTCACTTCAGTCTCATCTGACCATAAGACCTTCTTTCGCATCTTTACAGTATTTTCTAAGTGACGATTTGCAAAGTCTTTATGGGCAAGGATGTGTTTTTTGGCCAGGGCTTCTTCCTTGCCACTCTTCCATAAATACCCATTTTTCTGCAAGGCCTTAGAGATTGTGGAGCCATGAACTTCATCTACAGTTGTCGCCACTGATCTGCCGCTCACTCAGCATGGCTTGGTGCCACACTAGCCTCTCTTACAAAAATGTCATTCTCTGGCAACTGAGTTTAGAGGGGCGACCTGGCCTAGGCTGTGGTTTCATATTTTTCCCACTTTTTCACGATAGTCCACACCGAGCTCCGAGGTAGGTTCAGTGCCCTTGAGATGGTCTCGTATCCTTCCTCAAATGTGTGCTCTGTTATCATTTCCCTGACTTGTCTGGAATGCTCTTTTGTCTTCATTTTGGTTTGGTCTGTTGATAATCTACCATACTGTTGGACCTTACAGAGGGAGGGGATGATCCTCTACAAAACAAATTGGGTGAGTTGGTAAGTTAATAGACAGTATTGCACCTGAGGGAAGTTAGTGTAGTCGTTACAAAGGGGATGAATACTTTTTCAACCTCACAGTTTTAGTTTTAAATTTTTAGTAAATTGTTGACAGGTTTTGGAATTTCAAAGCTCAAAGTAAATTTTATTATCAAAGTACGTATTTGTCACCGTATAGAGATTCATTTTCCTGCAGTCATACTCAGCAAGTCTATAGAATAGTAACTATAACAGGATCAATGAAAGACAACTAACTGTGCAAATGTAAATATAAATAAATAGCAATGAATAACAAGAACATGAACTTAAAGTGAGATTATTGATTGTTGGAACATCTCAATGGATGGGCAAGTGAGTGTAGTTAACTCCTTTGTTCAATAGCCTGATGGTTAGGGGATAGAAACTGTTCTTGAACCTGGTGATGCGAGTCCTCAGGCTCTTGTACCTTCTACCTGATGGCAACAGCAAGAAAAGAGCCTGGCCTGGGTGGTGAGGATGTCTGATATGGATGCTGCTTTTCTGCAACAGTACATGTGCTCAGTGGTGGGAAGGAGTTTACCTGTGATGATTTCTTTAGATTTGCTCAAAAAATCCTACTTCAATATATTTTAAATTTAAAAAGTGAGACAGTAAAATGTGAAAATAGTTGTGGGGCTGATACTTATACTCAACACCCTACAGGTTAACTTGAAGGCTGACTCAGTGGTGAGGAAAACAAATGCAATGTTAGCATTCATTTCAAGAGGACTAGAATATAAAAGCAAGGATGTGATACTGAGGCTTTATAAGGCACTGGTTGGAGTGGTGTGAACAGTTTTGGACCCCTTCTCAAAGTTCAAAGTAAACTTCAGTACAACCCTGAGATTCATTTTCTTGTGAGCATTCTCAATATTCTATAGAATAATAGCCATAACAAATCAATGAAAGACCACGCAGCTAGGGCATTCAACCAGAGTGCAGAAGAGAACAAACTGTGTAAATTCAAAAAAGAAGAAATAATAACTAAATAAGCAATAAATATTGAACACACTGCCAAGAGTCTTGCCATAATGAACACTTACATTAAAGTGAGTCCATTGGTTGTGGGAACATTTCAATGATGGGGCAATTGAAGTTATCCCCTTTGGTTCAAGAGCCTGATGGTTGAGGGGTAGTAGTTCTCTGAACCTGGTGGTGTGAGTCCTGAGGCTCCTGTACCTTCTTCCTGGTGGCAACAGCAAGAAGAGAACATGTCCTGAGTGATGGGGGTCCCTGATGATGGATGCTGCTTTCCTGTGACAGTGCTTCATGTAGATGTGCTCAGTGGTTAAGAGGGCTTTGCCTATAATGGTTTGGGCTATATCCACTACATTTTGTAGGATTTTCTATTTAAGGGCATTGCTGTTTCCATACCAGGCTGTGATGCAGCCAGTGAATGTACTCTCCACTGCGCATCTATAGAAGTTTGTCAAAGTTAGAAACATAGAAAACCTATACACAATATAGGTCCTTCAGCCCACAAAGCTCTGCCAAACATGTCCTTACCTTAGAACTACCTAGTCTTACCCATAGCCCTCTATTTTTCTAAGCTCCGTATACCTATCCAGGAGTCTCTTAAAAGACCCCATCATTTCTGCCTCTGCCACCACTGCCAGCAGCCCATTCCACTCACTCACCACTCTCTGCATAAAAGAAAAAAAAACATACCCCTGATATCTCTGTAACTTCTTCCAAGCACCTTAAAACTATGCCTCCTCGTGCTAGCCATTTCAGCCCTGGGACAAAGCCTCTGACTGTCCACACGATCAATGCTTCTCATTATCTTGTACACCTCTATCAGGTCACCTCTCATCCTCAGTCACTCCAGGGAGAAAAGGCTGAGTTCACTCAAGGCATGCTCCCCAATCCAGGCAACATCCTTGTAAATCTCCTCTGCACACTTTCTATGGTTTCCACATCCTTCCTGTAGTGAGGTGACCAGAACTGAGCACAGTACTCCAAGTGGGGTCTGACCTGGGTCCTGTACAGGTGCAATGTTACCTCTCTGCACTTAAGCTCAATCCCATGATTGATGAAGGCCAATGCACCATATGCCTTCTTAAGCACAGAGTCAACCTGTATAGCAGCTTTGAGTGTTGGACTTGGACCCCAAGATCCCTCTGATCCTCCACACTGCCAAGAGTCTTACTATTAATACTATATTCTGCCATCATATTTGACCTACCAAAATGAACCACCTCACACTTATCTGGGTTGAACTCCATCTGCCACTTCTCAGCCAGGTTTTGCATCCTATTAATGTCCTGCTGTAACCTCTGACAGCCCTCCACACTATCCACAACACCCCCAACCTTTGTATCATCAGCAAATTTACTAACCCATCCATCCACTTCCTCATCCAGGTCATTTATAAAAATCACAAAGAGTAGGGATCCCAGAGCAGATCCTTGAGGCACACCACTGGTCACCAACCTCCATGCAGAATATGAACCATCTACAACCACTCTTTGCCTTCTGTGGGCAAACCAGTTCTGGATCCACAAAGCAACGTCCCTTTAGATCCCATGCCTCTTTACTTTCTCAATAAGCCTTGCATGGGGCACCTTATCAAATGCCTTGCTAAAATCCATATACACTCTATCTACATCAATGTGTTTAGTCACATCCTCAAAAAAAAATTCAATCAGGCAAGTTTTAGATGTCATGCCAAATCTCTACAAACACCTAAGGAAGTAGAGGTATTTTCTTCATATTGCACTTGTGTGCTGGGCCCAGGACAGGTCCTCCTAAGTAATAACACCCAAGAATTTAAAGATATGAACCCTTTCTACCTCTGATCATCCAATGAGGACTGGCTCATGGACCTCTTTTTCCTTTCTGAAGTGTATAATCAGCTCCATGGTCTTGCTGCCATTGCGTAAGAGGCTGTTGTGACACCACTCAGCCAGGTTTTCTAACTCCCTTTTTTATGCTGATTCATCACTACCTTTGATTCAGCCTCCAACAGTGGTGTCGTCAGCAAGCTGGAATATTTAAGAAAAGGTGTGTTGGCATTGGACAGGGTCCATTGGAGGTTCAGCGAATGATTCTGGGAATGAAAGGGTTAGTGTATGAGGAGCATTTGATGGCTCTGGGTCTGTACTTGCTGCAGTTTAGAGGGGAATCTCAGTGAAACCTCGCGAATCTTGAAAGATCTGGATAGAGAGGATGTTTCCTTTATGGGGGAATCTAGGACCAGAAAGCACAGCCTCAGCATGTGCTCAGCCTTGGGACTGAGATGAGGAACTAATTTTAGCCAGAGGGTAGTGAATCTAGAATTCATTGCCACAGATGACTGTGGAGGCCAAGTCAGTGGGGGGGGGTATATTTAAAGTGGAGATTGATGGTGGTTCGTGATTAGTCAGTGTGTCAAAGGTTATGGGGAGAAGGCTGGAGAATGGGGTTGAGTGGATAATAAATCAGCCATGATGGAATAGCGGAGCAGACTCAAGGAGCTGAATGGCTTAATTCTGCTCCTATGCCTTATGGTCTGCTACCGTTCAAATGTGGGGTGCTGACGGTTCAGTGAATTATCAGTCACCTTGGTAAAACTTAAACCATAAACAGCACAAATGCTTTGTGAAACACAAGAATAGGTTTAAGTTTTGTAATGAAGCAGTCGTCATTCACTGAGGTTGAGTTCAAATCCTGAATTGAACTAGTCATATTTGTTTTGCTCGAGGAGTGAATGGCCTCATTCAGAACCGTATTCAATGGTGTGCTGGAGTATTGATCAAAGTGCTGATCACATCCCATTTTCAAGATTCAAGATTGTTTAATGTAATTTCCAATACACAAGTGTAAAGAGAATGAAATGATTGTTATTTCAGATCTGATGCAACACAAAAAACATACAATGAGTTAAAGAGCACAATAATTATGAATAAGTAAGATAGCTTGTACCCATAGATTGATTATATGTCCAGAAAGTGACTCTAGTCTACATTTGGTGACTGTGACAGGAAAAGAAAATAGCAGTGGTGGTTGGGGGTATGGAAGAGTGGGATAGTGGGTGGAGGTGTTGATTACGAGGTGGGTAACAATTATTTCATTCTCCTTCACACTTGTGTATTGGAAATAACTTCAAACAATCTTGAGTATTGAGCACATTGGCAATCACATTACATTTTAACAAAATAGCAAAATAAATGATGACTCAGAATCAGCTTTCATATCACCAGCATATGTCGTGAAATTTGTTAACTCTATGGCAGTAGTCCAATGAAATACAAGATTAAAAATAGAGAAAAATAGAATTACAGTAATATATAATATATAAGTCTATTGAATAGTTAAGTTAAAATAAGTAGTGTAATAAACAAAGTAGTGAGGTAGTGTAAAGGTAGTGAATACGGGTGAATTGGCAACTCAGCTGACATATGGGATAATACTCTTGTGGAAGAGATGCACCAAAGAATCTTTCATGAGCTTGCAACTGGTAGACGTGAGTTTCCTCTAGGTTATCTGGTTTCCTCCCACAGTTCATAGACATACCAGTTAGAATGTTAATTAGTCATTGTAAGTTGTTCTGTGATTAGGCTAGGGTTAAATCAGTGGGTTTGCTGGGCAGGGCAGGTTAGTGAGCTAAAAGTGCCTGTTCTGAGTTATATCTCTATAAATAAAATAAAATAAAAATCTTCATATTTCAGTAGGAGGAGGAGAGAGTTAGGTTGTAGGTCATAAAATGTAAATCATAGATTGTAGACTATAGGACAGAGCATGTTCAGGCCCTTCAGCCCACGAGGCTGTGCCAACTTTTTAACCTATTCCGTGATCAATCTTAAGATCTTCTCCCATATAACCGTCTCCATTTTTGACTTTTAAAAAATGGGTGGAAATGCCTCTGGCTGTCTACTTGATCTATGCCTCTTAATATCTTGTACACCTCTATCAAATCACTCAGTTTCCTTCTTTTGAAAGAGAAAACCTGACTCAACCTCTCCTGATAAGATGATATCTAATCCAGGCAGTATCCTGGTAAATTTCTGTTGTACACTAAAGCTTCCATATCCTTCCTATAATGAGATGACCAGAACCGAACACTAACTAGAGTTATAGAGTAGCAACATTACCTCTCAACTCTCGAACTCAATCCTCCAACTGATGAAGTTCAGTGCATCATCGCCATCTTAACCACCCTATCAACATGGGCAACTTTAAGGGATCTATGGACACAGACCTCAAGATCCTTCTGTTCCTCCACACTGCTAAGGATCCTACCATTAACGCTGTATTCTGCCTTCATGTTTGACTTTCCGAAGTGTATCACTCTTGATTGAACTCCATCTACCACTTCTCAGACTAGCATTGGATCCTATCAATGTCCCATTGTAACTTATGACGACCTTCTACACTATCCACAACACCATCAACCTTCATTTAATCTACAAATTTACTAACCCATTTCCTCATCCATGTCATTTATAAAACTCACAAAGACCAACGTCTCCTGGAAGAATACTCTCTGCCTACAAGCTCACTCTGTTTTCTGTGAGCAAGCTAATTCTATATCCACACACAAACAAGAGAAAATCTGCAGATGCAGGAAATCCAAGCAACATACACAAAAAGCTGGAGGAACTCAGCAGGCCAGGCAGCATTTATGGAAAAGAGTACTGTCGATATTTTGAGCCGAGACCATTCAGCAGGTTCGGCCTGAAACGCCAGCAGTACTCTTTTCCATTGATGCTGCCTAGCCTACCGAGTTCCTCCAGCATTTTGTGTGTGTTCTCGTACCCACGCAGCCATGTTTTCCTGGATCCTGTACCTGAATGAGCCTACCTTGTCAAATGCCTTACTAAAATCATATGTGCAACCTTTACTGATCTATCAAAATAAAGTACTTAATTGGCTGTAAAATGCCTTTGGATGTCCTGAAGTGTAGTTTAATTGGGATTTCTTTACATAAGCAAACATTTAAATTGGTTCTGTATAACACCGCAAGATCCAGTTTGTACACATCCATGAAGATGTAACTTTTACTGTAACCAGTAAAATCCTTTTGTATATTAAAAAGTGGCTACACAGGTTGTTAGGGTGGTTGAGGATATGACATGCTTGTCTTTCATAGCTGAGACAATGAATTCAAAAGTCAGGAAGTTATGTTGCAGCTTTATAAAACTCCAGTTAGGCTGCATCTGCAGTATTGCACACAGTTCTGGTCACCCCATTACAAGAAGGCTGTCGAGGCTTTGGAGAGGGTGCAGAAGTTTACCAGGATGCTGCCTGGTTTGCTGGACGTATGCTATTATGAGAGATTGGACAAACTTGGGTTTTCTCTGGAGCAGCAGAGGCTGTGCGGAGATTTGAAGGAGGTTAATAAGATTATGAGAGGCATAGACAGATAGTACCTTTTCCTGGGGTTGTAATATCTAATACCAAAGAACATGTATTTAAGTTGAGAAGGGGAAAATGTCAAAGGAGATGTGAGGGGCAAGTTTTTTTGCCTGGGATGGTGGCAGAGGCAGCTACATGGGAGACTTTTAAGGGATGTTTAAATAGGCACATGAATGTAATGAAGATGGAAGGATATGGACCTTGTGAAGGCAGAAGAGATTAGCTTAGTTGGCCATTATTTACTAACTTAATTGGTTTGGCACAATGTTGTGGGCCAAAGAGCCCGTTGTTGTGCTATACTGTACTGTGTTTAAAATTTGTCTTTCAAAGGTTCAGTTATTATCAAAGTTAAAATTCTGAAATGTGTTTTACATATTCAGTGACTAACTATTCTCAACCCTGGGATAGAGCATTCTGAAGATCTCCCTGAAGGAAAAATTCCTTCCGCGCCCCTTGTTCTGAGTTTAAGCTTTCTTATACTGTTTTAAGGAAGGTGTGAAGTTGGAATTATTTTGTCTAATGTAAGCAGTTTTATCATGATCTATTTTCAATGTGCAACTTTAATACTTTGCACAACTTTAAAACTGCTTGACAGAGGCCCTCCGTTGGTCAGGGTCGACCATGGATGTTGCGTTCTTGTTGGTGCTACAATATGAAGAGCAGGCTGTTGCCGATGCAGCAGTGCCCCCCCCCCCCCCCCCCATTTCATCTAGAAGATTAGGACCACAAGATATAGGAGCAGAATTAGGTCATTTGGCCCATTGAGACTGCTCCACCATTTCATCATGGCTGATATAATTTCTGCTTGGCTCCAATCTCCCACCTTCGATGTATATCCCTGTATACCCTGACCAATCAAGAACCTATCAACCTCTGCCTGAAATATTCATAAAGACAGCCTTAACAGCTGCCTGTGGCAAAGAATTCCACAGATTCACCACTCTCTGGCTAAAGAAATTTCTCCTCATTTCCTTTCTAAAAAGACACCCCTCTATTCTGAGACTGTGTCCTCTGATCTTAGACTCTCCCACCATAGGAAATATCCTCTCCACATACACTCTTTCAAGGCCTTTCACCATTTGCCAAGTTTCAATGAGGTCACACCTCACTCATTCTTCATTTGACAAGCCATTCAATCCTGGATTCATTTTTGTGAACATCCTTTGAACCCTCTCCATTTTCAGCATATTTTTTCTAAGATATGGTGCCCAGAACTGCTCACAATACTCCAATGAGGCTTCACCAGTGCTTTATAAAGTCTCAACATTACTTCCTTGCTTTTATATCCTAGTCCTCTTGAAATGAATGCTAACATTGCATTTGCCTTCCTCACCACAGACTCAACCTGCGAATTAATCTTCAGTGAATCCTGCACAAGGACTCCTAAGTCCTTTTGTGCCTCAGTTTTTTGTATTTTCTCTCCATTTAGAAAATAGAAACATAGAAAACCTACAGCACAATACAGGCTCTTCGGCCCTCAAAGCTGTGCCGAACATGTCCTTACCTTAAAAATTACCCAGGGTTACCCATAGCCTTCTATTTTTCTAAGCTCCATATACCTATCCAGGAGTCTCTTAAAAGACCCTATCATATCCCCCTCCACTACTGTCGCTGGCAGCCCATTCCAGGCACTCACAACCCTCTGCATAAAAAAACTTGCCCCTCACATCTCCTCTGTACCTACTTCCAAGCACTTTAGAACTGCTCTCTCGTGTTAACCATTTCAGCCCTGAGAAAAAGCCTCTGATTATCCACACGATCAATGCCTCTCATCATCTTATACACCTCTGTCAGGTCACCTCTCATTCTCCGTCGCTCCAAGGTGAAAAGGCCAAGTTCACTCAACCTATAAGGCATATGCTCCCCAATCCAGGCAACATCCATGTAAATTTCCTCTGTACGCTTTCAATAGTTTCAACAACCTTCCTGTAGTGAGGTGACCAGAACTGAGCACAGTACTCCAAGTGGGGTCTGACCAGGGTCCTAAATAGCTGTGATACTACCTCTCATCTCTTAAACTCAATCCCACAAAATAGACAACCCTTTCATTTCTTCTACCAAAGTGCATGACCGTGCACTTCCTGGCACTGTATTTCATATGCTTTTTCTTTGCCTATTCTCCTAATCTACCTAAGTCCCTCTGTAGCCCCTCTACTTGCTCAAAGCTACCTGCCCCTCCTCCTATCTTCATATCATCTGCAAACTTTGCAAGAAAGCCATAAATTCCATCAACCAAATTCTTAACATATAATGCAAAAAGAATCAGTCCCAACACACAGACCCCTGTGGAACACCACTGGTCACCAGCAGCCAACTAGAAAAGGCTCCCTTTATTCCCACTATTTGCCTCCTGCCAATCAGCCACTGCTTTATCCATGCTAGAGTCTTTCCTGTGATACCATGGGTTCATAGCTTGTTAAGCAGCCTCATGTGGCACCTTGTCAAAGGCCTTCTGAAAATCCAAGTACAGAACATCAACTGATTCTACTGTGTCTATCCTGTTGGTTATTTCTTCAGAGTTCTAACAGATTTGTCAGAACAACATTTTCCCTTGAGGAAACCATGCTGACTATGGCCTACCTTATCATGTGCCTCCATGTACCCTGAGACCTCATCCTTAATAATTGACTCCAACTTCTTCCCAACCACTGAGGTCATAACTGGCCCATAGTTTCTTCTGCCTCACTCCCTTCTTGAGGAGTGGGAGTAATATTTGCAATTTTCCAGTCTTCCGGAACCATTCTAGAATCTAGTGATTCTTGAAAGGTTATTACTAATGCTTCCATGATGTCTTCTGCCACCTCTTTCAGAACCTTGAGTTAGACACCATTTGGTCCAGGTGACTTCTCTACCTTCAGACCTTTCAGTTTCCCAAGAACCTTCTCTACTGTTATGGTAATTTGACTCACTTCATGACCCCTGACACCTGGAACTTCCACCATACTGCTAGAGTCTTCCACAGTGAAGACTGGTGCAAAATATTTATTAAGTTTGTTCGCCACTTCGTTGTCCCCCTTTATTACTTCTCCAGCATTGATATCCAGTGGTCCGATGTCCATTCTCACCTCTCTTTTACATTTTATGTATCTGTAGAAACTTTTGGTATCCTCTTTTATATTATTGGCTAGCTTATCTTCATATTCCATGTTTACCTTAATATCTTTTTTTAGTTGCCTTCTGTTGTTTTTTAAAAGCTTCCCACTAAATTTTGCTCTCTTTGGCTGTTATGTTGGCTTTGATTTCTCTTGTTAGCTGCCGTTGTCATCATTCCTTTAGAATCTTCTTCCTCTTTGGGATGTGTATATCCTGTGCCTTCTGAATTGCTTCCAGAGATTCCAGCCATTACTGCTCTGCTGCCATCCCTGCCAGTGTTTTTTTTTCCAATCTGGCCAACTTCTCTCTCATGCCTCTAATTCCATTCACTCCACTGTAGTACTGATACATAGAACATAGAATAGTACAGCACAGTACAGGCCCTTCGACCCACAATGTTGTGTCGACCCTCAAACCCTGCCTCCCATATAACCCCCCACCTTAAATTCCTCCATATACCTGTCTAGTAGTCTCTTAAATTTCACTAGTGTATCTGCCTCCACCACTGACTCAGGCAGTGCATTCCACGCACCAACCACTCTCTGAGTGAAAAACCTTCCTCTAATATCCCCCTTGAACTTCCCTCCCCTTACCTTAAAGCCATGTCCTCTTGTACTGAGCAGTGGTGCCCTGGGGAAGAGGCGCTGGCTGTCCACTCTGTCTATTCCTCTTAATATCTTGTACACCTCTATCATGTCTCCTCTCATCCTCCTTCTCTCCAAAGAGTAAAGCCCGAGCTCCCTTAATCTCTGATCATAATCCATACTCTCTAAACCAGGCAACATCCTTGTAAATCTCCTCTGTACCCTTTCCAATGCTTCCACATCCTTCCTATACTGAGGCGACCAGAACTGGACACAGTACTCCAAGTGTGGCCTAACTAGAGTTTTATAGAGCTGCATCATTACATCGCTTCTCTTAAACTCTATCCCTCGACTTATGAAAGCTAACACCCCATAAGCTTTCTTAACTACCCTATCTACCTGTAAGGCAACTTGCAGGGATCTGTGGACATGTACCCCCAGATCTCTCTGCTTCTCCACACTACCAAGTATCCTGCCATTTACTTAGTACTCTGCCTTGGAGTTTGTCCTTCCAAAGTGTACCACCTCACACTTCTCCAGGTTGAACTCCATTTGCCACTTCTCAGCCCACTTCTGCATCCTATCAATGTCTCTCTGCAATCTTTGACAATCCTCTACACTATCTACTGTTACGAACCCCGTAACTGCGTCACTTACCAGCAAAGATAGAGAGGTCCGTTGAAGTCTGATGGTACTATTTTTAACAGTATTTATTGGTAAAAATACACAAAAATAATATCAATGCAAACATACAGATAATATACGTCGTCAATACTAAATCTAAAAGTGCGGGTATAATAATAATCAATAAGAAATAGCTCTATCGTTGTCAAGGGGATAATGTATTGTCTGATGGAAATATAAAAGTCACTCAGTTCATGCAGTTCATACAGGCTTCAGTCTTTGGGGACCGCTGGGTTTTCAATTGTTGGAGAGAGAGGGGGAGATTTTAGAAACTTGCCAGCTTTTCCATTTTTTATGATGTCGATCCTTCGAAATTTCGTTGGTGTTGGTTTCTCCTTTAGCTAAAGCCGTTCTTCCGTGGTAAGGCCCCAATCCCAGGCAACGGGAAAGGACGCACGCGAGCCCTCCACCGGCTGTCGCTATTAAACGCTGTCACGGGATTTCTAGCGTTTCTCCTGGTGCGTCTAAAGGGGTTGTTCCCCAGACCCTCTTTTATCCTTACTCATGGGGTCTCAGATGTCAATCAGGTTGGGATGATGCAATCCCTCAACCAGCCCACTCTGGTCATTCCCTGAGGGCTTCAATGAATAGTACAATACTCAATACACAATTCCGTCTCCAAGAGACAATGGCCGTTATCAATGGTTCCGCCTTTCTGGGGCCAGGACACATTCCAAACCTGTGTATTCTTGACATCTTTCTCTCATTTCCTGGGTCCCAGACCCAAATTAATAGCGATCTTGCGATTCTCGAAAAGGAGGGGGCTACTTTGTACCCTTCAGCCCCTCAGAGTTGTGGCACATTCGTAACACTACAACACTACCAACCTTTGTGTCGTCTGCAAACTTGCCAACCCCCCCTTCTACCCCCACATCCAGGTCGTTAATAAAAATCACAAAAAGTAGAGGTCCCAGAACAGATCCTTGTGGGACACCACTAGTCACAACCCTCCAATCTGAATGTACTCCCTCTGCCTTCTGCAGGCAAGCCAATTCTGAATCCACCTGGCCAAACTTCCCTGGATCCCATGCCTTCTGACTTTCTGAATAAGCCTACCATGTGGAACCTTGTCAAATGCCTTACTAAAATACATGTAGATCACATCCACTGCACTACCCTCATCTGACTTCAGCTTCTCCTTTTCAAATTTCAGGGTGAATTCAATCATATTATGATCACTTTCCCCTAAGGGTTCTTTTACCGTAAGCTCTCTAAACAATTCTGGTTCATTGCACAACACCCAATCCAGAATACTGATTCCCCAGTGGGCTCAACCACGAGCTGCTCTAAAAAGTCATCTCATAGGCACTCTAGAAGTTCCATCTCCTGGAATCCAGCACCAAAATCATTTTGCCAATATACTTGCATATTGAAATCCCTATGACCACTGGCCTTTTGGCATACATTTTCTATCTCTTGTAATTTGTAGGCCATGTCCTTACTACTGTTTCGGGGTCTGTATACAACTCCCAGCAAGGTCTTATTACCCTTGAAGTTCCTTATTTCTTGCCACAATGATTCAATACCTTCCAATCCTATGTCACCTCTTTCTAATTATTTCATTTCATTTTTTTACTAACAGAGCAACACCATGCTCTTGGCCTGTATATAACTCCCACCAGAGTAGTTTTACCCTTGCAGTTTCTTAGCTCTATTCACAATGATTCAACACCTTCTCACTCTGTCACCTCTTTCTAAAGATTTGGTTTCATTTTTTACCAACAGAGCAACGCCTCCCCCTCTGCCTACCAGTTTATCCTTTTAATACAATGTGTATCCTTGGACATTAAGCTCACAGCCATGATTCAGTGATGCCCACAACATCACACCTGCCTATTGGCAATTGTGCTGCAAGTTCATCTACCTTATTCCATATATTTTGCATTCAAATGTCACACCTTCAGTCCTGTATTCATCCTTTTCGAACTTTCTTCTTTTACGTAGCAACTCATCCTGTTGACTGCAATTTTGCAGTATCAGCAGCCTTTCCTCGGTACCTCATCTTCAGCACTGTTACCCGCCTTTCCTATGATGCTTCTTGCATTGAAATATATGCCGTTCAGGCCACTAGTTGCACTATTCTTAAGCTTTTGTCTGAGGTCTTGCCAACATCTGCCTCCACAACCTCTCCACTAACTGTTCTGGGACTCGGGTTCTCATCCCCCTGCAGCTCTAGTTTAAACCCCCCTCTGCCCCCCCCCCCCCCCCCCCGCCCCCAGCAGCAAACCTTCTTGCTAGGATATTAGTCCCCCTCCAGTTCAGGTGCAAACTGTTCCTTCTATTTAGGTCCCACCTTCCCTGGAAGTGAGCCCAATGATCTAAAAATCTTATGTTCTCCCTCCTACATCAACTCCTTAGCCATTTATTAAGCTGTATAATATTCCTAGTTTTGGCCTCACTAGCACATGGCATGGGTAGCAATCCTGAGATCACAAGCTTGGAGGTCCTGCCATTTAGCATAACACCTAACTCCCTGAATTCCCTATTGACCACGACATCTGGCTGTTCACCCGCTCGCTTAATGTTGAGAACTCGATCCAAGATATCTCAGAACCTGGCACCCGTGAGGGAACATACCATCCAGTAGTCTTGTTCTTGCCCACAGAACCTCCTGTCCATTCACCTAACTAACGAATCCCCTATCACCATAGCGTGCCTCTTCTTCCCTCTTATACTGAACCACAGAAGCAGACTCCATGCAAGAGACCCGGCTACTGTGACTTTCCTCTGATAGATCATAATCACCCCTGCTCTCTTCCCCCCCGCCCCCCACGCACTCAGTAGTATCCAAAGTGATATACATGTTGAGGGGGATGGCCACAGGTGTACTCTGCACTGGCTCCTTTGACTGTCACCCAGTTTCCTGTATCCTGCACCTTGGATATGTTCGCTACGTCTGTCATCCCCTCAGCCTCCAGAGTTCCAGATCCTTAATGCGGATTGCTACACGCTGCAGCTGGATGCACTTCTCTCAGTTGTAGTGGTCAGGGACACTGAGGGTCTCCCTGCTTCCCACAACCCACAAGAGGAGCTTTCAGCTATTTTGCCTGACATCTCTACTGTCCTAGCTGAGCAGATATGAAGAAGGGAAGGAAAAACAACTTGAGCTTTTCTTACACACACAAAATGCTGGTGGAACACAGCAGGCCTGGCAGCATCTATAGGGAGAAGCGCTGTCGATGTTTTGGGCCGAGACCCTTCGTCAGGACTAACCGAAAGGAAAGATAGTAAGAGATTTGAAAGTAGTGGGGGGAGGGAGAAATGCGAAATTATAGGTGAAGACCGGAGGGGGTGGGATGAAGCTAAGAGCTGGAAAGGTGATTGGCGAAAGTGATACAGAGCTGGAGAAGGGAAAGGATCATGGGACGGGAGGCCTCAGGAGAAAGAAAGGTGGGGGGAGCACCAGAGGGAGATGGAGAACAGGCAAACAACTAAATATGTCAGGGATGGGGTAAGAAGGGGAGGAGGGGCATTAACGGAAGTTAGAGAAGTCAATGTTCATGCCATCAGGTTGGAGGCTACCCAGCCGGTATATAAGGTGTTGTTCCTCCAACCTGAGTTTGGATTCATTTTGACAGTAGAGGAGTACTTGTTTCCCCCCCCCCCCCCCCCCCCATCCCTTCCCACTGATCTCCCTCCTGGCACTTATCCTTGTAAGCGGAACAAGTGCTACACCTGCCCTTACACTTCCTCCCTCACCACCATTCAGGGCCCCAGACAGTCCTTCCAGATGAAGCGACACTTCACCTGTGAGTCGGCTGGTGTGGTATACTGCATCCCTTTTATATATTGGTGAGACCTGACGCAGACCAGGAGACCGTTTCGCTGAACACCTACGCTCGGTCCGCCAGAAAAAGCAGGATCTCCCAGTGGCCACACATTTTAATTCCACGTCCCATTCCCATTCTGATATGTCTATCCATGGCCTCCACTATTGTCAAAATGAATCCAAACTCAGGTTGGAGGAACAACACCTTATATACCGGCTGGGTAGCCTCCAACCTGATGGCATGAACATTGACTTCTCTAACTTCCATTAATGCCCCTCCTCCCCTTCTTACCCCTCCTCCCCTTCTTACCCCATCCCTGACATTTTTAGTTGTTTGCCTGTTCTCCATCTCCCTCTGGTGCTCCCCCCCCCACTTTCTTTCTCCTGAGGCCTCCCGTCCCATGATCCTTTCCCTTCTCCAGCTCTGTATCACTTTTGCCAATCACCTTTCCAGCTCTTAGCTTCATCCCACCCCCTCCGGTCTTCTCCTATCATTTCGCATTTCCCCCTCCCCCCACTACTTTCAAATCTCTTACTATCTTTCCTTTTGGTTAGTCCTGACGAAGGGTCTCGGCCCAAAACGTCGACAGCGCTTCTCCCTATAGATGCTGCCTGGCCTGCTGTGTTCCACCAGCATTTTGTGTGTGTTGTTTGAATTTCCAGCATCTGCAGATTTCCTCGTGTTTGAGCTTTTCTTTCCTTTGCTTTCTCTAATTGAAGCTTCGAAGAGCTAAAGGCTCGGGGTCAACACTCCGACTCTGTCCACTCAGACGATGGCCAGTGCGCTTGCCCCTGTTTTCCTTTAATTTGCTATTGCTAATCAATCCCAGACGCTGGTCAAAGCTGCGTTTTGCTGCAGTGACCTGCTGCTGCCTTTTGTACTCGAGCAATGGACCTGATTAAAGTCCGCTCTCAAAAAACTTCCGATGTCCAGATTGGCTGCTGGCCAAAGCTCGTTTAAATTAAAGGAATGGCAGAGGCCAGTGCAGTTTGGCACCAGTGCATGGCAGGGACTGCCAGTCAACGTAGGACTGCTTTAAAGACTCCAGCTCAAATCCCTCGGGGTTTACTCCCAAAGCCTTCCCCATCAGTGGGTATAGCTGCAAGGCAGCAGAGGTTTGTGATCAGAGTTTTTCTTTTCCTAGATTTGTTGTCAACCATGCCTGATGAGCCCCATCTGCCCAAAGCAACTGGTTTTAAGGCACCATTAACCGCCTCTGCCCATCCTCCTGTCTGTCAGGACTGTTTCACCGGGCTTAGTTAAGCCACATGTGAAGTGGCCACCCATTTTAATTTCACTTTCCATTCCCATTCCGAGATATCCATCCATGGCCTCCTCCACTATCGCGATGAGGCCACATTTAGGTTGGAGGAACAACACCTTGTACTTGGTTTGGGTAGCCTCCAACCTGATGGCATGAACATCGATTTCTCAAACTTCCAATAATACCATCTCCATTTCCCATCCTCTTTCCCCCCCCTCATGCCATCTCACCAATCAAATTCACAGCTCTTCGCTTCATCCCTCCCCCTCCAGCTTTCAACTATCACATGGAGGCTGTCTTTCTCCTCCCCCTCCCCCCACCTTTTAAATCTATTCCTCAGCTTTTTTCCTCCAGTCCCGACAAAGGGTCTCGGCCCAACGCGTTGACTGTACTTTTTTCCGTAGATACTGCCTGGCCTGCTGAGTTCCTTCAGCATTTTGTATGCGTTGTTCGGATTTCCAACAGATGTTTTCTTCTTGTTTGTGAAGTCCAGGAGCTGGACTTGGTTGCCAGAGGCTATTTGAGTTGCATGCCACTGGGAGCATTTAATAGGTATGGGAAGCTTGTCCCCATTACCTCCCCCAGCTATAACAAACTTAAGGACTATGTCTGCATGCTTTTGTGCTTTGAGTTGCTGCCACGTGATTGGCTGATCATATGTTTGCAGCGATGAGCAGGTGTCCCTAATAAAGAGGCCACTGAATATAGATAGAGTTGTAAATTAAGGAAACTAAAATGGGTCTGAAGGTTGTGGTACTGTGACATAGTTACAGAAATTAGCTTTCTATTTTAAACCTGTCATTCTCTGATTCATTGTAGGTGGGTGGTTTTCCACCATGTTTTACGGCCTGTTTGGGTCGCGGGAAATGAGAATATTGATCTTGGGTCTCGATGGAGCAGGCAAGACCACGATACTCTACAAGCTGCAGGTGGGCGAAGTTGTCACCACCATTCCCAGTAAGTGTTGTTCTGCCACTTGCTTGTGCTATGACTGTTAACTGTTAGAAACCTGCTTTGTGCAGTGTCACAACACACAAAGGGGCTGGAGGAATCATTAAGGACTCCTGTCACCCAGGACATGCCCTCTTCTCATTGCTACCATCAATGAGGAGGTACAGGAGCCTGAAGGCACACACTCAAACATTCCAGGAATAGCTTCTTCCCTTCCACCATCAGATTTCTGAGTGGAGAACAAACCCAGGAACACACTCTTTAATTCTCTCTCTCTTTGCACTAAATTTAAATTTTACATGGATTCCTTTCTGTAATTTTTAGTTTTTATATTTTGCAATAAAAGATGCTGTAAAAGAGTAAATTTCACAACACATGCCAATGATACTAAACCTGATTGAAGTTCAAAGTATATTTAATATCAAATACATATATATCACCATATACAAGCCTGAGATTCATTTTCTTGCAGTCATTCACAGTAAATACAAGAAACACAATGGAATCAATGGAAAAACCACATCCAACAGAGCGGGGGTGAAAACCCAGCAACGAACTGTAAATGCAAAAAGAAAGGGGAAACTAAGAAACAATAATGAATAACAAGAAAATGTGATGAAGATTCCTTGAAAGTGAGTCCATTTCAGTAGGCACAACTCAGTGTTGGGGTGAGTGAAGTTGTCTCCTCTGGTTCAAGAGCCTGATGACTGAGGGGTAATAACTGCTCCTGAACCTGGTGGTGCGGGTCGTGGGGCTCCTATGCCTTCCTGATGGCAGCAGTGAGAAGAGAGCATGTCTCTAAGGAACTCAGTGGGTCAAGCAACATCCATGGAGGAAATGAAGAGCGGGCATTTCAGGTTGAGACTCCTGCTGAAGGGTCTTGACCCAAAATTTTGGTTTTGAAACCTAAAGTGTCTGTAATCAACAATGATTATTGTTCTAAATGTTCCTGCATTATGTTCATTATATCAGCAAAGCGAATTTCAACTGGTTTGGTTGAAGTAGGTAAGCAAACTCTGCTTTTCCACTCATTGCACTCAGCAACACTGGTACTTGATTTTATCGGCTATTTCATTTGCTTCAAAATACTGCTCAGTTTGTTCACTATACATCATCTGTTTTCTGTTATGCAATTGAACACTTCTATCTTTCTGATGTAGCCAGCCATTTCTGCTTTTTTAAAAATTATTATCACCTGGTACACACTGTCTGTGAACTAGTGGCTGTATGCATTGCTTCTTAATTTCAATCTATTTTTCTGTCTTTTTTAAAAACTTGAACGTCCCTTTCTCCACTTCTGAAGAAAAACGTCTTGCACTTCAACAGGGAGGTAGTCATCTTGAGTTAATTTTAAAACTTCCTCATTGCCACAGTTGTTTTTTAACTCCAATTTGAAAACAGTAGATAACAAATATCAAGTTAAAGAAAACTGGTTTCGATGGAACAAAGGTACAGTGATATTGGATTCCTCCTGTACCAAATATAGTGGCCACTGAGTGTATGTGTTTGGCCTTCTGCTGCTGTATCTCATCCACTTCAAGGTTTGAAGTGTTGCCTGTTCAGAAAAACTCTTCTGCACACCACATGGTTATTCGAGGTACTGCCGCCTTCCTGTTACTATCGACTTCCTGTTAAGATGGTGCTACTGAGCATGTTCGACAGCTTTTGGTAGTCAAAAAGATGAGAAATCCGACTAAAAACATCACTAAAAATAGCTTTTCCATAGTAAGTTGTGTTAAATTATCATGGCAAACGGCGAAGGGTCAAGTGATGGTGAGGTGAATTGATGGGATGAGCCGAGTTCATGGGGTGTTGCAGATGGAGTTCAGATACCCGTACAACTGGCTCAGATGTGAGGTTGAATCACTTAGGGTGCTGAGCTGATCTGAAGAGCTTGAGAGCAGCTTCGGGCTGGGAGGTGAAATCTGGGCCCGGAGCTTGTCGCTGGGCAGCGTGGTCTAGGCCCAAGGTCTTTTGCAGTAGCGATGCCTGGGTCCTAGTGTGAGGTATGATTCGCTGTTTAGACTGTATAAACGTTGGGCCATATCAGGGACTAGAGCCTTTCACTGTTCTGCCATTGGGTAGGTTCAAACACTAGGCCAGATAGACTGAAAAGGTAGGGTGTTGGTCGGGATGAGAGCAGATTTCACTCGTTCTCAGGTGCTGAGGCTATGAAGACTGCCCCGGCTGCCATATTCCGTACCCGCTAATATGAACTGAAGTGAGACTTTGGGCCTACTCTGGGCTGCTCCAGGGTTCAGATCTGAGGACTCAGTTTTGGTTCAGAATGCTGTTGTTATTCACTTCAATTTCTTGCGAGATTATTTTCTTTTTCTTGCATATTGTGTTGTTTTTTTTTCTCTCTTTAATTGGGTTCTTTTGGGTTTCTTGCTTTGTGGCCACCTGTGAGCAAGCAAATCTCAAGGTGTATAATTTATACATTCTTTGATATTAACCTTGATTCTGTCAGCGTAAACCAGTTTGTCATTCTCCTCTGACCTCTCTCATTAACAATGTGCTTTTGCCCATAAAATTACCACCTGCTAGATTTTTTTTTGTTTTTCGCACCATGCTCTGTAAACTCTAGAGACTGCTGTGCATGAAAATCCCAGGAGATCTGCAGTTTCTGAGATACTCAAACACCACCTCCCTCCACCCAACCCCCACCCCTGTCTGGCACAAACAATCAATCCAAAGTTAAGGTCATTTAGAATACATTTCTTCCCCATTCTGATAGTTGTTCTGAATAACTGAGTCTTTTGACCACATCTGCATGGTTTTATGCATTGAATTGCTGCCACATGATTGACTGATTAGGTACTTGCATTAATGAAGCGGTTACTGAGTCTATAGTGGAATTGCTGATGAACTGATAGAGGGTCTCAGCCTGAAATGTTGACTCTTTTCTTTTCCATCAGTGCTGCCTGAACTGTGTTTTGTGTCTTGAAATTGCTTTGTTCTTTATCCCCCACCCTGAACCTTCCAGGAATCTGTCTGTTTATACATTAAATATGAAATGGAATGTTTTTTTTTTGTAGCTATTGGCTTCAACGTTGAAACAGTGACTTACAAGAACCTGAAGTTTCAAGTGTGGGATTTGGGTGGACAGACCAGTATACGGTATGGAAAATTCCCTGTTCTATATTACTGACCGTTCTCTAACTTGCTTTCTCCAAGACAAGAGCTTTGGGCTGTGATTATCAGATGGATATTTTTCTTGGCAATGTGTACATTTTCTCAGGTCACTGCACGGTGAATGCAGGGTAGCGTAGCTGTTAGCAAAATCCCTTTACAACACCAGCTATCAGTGATTGGGGTTCAAATCCTGCCACTGTTTTCAAGGAGTTTGTACATTCTCCCCACGACCGCGTGCTCCGGTGCCCTCCCACATTCCAGTGACGTGCAGGTTACAGTTAGTGATTGTGGGCATGCTTTGTTGGCGTGGTAGCACTTGCAGGCTGCCCCCAGCGCATCAGAAACAAAGACACATTCCACTATGTTTCAACGTACATGTGACAAATACAGTTAATCTTTCATCTGTAATTAAGCTCTAATCCTCCTTTTAGCTCTGCCCTTTCTAACTGTACCACCAAGTTCACTGCATGAGTTTTGCTTTTTCAAGGGGTGTGAGCTTCCCAGCAGAAGCAGCATTTAATTACCCCTTCCTAGGTGTCTTTGAGAAGGTGGTAGTGAGCTGCCTTCATGAACCGCTGCAGACTTTGTGCAGGTAAACTCACAGTGCATTAGGGAGAGAGATATTTCATTCTATTTATTGAGATAAAGCACAGAGCATGCCCTTCTGGCCTAACGTGCTGCACTGCCCAGCAACTTAAACACTAGCCTAATCACAGGAAAATTTACAATGACCAATTGACCTACTAACTGCTATGTCTTTGGATTGTGGGAGGAATCCGGAGCACCCGGAGGAAACTGGCGCAGTCACGTGAAGGGCGTACAAGCTTCTTACAGAGGACATCAGAACTGAACTCTCAACTCCAGCACCCTGAGCTGTAATAGTGTTGTGCTAACCGTTACGCTAATCCAGCAGTTTTGTTTCTTCGTGTTAAAGGGATTGAATCAGAATCAATGTATTGAATGCAGGAGTTGGGATGTTATGTTGAAGTTGTATAAGATGTTGGTGAGGCCTAATTTGGAGAATTGTGTGCAATTCAGGGAAGGTGTCAATGATTTGGAAGTACATTTAATAGGAGTTGCACTTTGAGAGGGCAAACCAGGCTAGGACTTGCATGGTGAGCAGTAGAACAGAAGGATCTGGGAGTACAGATCCATAATTCCTTGAAAGTAGTATCCAAGGTAGGTGGGGTTGTAAAGGGAGCTTTTGGCACATTGACTTTCATAAATCAAAGTACTGAGTACAGAAGTTGGGATGTCATGTTGGGATTGTATAAGACTTTGGTGAGGTCTAATTTGGAGTATTGTGTGTAGTTCAGGAAAGTGTCATAAGGTTGAATGGATGGGGAAGATAGAGGGCTATGGTTCATGTGTTAGTCGATGGGAGGAGGCAGAATAATAATTTGGCATGAATTAGATGGGCTAAAGGGCCTGTTCTGAATTGTAGTACTTTGACTCTATGAAAGTGTGCAGAAAAAATTTACAAGTATTTTGTGGTGACTTGCAGACCTGAGTTATAGAAGCATAGAAACATAGAAAACCTACAGCACAATACAGGACCTTCAGCCCACAAAGCTGTTCTGAACATGTCCTTACCTTAGAAATTACCTAGGGTTACCCATAGCCCTCTATTTTTCTAAGCTTCATGTACCTATCCAGGAGTCTTTTAGAAGACTCTATTGTCTCTGCCTCCACCACCGTTGCCAGCAGCCCATTCCACGCACTCACCACTCTCTGCATTAAAAAAAACAAACGAACAACAACTTACCCCTGACATCTCCTCTGTACCTACTTCCAAGCACCTTAAAACTGTGCCCTCTCGTGCTAGCCATTTCAGTCCTAGGAAAAAGCCTCTGACTATCCACACGATCAATGCCTCTCATCATCGTATACACCTCTATCAGGTCACCTCTCATTCTCCGCTGCTCCAAGGAGAAAAGGCAAAAGGTTACTTTGGTTATAGGGAAACGTTAGGACGTTATTCCCTGGAGCTTAAGGGAATGAAAGGAAATTAGTTAGAGGTATACAACATTGAGGGGTAAAGATACGTTAAAGCAATTTGCACAAGTGCAAGTATGCTTCCCGCCCCCCCCCCCCCCCCCCCCCACTGAGGTTGGGTGAGAGTAGAACTAGAGGTCATAGTTTAAGGGTGAAAGGTGAAATATTTAAGGGGAACTTTTTCACTCAGAGGGTGGTGAGAGTGTAGAACAAGCTGCCAGCAGTATAGTGGGTCCTTGTTTGATTGCAGCGTTTAAGAGAAGTTGGGGTAAGTACAGAGATGGGAGGGGTATGGAGAGCTATGGTCCAAGGGACAAAGCAGGATGAAAGTTCAGCGTTGACTAGATGGGCCAAAGGGCCTCTGTGCCATAGTGGACTTTGGCTCTTGTTACTTGTTCCCTCTGCTGGTCAGTTTACCCTCCCCAACCCCTCCCTTTCTCACTGTGTTTGCATGTGCAGTGAATATAATTAATTCTAATCTAGTGATAGAGCAACATTACATCAGAAAGCTGATGTCATTTTCAGAGTATGTTGTGAAGAAAAATTTCTTTTCCTAGGCCCTACTGGCGTTGTTATTACTCCAACACTGACGCAGTGATCTACGTTGTGGACAGTTGTGATAAGGAAAGGATGGGGATCTCAAAGTCAGAACTTGTTGCTATGCTGGAGGTAAGGAGTGGGTACTTTGTCTTGTGGATGCTTGAATTTAATCATTTGGCAGGGCACTCAGTGACTCCTGTATCTAATAAAGTGGCCACTTTATTGTGTGTATGTATGTAGTCTTCAGCTGCTGTAGCCCAAGGTTCGATGTGCTGTACATTCTTCTGCAAACCACTGTTGTAACGTGTGGTTATTTGATTTACTGTTAGCTTCCTGCAGGTTGAACCACTCTGGTGATTCTTCTCTGATCTCTGTCATTAACAAGGCATTTTCATCCACAGAATTGCTGTTCACTGGATGCTTTTTGTTTTTGCACTATTCTCTGTAAACTAGAGACAAGTTGCAAAACACAGTACATAACACATACAGCAAGCCACGCAGAGGTAGCTTACACACCACTATATAGTTCAGGCCATCAAAGTTCAGAATGCAGAACTCAATCCTAGTGTCCTCTGTAAAAGTTCATACATCCTCCTGTGGAGTACATGGGTTTCCTCCCACATTCCACAGACGTACCAGTTAGTAGGTTAATTGGTCATTGTAAATTATCCTGTGATTAAGCTGGGGTTCAATCAATGGGTTGCTGGGCAGCATGACTGGAAGGCCTGTTCCACGCTGTATCTCCAAATGAAATAATAATGCAATAGTATTAAGATATTAAAAACATATTCTGTAGATGTACAAATTGATGTAAAGGACGTGTGTGACATTCCATTAAATATTCAACACTATTACTGCTACTGTTACCATCATAGATGAGGACTAGAATAGGAAAGCAAGGATATGATGCTGAGGCTTTATGGTCAGACCGCACTTGGAATATTGTGAGCAGTTTTGGGGCCCTTTATCTAAGGCAGTGGAAAGGGTTCACAAGAGTGATTCTGCGAATGAAAGGATTAATGTATGAGGGGTGTTTGATGGCTCTGGGCCTGATCGCTGGAATTCAGAAAAATGGAGTGGGGGGGATCTCATTGAACCATATCGAATATTGAAAGGCCTAGATAGAATGTACTTGGAGATGACGTTAGCTTTTGTGGGTGAGTGTAGGCCTAGGGGGACCAGCCTCAGAATAGAGGGGTGTCCATTTAGAACAGAGATGAGAAGGAATTCCTTTAGCCAAAAGGAAACGAATACATGGAATTAATTGCCACAGACGACAGTGGAGGCCGAGTTATTGGAGACCAAGTGGGGGCTTGATAGGTTCTTGATAAGTCAGGGCATCAAAGGATACAGCCCTGACCCACTTGGCATAATTTACTACTTATTATTTAATTATTTATGGTTTTATATTGCTATATTTCTACACTGTTCTTGGTTGGTGTGACTGTAACGAAACCCAATTTCCCTCGGGATCAATAAAGTATGTCTGTCTGTCTGTCAGCGAGAAGCTAGGAGAATGGGGTTGAGGGAAATGATAAATTAGCCATATCTGAATGGCAGAGCAGACCCAATGGGCCAAATGGCTTAATTTTGCTCCTATATTTTATGGTGTTATGTACCCCTAGGGTTCATATTTTCTGTGGACTATCACTTTAAAATGTCGAGAATAAGACTGGCTTTTGAACATTGTTTGAGCTGTTACAGAGAGAGAGAGAGGTGTCCAACGCAGAGACTTTGTTATTAAGAGAGAGAGAGACAGACACAAAGACTGCTCGGAAGATTGATGTTATGGTTCTCTACAATCTTGTTTACTTTTCCGCCTGCTTGTAAAGTTCTTAGAGAGGAGTGCGGAGCAGGTTGATGGACAGCTGGTGTCCAACATGTGGAGATAAATACCAGGTCTGCTGATACACAGACAGACACACGGTTTTGGAGACTGGATGAGCTTGTTGTGCCCACAGGAAGGTGGGTTTTTAGAGGATCGTTCAGGAGGATCGTTCAGGAGAATCGATCAGTGGCTCTCGCAGTGCAGAAAAGGTGTGACCTGTGGGAAGTTATTTGTGTGTCCAACCCTGGCCTGGGTTGATAACTCTACCACAGAAGAACGGTCACCTTGGTTATGGTCACAGTCGGTGACTTTAAAGGAAGAGAAGAGGGGAGAGGAAGGTTTGAAACAGAAGAAACCTAGTGACAATGAGGTCACTGTTTGGACTTTCTCCTCTGTAGCCCGTAAGGGTGAGTTTGAGTTCCATTCGGATAAGAAGGTGTGACTGTCACGTAGTTAATCCACAGGAGTGGGTTCTCTGGTGAGGGGGAAACCTTCGTGATTACCACTTGTGTGTTGCCCTTGTTTGGGTGTGGAAGTTCACTGAAGAAAGGCACCCCTGTGGCAAATCACTGTAGGAGTTACTTTGTATGTCGTGGAACTGGATAAGTGGCTATCACAGTTGAGTGTTTGAGGTAACCTTGTGTGGAATCTACCTGTGTGTGATAATCCTGGCCGGGGTTGGTAGTTTTACCACTTGAAGACGGTACCTCAGTGATAAGTTACTGTTGGTGATAATTCATACGTGGATTCTGTTTGAGTATCCTGCGGCCACCACTTTGGGATGACCCGTAGCTGAATTTGGGTGTGGTACCACTTGTGTTGAAAGGATATTTGTTGAAGATCACTGTCGGTGATACTTCGTGTGTGGAGTGGAACTACTTCAGAGATAAAACCTACTGTTATTGTTATTTTGGGAATATCGACATAATTGCCTTCTCACAACATATGCCTTTGGATTACAAATCTCTCTCTCTCTGTTTCTCTCTCAAACGTTACTCAGCTAACTACCTCGAACTGAACTGAACTCTCTTCATCATCGTAAGACTATATCCATTCACCCCTAGGTTTGAACGAGCCTAGTTTTGTTCCTATTTCCACACTTATGTACATGTATATCATTGCTAACCTGTGTAATATATCTGCATTTATAGTACTGTAATGCGTAGTGACTAATAAACACTATTAGTTATTAGTAATACCAGACTCCAGAGTGTTTTCCATTTCTGCTGGTTCTTTAACCCATCATGGGGTACATGACAATGGTCTTACACACAGGTATAGTGAGATACAGGGAGCATGCACCAGCGTCACAGGCATGTCAGTACAGACAATATCTAACTGGTGTTTTATATACCTTTACTGCTGAGCTTGAATCTTTCTGCTATTGATATTTATTTAACATTTGAACTATTTCACTCTGTTTTGATTTACATGTGACAAATAAAGCTAATCTCATACTCCTTACAAATAGCAGCGGGAATTGAACCCCATTTGCTGTCACTGTAAAACGTTGTGCAAGCTGCTATGCCCATGCTGCTGCAAGATCTAAGATCTGGTACTAAAAATCTTGCCTTAGTTTGCTATCCCGGAATAAAAATCTGGCATTGTTTTTCCCCTACAGCCATTAAATAGAGATGTTTAACCACTGTTTTACTGCTTGCTTACAGGAGGAAGAGTTGAAGAAGGCTATCCTAGTTGTCTTTGCAAACAAACAGGATATGGAACAAGCAATGACCCCCACAGAAGTGGCCAATGCCCTTGGCCTACCGGCCTTGAAAGATCGGAAATGGCAGATATTCAAGACCTCTGCAACCAAAGACATTGGTTTGTCTGACGCTATGGACTGGTAATTAATTTTGTGCAGCTAATAGTGGTAACCTTAATTTTGTTGGGTAGCATTAACTCAGGATATATAAAACAGTATTGCACAGTACAAACCGTTTGACCCAGAATTATGTTTAATATCATCAGCATATGTCATGAAATTTATTATGTAGCAACAGTTCTGGGAACGGAAGGGTTAATGTATGAGAAGTGCCTGATGGTTCTGGACCTGTACTTGCTGAAGTTTAGAAGAATAAGGGAGATCTCATTGAAATGTATCAAATATTGAAAGACCTGTACAGAGTGGATATGGAGAGGATGTTTCCTAAAGTGGGAGAGTCTAGGACCAGAGGGCACAGCCTCAGAATAGAGGGAGTCCATCTAGAGAAGGAATTACTTTAGCCAGAAGGTGATGTATCTATGGAATTCATTGCCACAGACAGCACTAATAAAGCATACTTCACCTCCTATGACTGAAAGACTCACCAGTCCTGTCTTGGAGGTGAATTGTGAAACTCGTGAGCATTATTGCCGTGTCTGGAAAACATAAAAACTGTAAATTGCAATAACAATTTTTGCACTGCTTATTTTACCTTAACTATTTAATAGTTTGTTTTAATATATACTTTGTTTTTTTCAATGTTTATCATTGTATTGCGGCCATAAATGTAACAAATTTCATGACATATGCCAGTGATATTAAACCAGATTCTGAAATGCATATATATTTATAATTAAATAAGTAGTGCAAAAGCAGAGCAAAAATAAGTGAGTTAGTGTACATGGGTTCAATGTCCATTCAGAAATCTGATGGCAGATGGGAAGAAGCTGTTCCTGAAACATTGAGTATGTGTCTTCAGGCTCCTGTACCACCTACTTGATGGTAGCAATGAGAAGAGGGCCTGTGCTGGTGGGGGGGGGGGTCCTTAATGACAGGTGCTGCCTTTTTGACTCATTGCCTTTTGAAGATGTCCTCAGTGCTGGGGAGGCGAGTGCCCATGATGGAGCTGGCTAAGTTTACTTATTTCTGCAGCTTTTTTCCAGTCCTGTGCAGTGACCCCAGAAGGTTGTGCTGATCTTTTAATCTACTCCAAAATCAATCTAACCCTTCCCTTCCATGTCGCCCTCTGTTTTTCCTTTATTTATGTGTCTACCTAAGTGTCTCAACTGTATCACTGTGGGAGTGGAGAGGAAAAATCTAGACTGATATTCACCCTGTAGCTTCCTTCAATCACTTTAAAATGGTATTAGCCATTTCCGCCCTGGGAAGAAGCCTCTCGCTGTCCACTCCACTCTATCTGTGCCTCTTAATATCTTATACATCTCTATCAAGTCACCCCTCATCCTCCTTCGCTCCAAATGGTGTTATCGATAAGTTTTGAATCCTAGGAATTCCGTCTTGGAGGGCTGTGTTGCTCAGTTTATTGAGTATATTCATTAAACTCTTGGACATCAAAGGAAGGCAATTCAAAATTGCTTACTGTTATTTCCTGTACACAAGTGTAAAGGAGAACAAAATAATTGTTACTCCAGAGCTGATGCAGTACAAAACAAACACAATAAGATAAAGAACACAAAATTGTAAAAAGAAAGAGAAGAAAACACAGTAAGTATAAATATATAAGATTGGTTTATTTATACACTCACTCATTCACTCTGTATGGGGCTATTTACCCATAGCTGGGTATGTGGTTCACGAGCACCAGGACATGTCCACACACTGGTGAGCCTGCATGCTACGTTTGCAGGGGCGAGATTTCCTCTTTGTCCTCTGTAGTTTAGCCTGAGTCTGAAAGGAGTTCAGTTTCTGTATGTTGCCAGTGAGGAGGCACTATCTGAGGCTTCCTGTTGGAGGGGTTTTGTACTGGCAGACTGCTAGTCCCGCGGTTGAAGCTGAAAGTGAGAGCAACAAGCACTACCCACTACACCACCACACTAGACATGTCACAACAACCATTTTGACATGTAGATTGATTGTATGTCTATAAAGTGATGCTAAGCATGGGTGTATAAGGTGTCTGACAGGAAATGATAAAATAGTGGTGGTTAGGGGTGTAGTGGGTCATGGTGTTGATCAACCTTACTGCTTGGGAACAGTAACTGTTCTTTTGAGTCTGGTGGTCCTGCTATGGAAGCTACATAACTTCCTGGATGGGAGTGGGACAAATGGTCCATGAACAGAATAGGTGGGATCCTTCATGATGTTACTGTCTCTTTTCTGGTACCTTTCTGTGTATATGAAGTAGTATTGGGGCACCAGATGGATAACAGAGCAGTCTCAGACTCAATGGCTTACCTCTCTTGTCTGTAGTTGACGGATCTTGGTGTGTAATTGGACCAGAGCTGGCAGACACATTCAGTACCTGCCCTACCTACTTTGTCAGACCACCAGTCTGTATTAATGATGTAACATCTTGGAAGGTCAAGCTTGAAGGCAGAATACAGTGTTAATAGCAGGATTCCTGTTAGTCTAGAGGAACAGAGAGATCTTGAGGATCTATAGAGCCCTCAAAGTTGCTGTGCAGATTGATAGGATTGTTAAGAAGCATATGGTGTGTTGGCCTTCAGTAGTCAGAGGATTGAGTTGAAGAGCAGTGAGGTGATGTTACAGCTCTATAATACTCTGGTTAGACCACATTTAGAATATTGTGCTCAGTTGGTCACCTCATAGGAAGGATGTGGAAGCTTTAGAGAGTTTGCAAAGGACATTTCCAGGATGCAACCTGGACTAGGCAGCATGTCTTAGAAGGATAGGCTGAGCGAGCTAGGACTTCTTTGTCTGGAGTGAAGGAGGTGAAAGATGACAAGATGATCTGAGTGGACAGCCAGAGATGTTTTCCCAGAACAGAAATGGCTGACGAGTGGTATAATATTGAGGTGATTGAAGGGAAGTATCTTCCAAGACAACTACAATCTTGTCGTGGTTTGGAGGCATGCATGCCTCAATATCCCGGAGAGCTTATGCTGACTAGAGTCTTGGTAGAGCACCCATGCCAAACTGATCAAAAGTTACAGGACAGGCTAAGATGGTCCACTGGTCCTCCAGGTTCAGGGGTTCAGCTCAGGGCTAACAATACTGACTGGTAAAAACAAAACTGTTATGGAAACAGCAATGAAGAACCCTTCTTGATCTGAGTGTGACAGTATTCCTGAGTCTCTACCTGGGACTTGCATGATTGACAGAGGTAAAAACTGAGAAAAGGCTACTGACACAATAAGGGAGCCCTGAATGCTACCAACGGCATAATGGGCAGTAGGCGAGTTTGAGGAAGGTATAAAGGGGATGTGTTCTTTACACACAGAATGCTGGGTACATGGACTGAAGGGCCTGTACTGTGCTGTGATATTCTATGTTCTGTCTTCTCATTTGTACCTCCAGCAGTATTTGCAATACAACCACTGGCTTTGTGGATGCTGTCCCATAGCACAATCACAGACAAGAGCAATGAGTGGCAGCTCATTTGCAATCTGTTATGGTGTATTAAATTGGATTTTTTCCCTCTTTTTCAGGTTGGCTGAAGCATTGAAATGTAGACAGTGAAAACCGTCATTGGTTCATTTTGATCCATCACAAGAAATTGCAACAGTCTTGATTTTTACCCCTGCATCTCGAAGTCTTTTAATATGTATAAGGACTACATATTCCATTTATTCTTGTCTTTGTTTTTGATTTAATGTTATATTTATGTGGGGTTTTCATCGCTTGGGTTCACTTTAATGTTTAATTGGTCTCTTAAGGAAAGGGGTGAGGATTTCTGTCAAGGAAAGGGAAGTGTTAAACTTTTGTTTAAATCAGCTCCTGGTTTGCGATTTAATGGAACATTAATACACTAATAAAACATTCCTTCCTTTGGTGATATGTTCTGCAACAACATAACAACTGAAGATTGAAGCTTTGGATATTTATCTCAACAGTCCCTGTGATGGTTTTATTCTCATAAATCCGCAAGTTCTGTGAAGATGTAAAGTTTTTTTTGAGAAACAGAATAAAAACTAAAAACTATTCAGAAAAGTCCACAGAACCAAATAGCATAAAATCTGATTTAATATCACTGTCATATCTTGTGAAATTTGTTTTGTGACAGCAGTACATAATGAAATATTATAAATTGAAATAATAAATATATATAAAAGGTAAGTAGTACAAAAAATAGTGAGATAGTGTACATGGGTTCCTAAAATGTTGAGTGTGAGTTTTCAGGGTCCTGTACCACTTCCTTGATGGTAGCAATGAAAAGGGGGCATGGCTGGGGTGATGGGCATCCTTACTGATGAATGCCCATTTCTTGAGGCGTTGCCTTTTGAAGATGCCCATGATGCCGGGGAGGATAGTGCCTATGCTGGAGCTGGCAGAGTTTACAACTTTCTGCAGCTTTTTCTGATCTTGTGTAATGGCCCCTCCATAACAGATGGTAATGCAACCAGTTAGAATGCTCTCCACAGTACATTTGGAGAAATTTGCGAGAGTCTATCGTGACATACCAAGTCTCCGATATAGCCTCTGATGTGCTTTCTTTGTAATTGCATCAATATGTTTGGCCTAGGATAAATCCTCAGAGATGTTGACTTGAAATTGCTCACTCTTTCCACTGCCGATCCTTTGATGAGGACTGAATTGAATTGACTTTATTTCTTACATCCTTCACATACATGAGGAGTAAAAATCTTTCTGTTACATCTCCATCTAAATGTGCCATGTGCAATAATAGTAATTTAAAATAATTTATAAATAGAACAGTCAGTGTAATATAGAGTACACTCAAATCAGTGTGAATTAATCAGTCTGATGGCCTGTTGGAAGAAGCTGTCCCGGAGCCTGTTGATCCTGGCTTTTATGCTGCGGTACTGCTTCCCGGATGATAGCAGCTGGAATAGATTGTGGTTGGGTTGACTCGGGTCCCCAATGATCCTACGGACCCTTTTTACACACCTGTCCTTGTAAATGTCCTGAATCATGGGAAGCTCACAACTACAGATGTGCTGGGCTGTCCACACCACTCTCTGCAAAGTCTTGTGATTGAGGGAAGTACAGTTCCCATACCAGGTAGTGATGCAGCCAGTCAGGATGTTCTCAATTGTGCCCCTACAGAAAGTTCCTAGGATTTGGGGGCCCACCCCAAACTTCCTCAACCATCTGAGGTGAAAGAGGTGCTGCTGTGCCTTTTTCACCACACAGCTGATGTGTACAGACCATGTGAGGTCCTCAGTGATGTGAATGCAAGGAACTTGAAGCTGATTACCCTCTCAGCCCCAGATCCATTGATGTCAGTAGGGGTTAGCCCATCTCCATTCCTCCTATAATCCACAACCAGCTCCTTTGTTTTTGCAACACTGAGAGAGAGGTTTTTTTCTTGACACCCACTGTGTCAGAGAGATGACTTCTTCCCTGTAGGCCACCTCGTTACTGTTTGAGATAAGGCTAATCAATGCAGTGTCGTCATCAAATTTAATTAGATTGGAGCTGTGGGTGGTGACACAGTCATGGGTATACAGAGAGTAAAGGAGGAGACTCAGTACACAGTCCTGTATTGAGAGTCAGAGGGGTGGAGGTGAGGGAGCCCACTCTTTCCACCTGCCAGTGATCTGACAGGAAGTCCAGGATCCAGCTGTACAAGGCACAGTCAAGGCCGAGGTCTATGAGCTTCTTGTCGAGCCTGGATGGAACTATAGTGTTGAATGCTGAACCATCGTCCAAGAACAGGATTCTCACATAAGCATCCTCCTCCAGCTGTGTAAGGACGGTATGTAGAGCAGTGGCTATTGCGTCATTTGTCGATTTGTGTTCTCTGAGAAAATCTGGTCCAGCAAAAAGCTTTATCTGTAAATCAATTCAAGTTCATATACAAGTGTAATTGTTATTCAACATGCAGATGTATACAGCAAAATGAAACACTTCCTCTGGGGCCAAGGTGCACAGCACAGTACATACAGTCTCACACAGCACACGTCGTTAGGATCCAGCACATACAATCACACAAAAGATTTGCACAAAGGTCCTTGCGTAGCATTAACATGAGTAGGGTGAGACAGAGCAGAGGAGATTTATCAGGATGCTCTCTGGATTAGAGAGCATGTCTTCTGTGGATAGGTTGAGCGAGCCAGGGCTTTTTTTTCTTTGGAGTGGAAGATAATGAGAGGTGACTTGATAGAGGTGTACAAGGTGATAAGAGGCATAAATTGAGTGGGCAGTTCCTTTTTCCCAGGGTGGAAATAGCTAAGACGAGGGCATCAGTTTAAAGTGATTGGTGTGAAGTATAGGGGGATGTCAGAGGTAGGTGTTTACAGAGTGGTGGATGCAGGGAATGTGCTGCTGGAGTGGTGGTAGAGGGAGATACATTAGGGGCATTTAAGAGACTCGTAGATCGGCACATGGATGATAGAAAAAAGGTCTGCGGGATGGAAGAGTTAAATTGATCTTGGGTTAAAAGGTCAGCAGAACATCAAGGGGTGAAGGCCCTGAACTGTACTGTAATACTCTATGTTCTGTTTAAGGTGAATAGCCAGAAATCCAAGGTGATGTGAGGAGGAACTTTTCTGAGCCATCCGCAAGGACAATAAATTGGAGCTTCTTGTCATCTGCTGTAGTCCATGTGTGCATAGGTGCAATGAGAAACTTACTGGCTGCAGAGGCACAACATACACGAGAAATGCATAAATATTAGTGTAACACTTTACAGTGCTAATGATTAGGGTTCAATTCCCACTGCTGTCTGGAAGGAGTTTGTACCTTTTCCCTGTGACTGTGTGGGTTTTCTCCAGCTGCTCTGCTTTCTTGCCAGTCTGAAGAATGGTAAATTGTAGACCTGGAAACATTGGCTGCCCCAGCACATCCTTGGACTGTGTTAGTGATTTTCACAAATGATACATTTCACTGTCCATTTCAGTCTACATCTGAAGATATCTTTTCATGAAAGAACACAATTAGTACAAAAAAAACACAAAATACTGGAGGAGCTCAGCAGGTCAGGCAGCATCTATGGAAATGAAAAACTATATTGTCAGCTGAGACCCTTCTTCAGGACTAGAAAGGAAGGGGGAAGATGCCAGAATAAAAAGATGGGGAAAGAGATCAGCTGAAAAGTGAGGAAGGAATTAATGGGAGAGGAGAGTGAACCACAGGAGGGAGGAATCCAGAGGAGGTGATGGGCAAATGAACAGAGTAGGGAATAGAAGAGGGACTGGTAAAGGAAAAATTATTTTACCAGAAGGAGATCAATATTCATGCTATCAGGTTGGAGAGTAGCAGACAGAATATAAGGTGTTGCTCTTCCTCCCTGAGGGTGGCTGCATCTTGGCACATGGGGAGGTCGTGGACTGACATGTTGGAACAAAATGAGAATCTCAATTAAAGAAGTTGACTAGTGGGAAATTCTGCTTTTAACAGATGAAGTTGAGGTATTCAACCCTGATCCCTCTTGCGCCATGATGAAGCCATCTGGGTAGCCTCCAACCTGATGGCATGAATTTCAATTTCTCCTACTGGTTTTTAAAAAAATGCTCTTCCCCCTTCAAACCTTATATTCCCCACTCTGGCCTCTTGCATCTTATATGCTAATCACCCCCAACAGCACCCCACTCCTTGTACCCTTCTTTCTTCCCTTTCTCCTACAGTCCATTCTCCTCTCCTATCAGAGACCTTCTAGCTATCCTCCCCCCACCTTTTTATTCTGGCAGCTTCTCCCTTTCCAGTCCCACTAAAGGATCTCACCCCTGGAATGTTGACTGCTGGCTTCCACAGATGCTGCCTGACCACCTGAATTCCTCCAGTATTTTGTGTGGGTTACTCTGGATTTCCAGGATGTGCAGAATTTCTTATGTTTTAAAAATAATCCAAGTCCATTGTAGTGCAAGGGGGTCACAGTGTTCTGAGGTAGTGATAAGTTGAAGGACCAACTGGTTGAAGTAGCTGTTCTCGTGAAGGGAAACAGGTTCTAGATGAAAGCTACAAGGCAGCTGATAAACAGAAGAAAAACTGATCATTAGAGGGAGTGGAATGAGCTCGGCCACATGCCTAGCAGAGATGCTGAATCAAGGGAGAGGCAGCAAAACTGGTTTGACTGGTCTCTCCACGAAGCTTTGGTTTGCTGAAAACATTGGGGGTGGGTTACACAACACATCTACATCCCCAGCAAAGCAATAAACACAGGTAGTTAAAGTGGAATGGAAATCTAAGCTGAAAAATGTATTTACATCACATTTCTCAATTATCGGGGTGTGCAGAGCTTTGGCTAGAAAGAAAGTCAGACCGTACCTTCAGTATTGTGAACCGTTTTGGACCCCTTATCAAAGATGTGCTAGCATTGGAGGGTCCAGAGAAGGTTCATAAAAATGATTCTGGGAATGAAAGGGAGGAGCATTATGTGGCTCTGAGTTTAGAAGAATGAGGGAGGATTTCATTGAAACCTATTTAATATTGAAAGTCCCAGACAGAATGGATGTGGAGAGGTTGTTTCCTATAGTGAGTGAGCCTAAGCCCAGAGGGCACAGCATTAGAAGGATGAGCCTTTAAAACAGAGTGGAGGAGGAATCTCTTTAGCCATTTTAGGCTAAATTTAGGAATTCATTGCCACAGACAGCTGTGGAGACCCAGTCATTGATCCTGGTATAGTTAGTATTCTATAGATTTGCTGAGTATGCCCGCAGGGGTTGTATGTGGTGACATATATGTACTCTGGGAATAAAATTATCTTTCAACTTTGAATATTGAAAAGTTTGCATAGAGAGGATGTTTTCTATAGTTGGCGGGGGGAGTCTAGGACCAGAGGGCACAGCCTCAGAATTGAGGATGTCCGTTTAGAACAGAGATTAGGAGGAATTTCTTTAGCCACTCTGTGGAATTCATTGGCACAGACTGAGTGCCGGGTTTTAGATGTTTCAGAAAAGACAGGGAGGGAGGCAAAAGAGGTGGGGGCATGGCACTGTAGATCAGAGATAGTGTCACAGCTGCAGAAAAGGTGGATGTCATGGAGGGATTGTCTACGGAGTCTCTGTGGGTGGAGGTTAGGAAAAGGAAGGGGCCAATAACTACTGCGTGTTTTTTATAGTCTGCCTAATAGTAAAAGGGATATTGAGGAGCAGATAGGGAAACAGATCCTGGAAAGGTGTAATACTGTGATGGGAGATTTTAATTTCCCAAATATCGATTGGCATATTTGTGTAGAGCTCTGTACAGGTACGTTCCAATGAGACAGGGAAGTTATGGTAAGGTACAGGAACTGTGGTGTACAAAGGCTGTAATAAATCTAGTCAAGAAGGAAAAAAGGCTTACAAAAGGTTCAGAGAGCTAGGTAATGTTAGAGATCTAGAAGATTATAAGGCTGCCAGGAAGGAGCTTAAGAAGGAAATTAGGAGAGCCAGAAGGGGCCATGAGAAGGCCTTGGCGGGCAGAATTAAGGAAAACCCCAAGGCATTCTACGAGTATGTGAAGAGCAAGAGGGTAAGACGTGAAAGAATAGGACCTATCAAATGAGACAGTGGGAAAGTGTGTATGGAACCGGAGGAAATAGCAGAGGTACTTAATGAACACTTTACTTCAGTATTAACTATGGAAAAGGATCTTAGTGATTGTAGAGATGACTTGCAGCAGACTGAAAACCTTGAGCATGTAGATATTAAGAAAGAAGATGTGCTGGATCATTTGGAAAGCAACAAGTTGGCTAATTTGCCGGGACCAGACGAAATGTACCCCAGGCTACTGTGGGAGGCGAGGGAGAGGATTGCTGAGCCTCTGGCAATGATCTTTGCATCATCAATGGGGACGGGAGAGGTTACCGAGGACTGGAAGGTTGCGGATCTTGTTCCTTTATTCAAGAAAAGGAGTAGAGATAGCCCAGGAAATTATAGACCAGTGAGTCTTACTTCAGTGGTTGGTAAGTTGATGGAGAAGATCCTGAGAGGCAGGATTTATGAACATTTGGAGAGGTATAATATGATTAGGAGTAGTCAGCATAGCTTTGTAAAGAGCAGGTCATGCCTTACGAGCCTGATTGAATTTTTTGAGGATGTGACTAAACACATTGATGAAGGAAGAGCAGTAGATGTAATGTATATTGATTTCAGCAAGGCATTTGATAAGGTACCCCATGCAAGGATCACTGAGAAAGTAAGGAAGCATGGGATCTATGGGACATTGCTTTGTGGATCCAGAACTGACTTGCCCACAGAAGGCAAAGAGTAGTTGTAGAGGGGTCATATTCTGCATGGAGGTCGGTCACCAGTGGTGTACCTCAGAGATCTGTTCTGGGACCCTTAGTCTTCGTGATTTTTATAAATGACCTGGATGAGGAAGTGGAGGGATGGGTTAGTAAGTTTGCTGATGACACAAAGGTTGGAGGTGTTGTGGAAAGTGTGGAGGGCTGTCAGAGGTTACAGCAGGACATTGATAGGATGCACAACTGGGTTGAGAAGTGGCAGATGGAGTTTAACCCAGATAAGTGTGAAGTGATTCATTTTGGTAGGTAAAATATGATGGCAGAATATAGTATTAATGGTAAGACTCTTGACAGTGTGGAGGATCAGAGGGGTCTTGTGGTCCGAGTCCATAGGACGCTCAAAGTTGCTGCGCAGGTTGACTCTGTGGTTAAGAAGGCGTATGGTGTATTGGCCTTCATCAATCATGGAATTGAATTTAGGAACCAAGAGGTAATGTTGCAGCTATATAGGACCCTGGTCAGATCCCAGTTGGAGTACTGTGTTCAGTTCTGGTCACTTCACTACAGGAAGTATGTGGAAGCCATAGAAAGGGTTCAAAGGAGATTTACAAGGATGTTGCCTGGATTGGGGAGCATGCCTTATGAGAATAGGTTGAATGAACTCAGCCTTTTCTCCTTGGAGCGAAGGAGGATGAGAGGTGACCTGATAGAGGTGTACAAGATGATGAGAGGCATTGATCGTGTGGATAGTCAGAGGCTTTTTCCCAGGGCTGAAATGGTTGCCACAAGAGGACACAGGTTTAAGGTGCTGGGGAGTAGGTACAGAGGAGGTGTCAGAGGTAAGTTTTTTACTCAGAGAGTGGTGAGTGCATGGAATGGGCTGCTGGCAATGGTGGTGGAGGCGGATATGATAGGGTCTTTTAAGAGGCTTTTAGATAGGTACATGGAGCTTAGTAAAATAAAGGGCTATAGGTAAGCCTAGTAATTTCTAAGGTAGGGACGTGTTCGGCACAACTTTGTGGGCCGAAGGACCTGTATTGTTTCTATGTTTCTAGATAGCTGTGGAGACCAAGTCACTGGGTATATTTAAAGTAGAGGTTAATGGGTTCTTAATTAGTAAGGGCATCAAAAGTTACATGGAGAAAGCAGGATAATGGAGTTGAGAGGGATAATAAATCAGCCCTGATGGAATGGCAGTGCAGACTCGATGGTGTTGACCTAATTCTGTTCACGTGTCTTATGGTCTATTTATTAACAGTTTTAAATCTGGGCATTTTCAGAATAGATCAAGGTAAAGTCAATATGAAGGGGAAGTAATGTTTGACAAATTGCTTTGAAGTAACATGCTATGAACAAAGGGGAACTGGAGATCTGATGTGCATTTCTTCAAAAGATATTTGATAAGGTGCCATATAAAGTTATTGCGGAAGGTGGAAGTTCATTATGAAGGAGGTAATAGAGTGGCAGGTGAACGGCAAACTGCAGGTATAATTAGATCTTTGCTTGAAAAATTGGAAACAGGTGTGCGACAGGGAAAAGCGGCACACCTTTTACAATTTTTATTGGTAACTTTGATAAAAAGGAATAGAGCATAGAACAATACAGGCCTTTCAGCCTATTATGTTGTGCCAACCTTCTAACCTACTGCAAGATCAACCTCGCCCTTCCCTCCCACATTGCCCTCCAGTTTTTCTATCATTCATGTACCTAAGAGTTTTTTTTAAATATCCCTGATGTGTCTGCCTCTACCACCACCACTTGCAGTGTGTTCCACACACCCATCACTCTCCGTGATATCCACCCATACTTTCCTCCAATTACCTTAAAATTATGCCCCTCAAATTAGCTATTTCCGCCCACAGAAAATGTCTCTGGCCGTCCACTTGGTCTATGCCTCTGGTCATCATGTACATCTGTATAAAGTCACCTCTTAAGGAACAACGCAAAATGCCTGAGGAATTCAGCCGATCAGGCAGCATCTATAGAAATGAACGGTTTGGGTCGAGACCCTTCTTCACCTCATCCTCCTAAGTATGATTACTTAGTTAGCTGATGGCACAAGAGTAGATACCAAGAAAAGTCTAGTATGAATTTATCAATTTATTCATTGAGCAGTCTTTGTGGTTCTGATTTTAAATCTGCCTTCTGGTCCTAGGCTCTGCACCCAGAAATCCCAGGAGGTACAGACATCATCTGGACGATAACTCAGAACTCATGAAACCCAGGAACACACCATTGAGTTAAAGACTTCATGTTTAGGACCTGGTAATGTATTTTGAGGCCAATTGATGATTTTAAAATAGTTGCCATTCTGGTCAATGGAATTAGCACTTGGATAGGTTAAACCTTATCGTCTTGATGGGCAGATCGGGCTTGTCAGCTGTGGTTGGCAGCTCATCTAGGAGAAGGAAAACTCTGATCTCAAACCTCCGCTGCCTTGTGGCTATATCCACAAATGGGGAAGGCTTTGGGAGTAAATCCCATAGCAGTCCTATGTTGAGTTCAACACTGAATGACAACAGTGACTCCACCCGTGCTAAATTGTATCGATCTCTGCTGTTTCTTTGTGTTGATCAGCTGCATGGAGAGGGGCAGCCTGCTGTTTGGGCAATAGCTTGCTTTGCCATATTGTACTGGTCAGGCTTATGTAGTGGCTGGTAGCTAGAACGCAACATCCATGTTCGACCTCAAACAGCAGAGGCCTCCGAGTTTCATGCAGGTGCACGGCTTATTGGCTAAACACAGGAAATCTCACCGGAAGGTTAACAGACAAATAATAACAGTCACTTGGCAACAGCTCCATTATGTCTGTACTGAGCATCACATACCCACCCATACTAATCATCTGCACAAGTTGATGTACAGGCAGGTGTAATTAAAAACTTGGCAGCAACATCTGCACACAGTAAACTCAAGGAAAACAAATTATACGTAACGTTAACAAGAAAGCACAATTATGAGAATCCATTTCGGTGCAAAATGAAAATAAAAATGGTCATAGTATTGCTGAGCTGAGATAGTGATTAGGGTTGATACACTGGGACAGTGATTAGGGTTGATACACTGGGACAGTGTTTGGGGTTGATACACTGGGACAGTGATTAGGGTTGATACACTGGGACAGTGATTAAGGGTTGATACACTGTGACAGTGTTTGGGGTTGATACACTGGGACAGTGATTAGGGTTGATACACTGGGACAGTGATTACGATTGATACACTGGGACAGTGATTACGGTTGATACACTGGGACAGTGATTAGGGTTGATACACTGGGACAGTGTTTGGGGTTGATACACTGAGACAATGATTACGGTTGATACACTGGGACAGTGATTAAGGGTTGATACACTGTGACAGTGATTACGATTGATACACTGGGACAGTGATTAGGGTTGATACACTGGGACAGTGATTAGGGTTGATACACTGTGACAGTGATTATGATTGATACACTGGGACAGTGATTAGGGTTGATACACTGGGACGGAGATTAGGGTTGATACACTGTGACAGTGATTAGGGTTGATACACTGTGACAGTGATTAGGGTTGATACACTGGGACAGTGTTTGGGGTTGATACACTGAGACAGTGATTACGGTTGATACACTGGGACAGTGATTAGGGTTGATACACTGGGACAGTGATTAGGGTTGATACACTGGGACGGAGATTAGTGTGGTTGGTTCAAGAACCGAACGGTGGAAGTTAAGTTGTTGTTCCTGAGACTCGAGGTGTGGGTACTGTTCCTCCTGCTTGATGGGAGCTGTGAGAAAGTGGCATGGCCCGAATGGTGGGGTCTTTAATGGTGGGTCTCGCATTCTTGAGGCAGCCTCACCTGAGATGCGACCGATTATGGACAGGGTGGTGTACAAAGTTCAAATTAAATATATTATCGAAGTACTTATGTGTCACTATATATAACCCTGATAATCATTTTTCTTGCCGGCATTCACAGTAAATACAAGAAACACAGTAGAATCAGTGAAAGGCTGCACCCAACAGCGGGGTTAACAACCACTGCGAGAAAAACAAACTGTGCAAATGCGAAAAGAAAAGTAAACAGAAATAAAATAATAATAAATAAATACATAAGCAGTAAGTATCGAAAACATGAGGTGAAGAGTCCTTGAAAGTGAGCCCTTAAATTGTGGGAATATTTCAATTTTGGGGTGAATGAACTTATCCACGCTGGTCCGAGCTGATGGAAGTCTCCTGCTATCGTTTTCTGACACTTGGTTCCTGGCCTATTAATATTTTTCAATTCAGATATTTGTGCGAATGTTTGGTGACCGTTGTGGGGGTATCTCCGGCAATGATCGATCTCTGTCCCGTCCAGACTGGGCTAACACTGCCCCCTGCTGGAGCCCAGCTTTAACTGCAGCTCTCTCCATAACTCCAGGGATTTCAACTGGAACGACTCGCATTCCGAATTAGGTTTATTCGAGTTAGGTCTTACGTGACGTGAAAATTGTTGTGTAGTGCCGTGCAAAAATACAAAAAAAAAAACCCATAAAACTGAAAAATGGCATTTGGAATTTAAAGCAGAGAAATGTGAGGTGTTGCATTTGGGAGGGCCAACTAGGGTAGGTCTTATACAGTGAATAGATAGACAGAGAAGTGCGGTAGAACAAAGGGATTTGGGAACCACACCCAAACCATAGCTCTCTTACCCCTCCCATCCATGTACGTATCAAAACTTCTCTTAAATGTTGCAATTGAACCCACATCCACCACTTGTGCTGGCAACTCGTTCCACACCTGTACCACCTTCTGAGTGAAAAAGTTCCCTTTTAAGTTCCTCTTAAACATTTCACCTTTCTTCAAAAGAAGGCTGTGCTGGAATTAGAAAGGGTCCAGAGGAGGTTCACCAGATGACCCCAGGAATGAAAGGGTTAACTTATAAAGAGCTTTTGATGGCTGTTGGCCTGTAGATGCTGGAGTTCAGAAGGATGGCAGGGGTGGGGGGCATCTCATTAAAACCTATCAAACTATTGAAAGGTCTCGATAGAGTGGACATGGAGAGAATGCTTCTTATAGTGGGGAGTCTAGGACCAGAGGGCACTGCTTCAAAATAGAGGGATGTCCATTTAGAAGATAGACCATAGAATAGTACAGCACAGGTCGTTAATAAAAATCACAAAAAGTAGAGGTCCCAGAACCGACAATTGTGGGACACCACTAGTGACAACCCACCAATCCAAATGTACTCCCTCCACCACGACCCTCTGCTTTCTGCAGGCAAGCCAATTCTGAATCCACCTGGCCAAACTTCCCTGGATCCTATGCCTTCTGACTTTCTGAATAAGCCTACCATGTGGAACCTTGTCAAATGCCTTACTAAAATCCATGCAGATCACATCCACTGCACTACCCTCATCTATATGCCTGGTCACCTCCTCAAAGAATTCTAATTAGAACAGAGATGAGGAGGAATTTCTTTAGACAGAGGATGGAGACTCTGTCAAATTCATTGCCACAAATGTTTGTAGAGACCAAGTCACTGGGTACATTTAGGTGGAGATTGATAGATTAGAACCATAGAACATCACAGCACAGTACAGGCCCTTCAGCTGTCCATGTTGTGCCGACCCATATAATCCTTAAAAAAAGTACTAAACCCACACTACCCCATAACCCTCTATTTTTATTTCATCCATGTGCCTGTCCAAGAGGCTCTTAAATACTTCTAATGTTTTAGCCTCCACAACCATCCCTGGCAAGTCATTCCAGGCACTCACAACCCTCTGTGTAGTTAAAAAAACAACAACTTACACCTGATGTCTCCTCTAAACTTCCCTCCCTTAATTTTGTACATATGCCCTCTGGTGTTTGCTATTGGTGCCCTGGGAAACAGGTACTGACTATCCACCCTATCTATGCCTCTCATAATCTTGTAGACCTCTATCAAGTCCCCTCTCATTCTTCTACGCTCCAAAGAGAAAAGTCCCAGCTCTGCTAACCTTGCTTCATATGACTTGTTCTCCAAACCAGGCAACATCCTGGTAAATCTCCTCTGCATCCTCTCCATAGCTTCCACATCCTTCCTATAATGAGGTGACCAGAATTGAACACAATACTCTAAGTGCAGTCTCACCAGAGATTTGTAGAGTTGCAACATGACCTCTTTACTCTTGAACTCAATCCCCCTGTTAATGAAGCCTAGCATCCCATAGGCCTTCTTAACTACCCTACCAACCTGCACAGCGACCTTGAGGGATGTATGGATTTGAACCCCAAGGTCCCTTTGTTCATCCACACTCTTAAGTAATTGACCATTAATCCTGTACTCAGTCTTCTGGTTGGTCCTTCCAAAATGCATCACCTCACACTTGTCTGGATTGAACTCCATCTGCCATTTTTCTGCCCAACTCTGCAGCCTGTCTATATCCTCTTGTAACCTTCGACAACCTGCAGCTCCATCCACAACTCCTCTAATCTTCGTGCCATCCGCAAACTTACTCACCCATCCTTTCGCCTCTACATCCAGGTCATTTATAAAAATCACAAATAGCAGGGGCCTCAGGACAACTCCCTGCAACACTCCACTAGTCACCGACCTCCAGGCAGAATACTTTCCTTCCACAACTACCCTCTGCTTTCTTCCTTTAAGCCATTTTTTATCCAAACAGCCAAGGTTCCACTTATCCCATGCCTCATGACTTTCTGGATGAGTCTCTCATGAGGGACCTTGTCAAATGCCTTTCTAAAGTCCATGTAGACCACATCCACTGCCCTACCCTCTTCAATTTCTTTTGTTACCTCTTCAAAAAACTCAATCAGGCTCGTGAGGCACGATCTTCCCTTCACAAAGCCATGTTGACAATCCACAAATAGACTGTACTTCTCCAAATGGTCGTAGATCCTATCCTTAAGAATCCTTTCCAGTAGTTTGCAGACCACCGATGTAAGACTCACCAGTCTATAGTTCCCAGGTTTCTCCCTATTACCTTTTTTTAAACAAGGGAACTACATTTGCCATTCTCCAGTCCTCTGGCACTTCCCCTGCAGCCAAAGAGGATTCAAAGATCATAGCTAATGCTCCTGTGATCTCTTCTCTCAATTCCCACAACAACCTGGGGTGTATCATATCCGGTCCTGGGGATTTATCAATCTTGATGTTTTTAAGAAGATCCAGCACTACTTCTTCCGTAATCTCCACATTGTCCAGCACACAGGCCTGCTCTATTTCAACCTCACCCTGATCAAGATCCTTTTCACTTGTGAATACTGAAGCAAAGTATTCATTTAGGACCTGCCCAACCTCCTCCACTTCCAGGCACATGTTGCCCTCTTTATCCTTTAGCAGTCCCACCTTCGTTCTCGTCATCCTCCTATTCTTCACATACGCATAGAACGCCTTTGGGTTCTCCTCAATCCTACATGCCAAGGCCTTCTCATGCCCCCTTCAAGCTCTCCTAAGTCCTTTCTTTAGCTCCTTCCTGGCTACCCTATATTTCTCATAAGCCCCTCCTACTTCCTGCTTCTTATATCTAACATATGCTTCCTTTTTCCTCTTGACGAGTTGCCTCACGTGTTTCATCAGCCACGGTTCCCTTTTCCTACCATTTTTTCCTTGCATCAGTGGGACAAACCTATCCTGAACTCAGCCCAAGTGGTCCCTAAACTTCTCCCACATTACTTCTGTGCTTTTCCCTTTGATCATCTATTTCCAATTTACTCTCGCTAGTTCCTGCCTCATCCCTTCAAAGTTAGCCCTTCCCCAGTTAAGCACTTTACCATTTCGTCTGATTTTATCCCTTTCCATAGCTATGCTGAAGCTAAGGGAGATTCTTGATTAACCAAGGTGGCAAAGATTACGAGGAGAAAGCAGGAGAATGGGGGTGAGAGGGATAATAACTGGGCCATGAAAGAATGGCAGAGCAGACTTGATGGGCTGAATGGCCCATTTCTACTCCTATGTCTTATGGTCTATGGTAAATTTCCTCTGCTTAATTGCATCTTTTCTATAGCAGGGTGATCAAATTTGAATGGACATGAACACTACCTCACTGTCTCTGCACTACTTATTTTAATGAATATATAACTATCTATTTCTTTTTGTAACTTGTGTATTTTTTTAATGTTTTGCACTGTCAGCGTATCCAATGATGACAGCAGACCTGCGGGAGAGTTTTCAAAGTGGAAAAGCCACTGCACTGGGGCAGTTCCACTCTCTCCACATTGGAAGTCTGGGTCCGGTGGTAGAAATAGTCGTCACAAACTGGGGTCTTCCATGGTTGCAGAGGATGACCGTGACTTCTTCTGTGCCTTGTCGTGCCCTTCACTCTCCACAGAGCATTACTGAGCCCCTTCCTATCTGTTGGATCTCATCCACCCAGCCTGCTGGAGCTGATGTTGCCTGCTCAGACAGGCATGGCACTGTCTCAACGGGATATGATGCCCGCTGGGTACCCTCCTCCTGGTTTAGCCCGCCTGTCGAAGCAGTGTATTGGGGAGTGGCTGTAAACACCCACTTGGTGAGCTGAGTGTCCAGTGGGAACCAAAGGTGAATGAGCTGCCCTAAGCCCCTTCACCAGAGATGGTACCCCTCCCTGGACACGCCATACACCCCATTACACTGTACTGCTGCTACAAAACATAAATGTCATGACATATGACAGTGATAATAAACCTGATTCTGATTTTCATTTGGTATTTCTTGAGGGTCCTTTCCACAACATGTTTATCCCAATGTTAAGCCCCAAGAGGGCTGAGGAACCTGTCTTTGGCTTTGCATGACTAGTTCTCCTTTCTTACTTATCATGACACATTAGTGAGACCATTCAGCCCATTTGGATCCATGCCAGGCCCCTCCCATTAATCCACCTTCCCCTCTTTATCTCCCTGTACCCCTGCAGCCTTATTCCTGAAGAAGGGTCTCAGCCCGAAACATCGACTGTTTATTCCTTTCCACAGGTGCCTTCTGACCCACTGAGTTCCTTCAGCATTTTGTGTATGTAGCCTTATTCTGTCTTGCTTGCCATATTAACATACTAGTCAGCACAAAGCTATTAGACGGGGGAGATCCAGTGGATGTAGTGTACCTCGATTTTCAGAAGGCATTTGATAAGGTCCCACATAGAAGATTGGTGGGTAAAATCAAAGCTCAGGGCATCGGGGGGAAGGCATTGACATGGATAGAAAACTGGTTGGCAGATAGAAAGCAAAGGGTAGCGGTGAATGGGTGTTTCTTGGAATGGCAGGTGGTGACTAGTGGGGTGCCACAGGGCTTGGTATTGGGACCACAGCTGTTTACCATTTACGTTAACGATCTGGATGAAGGCATAGAAAATAACATCAGCAAATTTGCTGATGATACTAAGCTGGGTGGCAGTGTGACATGTGATGAGGATGTTAGGAGAATTCAGGGTGACTTGGATAGGCTGGGTGAGTGGGCAGATACTTGGCAGATGGTGTTTAATGTGAATAAGTGTGAGGTTATCCACTTTGGGAGTAAGAACAGGAAGGCAGATTATTATCTGAACGGTATAGAGTTGGGTAAGGGAGTATTACAAAGAGATCTCGGAGTCCTTGTTTATCAGTCACTGAAGGTGAATGAGCAAGTGCAGCAGGCAGTGAAGAAGGCTAATGGAATGTTGGCCTTTATTACAAAGGGAATTGAGTACAAGAGCAAGGAAATCCTCTTGCATTTGTACAGAGCCCTGGTGAGACCACACCTGGAGTATTGTGTACAGTTTTGGTCTCCAGGGTTAAGGAAGGACATCCTGGCTGTAGAGGAAGTGCAGCGTAGATTCACGAGGTTAATTCCTGGGATGTCTGGACTGTCTTACGCAGAAAGGTTAGAGAGACTGGGCTTGTACATGCTGGAATTAAGGAGATTGAGAGGGGATCTGATTGAAACATATAAGATTATTAAGGGATTGGACAAGATAGAGGCAGGAAGTATGTTCCAGATGCTGGGAGAGTCCAGTACCAGAGGGCATGGTTTGAGAATAAGGGGTAGGTCATTTAGGACAGAGTTAAGGAAAAGCTTCTTCTCCCAGAGAGTTGTTGGGGTCTGGAATGCACTGCCTCGGAAGGTAGTGGAGACCAATTCTCTGGATGCTTTCAAGAAGGAGCTAGATAGGTATCTTATGGATAGGGGAATCAAGGAATATGGGGACAAGGCAGGAACCGGGTATTGATAGTAGATGATCAGCCATGATCTCAAAATGGCGGTGCAGGCTCAAAGGGCCGAATGGTCTACTTCTGCACCTACTGTCTATTGTCTATTACAGCTCGGGGCTTTCTGAAGTTCAGAGTTCAACTCTGGTGCTGTCTGTAAGGGGTTTGTACATTCTCCCATGACCGCGGGAGTTTCCGCTGGGTGCTCTGGTTTCCTCCCACAGTCCAAAGATGTACATGTTGGTAGTTATTGTAAATTGTCCGGTGATTAGACTCAGGTTAATTCTGGGAGAATCAGAATCAGGTTTAATATTGCCGGTATATGTTGTGATGTTTGTTGTCTTGTGGCAGCAGTGCATTGCAATGAATAATAATAAAAACTGTTAATTACAATAAGATGTATATGTAAAAATTTTTTTTAAATAAATTAGTGCAAAAGAGAAGAAAAAAGTAGTGGGGTAGTGTTAATTGGTTCAATGTCCATTCAGAAATCTGATGGCAGAGGGGAGAAGTCGTCCCTGAAATGTGTGTTGCTGAGTGTAGGTGTGTTGCTGGGTAGGTGGGCCTGTTCCGCACTGTATCTCTAAATAAGAAAATCACCCCTCATTTTGTACCATCTACCTACACTAGAGGTAATGCTGATTCACCTAGCTGTACATGTTGGTGGTGTGGGAGGGTCCCGCCCTGTCACAGGGCAAACAGGAAGTACCTGAGCTCTGGATCGATGCCAGCTCTCCACTAACACTTGTATCATTTTACTCTGAGGTTTATTGTTTTATGAGGGAGGTGGGATGCAGGTTCTTCTCTGATGTGGTTTATATGAACTCAATTTGTCTTCTGTCAGAAACAAACATTCCCTGATTGTACACAGGGCAGCTGCAATATATATCCATACTTTGAACTCTACACTACTAATAATTAACAGATAACTTCCCACATTATAACACACAGGGATTGGTGAAGGAACAGGTCAGGGAGTATCCATGGAAATGAATAAACAGTCGATGTTTTGGGCCGAGACCCTTTATCAGGACTGGAAAGGAAGGAGGAAGATGGCAGAATAAGGTGGGGGAGGGGAAGCTGGCAGGCGAGAGGGGAGATCAGGTGAGGGGGTGGACGGGGGGATAGTGAAGTGAGAATCTGGGAGGTGATTGGTGGAAAAGGTAAAGGGCTGAAGAAGGAGGAACCTGATAGGAGAGGAGAGAGGACCATGGAAGTAAGGGCAAGAAGTGGGGCACCAGGGAGAAGTGAATAGAAAAGAAGAGATAAGAGGGGAGCCAGAATAGGAATATTCTTCTTTTCAACAAGGTTTATTGTGTGCACTTCAGTGAAATACTAGGTTTACACAATCACTATGGTCACAGTCTGCTCACTGTCCTGGAAGTGTTAACAAGGGCTTCATAGAACACAGAACATGCAACACAGAATGTACAACACACTGTAGAACGTACAACATAAAACCAAGCACAGCAAAGAACAGGAACAGGCCCTTCGGCCACAATGTTGTACCACACCAATTAAATTAGAAATCAAATGGCCAACTAAACTAATCTCTTCCCTATACAATGGCCATACTTACTGTCCATTATATTACGTTGGCGTTTAGGGCGGCAAAGAAGGGGTCTTTATCATGCCAATAGTTTCCTCTCGGTTTTCACTCCTGTCAGCCATGCAAGTCCCGGGTGGAGACTCAGGAATACTGTCACACTTGGATGTAGAAGGATGTTTCATTGCTGTTTCAATAACAATTTTGTTTTACCAGTCAGGGTTGTTAGCCCTGAGCTGAACCCCAGAACCTGGAGGAGTGATAGATCGCTCTTAGTCTGTCCTCTACCCTTTGACCTGTTTGGCATGGGTGACCCTACCAAGAGCCAAAGCATAAAGCCCAGACTCCAGCCACCATAGCTCTCCAGATCATTAAGGCACACAAACCTGCTAACCATGACAAGGTTGTGGTCCTCTTGAAGGGCACAATGTCCATATCCTTCCATTTTCCTCACATTCACGAGCCTATCTAAACGTCTGTAAAAAATGCCGAATGTATCTGCCTCCACCACCCCAGGCAGCGCAAACCAGACACCCACCACTCTGTGTAAAGACACTTTCCCCCACATCTCCTTTGAAATGATCCTCTCTCACCTTAAGTGCATGCACTCTGGTATTAGACATTTCAACCTTTGGAAAAAGATACTGTCTGTCTACTCCATCTGCCTTTGTATAATCAGCATCAAAGATTCAGAGGAGAGGAACTGAGCTGGGTGGGAAACCAGTTGTGACATTGCTAGGAGTCAGCTGAAGAAATTTGGCAATTGGAAATGACAAATTAACGCTTTAAGTCCTAGATAGAGTGGACACGGAGAGGATGTTTCCTATAGTGGGAGAGTGTAGAACCAGACAGCGCAGCCTTGGAAGAGAAGGATGTCGCTTTAGAACAGAGATCAGGAGGAATTTCTTTACTGAGATGGCTGAGGAGGCCAGTCATTAGATAAACTTAGACTGGATTTTGATAGATTCTTGATTAGTAAAGGCAACAAAGTGAAGAGGCAGGAGAATGGGGTTGACAGGGATGATAAATCAACCATGATTAGATAATGTCACAGATTCGATGGGCTGAATGGCCTACTTCTGCTCCCATGTTTTGTAGTTTTATGAACAAACAGCAATACAAGTTGTTTTTGCAAATGATAAACTTGTCAGCGTTGGAGGAACCCACGGGTCGAGCAGTGTTTGCTGTTGGGGGACGTGGAGAAGGAACTGTTGACATCTTGGTTTGAAATCCTACATCAGGCCTTATGTAGTGGGATTTCAGCTCAAAACATGGACAATTCCTTTCCTCCCAGAGATGCTCTTCCATCTGTTGAGTTCCTCCAGCAGATTGCTTGTTGCGCTGGATTCCAGAAGCTGCCACACCTTCTCCAGTTTCAGTAAGTAAGCCTGAACTTCAACATAAATCGAAGTATTGAGTACAGGAGTTGGGATGTTATGTTGCAATTGGTAAGGCCAACTTTGGAGTATTATGTGTAGTTCTGGTCACCTGCCTACAGGAACGCTATAGATAAGATTGAAAAAGTACAGAAACAATTTACAAGATGTTGCTGGGACTTGAGGACCTGAGTTATAGGGAAAGTTCAGTAGGTTAGGACTTTATTCTCTGGAGTGCAGGAGGATGAGGGGAGATCTTAGAGAGAAATATAGAGTTATGAGGGGCATAGATAGAGTGAATGCTTGCAGACTTTCCCCATTAAGGTTGGGTAGGAAGGAGTGTTGTCACAGACATTATAAAAAAACAGACGTAGAATAACATGTCTCCACAAAATAATTCAGATTCTTCCTCAACCAGAAGCCCTGGAGGAACCATACGATCCACAATCTGCTGAAGGCAAGATCAGAGTGAATCAAGTCTGACGACCAAGGAGGTTTCAAGAGGTTCAGGTATGCTTTCTGGAAAGCCATCTCACGGGCAGAGTGGCAGGTCGGGACTAAACCTGAATGAATGAAGGATGCTGGGCAGCTGCGGCAGGGCTGAATACCATCACCTCTTATGAAGTTAAATCAGGCAACACAGGTGACAACAGGGTTGCACTCCCAGATGAGCTGAATATCTTCTCTGCTCACTTTGACCAACCAAACATGGAGCAGCCTTCATGAACTCCCACAGTCCCTGATAACCCTGCACTTTCCATCTCTGAGGCTGAACCCACAGAAAGCATCCGGCCCAGCTGGGGTACTAAAGACCTGAGAAACCCTCAGGTTCTGTCGGCTGTGTAAGTCTAGGGAAGACAATCTCTCACCCTGTCAAACTTGTGAGACTGAGGTCTAAGCTCACCCGAGACCCCGTTTGTGTGGATGCTGTGTGATGTATTACCCTGTTACAAATCAGTACCACAAAATAGCAGACAGTACACCACATACAAATAAACGATTTGGATTTATAATTCTCAATTTGACTAAAGGGTTAGTAAAGAAGAAGGAAAGGGCCCATTTCAATGAAGCAGTGAACGGTGCACAAGTTGGAGCTCACGGTTTCCCCTCTGCTGATCTTTCATCGATTTCCCCGGGCTTCGTCAACTCCCAGCCCCATTCCCAGTCCACTCCTACAACCTCTCCTCTCCGCCGTCTTCTCTCTCCATCTCCCGCCAAACAAAAGACTCAGATCACCTCGGTGTCAGGCACACGGCACGAAAACACCCTCCCCTCGCTGGACAGCTCACATTATCTCTAACCATAACCCAAACACTGAACGACCATTACATTGGCAGTGAAACCTTTCCCAGGGGGTTACACCTGTGCTGATTAACTGCTTCAAGTCAGCTTCAATTACACCAGTACCTAGGAAGAATGGGGTAACCTGTCTTAATGGCTGTCATCCAGTAGCACTTACATCCACTGTGATGAAGTGTTTTGTGAGACTGGTGATGAAACAAATCAACTGCTGCCTGAGAGGCAATTTGGATCCACTCCAAGTTGCCTACCAGCACAAGTGGTTCAGATTGGCAACAACATCTCCTCCACAATCTCTGTCTGCACTGGTGCACAAGGCTGTGTGTTTAGCCCCCTGCTCTCCTCACTTTACACTTATGATTATGTGACTAAATGTAATTCCAATGCCATATTCAAGTTTGCTGATGACGCTGTCATTGGCCAAATCGAAAGGGGTGATGAATCAGCATGCTGGAGGGAGATTGAAATCTGCCCAAATGGTGCCACAACAACAACCTCTCACGCAACGTCAGCAAGTCCAAGGATCTAATTATTGACTTCAGGAGGAGGAAACCAGAAGTCCGTGAGCCGGTCCTCATCGAGGGGTCAGAGGTGAAGGTCAGCAACTTTAAATTCCTCCGTGGTATCATTTCAGAGGACCTGTCCTAGGCCCAGCAGGTAAGTGCAATTACAAAGAAAGCATGGTAGAACGTTTACTTCCTTAGTTTGCAAAGATTCAGCATGACATCTAAAACTTTGATAAACTTCTATATATGTGTGGTGGAGAGTATATCATGACTTGGTATGGAAACACTAATACCCTACAATCCTACGTAGTGGCTACGGTCCAGTCCATCACGGGTAAAGCCAACTCAACCACTGAGCACATCTACATGAAACACTATCACAGGAAAGCAGCATCCATCATCAGGGACCCCCACCACCCAGGACATGCTCTCTTCTCACTGCTGCCATCAGGAAGAAGGTACAGCACCCTCAGGACTCACACCACCAGGTTCAGAAGCAGTTATTACCTCTCAACCATTAGGCTTTTGAACAAGGGGCAATAACTTTACTCAAATTCACCTGCCCCAACTCTGAACTGTTCCCACAACCTGTGGACTTAATTTCAAGAACTCTTCATCTCATGTTCTCAATATTTATTACTTATTTATCTATTTTTTCTCGTATTTCCATAGTTCATTGTTCTGGTTGTTCTGTAGACTGGTTGTCTACCCTGGTCAGAGTGGGCTTTCACTGGTTTTAATATAGTGCTTGTATTAAATGTGAATGCCCACAAGAAAATGAATCTCAACAAGAGTTGTATATGGCGACATACATGTACTTCGATAATAAATTTACTTTGAACTAGTGCAGTGGACCCCAACCTTTTTTATGCCATAGGCCAACAGCATTAAGCAAGGGGTTGTGGACCTCAGGTTGGGAACCTGTGAACTGGAGGTTCACCCGTGGGTTAAAGGTGAAAGGTGAAATATTTAAGGGGAATCTGAGGGGGAAATTCCACCCTCGGAGGGTGATAAGAGTATGGAATGAGCTGCCAGTGTAAGTGGTGGATGTGGGTTTGATTTAAGTTAAGTTTGGGTAGGTATATGGATGGGAGGGGTGTGGAGGGCTCAGGTCCAGCTGCAGGTCAATTGGACTAAGCAGAACAACAGGTCAGACTACGTCGGCTGAAGGGCCTGTTTCTATGCTGTATTTTTCTATGGTTCTTATTAAATAAAAGGTTGTAGCTATACAGATCACTGAAATCTTCCGAGTTAGACTTGTCAGCAGCTGGAGGAACTCATCAGCAGCAACTGTGGAGGGAAGCAGACGGTGAATGTTCCGTTCTGGGAGGTGCATGTCGTCGTAAAACTCCGAAAGGGACGTGAATATGAAAATTAGCCAAATGAATTAAACCACCAAAAAAAGTTAGAAAACTGCTTTACTGCACTTGTTTAAAAAAAATTTACATTTCAATACATAATATTCTAAAGGCACATAAGATAAAGTTACCCATAGAAACAGAACGTAAGATCAAGAAGGATCTTTGGTATCTTTTTAAATACACAATACCACATGATATCTCCGTGTGGCAATGCCAAACTGCAGTGTGGCATTTAGCTAACTGAGACCAGAGCACAGACAGTCAGCAGCACCTTGTAATCCCTACATACTGATACGGTCCGCTCTCCTACACAGTAAAGAGAACTATTGAAATCCAAAGGCCCTGGGGACTAAGAGTAGGAAAGCCAGAAATTTCTGCCCAGCCCTCTTATGATCACTGCAGCGAGTATTTCACTGAAGGTGAAGTCAGCTCTGGTAGTGAACAGAATTGGCAGTGAGGAATCTTGCCTTTTGCTTCTGCATATCGGTTGTTGGTCCATCATGTGTGTGTGGTCTTTCATTGTTTCTATTGTGTTTCTTAGTATTTACTGTGAATTCCTACAAGAAAATGAACCTCGGGGTTGTATGTGGTGTACTTTGATAATAAATTTACTCTGAACTGTACTGGTGCTTGAACCCCTGGATGTGATCACAGAAGAACCAACCTGAATCCTTAACAAGCACGCTGGGGATGAGACCTACTTCGCGAGCACCAATTTAGAATGATCCAAAGGTCCACCTCTATGTAGATACTGCAAGTCTTTAGCAGAAACAAGAACGTGTAGACGCCATTCTGTGCACCGCAGGATGCCATGAGCTGCAGTTTGTTACAGACCTGACCTTCTACGTAAACATGACCTTGCTTCAGCCCAGTATACAAAGGAGAACGGTCTGGCCTGTCCTTGAGTGATTCCATAGAACCTTTCATATCTGCTGAGACTGTAGAAAGGACCTTGGTTCAGTCTCACACCTGGTACACTCAATTTCAAAACAAATAATTGTTTCGGATTTTTTTTGCATTTGCACATCGGTTGTTTGTCGGTCTTGTGTGTGGCTTTTCATTGGCGCTACTGCGTTTCCTTGTATTTACTGTGAATGCCTGCAAGAGAGTGAATCTCAGGGTTGCATATGGTCACATACAAGTACTTTGATAATAAATTTTACTTTGAACTTTGAAATCCCTGTCTGTGCGGCATTCCCTCTGTACTGCACCGGAGCGTCAGCCTGCGTTGCCTTCGAGTGGTACTCAAGTTCACGTGATTCTGACTCGTCGGTGAGCATGTAACCCTAACAACCACCCGGTTCCCCCAGCCAGCTTCGAATGCCCTGGGATGGGCCAATGACACCTGCCCCTTAAAGATGAAAGATTATTTGTGACATGAACGGTACATGAAAACATTGACGTAAATGCGTCATTTGCATCAATGACCAACACAGCGTAAGGAACGTGCTGGGAGCAGCCTGCGAGTGTTGCTACACTTCCTGTGCTAACATACCATACCCACAGCTTATTAACCCTTACTATTCCGTGCATTGTTTTGGAGCGTGGGAGGAAAGTCCATGTGGTCACAGGGAGAATGCACAGGTAGGGTGAGGGTTGAGCCCTGATCGTTAGAACTGTAAAGTGTTCCACTAGCCACTTTGCTACCATCCTGCCCACCTCTCAGCTCAGAGGCGATGATCTGTAGGTAATGCCATCTCACTCAGCTACACAGAATGGCGACGATGCGACCATTTCACCAGTGCTGAAGCACCAGGCAGAAAGCAAACAGCCAAAACTGCTGTTCTCAGTGCAAAGGGAGAGAATCCAGGAACATTATGGCGTAGACTGGGCCATCACTAGTAAATACATTCTGGTGGCACAGAAACTCCTAATCCAGAGGGATTTTCATCGATTTGGATGTTCTGGATGTGAAGAGGGATCTCTTCAGGAGGGCAAGTGTCAGGTTGCTGTAGATCCCTGGAACATCACCGCACCTTCATAGCTTCTCTGACTTCATGTAGGATGGGATGGTTCCCCGGGCTGTCAGGCCCTCAAATCGTTTGTAGGTATAGTTGATGAAGACCCAGTCCTTAGATTTATAGTCAGATTCAGACTCATTTGGCACTGGAAGAAAAAATAATAAGATTAAAGATTAAAGACTGGTTTTGTTTGTGACAAATAGGCACATGAATGTGAGGAAAATGAAAGAATATGGACACGAAGACAGTAATATGTAGGAGCAGAATTAGCCCATCGAGTCTGCTCCGCCATTCCATCATGGCTGATCCCAGATCCCACTCAACCTCCTACACCTGCCTTCTCGCCATATCCTTTGTTTCCCTGACCAATCAGGAAACGATCAACTTCTGCCTTAAGTACACCCACGGACTTGGCCTCCACCACAGTCTGTGGCAGAGCATTCCACAGATTCACTACTCTGGCTAAAAAAATTCCTCCTTACCTCTGTTCTAAAAGGTCAGCCCTCAATTCCTAGGCAGTGCCCTCCAGTTCTGGATACCCCCATCACAGGAAACATCCTCTCCACATCCACCCTATCTGGTCCTTTCAACATTCAGTGGGTTTCAATGCAATCTCCACCCCCCCCCCCCCACCACCCACCACATTCTTCTAAATTCCAGTGAGTACAGGCCCGAAGCTGCCAAACACTCTTCGTATGTTAACCCCTGCATTCTCAGAATCATCCTCGTGAACCTCCTCTGGACTCTCTCCAATGACGACACATCCTTTCTGAGATATGGGGTCCATGCAGCTGCTGAATCCAAACGAATGACTGAAACCAGTTCAGTTTAGCATGAGTGGTGTCACAGGAGTTGCCAGTCAGCATTGAACTCAGTGTAGGACCGCCTTAGGGACTACAGCTCCAATTTTTTCCCTCGGGGTTTACTACGAATCCTTCCCCGTGAGTGGGTATGGCTGCAAGGCAGCGGAGGTTTGAGATCGGTTTTCTTTTTCCTAGCTGAGCTGACAAGCTCTGTCTGTCCAGAGTGAATGGTTTAAGGTGCCATAGCCCACCTTTGCTCCTTCTCCGGGCAGGTTTTTCTAACTGGAAGGTCGACCATGGAACTAATGAGACATGCAAATGGACACCAGCCTCTGGGGGGCAGGTAATTTCATGTTGCCTTGGGACTGTCTGTACAACAGGTCCTGCAGGGATCTTGTGTACAGAGAATCACATCATCCTGCAAACCCCTGACCAGCAAATCACATCAGAGGCACTAAAGCAGCTCATCAAAGTGCAGACTCATTGCGAACACTGTCCCCAATCAGAAATGGGTAAAATTAAACACATTTCCCATGGAGTCTCATTTCCAAACATGCCGTATATGAAAATAAGATGATAACTGACCAATCTATTTTATCTTTCTCTTCCCCTGTGCAATAACACCATAAGACATTAGGCCATACAGTCGATCGAGTCCGCTCATCATCACAGCTGATTTATTTTCCATTCTCCTGTCTTCTCCCATACCCTTTGATGCCCTAATCAAAAATCTGACTAACCAAGAAGTACAGGTTACACTTGAACCTAAGGTGGACCAATATCTTTGCATGCTGGTTTGCTAAAACTGAATTTGGAAGAGCTATGGGAACCGGAATGATAGGGATGACAATGGGGCAGTTAGTATACAAGTGTATGCAGTGTGTAGTGAGACTGTGAAGAAGGACAGACAGATGATAGGGCAAAATTTCAGACAGTGAGATGAGTTAAATTGTAACGGGACAAAATCAAAAAGGGTGATGATACAGGGCTGAAGTGGTTATATTTGAATGCACACTGTATATGGAATAAGGTAAATGATCTTGCAGCACATCTAGAGATTGGCAGGTATGACATGGGCATCACTGAGTCATGGCTGAAAGAAGATCATAGTTGGGATTCAAGAATACACACTGTATGAAAAGGACAGTAAGTAGATGAAAATATAGGTAAGGGAGCCAAAAATGTCGAAGAGAATACCAAAGCTTTTTTTCAGATATATAAAGAGTAAAAGAGAGGTGATATTGACTGTCAGACCACTGTAAAATGATGTAGGAGGGGTAGCAAAGGGGGACAAAGAATTGACAGGTGAACTTAATAAGTATTTTGCATCAGTCTTCACTGTGAAGACACTAGCAGTATGCCAGTGTCAGGGAGCAGAAATAAGTGTTGTTGCTATTAGGGAGAAGGTGCCTGGGAAACTGAAAGGTCATAAGGTAGATAAATCACTTGGACCAGATGGACTACACCCCAGGGTTCTGAAATCACTAAATTCTAGGATGGTTCCAGAGGACTGGAAAATCGAAAATATCACTCCACTCTTCAAGAAGGGAGGCAGACAGAAGGAAGGAAATTGTAAGTCAGCTAGCATGACTTCAATGGTTGGGAAGACATTGGGCTCCATTATTAAGGATGAGGATTCAGGGTACTTGGAGGCACATGATAAAGTAGGCTGAAGTTAGCATGGGGGAAATCTTGCCTGACAAATCTTTTGGGATTCTTTGAGGAATTAATGTAGGATGGACAAGGAAGAGTCAGTGGAAGTCGATTATTTGGATCTTCAGAAGGCCTTTGAAAAGATGCCGCACATGAAGCTGTTTAACAAGGCAAGATCCTACAGTATTACAGGAATGGATATTAGATCATCTGATTGGCAGGAGGCAAAGAATGGGGAAAAAGGGAGTCTTTTCTGGTTGACTGCCAGTAACAAGTTGTGTTCTGCAGGGGTCAGTATTGAGACTACTACTTTTCACATTATACGTCAATGATTTGGGTGATGGCATTATGGCCAAGTTGCAGATGATACAAAGATAGTTGGAGGGACATGCAGTCTTAAGGATGCAGGGAGTCTGCAGAAAGACTTGGACATATTTGGAGAATGGGCAAAGAAGTGGCAGATGGAATATAGTTTAGGGAAATATATGGTCATGTACTTTGGTAGAAGGAATAAAGATATAAGACTATTTTCAAAGGTGTAAGAAAATTCAAAAATCAGAGGTGCAAAAGGACTTGAGAGTTCTTGTGCAGGATTCCGTGAAAGTTAATTTGCAGGTTGAGTCAGTGGTAAGAAAGACAAATGCAATATTAGCATTCTTTAGAGTATTGTGAGCAGTTCTGGCCCCTTATCTAAGAGAAGTTGTCCTAACATTGGAGCGAGTCCAGAGAAAATTCATGAGAATGATTCCAGGAACAGAAGAGTTAACGTAGAAGAATGAGGGGGGATATCACTGAAAACTACCGTATATTGAAAGGCCTAGGTAAAGTGGATGTGGAGAAGATGTTCCTTAAAGTGAGTGGGTGTAGGACCAGAGGGAACAGCCACAGAACAGAGATGAGGAATTTCTTTCACCAAAGAGTGATGAACTTGTGGAATTCTTTGCCACAGACTGCTGTGGAGGCCAAGTAATTGGGTATAAAGTGGAGGTTAATAACTTCTTGATCAGTCAGGGTGTCAAAGGTTACAGGGAGAAGGCAGGAGAATGGGGTTCAGAGGGTTAATAAATCAGCCAGGACGAAAATGCAGAGCAGACTCAATGGGCTGAATGGCTTAGTATGTTACGCTGTTTATAACAGGCTGTATATGATTATCTGGTTTGATTACAAGATTCTATTGTCATCTTCTCCAATTCAAACAGCAGATAGGTGTATCAGGGACAAATCTGACCAATCTGCCATACCTGGCTGCAAGATACCAGAGTCAGGAAAATCATCAAAATTGGAAGTGTCGTCTATGCTTCTTATCTCGATGGGAATTGCCGCTGGGCGCTCTCTGCCAAACAGAAATACACGGACATCAATGTTCCATTCAAAGTTCAAAATAAATTTATTATCAAAGTACATGTATGTCACCATATTCAACCCTGAGATTCATTTACATGGGCTATGTAGCAAACACACCAAGACCACCAGACTCAAAAACAGTTACTTTCCCCTGATCAACACCTCCACCCACTAACCCACTCCTCCACACCCCCAACCACCACTACTTTATCATTTCCTGTCAGTCGCCTCCCATGTCAGACTCTCCCATGCCCAGTGTCATTTTATGGACATATAACCAATCTATGTATAGAGGCTATCTACTGTATGTATTTATATTTATGGTATTTTTTATGACTGTGTCCTTTATCTTATCGTGCTTGTGCTGCATTGGATCCGGAGTAATAAATATTTCATTTCCTTTGCACCTGTGTATTGGAAATGACATTAAACAATCTTGAATTTTCTTGCAGAAATTTACAGGAAAATAAAGAAATACAATGAAATTTATGAAAAACAGCCAATGTGCAAAAGGAAATAAATTGTGCAAATAATAAAACAAAGTAAGTAAATAATACTGAGTGTCAAGTCCTTGAAAGTGAGTCTATAGGAACAGTTCAGTGATGTGGTGAGTGAACTTATCCACACTGGTTTAAGAGCCAGTGGTTGAGGGGTTACAACTGTTCCTGAACCTGATGGTGTGTGTCCTGAAGCTCCTGCACCTTTTGACCGACGGTAGTATCAAGAAACATCCAAAGACATTGCCACCAAAACAATTTATATGTCTGTGGTTACAATGAGGTAAAAACTGCTCCAAGTGTGGCCTGACAAATGGTTGATAAAGCCTCAGCATTACATCCTTGCTTTTGTATTCAAGTCCTCTTGAAACAAATGCCAACATTACATTTGCCTTCCTTACCACTGACTCAGACTGCAAGTTAATCCTTAAGGAATCCTAGACGGGGACACCAAAGTCTCTTTGCACCTGAATTTGTTCTCCATTTGGAAAACAGACTATGCTTTTATTCCTTCTACCAAAGTGCCTGACCATACACTTCCCTACATTATATGCCATCTTTTGCTCCTTCACCCATTCTCCTCGAGTGTCATAGTATTTTAGCAGACTCCATTCTTCCTCAGACCAGCTACCCCTCCATTTAGCTTGGTATTCTCCACAGACCTGGCCACAAAGCCATCAATTCAGTCATCCAGATCATTGCCATATAACATAAATACAAGCGGTCCCAATACTAATTCTCGCGAATCACCACTAGTTGCTGGCACCCAACCAGAACAGGCCATAAGACCATAATGTACAGGAGCAGAATTAGGCCATTTGGCCCATCATGTCTGCTCTGCCATTTCATCATGGTTAATCCAATTTTCCTCTCAGCTTCAATCTCCTGCCTTCTCCCCTTGTCCCTTCATGCTCTGACTAATCAAGAATCTATCAACCTTTTACTAACACACCCAATGTCTTGGCCTCCACAGCTGTATGTGATAACAAATTCCACAGATTCACCACCATCTGGCTAAAGAAATTACTCCTCACCTCTGTTCTAAAATGATGTTCTCTATGCTGAGGCTGTGTCCTCTGGTCTTAGACTCCACCACCAAAAGGCCCCCTTTAATCCCACACTTTGCCTCCTGCCAGTCAGCCAAACTTCTATCCATGTTGGTATCTTTCCTGTAATACCATGGGTTATTAACCTTGTTAAGCAGCCTCACGGGCAGCAACTTGTCAAAGGCCTTCTGAAAATCTAACAACTGACCAAGTTGTCTACCTGAGCTGGTCCTATTTTCCTACAATTTGCCCACATCTCTCCAAATCTTTCCTGTTGACATATCTTTCCAAGTGTCTTTCAAGTACAGTGGATTCCAGTTAATTGGGCCATCAGTTACTTGGGGCAGCAGCTTATTTGGGACAACTCTTAAGAACAAAAACAAATTGAGAACAGACAGACATACTTTATTGATCCAGAGGGAAATTGGGTTTCGTTACAGCCGCACCAACCAAGAATAGTGAAGAAATATAGCAATATAAAACCATAAATAATTAAATAATAATAAGTTAATCATGCCAAGTGGAAATAAGTACAGGACCAGCCTATTGGCTCAGGGTGTCTGACACTCCGAGGGAGGAGTTGTAAAGTTTGATGGCCACAGGCAGGAGTGACTTCCTATGACGCTCAGTGTTGCATCTCGGTGGAATGAATCTCTGGCTGAATGTACTCCTGTGCCTAACCAGTACATTATGGAGTGGATGGGAATCATTGTCCAAAATGGCATGTAACTTGGACAGCATCCTCTTTTCAGACACCACCGTCAGAGAGTCCAGTTCCACCCCCACAACATCACTGGCCTTACAAATAAGTTTGTTGATTCTGTTGGTGTCTGCTACCCTCAGCTTGCTGCCCCAGCACACAACAGCAAACATGATAGCACTGGCCACCACAGCCTCATAGAACATCCTCAGCATCGTCCGGCAGATGTTAAAGGACCTCAATCTCCTCAGAAAATAGAGTTGGCTCTGACCCTTCTTGTAGACAGCCTCAGTGTTCTTTGACCAGTCCAGTTTATTGTCCATTTGTATCCCCAGGTATTTGTAATCCTCCACCATGTCCACACTGACCCCTTGGATGGAAACAGGGGTCACCAGTGCCTTAACCCTCCTCAGGTTCACCACCAGCTCCTTAGTCTTTTTCACATTAAGCTGCAGATGATTCTGCTCACACCATGTGACAAAGTTTCCCACTGTAGCCCTGTACTCAGCCTCATCTCCCTTACTGATGCATCCAACTATGGCAAAGTCATCAGAAAACTTCTGAAGATGGCAAGACTCTGTGTTGTAGCTGAAGTCTGAGGTGTAGATGGTGAAGAGAAAGGGAGACAGGATAGTCCCCTGTGGAGCCCCAGTGCTGCTGACCGCTCTGTCTGACACACAGTGTTGCAAACGCACGTACCATGGTCTGCCAGTCAGGTAATCAATAATCCATGACACCAGGGAAGCAACCACCTGCATCACTGTCAGCTTCCCAGGATTCCCCTCACTTATTTGGGACACTATGCTGCTTAATTAGGATAGAATACTTTTGCTGAACAGGTTCTAACTAGCGTCAGTCATATTTGCTTGTGTGGCCATTAGGCACTACACCATGCTTAAAGCAAATAGTTTTTAAATAGCGTCATTTGCACGTGTTTGTGTTCAGAAAGCAGTGATTTTTCTCACTGATAGTTAGCAAGAAATGTGAAGTAAGACAATTCAGAACTATTTTGCTCACTGCAATTTCAAGCATTCAGGCTTGGAGATGCCAGAAACGGCCAGGCGTGAAAATGCTTCAACAAGTTAGGTACTACAAAGAATTTGAAGGTATTGACAATCATCTTGAATGTTACAATGAAAATGAAGATTTGGAGAGTGCAATCATTGATAACATTGTTTGAAGACAATCCTTTATCTGATCTCTCCATCAATAGCTATTAGGAACTAATACACAGTTTTATACAACTGTAGCAGTATTGGTAGTGTTCTAATTTCTGCACTTCATTTAAATACATAATTTGTTACTCAGTTAGACAGTCTTTGTCTTTGTTATACCTCTAAACTTCAGCTTATTGGGACAGCCCCTTAACTCAGCCAAAATGTACTGGTCCTGATGTCCCCATTTACAGGAATCCACTGCATTACTATACTGTACCATATTGTGTAAATGACAATAAACCTGAGTTTAGCTTTGAATGTAATACTACTTGGTGGAATCGCTGCTTGTTGTTTAACCCTTCGGGTCCAGGGTGAGATTTTGAAAGTTTGTGAATAAGGAAAATGTTCTACACCCTCTAGTACATCAGCAAAAGGTCATTATCTGCTCCTGTATCTTCTGGTTCACGAGAATGATTCCAGGATGAAAAGATTAACATATGAGGAGTGCTTGATGGCTCTGGGCCTGAACTCACTAGAACTTAGAAGAATGACAGGGGATCTAATTGTAACCTATCGAATATTGAAAGGTCCAGATAGAGTGGATGTGGAGATGATGTTTCCTATAGTGGGTGAGTCTAGGACCAGAGGGCACAGCATCAGAATAGAAGGATTTCCCTTTAAAACAGAGATGAGGAGGAATTTCTTTAGCCAGAGGGTGGTGAATCTGTGGAGGCCAAGTTATTGAGTATATTTAAAGCAGAGGCTAATAGGCTCTTGATCAGTAAGGGTGTCAGAGGTTTCATGGAGAAGGCAGGAGAATGGTGTTAATAGGAATGATAAATTAGCCATAATGGGAAGGCAGAGCAGACTCAATGGGCTGAATGGCCTAATTCTGCTCCTATGTCTTATTTTCTTAATGTCTTCTGGTCCAGGATACTGAGCTACAGTTCCAGGCCCAACATTATCAACTACGCTCAAGAGCATAGCGTTAGTGTAATTCTTTACAGCATTAGCTGTAAGATTTGAGTTCAGTTCCAAGTGCTGTCTGTAAGGAGTTTGTACATTCACCCTGTGACTGCATGGGTTTCCGCCAGGTGCTCCAGTTTCCTCCCAAATTCCAAAGGCGTACACATTAAAGAACAAAGAACAATACAGCACAGTGCAGGCCATTCAGCCCACAATGTTGTGCCAACCCTTAAACCCTCCACCTTAAATTCCTCCATATACCTGTCTAGTAGTCTTTTAAATTTCACTAGTGTATCTGCCTCCACCACTGACTCAGGCAGTGCATTCCACGCACCAACTACTCTCTGAGTAAAAAACCTTCCTCTAATATCCCCCTTGAACTTTCCTCCCCTTACCTTAAAGCCATGTTCTCTTGTATTGAGCAGTGGTGCCCTGGGGAAGAGGCGCTGGCTGTCCACTCTGACTATTCCTCTTAATATCTTGTACACCTCTATCATGTCTCCTCTCATCCTCCTTCTCTCTCCTTCTAGAGTAAGGCCCTAGCTCCCTTGTTAAGGTTAGCAAGTTTGGAAGCACGGCAACATTTGTGAACTACCTCCAGCACATCCTCAGACTGTGTTGGTCATTGACACAAACGACACCTTTCACTGTATGTTTCGATGCACATGTGGCAAATATAGCTCATCTTTCATCTTTATCTTTAAGCACACTTTGTTTCTGTCTTCCTCACCAGATTCTCCTGCTGTTGAGTTTACCTGATGTGTTCCCAGTCTATCCCTTCGAAGAATAGGTGGTTTTTAATTTCGTCCACGCCACCAGCACCAATTCTGTCCCCAGCTCCACAGCAGAACCTGCAAACAGAAAATGAGACAAGATCTGTTGGGCTCAGTTCTTGTAGCAATGCTCCCGGTGAAACTCCCTCTTCATCAGTGAATCCTGAATTAGATTGGGTCAGGCTTTGAGTACCTCCACTCCATCCACCATGAAAGATGGGATTTCCCAATTTCCTCAACTTCCCATTCCAACATGTCAATCCAAGGCCTCCTCTAGGGCCATGATGAGGTCACTCTTAGACTGGAGGAGCAATACCTCATATTTTATTTGGATAGCCTCCAACCCGATAGGATGAAGATTGATTTCTCAAACTCTGGTAATTTCTATCCCACTCCACCTTCTCTCTTCTTCCATTCCTCAGTCTCATTTTTCTCTCATCCTTTCTCTTCTGCTCAGCTGCCTATCACCTCCTTCCGGTGCTCCTCCTCATTCCCTTTCTCTGATAGTCCACTATCCTCTGCTATCAAATTTCTTTCCACATATCACTTCCCAGCTTCTTACTTCATGCCCCCCTTCCCCACCCACCCACCTTCCACTACATCTGGTCTCACTATCCCCTGACAGCTTGTTCTCCTTCCCCTTCCCCCACCTTCTTATTCTGGCTTCTTCCCCCTTCTTTCCAGTCCTGAAGAAGGGTCTTGGCCTGAAATGTCAACTGTTTATTTCCCTCCACAGATGCTGCCTGACCTTCTGAGTTCCTCCAGCATTTTGTGTGTGTTGCTCTGGGACTTCCAGCATCTGCAGATTCTCTTGAGTTTATGAGATAAAGATCACCATGGTTTCCAAAAGACTATAAGGAGCAGAATTAGACCATTCAGCCCATCGAGTCTGCTCCGCCCTTTCATCATGGCTGATCCATTTTTCCTCTCAGCCCCAATCTCCTGCCTTTTCCCAGTATCCCTTCACACCCTGGCGAATCAAGAGTCTATGAAACCTCTGCCTTAAATATACAGAAAGGCTTGACCTCCACAGCTGCCTGAGGCAATCAATTCTACAGATTCACCACTCTCCAGCTAAAGAAATTTCTCCTCCATTTCCTTTCTAAAAGGATGCCCCTCTATTCTGAGCCTGTGTTCTCTGGTCTTAGACTCTCCCACCATAGGAAACATCCTCTCCACATCCACTATCAAGCCCTTTCACCATTTTATGGGTTTCAATGAGGTCACCCCTCATTCTTCTGAATTCTAGTGAATACAGGTCCCGAGCTATCAAACACTCTTCATGTGACAAGCCATTCAATCCTGCAATAATTATTTGTGATTTCAATTTGCCTATCGCCACAATAGGTCAATGGCAGATGCAATCTCAATGGCTCTTCACACGGCTTTAGACCACTTGGACAACACAAACACCTACGTCATTAACTATAGCTCAGCATTTAACACCGTCATTCTCACAATCCTGATTGAGAAGTTGCAGAACCTGGGCCTCTGTACCTCCCTCTACAACTGCATCCTCAACTTCCTAACTGGAAGACCACAGTCTGTGCAGATTGGTGATAACATCTCCTCCTCGCTGATGATAAACACTGGCACACCTCAGGGGTATGTGCTTAGCCCACTGCTCTTTTCTCTGTAAACACATGACCGTGTAGCTAGGCATAGCTCAAATACCACCTACAAATTTGCTGACAATACAACAATTGTTGGTAGAATCTCAGGTGGTGACGAGAGGGCGTACAGGAGTGAGATATGCCAACTAGTGGAGTGGTGCCGCAGCAACAACCTGGCACTCAACAACAGTATGACAAAAGAGCTGATTGTGGACTTCAGGAAGGGTAAGATGAAGGAACACATACCAATCCTCATAGAGGGATCAGAAGTGGAGAGAGTGAGCAGCTTCAAGTTCCTGGGTGTCAAGATCTCTGAGGATCTAACCTGATCCCAACATATCGATGTAGATATAAAGAAGGCAAGATACTGGCTATACTTTATTAGGAGTTTAAAGAGATTTGGCATGTCAACAAATACACTCAAAAACTTCTATAGTTGTACCATGGAGAGCATTCTGACAGGCTGCATCACTGTCTGGTATGGGGGGGGGGGGGGGGGGGGGGGAAGCTACTGAACAGGACTGAAAGATGCTGCAGAGGGATGTAAATTTAGTCGGCTCCATCTTGGATACTAGCCTACAAAGTACATAGGACATCTTCAAGGAGTGGTGTCTCAGAAAGGCAGTGTCCATTATTAAGGACCTCCAGCACCCAGGACATGCCCCTTTCTCACTGTTACCATCAGGGAGGAGGTACAGAAGGCACACATATAGCAATTCAGGAACAGCTTCTTCCCCTCTACCATCCGATTCCTAAATGGACATTGAATCTTTGGACACTACCTCACTTTTTTAAAATATTCAGTATTTCTGTTTCTGCATTTTTTAAAAATCTACTCAATATACATTATTGATTTATTTATTTATTTATTATTCTTATTTTTATTTTATTTATGCTAGATTATATATTGTATTGAACTGCTGCTGCTAAGTTAACAAATTTCATGACACATGCCGGTAATAATAAACCTGATTCTGATTCAGAACCTCCTCTGAACCCTCTCCAGTTTCAGCACATCCTTTCTAAGATATGGGGCCCAAAACTGCTCAGTGTACTCCAAATAAGGCCTCACCAGTGCTTTATAAAATCTCAACAACACATCCTTGCTTTTATATTCTAGTCCTCTTGAAAAGAATGCTAACATTGCATTTGCCGTCCTCACCACCGACTCAACTTGAAAATTAAGGGAATCCTACGCAAGGACTCCCAAGTCCCTTTGCGCTCCTTTTTTTTTGTGTTTTCTCTCCTTTTATAAAATAATCTACCCCTTTGTTTCTTCTACCAAAGAGCATGACCATATATTTCCCAACACAGTATTCCATTTCAACCAAGGCTTAGAACCAAAGGGTGCAAGCTATGAGGGAGGAAGGTGAGTGGACATTTGCAATTGGTAGTCTGCCTACCCCGCCTAGCTGACCATTACCACCTACTGGTGTGATTTTGCCACATGACCTCATTCCAAACACGTCAAAATATAAGAAATGTTGGAAAGCTGAAATAAAGACTCGGCAGACAAGCGGCGTATATGGGGAAGGAACAGAGAACTGTACTGCATGGTACAGACCTTTCAACCTCTTAACCTAATCTAAGATCAAGTTCATGATCATCTGACTGTACATTTATACAGCCAGACGAAACAACGTTCTTCCAGACCCACAAAACATACATCACACACAGCACATAAAACAAAATATTACCATAAATTAGCTAATAAAATATAATTCAAAATGCATGTACTGCACAGCACAGGTAAACAGTAAACAGTTCGCTGTCTGAGTGACAAGACCTTGGTGATGGCAGGGTATTCATTAGTCTCACAGCCTGAGGGAAGAAGCTGTTACCCAGTCTGTCAGTCCTATTCCCGATGCTCCTGTACCTCCTTCCTGACAGTTGTGGGTCAGAGAGATTGTGGGATGGGTAGTAAAGATCCTCCACAATGGTCCAGGTCCTTCCTCTACAATGGTCCTGGTATAAATGTCACAAATGGAGAGCGGGGTGGGGGGGGGGGGGGGGCAGGTGGGGAGGACGACACCAATAATCTCAGTTTTTACTCTCCTCTCCCTCTGCGAAAGCTAATATTTCAGTTTGAAGAACTGTGTAGGAACAGCGTCTGCACGGAGATTCCCCTGACAGTGCAGGACTCCCTCTGGGAGTTTTGGAGCACAACACAATAATACAGCTGTTTCAGTTCAGGGCAGGAGTGAGACTATTAACCTTCGCAGCTCCTCTACTTTGCAGTACAGCGCCAATACGTGGTGACACTTCGCGTGCAGCTAGGAGCTTGAAAACATATTCTAGGAATAGCATCTTCCCCACCGCCGTCAGATTTCTCAATTGACAATGAACCCATGTACACTACCTCACTATATTTTTTGGTATTTAAACTCTCTTTTTGTGCTACTTATTTAATTTAATTAATTTTTAGGATGTATTTCTTAGTGTAATTTATAGCTTTTTCATCATTGTGCACCGCTGCCACAACACAACAAATTTCATGACAAATGCCAGTGGTATTAAACCCAATTCTGATTCTGACAACAATGTTAACCACAAAAGGCTCTGCAGATGCTGGAAATCCAGAGCAACACACACAAAATGCTGGAGGAACTCAGCAGGTCAGGCAGCATCCATGGAGAGGAATAAACAGTCGATGTTTTGGCCTGAGACCTCTCTTCGGGACTGGGAAGGAAGAAGTATAGTCAACGTTTCAGCCCGAGACACTTCGTCAGGACTATACTTCCCAAAACGTCAACTATACTTCTTCCTATAGATGCTGCCTGGCCTGCTGCGTTCCACCAGCACTTTGTGTGTGTTGCTTGAATTTCCAGCATCTGCAGATTTCCTCGTGTTTGCGACAAGCTAGATAGATAGATAGATAGATAGATAGATACTTTATTCATCCCCATGGGGAAATTCAACATTTTTTTCCAATGTCCCATACACTTATTGTAGCAAAACTAATTACAACCAATACTTAACTCAGTAAAAATATGATATGCATCTAAATCACTCTCTCAAAAAGCATTAATAATAGCTTTTAAAAAGTTCTTAAGTAGTTTACTTAAATACATTGAGTCCTTTACTTAAATACATTGAGTCCTAACCCCGGCACTTTAACATATCTTACTCCTGGCGGTTGAATTGTAAAGCCGAATGGCATTGGGGAGTATTGATCTCTTCATCCTGTCTGAGGAGCATTGCATCGATAGCAACCTGTCGCTGAAACTGCTTCTCTGTCTCTGGATGGTGCTATGTAGAGGATGTTCAGGGTTTTCCATAATTGACCGTAGCCTACTCAGCGCCCTTCGCTCTGCTACCGATGTTAAACTCTCCAGTACTTTGCCCACGACAGAGCCCGCCTTCCTTACCAGCTTACTAAGACGTGAGGCGTCCCTCTTCTTAATGCTGCCTCCCCAACACGCCACCACAAAGAAGAGGGCGCTCTCCACAACTGACCTATAGAACATCTTCAGCATCTCACTACAGACATTGAATGACGCCAACCTTCTTAGGAAGTACAGTCGACTCTGTGCCTTCCTGCACAAGGCATCTGTGTTGGCAGTCCAGTCTAGCTTCTTGTCTAACTGTACTCCCAGATACTTGTAGGTCTTAACCTGCTCCACACATTCTCCATTAATGATCACTGGCTCCATATGAGGCCTAGATCTCCTAAAGTCCACCACCATCTCCTTGGTCTTGGTGATATTGAGATGCAGGTAGTTTGAGTTGCACCATATCACAAAGTCCTGTATCAGTTTCCTATACTCCTCCTCCTGTCCATTCCTGACACACCCCACTATGGCCGTGTCATCAGCAAACTTCTGCACATGGCAGGACTCCAAGTTATATTGGAAGTCTGATGTGTACAGGGTGAACAGGACCGGAGAGAGCACGGTCCCCTGCGGCGCTCCTGTGCTGCTGACCACCGTGTCAGACCTACAGTCTCCCAACCGCACATACTGAGGTCTCTCTGTCAAGTAGTCCACTATCCAATCCACCATGTGAGAGTCTACTCCCATCTCCGTTAGTTTGTGCCTTAAGATCTTGGGCTGGATGGTGTTAAAGGCACTAGAGAAGTCCAGGAATGTAATCCTCACAGCACCACTGACCCCATCTAGGTGAGAGAGGGATTTGTGCAGCAAATACGTGATAGCATCCTCCACTCCCACCTTCTCCTTATACGCAAACTGAAGAGGATCCCGGGCGTGCCTGGTTTGTTGCTTCAGAGGTCATAGGTCATATGACCTATAAGGTCATAGGTGAAGCCAGGTGAGTGGGAATGTGGATGGGGGAGAGATGATGAATTGAGAAGTTGGGGGGTGATAGGTGGAAGTGATAAAGGGCTGAAGAAGGAGGAATTCAATGAGAAGAGTGGATCATGGGAGAAAGGAAAGAAGGAGAGGAACTAGAGGGAGGTGGTAGGTAGGTGAGAAGAAAAGGAGTGAGAGGAGAGCCAGAATGGGGAGTGGAAAGAGAGGGAAGCAAAGGGGGAGTTAAGAAATCGATGTACAAATGTGGTCAACAATGTCAACAACTTTTGGGATGAGTTGGCCTGTTGGCTCAACACCTCAACACCAGTTCAGCAAGGGGTAGCAAGGTGGTGTTGCAGTTCAACTAGCTCTATTTCAGTGCCAGTGAGCCAGGTTCAATTCCCGCTACTGTCTGTAAGGAGTTTGTACGTTTTCCATGTGACTGCGTGGGTTTCCTCCCACAGTCCAAAGGCTTATGGGTTAATAGGTTAGTTGGTCACATGGGTGTAATTGGGTGGTACAGACTCATTGGGTCATAAGGGCCTGTTACTGGGCTGTATCTCTAAATGAAATAAATCATTATTTCCAAGTTCTCTGTTCCTCTTCCAGATTACATCACTTCCTCTATGTGGTGTGCGGCATTTCCATTTCAAGTTCAAGTCCATTTCACTTGAGCTGCTCTGGAGATGTCTCTCCTCCCCACCTGCCCCAGTTACCATTCCCACCACTAAGTAATGGGTGTGCAGTTGGCTGAATGGCGGATGAGAATGCATGTACCTGAGAATCAGATCCCTTGATCTCTCAGAGACTGGAAACTCTGGAGGGAATGTCAAAGTTTCCTTCCAGTTCATCACTTTCCGGTAAGTTTCCTGAGGGGTCTCCGAGCAGAAGGGGGGATAGCCTGGAAAATTAGAAAGAACAGCTCCTTCACAAACTAAGCACTTTGGATTACATTTGAAACAGAATCTAGAATCACAGACCTGTATGGGATCAAAACATGCCATCCACACTAACCACTACAATTCAGCAACACTATGGCGTATCACAGCAGCGTAGCAGTCAGTGTAACGCGTTACAGCGCCAGCAATCAGGGTTCAGTTCTCACCACTGTCCATAAGGAGTTCGTATGTGAAGAAGTTGCTGGGACTTGAGGGCCTGGGTTATGGGGAAAGGCTGAATAGGTTAGGACTTTATTCCCCGAACTGTTCTTCACTCAGAGGGTGGAACGAGCTGCCGGCAGAAGTGGTGGATGTGGGTTCCATTTCAACATTTAAAAGAGCTTTGGATCGGATGGGAGAGGTATGGCCCAGGTGCAGATTGATGGGAGTGGGTGGATTAATAGTTCAGCACAGACTAAGTGGGCCAAAGGGCCTGTTTCTATGCTGTAGTACTCTATGAGTTTGTCTGTAAGGAGATTTTATACCCAGTAGGAAAATGGAAAGTACTGCTAAAGCAAGGGTTTAGGATTTTTCAGGTAGGGAACTTTTGCCTGAGACCATGTGGGTTTCCCCAGGTGTTCCAGTTCCCTCCCACATTCCAAAGATGGATGGCTGAGTATGTTGGTGCCAGAAGCTCGGTGACACTTGCAGGCTGCCCCCAGGACAATCCTCGGACCGTTGACACAAACAATGCATTCCACTGATGTACATGTGATAAATAAAACTAATCGTTCAATCTTATAACCGGTCAGTAATTTCCATTGGCTATCGGTGACCACTGAAGCAGATTGGCTGTGAACGTACCTATCAGAGTTTCATACATGATGACGCCCAGCGACCACCAATCACAGAGCTTGTTATATCCATTCTGCATGAACACCTCTGGGGCAATATAATCAGGGGTGCCGACTGTAGAATAAGCCTAGAATATGGAGGCAAAAGTCAGTCATTGGACGGAAATTGCTTCCCAGGTCCAAAGCACAACATTCCCCAGGGAAATTAATGTCCACATCCAGAAATCCCTCAAAGGTACCACGCAAACTGATAGGGTAGTTCCTCCAGGAGGACCACAACCTCATCATGTTTGGAGGCTTGTGTGCCTCAATGACCCAAAATCGGCTGGGATCAGGGGTTTGTGCTTTTACTCTTTGTAGGGTCACTAGTCCCCCAGGTTTGGGGTTCAGCTCAGGGCTAACAACCCTGACTGGTCAAAAATGAAAGAAAATGAAGAATCCTTTTATATCTGCGTGCAAATGTATTCCTGTGTCTCTTTCTGGGGTTTGCATGACTGACAACTTGGTGCCGTACGTAGAGGCAGAAACGAGGACCCTGAACCACACCTGGGGCACAATAGAGAAGATGGCCAAGGACAGACAGAGATGGAGGACCTTCATCACTGCCCTAAACAGCAGCATGAGTAATGGGCAGTAACTGATAGTGTGTATGGTGTGTTGGCCTTCAGTAGTTGGGGGATCATGTTCAGGAGTGTAAGGTAATGTTGCAGCTCTATAAAACTCCGATTAGACCACACTTGGAATTTTGCGTTCAGTTCTAGTCGCCTCATTATAGCTTCAGACAGGGTGCAGAGGAGAATTGCCAGGATGCTGTGTGGATTAGAGAGTATGTCTCAAAAGGACAGGTTGAGCGAGCTAAGGCTTTTCCCTTTGGAGCAAAGGAGAATGAGAGAGGTGACAAGATGATAAGAGGCTTTGACCAAGTGGACAGCCAGAGACTTTTTCCCAGGGCGGAAATAGCTAATACAAGAGAGCGCAATTTCAAGATGATTAGAGGAAAGTATAGAGGGGTTGTCAGATGCAAGTTCCTTACACAGTGAGTGGTGGGTGCATGGAATGCCCTGCCAGGGGTGATGGTAGAGGCATTAGCGACATTTAAGAGACTATTAGATAGGCACATGGATGACAGAAATTGGAGGCTATGAAGGAGGGAAGGGTTCGATTGATCGTGGAGTAGGTTGATTGTGGGCCAAAGGGCCTTACTGTACTGTACTGCTGTATGTTTTTTGCAATGCAGAGACAAACACTTCCCGAGACTGAATTCTTGGAGATGTTGACACCGGCTGACATCTTCCCCGAATGTGCACAGCAAGATCCCAGAAAGAGCAGTTCGATAACTAAGGACCCCTGTCACCCAGGACATGCCCTCTTCTCATTGCTACCATTGGGGAGGAGGTACAGGAGCCCGAAGACACACTGGAACTCAGTGTTTCAGGAACAGATTCTTCCTCTTCACCTTGAGATCTCTGAGCTGTCCATGAACCCATGACCACCACCTCACTACGCCTGCTCTCTTTTCCCTCTGCTTATTTAATTTTTTTAATATACTTCTGGTAATTCACTGTTATTTTATGTATTGCGCTGTACTGCTACCACAAAACAATAACCGGTTCTGAAATTTGTTGTTTTGTGGCAGCTTTACCGTGCAAGATATAAAACATTACTACAAGTTACAATAAGAAATGTTTAAAAAAATGTGGTGAATCTGTGGAATTCATTGTCACAGACGTCTATGGAGGCCAAGTCTTTGGGGATATTTAAAGCAGAGATTCTCGATTAGTAAGAGTGTCAAAGGTTATGGGGAGAAGGCAGGAGAATGGGGTTGAGAGGGATAATAAATCCATCAAGATTAGAATGGTGGAGCAGACTCGATGGGCTGAATGGCTTAACTGTGCTTCTATGTTATGTTCTAAGTAGTGCAAATTAGTGAGGTATTGTTCATGGATTCATGGACCATTCAGACATCTGATGGCAAAGAGGAGTAAGCTGTTCCTGTACCTCCTAGTAGTAATGAGTTGAGGGCATGTCCCAGATGGTGAGGGTCCTTCGTGATGGATGTTGCCTTCTTGAGCCATTGCCTCTTGAAGATGTCCTCAAAGCTGAGAAGCTAGTGATGGAACTGACAGAGTTTACAACTTTCTGCAACTTTTTCTAATCCTGTGCAATGGCCCCTCTGTACCAGACGGTGATGCAAACAGTTAGAGCGCTCTCCACGGTACATCTGTAGAACTTTTCTTGATAGGGACTTGCACACACAGGCTTACAGGAGGGAAGGTTACTGTCCAGTGAGGGACGGGTGATGCTAAGGCAGGGAGTCCACAGTTGCCTGTCCGTGGAAAGGCCCTGAATGAGAAGAGGAAATCTCACCAGCTGTCGTCTGTTCTTCTTCCAAGTCTCTGCCTTTCGTTTCGAGTTCATGTCCTGGAAAGCTGCAGGCAGAGGAGTGATTGAGGTGTGAACTAGTTATTGATGAGCTATGCAGAGGAGGTTACCCATTTATGGGATGGGGTAATCACCAACACCCGGTTGTGGGTGAGGTCATCACCAATACCCGGTTGTGGGTGAGGTCATCACCGATACCCGGTTGTGGGTGAGGTCATCTCCGATACCCCGTTGTGGGGTGAGGTAATCACCAACACCCGGTTGTGGGTGAGGTCATCACTGATACCCCGTTGTGGGGCGAGGTCATCACAGATACCCCATTGTGGGGCGAGGTAATCACAGATACCCCGTTGTGGGGTGAGGTCATCACCGACACCCGGTTGTGGGTGAGGTCATCACCGATACCCAGTTGTGGGGTGAGGTAATCACCGATACCCCGTTGTGGGGTGAGGTCATCACTGATACCCCGTTGTGGGGCGAGGTAATCACCAACACCCGGTTGTGGGTGAGGTCATCACTGATACCCAGTTGTGGGGTGAGGTAATCACCAACACCCGGTTGTGGGTGAGGTCATCACCGATACCCCGTTGTGGGGTGAGGTCATCACTGATACCAAGTTGTGGGTGGGTGAACCACCAATACCCGGTTGTGGGCAGTGTAAGCACAGTAGCCCTAGGGGATGAACTTACTGAAGTTACTGGGTGGGTTTCGGGTGAGGTTACGGTAGAACTCGGTGCGGTGAGCTTTCTTCAACCCCGTACAGAGCCCAAAGTCAGAGAGCTTCACGTGTCCCTGTGACAGAGAGAGACACAAACCAGTCTTCAAAAGCAGTACAGAAACTCCTCACTCCTTCCCCGACCCTCACTGAAACCGTTGTGGCAGTGGGAAGTCACATCAGCAAACGGCTCCGAATACCCTGGTACAAACTACACAATGTCAAAAGGTGGGGAGGGGGGAGAGACAGAAAGGGAGACAGAGAGGGAGGGAGGGAGAAAGAGGGGGAGAGAGAGAGAAAGAACGACACAGACAGAACATAGTGGGAGAGAATGAATGAGTGAGGTGACCATGCTGTCTACATAAACACAGTGTCACACACTGACCCCAAGATATTCAGCTGGGGCAGTCTCTCACTGGCCAGCAGTCTGTGTGCTCCCACAGGGGAGGCAGCGGGAGTGAAGGACAAGCCAGGGAGTGTGAGAAAGATGGACACAGATGGTTCAGGGTTGGACAGCGCCCGTCTGATGCCCCACTATCTGTGGAGTACCGCAGGAGACTGTCTGAGCCGGAGTGGAGGGCAGGGGTTCAATTCACAGTGAGGCGCTGAGGATGTTGGACTGGAATGTGGACACTTGCAGGGAGCAGATGGACCAAATGGTTTGTGTCTTTGCTGGACTGCTGGAGGAGAATTGGCAATGACGTCCATGCCTTTAACACAGAACAGGCTTTTCTGGCCCTTTGAGCTGCCCTGCCTAGCAACTCTAGCCTAATCACAGGACAATTTACAATCTACTAACCGGTACGTCTTTGGACAGTGGGATCACCTGGAGAAAACCCCATGCACACTAGAAGGAACAAACAAACGTGTTCAGAGAGGACACTGGGATTAAACTGTGAACTCCGACACCGTGATGAAATAGCGTCACCCCACTCCACCATGGTGCCCTCTGTAAGCAACTGACAGCCTCAGGGTTTGCCCAATCTGGTGGCCAGTGCTGATAGTCACTTCTTACCAGTGGCCTTGGTGGCTTTTGTAGAAATGTTTTTCTCAGTAACTAGCCTGATCACACCAAGAGCCACAATCTGTTTCACATCACCGACAAAAGCAGCCATGGGAAAGAGGTACGGGAAATGCAACACGTCTGACCACAAGTCCCTACAAAGAGGTGCGAGGACTGCAGAGAGGATCACTGAGATCTCTCTTCCATCCATTAGAGATATTTACCAGGGGTACTGCGTACAGAGGGCCTTTAGCATTGTCAGTGATCCCTTCCACCTGTCCCACAATCTCTTTCACCCTCTACCATCAGGCAGGAGGTACCGTAGCATCAGGACAAGAACTGTCAGGATGGGAAACAGCCCCTTGCCCCAGGCTGTGAGGCTACTATCACTAGACTATTTACTTTTTAAATTGTGACGTAAATGCACCTTATCACTTGTTAATTTATTTGTGGTAATATTACTTTATGTGTTGTGTGTGAGTTATATGTACTGCGTTGTGCATCTTGGTCCAGAGGAACGTTGGTTTGTTTGGTGGTATATATGTGTACGGTTGTATGACAATAAACTGAACTTGAACTTGAAGAGACGGATACTCGGAAAAGCTTTCCACACAGTTAGGGACGGGCACACCTGAAGTTTGAGGCAGGAAGGAGGGTCTCACCCTGCTGTCTAAAAGGAGGTTGTCGGGTTTAATGTCCCTGTGGATGAAGCCCAGTTGGTGGATGGAGTCGATGGCCAGCACCGTCTCCGCGATGTAAAACTGAGTCTCCTCTTCAGACAGCGTGTCCTTCTTCATCAACAACGTCATCATGTCACCTGGGAAAAGGAGGAGAGTTCAGTCACTCAGTCAGTCGACATCTCTTACCCAACACCCACCAAACACAGTGTGCAGTGGGTAGTCACATCAGCTGATGGATCAGGATACCCCAGTACAAAGGCCGAGAGGGGAGAGAGAGGGGGGAGAGACAGAGTGACAGAGGGCAAGGAGAGAGAGTCTGAAGAGAGAGTGGGGAGAAAGAGGGGGACAAAAGCCCCAAGCCCAACCAGAGGAACCTCCTCTTAATCCGACCATCCTAATTGGATGGGACACATTTCTCCATATCTCTTATCTTCAACAGTAACACAAACAATTTGAAAACAGAACGGACTGCTCTTACAGAGCTGCCAAAATGAAATACCTACAGCATAACAGTAGAGATGTGAACCAGGACATTACACTCTCCCCCCACCACAAATAGTCATGTCCTCCTGACTTTGAAATAATTTGCCATCTCTTCATTAATAACATTGTTTTCAAAGGAATTTTGCGATGTCAGAACCTCCAATCCATTTGTAAATGGTGGTGATATATCTCACTGGGGGATAGTCACAACCCTCTGTTCCCCCGGTGTTACACTGGCCGGCCTATCTGGGGGTCTCCTGACTCTTTGAGACCTCCGTATCCCATCATCTACGTCTTCAGTTTCAGACACTCCTTGGGATACTTCTGGTCTACATGTCCCCCTCCAGGGCCTCCCCGTCTATTACTTGTGCCTTCCGGCAACCAGGTTCCTCTGTCACTTGGCTGAGCTCAGCTTCATTTCCAGTTACCTTAGAGCCCAGCGCTCCTTTCTGGTCCAGCTGCAAACCTGCCTGTCCACAGATTGTCCCCCCCCATTTCCACCTGCCTCAGCATGAGAAGGGTTGGGAATCTCTTCCTCATTTAGTGGGGAGTTAGCAAAAGGCAGCATATACACACCCCCATTTCCTCATCCTCCGAATCCGTATCCCATTCAGGGGCGGGGGCCAGTATAATCTTTCCTGCTGCTGATCTTTCAGTCTCTCCACATTGCCACAGAGGCCTCTTACTAGGTGTAGGGTCCAGGTCAGGTTTTGGGTCAACACGCTCCTCTTGTCCCAGAGGTAGAAGGTGGTTACGATGGAGAATCTTGACAGGTCCATTCCTATCCTCTGGTTTCACCCAGTGGTCAGCCAACTTATGCTTCCCAGGTGGCTCCAAATTCTTCATGAGGACTCGATTTCCAGGCATGATTTGGGAGAACCTAACTTTTTGATCATAACTCCTCTTATTTTCTAGCTTCTGCTTGGCAGCCAAGACCTTAGCTAATTTATAAGCCTTTTTCAACTCCCTTCTCATATCAGACACATACTTCAAATAAGTCTTCTCTTTATCAGCCTCACTCATGGGTGTCTGGTAATACCCACTCCTCAAGTCCAGCACGCTGAACCACATCGCACCATTCAGGCAGGCCAGCGTGACCTCGATTCTCGGGACTGTATACTGGTTGGGGACTGTACGCCTATCCAGGGTCCTATAGTCCACCCACATCCATACCTTCCCATTCCTCTTCCTGGCCACCACTACTGGGGACTCGTAAGGGCTTCTGGACTCGGTGATGATCCCAGCTTCCTTCAACTTCCGCAGATGCTGCCGAACGTCCTCCACCTCTGGCAGGTGCCAGTCGCAGCGACCTTTCTCTGAACGGGGTGTCCTCCATCACCCGGATGGTGTGGCGAGAGCTCTTGGAACAACCCACATCAAACTCGTCAGTGGAAAAGACATCTTCCAGCTTCAACATTTTCTCTAACAACCTCCTCTTCCAACCCACAGGTACCAGAGAGTCCCCAAAGTTGAATGACTCGGCAGTCATCTTTCCTCTTTTTGGAGAGAGTTTCTCCCCGGCTTGTCTCACAGGGACACTAGATACTACCATCACCAGGAAGAGGTGCGCCATTGGCATTTCCCGCCTGAGGGTGACCTCCTGCTCCAAGGTGTTCCTGACACTGACTGTCATCCTGTCCACCCATACAACCGAGGATTCTGCAGGTCGGGCCTCACCAGTACCCCAGCAGGTAAGCATGACTCCTCTTCATGGTCTTCCGGAGCGTCCACCAAGAGGCCCTTGGCATCAGGCATTCCTGGAATTCTGGGGTTCCCCATCACTCTCACTACTTCCCCAGGCTGTAACCCGACTGGTTTTGACTGGGTGAACCACACAGTCCCTCGTTTCAGCCCAGTGCAGCCACTCACTTCCTCAAAATCGGCTGGGAACACAGGGAGAATGGACAATGTTTTCAGAAAGCTCTCTCCAACTCTCTCCTTGCAGGATCCCACTAGCCTCCTCACAATCGGAGTATTCATCCCCACAAGAAATGAAGCTTTGTCTCTCTCGACTGGGTTTGGACAAACCAGCACTAATGTATCTGGGACCTCAGCCTCCGAGAACTCCAGCTTCCAACGACAAGTAACCATCGTACGGATAATCATCCGTACTGACCCCAGATCTCTAGCGCACTGAGTGACATCAGTGGTAAATGCGTCAAATACCACTCGTAAAATGAACCGTACAGCAGAGTAACCTGAGAGCCGGTGTCAAGTATGGTTCCGGCATAAATACCCTCAATCTGTAGAAATACACTGGAGCCTTCGGGAATAGGGATTTTGCTTTAGAGTATTCCTTGATATACTGCTGGGAACGTGTTCCCCCGAGATACCAGGCTGCTCCCTCACTGGGTCTCTCCAGGGGCTCACTCTCCGAGGGCTTTCCTGTCGTTCACACTCCTCATTCAAAAAATGTAGGCAGAAAGTTTCTCCCCCTTCTCCTGAAACATGTTCTGAAACCCCATCATAAGCTCCAATGGACTTCCCGTCACACCAAACACCTTTTCTAGTGCTTGCATGTAGGCCGCAGAGGTAACAAGGTGGTTCTGTGTCTTTACAGATCTCACAACGTCAACAGCCAGCCCCCTCAAACTTTCAACCAGTCGCTGTTGTTTTACATCATCAGAGCACTGCCACTCATCCAGCAACTGAGGGGTTTGCTCTGCTCAAGTCTAATACCCCTTTTCCCCTTTAGGGGTGGGCTTCATTCCTGAGAACAGGCTGAGCGTACGATTGCTGGGACTTTGAACCTGGGCATTTTGCCATTTAATTGCCAGGGAGGTAAGGGCCGCTACCAACTCAGAATGCTCACTCCTCACTGGAGGACCTTCTACATCAGACCACTCCTTCCCCTCATTCCACAGAATAGAGAGCAACCTGTCTTTAAAGTTTCTGTCCCCAGCTAAGGGAAACTCGGCTTCCGATTCAGCATGCTCACCCTCACTCCCCTCCTCCTGGAAAGTATGGACAGCCCATGGCCCCCTCTTCTGGAGTCCCAATAGTACCAGTCAGTTCCACTGTCATTACGTCAGTGCTAGTCTGAACTAGAACAAAGTCTTTGCTCGCCATTTTATCAAGCCTCCGCTCCACCCCATGCAACATCCATAACCAAGTATCGTAATCACTTTACCAAACAACAGGTTAACACAGATTTAAACACACAACCCACTGGATCAATGTTCTGATCAATCACACAGTATCCACCGAAATCGATCCTGGGCGAGCCCCCCCACAATGAAACACCCTAGTTTCCATGGCTGTGAGAGTCTAGGGAAGACAACCTGTGGCCCTGCCAAACTCGTGAGACTGAGGTGTGCTCGATCCCAGTTTTTGTGGATGCTGTGTCATTTGCTACCCTGTTACTAATTAATGCCACAAAATAACAGACAGTGCACTACATACAATTAAAGGAATTATATTTATGAATCTTAACTTAACTAAAGGGTTAGTAAAGAATAACTAAAAGAAAAGGGCCCATTCTAATTAAACAGTCAAATGTGCACAAGTTGGAGCTCATCTTGAACTTCTCTGTCTCTCATGCGCTGAGCCCTCGGTCAACGTGAAAGCACACATCACCTTCCGAACGTCGCTCGCAATCCATCTCGAACAAACGGGTCTCCCACCGGATCGTATGCTACGACCGGTTCTCCCCAGTGTCTTCTCTCTTCATCTCCTCTTGAACACAAGCCCCACACCCAACATTAAATATCCAAATATCCGGACCTGACTTGCACTACCTTACTTTCCCTTTTCTATTTTCTAATTATGATTTATAATTTAAATTTTCATTATATTTACTTCAATTTGTACTCCAGGGAGTGCGAAGCACAGAAACAAATATCACTGTGATGATTGTACGCTCTAGTATCAATTGTTTGGTGACAATAAATTAAAGTAGTGTCCCTCACCAGAGAAACCTCCCCTTAATCTGACCATCCTAACTGGATGGCAGACATTTCTCCTCATCTCTTACCTTCAACAGTAACCAAACAAGCATGAAAACAGAACAGACTGCTCTTACAGAGCTGCCAAAATGAAATAAACAGTAAAAACATGAACCAAGGCATTACACTAGCATGGATAAAGGAGTGGCTGACTGGCAGGAGGCAAACAGTGGGAATAAAGAGAGCCTTTTCTGGTTGGTTGGCAGAGACTGGTGGTGCTCCACAGGGGGTCTGTGTTGGGACTGATTCTTTTTACGTTATATGTCAATGATTCGGATGATGGGATTGATGGCTTTGTTGCAGAGTTTGTAGATGATATGAAGACAGATAGAGGGGCAGGTAGTTTTGAGGAAAGAGAGACAGAGACAAGGTGACCAATCTGCAAGTGAACATACTGACCTCCAGGCAGAAACTCCATGATTAGATAGAGGTTCCGCTTGTCTTGGAAGCTGTAGAACATCTTGACCACCCAGGCACTGTCTGCCTCCACGAGGATGTCCCTCTCTGCCCGAATGTGAGCCACCTGCGTTCGATAACAGGCCAGAATTAACCACAGACAGGGGGCTGTCAGATAGAGGAACGTTCAAGCCCCATCCCGTTGTGAAGGTGAGGGAGGTAGGACCACGAGGGTCAGAGTGGAATCCGGCATGGATACAGGTTCTTCAGCACAACTCATCTTTGGGGTCCCCTCAGCTTGTCCCACTTCCCCACATTTAGTCCGTATCTCTCTAGAACTTCCCTATCCTCTGGAACTGTTTCCTCCGGGTGCTCCGGTTTCCTCCCACATTCCAAAGAGCTACAGTTAGTAGGTCAATTGGCTATATGGATGTAATTGGGTGGAGTGGGCTACTTGGGCCAGAAGAACCTGTATCATCCTGTATTTCTAAATGAATAAATTATATTAATTAATTAATTAATTAATTATAAACACGAGAGAATCTTTAGATGCTGAAAAACCAGAAGAACACAGCAGGTCAGGCAGCATCTATGGAAATGAATAAACAGTTGACTTTTTGGACCGAGACCCTTCATCAGGACTGGAAGGGAAGGTGGTGGGGTTGGGGAGAAATGTCAGGATAAAGGGCGGGGGAGAGGAAGGGGGAAGGAGCACAAGCTAGAAGGTGAAACTGGGTGGGGGGGATGAAGTAAGAAGCTGGGAGGTGTTATGTGGAAAAGGTAAAGGACCGAAGAAGAAGGAATTTGATAGGGGAGGAGAGTGGATCATGGGAGAAAGGGAAGGAGGAGGGGCATCGAGGGGAGGTGATGGGTAAATGAGGAAAATGAAATTAATTGCCCAGATTGTGGACACAGTTGTTTTTGACAATCGGCTGCTTACCCACCTGCTCCTTTTCCAACATGTCGGCCTTTCGAAGGATCTTCATGGCGTAAATGTGCCCAGTGTCCTTCTTCTGCACAAGGCGAACCTAAAGACAAAACGTGTGGCAAACAAATTTCATCCCCAGCAGAAAGGATGTGGAAGCTTTAGAGAGGGTCAGCGGAGATTAATCAGGATGCTGCCTGGATGAGAGAGCATGCCTTATGGGGATAGGTTGAGCGAGCCAGAGCTTTTCTCTTTGGAGGGAAGGAGAAAGAGTGGTGACTTGTAGAAGAGTACAGGATGATAAGAGGCACAGGTTGAGTGGACAGCCAGAGACCTTTTCCCAAGGTGGAAATGGCTAATATGAGGGGGCATAATTTTCAGGTGTTTGGAGGAAAGTATACGGATGTCAGGGGTAAGCTCTTTACACAGAGTGGTGGGAGCCTGAAATGTGTTTCTTGGGTGGTGGTAGAGGCAGAAACATTAGGGACATTTGAGACAAACAAGAGAAAATCTGCAGATGCTGGAAATCCACGCAACACACACAAAATGCTTGAGGAACTCAGCAGGCCAGGCAGCATCTCTGGAAAAAAGTAGTCAATGTTCTGGGCTGAGACCCTTCAGCGGGACTCTCTTATCGGCACATGGATGATAGAAAAATGGAGAGCAACATAGGAGGGAAGGGTATGAGTGATCTTAGAGTAGGTTAACAGGTCAGCACAACATTGTGGGCTGAATGGCCTTGTACTATGCTGCAGTGTTCTATATTCAACAAGGTAGGGATTGTGAGCAGCAGGGCACGCCCAGGTCAGGGATGGCACTGACCTCCTCTCCCGGAGACAAGAAGGGGTAAAGAAACCATCCCCAGAGTTGGAGACAGAGGGATCACACAGGTCAGAACAAACTGCTGGGGAAACAGCGTGTTGAGCAGCATCGTGGAGGGAGAGGAACTGTCAGTGTTTCGGATCAGGACTGAGAGTGGACAGGGAGCATGGTCAGTATATAGAGATGGGACAGGAGCTTGAGCTGTGGAGGGGTGAAGGACATAAGAAAATAAGAAATAGGAGCAGGAGTCGGCCATCTGGCCCATTAAGTCTGCTCCGCCATTCAATAAGATTATGGCTGACCTGGCTGTGGACTGAGCTCCACATACCTGCCTTTTCCCCAGATCCCTTAATTCCCTGCCATGCAAACATCTATCTAACTGTGTCATAAATATATTTAATGAGATAGCCGTTACTGCTTCCCCGGGAAGAGAATTCCACTGATTCACTACTCTCTGGGAAAAACAGTTTCTCCTCAACTTCATCCTAAATCTACTCCCCCAGATCTTGAGGCTACATTCCCTTAGTTCTAGTCTCACTTGTCAGTGGAAACAACTTTACTGCCTCTACCTTGTCTATCCCTTTCATGGACTATATCACTCATCTTCAGAATCAACCTGGTGAACCTCCTCTGCACTACCTCAAAAGTCAGTGATTCTTTCCTCAAATCAGGAGATCAGGACAATGGGTAGCTTGAGCCAGGTAGGGGAAGGGAAGGGTTAGAGTTGGGGGATGATAGTTGGAGGCAGTCGAACAAATCAGAGACTGGTGGTGGGAGGGGAGGGTGAAGGTCGAGAGAGAAGTTTTGCATCTTCACCTTCGAGCAGCTCACAAAACTGACAGACCAACCTCTCCAAAGGCGCCTCTTCCAATGACCTTCAGAGACTCAAAGTCATCCAGACCCAGCCTGGTTCTCTTGAGGCGGAGAAATTCTGTCTCCTTCTGGGCGTGCTGTGTCCTTCGCATTTGTTTCTTTTGCAAAGCACAACAGAAAGGGTCACCGTCATTATACCTCGGAGTTTTACACAAGACCCCACTGCAAACTTCCACATTCCACCTCATCCCAAATTCCCACATTCCTCTTTAAAGAATGGAAACGTCTACAGAAAGTGGTGGACACAGCCCAGTCCGTCGCAGGCAAAGCCCTCCCCACTATTGAGGACATTTACATAGAATGCTACCACAAGAAAGCAGCATGCTTCATCAGTGGACCCCACCATCTAGGGCATGCCCTCTTCTTGCTACTGCCATCAGGTAGGAGGTCCCACACCACCAGGTTCAGGAACAGTTTAGTATCTCTCAGCCATCAGGCTCCTGAACCAGTGTGGATAACTTCTCTCACCTCAACAATGAACGGATTCCCAAACCTACAGACTCTTTCAAAGACTCTACAACTCATGCCTGTAGTATTATTTATTTATTTATCTGCATAATTTGCCTTTTTTTTGCACATTGATTGTTTGTCAGTCTTTAAGTATAGTTTTTCATGCATTCTATTGTATTTCTTTTCTTGTAAATGCCTGCAAGGAAATAAATCTCAGGGTGGTGTGTATATATATATATATACATACACACACACATATACATATATGTACTTTGATAATAAATGTACTTTGTCTTTTGAGTTTGACTTTGAGACTCCCAGCCCAAACTCCACAACTGGGTTAAATTTTGTGCATTTACTGCTGGTGCTCCTTAGTTCTGTTGCAAATTGTGAGAATACTTTGACAGGGATACTCCACAGATAGGCAGAACCTCCCACAAATACTCACACCTCAGTGCCATCAATGAGGATGCTACTGTATGGCATTGTATAGAATTTTACTGATCTCCCTCTCAGCACCTATCCCTGCAAATAGAGCAAGTGCTACACCTGCCCTGCACCTGCTCTCTCACCTCAACTCAGGACCCAAACAATTCCTCCAGGTGAGGCATCACTTCCCCTGTGAATCTGTTGGGGTCATTTACTATATCCAGTGTTCCCAAAACAGCCTCTTCTATATTGGTGAGGCCCAACGTAGATTGGGAGATCACTTTAAGTACCTTCCCCCAACAGGCAGGATTTCCCAATGGCCAACTATTTTAATTCCACTGCCCATACCAACATGTTGGTCCACGGCCTCCTCTTCTGCCATGATGAGATCACTCTCAAGCTGGAGCAGCAACATATTCTATTTGGATAGCCTCCAACCTGATGGAGTGAACATTGGTTTCTCCAGCTTTTGATATTTCTCCCTCCCCCCCACCTCCTTACCCTTCTCTCTTCCTCTATTCCCCATTTTCACTCGCCTCTTACACTTTCACTTCTCACTTGCCCATCTCCTCCCTCTGGGTCCCCTCCTTCTTCCCTTTCTGCCATGGTCCACTCTCCTCTCCTATCAGATTCCTTCCTGTCCAGCCCCTTACCTTTTTCACCTATCACCTTCCAGCTTCTTACTTCATCCCCCATTGCCCTCCCACCTGGATTCACTTATCACCTTCTAGCTTGTCCTCCTTCCCCTCCCCACCCCATCTTTCTTATTCTGGCATCTTCCCTCTTCCTTTCCAGTCCTGATAAATTGTCTCAGCCCAAAACATCAATTGTTTATCCCTCTCCATAGATTCTGCCTGACCTGCTGAGTTCCTCCTGCATTTTGTGAACATTACTCTGAATTTCCAGGATCTACAGAATCTCTTGTGTATAGAAGTCCCACTTAGGGCAAAGTGACTCAGCTCTTGATACATTTGTGGTGTGCCATTTTAAGCCTCATTTCAGAACATAGAGCCATGAAAAGTACAGCACAGAAACAGTCCCTTCAGCCCATCTAGTCTGTGCCAAACCCGTTTAAAGCAACAGAAACAGAAAAAGAAGACACAAGAGGCAGCAGGTGCTGGAATCTGGAGCAAAACGAAAACTACTCCGGGAACTCAGTGGGTCAGGCAGCACCTGTGGGGGAAGCTCAGAGCATCAGAGTTCAATTCCAGCACCATCTGTAAGGAATTTGTACATACTCCGAGACTGAATGAGTTTTCTCCCGGTGCTCTGGTTTCCCCACACAGTCCAAAGTTGTACCCATTGGTGGGTTAACTGGTCATTGCAAATTGTCCTGTGATTAAGCTAGGATTAAATCAGTATTTGCTGGCAGTACAGCTTGACGGGGCTTGAAGGGCCTGTTCCACGTTGTATCTCAGTCAATGAATTAAAAAAATGAATCTCAGGTTGTATTTCATGACAAATATGTACCTTGATAATAAAATTTACTTTGAACTTTAAAATAAATAAACACAGTGGGTTGGGCAGCATCTGTTGCGGTAGTGAAAGAATGGTCAACATTTTGGGTGAAGACTCTGCATCAGAACAGATTTGTCAACCACCCCTCTCCCCCAGCTGCTGCTTGACCCACGGAGTTACTCCAGCAGCGTGTTACACCTTTTGAGAGAGAGAGAGAGAAACAACTGACACTCTGATAAATGATCTCCAACTGGAAATGTTGACTGCTTCTCTCCTCACAGGCATTGACTAAACAGCTCAGTGTTTATAGTGTTTTCTGTTACTGTTTCGAATTCCCAGAAACTTTTCTTCAATGTCTTGTATAACTCATGGATAATTTATATTCCGTGTGTTGGCCATACATTCAGGCCTGTGATGTTGCTGCATATTTTTCATCAGGCCTAAAGATTTATAAAGGTTGGTTTTATTTCTCACAGGTACATCGAAACACCCAGTGAAATGTGTCATTAGTGTCAACAACCAACACAGTCTGAGGATGTGGTGGGGGCAGCCCACAAGTGTTGCCACCTTATGCCGCCAACATAGTATGCCCACAACTTACTAACCCTAACTTGTACATCACTGGAATTTGGGAGGAAACCAGATCACCCAGAGGAAACCCACGCAGACGTGGGAATTGAATTCCGATTGCGGATCGTTGGTGCTGTAAAGAGTTAGGCTAGCTAACTCACTGTAGCTGAATATGTGGCAATATCTCCACTTGAGCTGATTTTTGTTTACAATTGCCACGGGTAACTCGCTCTGCTTTTAACCATTACATGCTTGCTTCTATGTGTTAATCCTGAGCTTAGCCAGAGCTTGCCAATGGTACAACTCTTCACTGAGATAAGACCATAAGACACAAGGGCCTATTGAGTCTACTCCACCATTCCATCATGGCTGATTTATTATCCCTCTCAACCCCATTCTCCTGCCTTCACCCTGTAACCACTGACACACTTTAAATAGATCCAATGACTTGTCCTCCTCAGGCTTCTGTGGCAATGAATTCCACAGATTCACCACCATCTGGCTAAAGAAATTCCTCCTCTTCTCTGATCTAAAGGGGTATCTTCTATTCTGAGGCTGTGCTCTCTGGTTCTAGACTCCCCTACTACTGTATAGAAAACACTTTCTCCACATCCACCCTATCTAGGCCAGGATCCCAAACACTTTTATGCCATGGACCAATACCATTTAAGCAGGGAGTCCATGGACCCCAGGTTGGGAAACCCTGATCTAGACCTTTCAATATTCGGGATGTGGGAGGTGTTACAAGAATTCATCTGTTGATCACTTTTTCAACTTGGAACAATCTTACTCCACAGTGAGGCTTGGGGCTCGGTAGACATGACAGGAAGGGGTTCATGGTGAGTGCACACTACCAACAGGTCACTTACGTCCTCATCAGCCAGTCCTTCCTGCTCCATTGCTTTCTCCAATTGCACCTGCCTAGAGAGAAAATTAAACCGGCCTCGTTAATCATTGAACAAATCAGTGAGAGTAGATGGAGGAGCTGGACAGTAATTGGCAAATTAGTTTATTAGTGTTGTCTGTACCAAGATAGGGTGGGAAACCTGATTCTGCACGCCGTCCAAACAGATCATTTCATTACATCAGTGCATTGAGGTAGAATGAGGCAAAACAATCAATCAGAATCAGAGATTTGTTTGGTGGCATCAGTGCAGTTCATAAAAATATATACATTCATATGTACACACATACATATAATACTGTGCAAAAGTCTTAGGTACCCTCGTTTTAAAAAAAATATGGTTTCAGATAGTGTGGCCTCCTGATCTCAACATCGAGTCTCTCTGGGATTACCTGGGGAGACAGAAGCAAGCGGCAGCCAAAGTGTCTGCAGAAGAACTGTGGCAAGTTCTCCAAGATGCACAATCTACCAGCCGATTTTCTTATAGAACTGTACAACAGTGTACCTAAGAGAAATGGTGCAGTTTTAAAGGCAAAGCCTGGTAACACCAAATACTGATCTGATTTAGGTTTTTTTTTTACTGTTCACTGCTCTTTAAAGTATTTTTGGATATTTATAAACTTTTCATGTCGTGAATTTATTGTCTGTTCAGAAATCTGATAGCAGAGGGGGAGAGGCTGTAGCTAAGATGCTGAATGTTTGTCTCCTGTATCTCCTCCCTGATGGTAGAAATAAGAAGAAGTCATCTCCTGGGAGCTCAGGGTCCTTACTGATGGATGCTGCCTTTTCCAGATGCCCTGGATGCTACAGAAGCTAGTGCCCATGATGGAGCTCGGGGAGTTTATATAGCCACATAACAATTACAGCACGGAAACAGGCCATCTCGGCCCTTCCAGTCCGTGCCGAACGCTTACCCTCACCTAGTCCCACCTACCTGCACTCAGCCCATAACCCTCCGTTCCTTTCCTGTCCATATACCTATCCAATTTTACTTTAAATGACAAAAGAGAACTTGCCTCTAGCACTTCTACTGGAAGCTTGTTCCACACAGCTACCACTCTCTGAGTAAAGAAGTTCCCCCTCATGTTACCCCTAAACTTTTGCCCCTTAACTCTCAACTCATGTCCTCTTGTTTGAATCTCCCCTACTCTCAATGGAAAAAGCCTATCCATGTCAACTCTATCTTTCCCCTCATAATTTTAAATATCTCTATCCTCAACCTCAACCTTCTATGCTCCAAAGAATAAATAACTAACTTGTTCAACCTTTCTCTGCAACTTAGGTGCTGAAACCCAGGTAACATTCTAGTAAATCTCCTCTGTACTCTCTCTATTTTGTTGATAACCATGTGCAGAAGTTCGCTGTTGACACGGCCATAGTGGGGTGTGTCAGGAATGGACAGGAGGAAGAGTATAGGAAACTGATACAGGACTTTGTGATATGGTGCAACTCAAACTACCTGCGTCTCAATATTACCAAGACCAAGGAGATGGTGGTGGACTTTAGGAGATCTAGGCCTCATATGGAGCCAGTGATCATTAATGGAGAATGTGTGGAGCAGGTTAAGACCTACAAGTATCTGGGAGTACAGTTAGACGAGAAGCTAGACTGGACTGCCAACACAGATGCCTTGTGCAGGAAGGCACAGAGTCGACTGTACTTCCTTAGAAGGTTGGCGTCATTCAATGTTTGTAGTGAGATGCTGAAGATGTTCTATAGGTCAGTTGTGGAGAGCGCCCTCTTCTTTGTGGTGGCGTGTTGGGGAGGCAGTATTAAGAAGAGGGACGCTTCACGTCTTAATAAGCTGGTAAGGAAGGCGGGCTCTGTTGTGGGCAAAGTACTGGAGAGTATAACATCAGTAGCAGAGCGAAGGGCGCTGAGTAGGCTACGGTCAATTATGGAAAACCCTGAACATCCTCTACATAGCACCATCCAGAGACAGAGAAGCAGTTTCAGCAACAGGTTGCTATCGATGCAATGCTCCTCAGACAGGATGAAGAGATCAATACTCCCCAATGCCATTCGGCTTTACAATTCAACCGCCAGGAGTAAGATATGTTAAAGTGCCGGGGTTAGGACTCAATGTATTTAAGTAAACTATTTAAGAACTTTTTAAAAGCTATTATTAATGCTTTTTGAGAGGGTGATTTTAGATGCATATCATATTTTTACTGAGTTAAGTATTGTATGTAATTAGTTTTGCTACAATAAGTGTATGGGACATTGGAAAAAATGTTGAATTTCCCCATGGGGATGAATAAAGTATCTATCTATCTATCTATCTAATTCGGTGACCAGAACTGTACACAATACTCCAAATTTGGCGTCACCAATGCCTTGTACAATTTTAACATTACATCCCAACTCCTATACTCAATGCTCTGATTTATAAAGGCCAGCATACCAAAAGCTTTCTTCACCACCCCATCCACATGAGATTCCACCTTCAGGGAACTATGCACCATTATTCCTAGATCATTCTGTTCTACTGCATTCTTCAATGCCCTACCATTTACCATGTATGTCCTATTTTGATTAGTCCTACCAAAATGTAGTACCTCACACATATCAGCATTAAACTCCATCTGCCATCGTTCAGCCCACTCTTCTAACTGGCCTAAATCTATGACCCTCTGCAGCAGCCTCTTCTTACCAGAATGCAAAGAAAGTGTTACAGAATTAGGGGAAGGGCAGTGCAGACAGACAAAAAAGTGCAAGATCATAATGAGGAAGATTGTGAGATTCAGAGTCCATTTTATTGTACTAGGGAACTGTTCAATAGTGTTATAACAGCGGGGTATAAGCTGTTCTTGAGCCTGGTGGTATGTGCTTTCAGGTTTTTGTATCTCTGCCTGCTGGAAGAGGGGAGAAGAGAGAATGTCCGGCTTGTGAGGGGTCTTCGATTATGTTGTCTGCATATTATGCACTTGGTGATAGAGCCAGATGCTTGCTGCTTGGTGAGACAGGTCCCATGCACCTCCCGATGTGACAATGGAGACGACACCATCACCATCATGACAAAGGCAGGGAAAGCCCCACTTGGCTGGCTGGCGATCATGGTATCTTGTCACTAGGTAACAGAGTTGCAACCTTTCCGGAAGTTCCTGGATATTCCAGTTACCAGCCGTTTAAGCCGTTTAAGGAGCAGAAGTAGGCCCATGAGTCTGCCTGCCCATTCCATCATAGCTGATTTACTATCCCACTCAACCCTATTCTCCTCCATTTTCCCCATAACCTTTGACCCTGTTATTAATCAACGACATTATTGACCTCCACTTTAAATATACCCAATGACTTGGCCTCCACAGCCATTTGTGGCAATGAATTCCAGATTCATTACCCTCTGATAAAGAAATTCCTCCTCATCTCCATTCTAAATGGATGTTCCTATGTCCTGAGGCTGTGCCCTCTGATCCTAAACTCCACGACAATAGGAAACATCTTCTCCGCATCCACTCTGTCCAGACCTTTCAATACTCGATAAGTTTCAATGAGATCCCCCCTCATTCTTCTAAACCACAGTGATTTATAGGACCAGAGCCATCAAATGCTCCTCATACATTAACCCTTTAATTCCCAGGATCATTCTTGTGACTCTCCTCTGCATCCTCTCCAATGCCAGCTCATCTTTTCTTAGATACAGGGTCCAAAAATACCCCAAAGGTGGTCTGGCCAAAGCCTTATGGAGCTTCATCATTACATCCCTGCTTTGATGGCTTGCTCAACCAAAATCTGACATTGATTCGACGGGCTGAACAGCCCCTTTCCGTGTGATTCCACGATTCCTCATTGTAGAGAGTTGATCACTGTCTGGTACGGAGCCTCCCATGCACAGGATTTACAAAGTGTGCAGAGGCTTGTAGACTAAGCCAGCATAACCCTCCACAACATCAAAAACATCTCCAAGAGCTGGTGCCTCATCCATCATCAGGGACCATCGGGGAGGAGGTACAGGAGCCTGAAGACACACACTCAGTCTTTCAGTGACAGCTTCTCCCCCTCCACTACCAAATTTATGAATAGTCCATGAACCCATATACACTACTGATTTACTCTAATTTTTGCACTGTTTACTCTAGTAATTCCTTTATGTCTTTCTGCACTGCACTGTAAATCATCAAATTCACATTATACAAGTCAGTGAGAAAGAACCTAATTGTGTTTCTGAGAGAAGGAAAGGATTAGAGGGATATTGGCCAAACACGGGCAAAAGGGACAAAATGGGGAATAATCAGTCAACGTTCTGAGCAAGGCCCTACATCGGGGAGATGCCAGAGGTAGTTTCTATTTTTCACATGGAGAGTGATGGGTGCATGGAATGCACTGCCGGGCCTTGGTAGGGTCAAATACATTAAAGATAAAGATTAGCTTTATTTGTCACACGTACATGTAAATATACAGTGAAATGTGTCATTTTTGTGTCAAATCAGAGTGACAGGAGAACAAACTCCTCACAGATCATGGTGGGAATTGAAACCCGATCTTGGAGGTGGTGCTGTAAAGCGTTTTACTAACTGGCACACTACATGCTGCCTCTATGTGGACGATATTAATACGGAGGCCTATGTGGGAGGGAAGGGTTAGATTGGTCTTCAAGTAGGTTAAAAGGTCGGTACAACATCATGGGCCGAAAGGCCTGTACTGAGCTGTAATGTTCTATGTTCTCACTCTCCAAAGGAACGTATGGGGTGTCCGGGGGGGGGTAGCACCTCTGGTGAAAGAGCTTGTCGTGTCCACTCTGAGGCAGCTCACTCACGTTTGGGCCCCACCAGACACTCAGCTCTCACCTGTGGCTCCAAGTAGATGTTTGCAAGTGACAGCAGCCACACCCCAGAACACCACTTCGACAGGCGGGCTAAAGCAGGTGAGGGTAGCCAGCGGACCTCATGCCCCAGTGAGATGGGGACATATCTAGAGACTGGGCCAGTGAGGTCAACACTGAAATCCAGTGGCCAGGAAGACAGTTCTGTAATGCTTCATGGAGAGCGAAGGGCACGATGTGACACAGAGGTCATGGCTATCCCCTGCAATCAAGGAAGTCTACAGCTTGTAACAACTAGCTGTCCCACTGGACCCAGACTTCTGAGGTCGAGAGAGTGGAACTGCCCCAGTGCAACAGCTTTTCCACTTTGAAAACTCTCCTGCACAGGTCTCCTGTCATCATCAGATAAGACAGACAACCAACAACTCTGCGAAAGACAGAACAGGTCCGAGGGGTTAAAGAGTGGTCGGACAGACGTTACCTCATCTCTCTCTCTTCGTGCTGTGTGATCAGGTTACTGTAGAAATTTTCCAGTGTGAGCTTGGCAACAGTAACCCTCTCCCTTGTGTGGTTACTCATCGGAAGGGATGCTGCACTCCCTCCAAGCATCGCCATGGCAACCTGCTGAAGAAAGGATGGTAAACACCTTGTAAGCACTCTTGGTTTCCTGGCTCCGTCCTCCAGAGAAATGTCATTCTAGGTGGGGGATGATCTCATTCTGATTCAGAAATAAAACTGCCCGTAAGTACACTGACTGACACAGGGGGCCGTTGGCACAAGGAGGAAATGATGGTCTGTGTTTCTCCACACACCAGAGATGGAGACCGTCGCCCAGTAACATGGTTACAGAGTCATTAATGGCTATACTGCAAAAACAGGCTGTTCATCCTATCTAGTCCATGCTCATCTCATCTTCTGCCTAGTCCCATCTAGCAGCGCCCAGACCATAGGACTCAAATTCCACCCAGCCACGTACCTATCCGAATGTTACAACTGAAACTTTAACTACCACTCCCGTTGGCAGCTCGTTCCACACTCAAGTGAAGAGGATCCTCCGCAGATCGAGGCGGCACGGTAGCGTAGTGGTTAGCACACCGCTTTACAGTAGTGACCCAGGTTCAATTCCCACCACTGTCTGTAAGGACCCCTGTGACTGTGTGGGTTTACAGTGTCAGTGACCCAGGTTCAATTCCCACCACTGTCTGTAAGGACCCCTGTGGCTGTGTGGGCTTACAGTGTCAGTGACCCAGGTTCAATTCCCACCACTGTCTGTAAGGACCCCTGTGGCTGTGTGGGTTTACAGTGTCAGTGACCCAGGTTCAATTCCCACCACTGTCTGTAAGGACCCCTGTGGCTGTGTGGGTTTACAGTGTCAGTGACCCAGGTTCAATTCCCACCACTGTCTGTAAGGACCCCTGTGGCTGTGTGGGTTTACAGTGTCAGTGACCCAGGTTCTATTCCCACCACTGTCTGTAAGGACCCCTGTGGCTGTGTGGGTTTACAGTGTCAGTGACCCAGGTTCAATTCCCACCACTGTCTGTAAGGACCCCTGTGGCTGTGTGGGTTTACAGTGTCAGTGACCCAGGTTCAATTCCCACCACTGTCTGTAAGGACCCCTGTGACTGTGTGGGTTTACAGTGTCAGTGACCCAGGTTCAATTCCCACCACTGTCTGTAAGGACCCCTGTGACTGTGTGGGTTTACAGTGTCAGTGACCCAGGTTCAATTCCCACCACTGTCTGTAAGGACCCCTGTGACTGTGTGGGTTTACAGTGTCAGTGACCCAGGTTCAATTCCCACCACTGTCTGTAAGGACCCCTGTGACTGTGTGGGTTTACAGTGTCAGTGACCCAGGTTCAATTCCCACCACTGTCTGTAAGGACCCCTGTGACTGTGTGGGTTTACAGTGTCAGTGACCCAGGTTCAATTCCCACCACTGTCTGTAAGGACCCCTGTGACTGTGTGGGTTTACAGTGTCAGTGACCCAGGTTCAATTCCCACCACTGTCTGTAAGGACCCCTGTGACTGTGTGGGTTTACAGTGTCAGTGACCCAGGTTCAATTCCCACCACTGTCTGTAAGGACCCCTGTGACTGTGTGGGTTTACAGTGTCAGTGACCCAGGTTCAATTCCCACCACTGTCTGTAAGGACCCCTGTGACTGTGTGGGTTTACAGTGTCAGTGACCCAGGTTCAATTCCCACCACTGTCTGTAAGGACCCCTGTGACTGTGTGGGTTTACAGTGTCAGTGACCCAGGTTCAATTCCCACCACTGTCTGTAAGGACCCCTGTGACTGTGTGGGTTTACAGTGTCAGTGACCCAGGTTCAATTCCCACCACTGTCTGTAAGGACCCCTGTGACTGTGTGGGTTTACAGTGTCAGTGACCCAGGTTCAATTCCCACCACTGTCTGTAAGGACCCCTGTGACTGTGTGGGTTTACAGTGTCAGTGACCCAGGTTCAATTCCCACCACTGTCTGTAAGGACCCCTGTGACTGTGTGGGTTTACAGTGTCAGTGACCCAGGTTCAATTCCCACCACTGTCTGTAAGGACCCCTGTGACTGTGTGAAATGGAATGAATGGGAAGATCTGTCTGGATGGCACACAGACAAAGCTTTTTGCTCCACCTTGGTACAAATGACAAAAATAAACCAAAAGAACTAATGTTCCTTTCTTTGGCCCAGCCTTCTCCCCCCGCCCCCCCCCTCCCAAAGCAGTGATCATATTATGATAGAATTCACCCTGAAGTTTGAGCAGAAGATGTTGATGTTAGATATATCAATTCTCTCCAGGCTCGACAAGAAGCTCAGAGACCCCGGCCTTCTCCCTGCCTTGTGTAGCTGGATCCTGGACTTCCTGTCACATCAGGTAGTAAGAGTGAGCTCCCTCACCTCTGCCTCTCCAACCATCAATGCAGCTGCCCCTCAGGGCTGTGTACTAAGCCCCCTCCTTTACTCTCTGTATACCCATGACTGTGTTGCCACCCACAGCTCCAATCTGCTAATTAAATTTGCTGACGATACTACACTGATTGGCCTAATCTCAAATAATAACGAGGCAGCCTACAGGGAAGAAGTCATCACCCTGACACAGTGGTGTCAAGAAAACAACCTCTCCCTCAATGTCGCAAAAACAAAGGAGCTGGTTTGTGGACTACAGGAGGAATGGAGATGGGCTAACCCCTATTGAGATCAATGGATCTGGGGTTGAGAGAGTGAACATCTTTAAGTTCCTCAGCATAAACATCACCGAGGAGCTCACGTGGTTTGTACATATCGACTGTGTGGTGAAACAAAGCACAACAGCACCTCTTCCACCTCAGACGGTTGAAGAAATTCGACCTGAGTCCCCAAATCCTAAGGACTTTCTACAGGGGCACAATTGAGAGCATCCTGACTGGCTGCATCACTGCCTGGTATGGGAATTGTACTTCCCTCAATCACAGGACTCTGCAGAGAGTGGTGCGGACAGCCCAGCACGTCTGTAGATGTGAACTTACCACTATTCAGGACATTTACAAAGACAGGTCTCTAAAAAGGGCCTGAAGGATCATTGGGGACCTGAGTCACCCCAACCACAAACTGCTTCAGCTGCTACCATCCGGGAAATGGTACCGTAGCATAAAAGCCAGGACCAACAGGCTCCAGGACAGCTTCCACCAGGCCATCAGACCGATTCATTCACACTGACACAATTGTATTCCTGTTATATTGACTGTCCTGTTGTACATACTACTTATTATAAATTACTATAAATTGAACATTGCACATTTAGACAGAGACATAACAAAGATTTTTACTCCTGGTGTATATGAAGGATGTAAGTAATAAAGTCAATTCAATTCAATTCAATTCTTACAGTGGAGTAGAGGGAATTACAGAGGCATAAGAGAGGCCCTGGCCAAAGATGATTGGAAGGACACTAGGGACACTAGCAGAGACAATGGCAGAACAGCAATGGCTTGAGTTTCTAGGAGAAACACAGAAAGTGCAGATAGATACATCCCAAACATGAAGAAGTATTCTATAGGGAGGATGAGGCAACTGTGGCTGACAAGGGAAGTCAAAGACAGCATAAAAGGGAAAGAACGGGCATAAAATAAAGCAAAAATAGTGAGAAGTTAGAGGATTGGGAAGCTTTTAAAACCCGAACAGAAAGCAACTAAAAAGACATAGGGAGAGAAAAAAATGAAATATAAAGGTAAGCTGGCCAATAAAATAAAGGAGGATACTAAAAGTTCTTATCAGATATATAAAGAGTAAAAGAGAGGTGAGAGTGGAAATCAGACCACTGGAGAATGATGCTGGAGAGGCAGCAATGACGGGCAAAGAAATAGCAGACGAACTTAGTAAGTAATCTGCAACAGTCTTCACTGTGGGAGACAAGCGGTATACCAGAAAGTCAAGAGTGTCAGGGCAAAAATGAGTGCAATTGCTATTACTAAGGAGAAGGTGCTTGGGAAGCTGAAAGGTCTGAAGGTACCTGGACCAAATCAACTACAGCCCAGGATTCTGGAAGAGCTAGCTGAGGAGATTGTGGAGGCATTAGTAATGATCTTTCAAGCATTATTAGATTCAGGAATGATTGTGGAGGACTGGAGGGAGGTAAAAGACAGGAAATGATAGACTTGTTAGCCTGACCAGTAGTTGGAAAGATATTGGAGTCCATTATTAAGGATGAGGATCTGGGTGAAGCACATGATAAAATAGACCAAAGTCAGCATGGTTTTCTCAAGGGAAAATCTTGTCTGACAAATCCGTTGGAATTCTTTGAGGAAATAACAAGCAGGAGAGACAAAGAAGAGTCAATAGATGTTGTTTACTTGGATTTTCAGGCCTTTGACAAGGTGCTGCACATGAGGCTGCTTAACAAGAAAAGAGCCCATGGAAAGATACTAGCATGGATAGAGAATTGGCTGATTGGCAGGAGGCAAAGAGTGGAAGAAAGGGTACCTTTTCTGGTTGGCAGCCAGTGACTAGTAGTTTTCAACAGGGGCCAATATTGGGACCTCTTCTTTGCACATTATAGTCAATGATCTGGATGATGGAATTGATGGCTTTGTGGCCATGTTTGTGGATGATACAAAAATAGGGGAAGGGACAGGTAGTGCTGAGGAAGCAGGGAGTTTGTAAAACAATTTACACAGATTAGGACGATGAGCAATGAAGTGGCAGATGGAATATAGGGTCAGGGAGTGTATGGTCATGAACTTTGCTAGAAGGAATAAAGGCACGGACTATTTTCCAAACACACAAAATTCAAAACTCGGAGAGTCCTCGTGCAGGATTTCCTCAAAGTTAACATGCAGGTTGAATCAATGGTAAGGAAGGCAAATGCAATGTTAGCATTTATTTTGAGAGGACTAGAATATAAAACCAAGGAGATACGCTGAGCAACACACACAAACCTGCTAAAGGGTCTCGACCAAAAACATTAACCATTCTCTTTTCCATAGATGCTGCCTGACCTGCTGAGTTCCTCCAGCATTTTGTGCATGTATTGCTTGGATTTCCAGCATCTGCAGATTTTCAGTTGTTTGTGATGTGATGCTGAGGCTTTATATTGATCAGACAACACGGAGTATTGAGAGTAGTCATGGTGACCATATCTAAGGAAGGATTTGCAGGTATTGGAATGAATCCAGAGGAGGTTCATAAAGAGAGTCCTAGCAATCAAAGGGTTAACATACAGGGAGCAATTAATGGGCTTATATTCACTGGTGGTTAGAACATTGAAACTTATTAAATATTGAAAGGTTGAGATAGAGGGGATGTGGAGAGGAGGGAGACTAGGAGCAGAGGGCACAGCCTCAAATTAAAGGGATGTTCTTTAGAACAGAGATGAGGAGGGTGGTGATGAATCTGTGGAACTTATTACAATAGATGGCTTTGCAGGGCAAGTCATCGAATATATTTGAGGTGGAGGGTGATAGGTTCTTGACTAGTGAGGGTGCCATAGGTTACAAGGAGAAGGCGGGAGAATGGATTTGAGAGAGGTAATAAATCAGCCATGACAGAACAGACTTGATGGGCTGAACAGTCTATTTCTGCTCCTATGTCTTGTGCTGTTATCATCTTCTTAATGTTGAGAAGTCAAAGTGTGGGGAGCGCCTCCCCAACCCTGTAACACTTAGCCGAATTGAGCAGGATCTGAGAACACACTACATTTCCACCTCCCCAACCAACCACTATCCACGCTGCCCCTCTCCATCCAAATACCACTACAGCTTCCATTTTAGCCCTGCAATGTCCCTGGCCTGGGACCTTAGAACAATGTCCTAAAGCTCAGGAATTAGAAAGAACAATTTGGAAGTGAAAAAGTAGTTTAAAAAAAGAAAATAAGCCCTGCCAATTAACTCGTGTTACTTGCTAAAGGAACTCTGCAGGACTTACCCAGAATGATCTATAGGTGACTCCAGACCCACACAAAGTGACAGATGCTCAATTTTCCCTCTTCCAATCCCAGCTTAAATTCCTGGAAACGCGGCAGTGAATGTTTCACCCTTGCGCTCTCTGCACTAATGCAAGCTAATGCATCACAGTGAAAAATCTTCTCACAACTCGGGTTGAGGTTACGGTATCAACATTCAACATCTGACAGTGACTGAGAAAATAAGCAAAACAGGAAACAGATGCCCTCCAATTAAAATCTGCAGGTGATGAAAGATGGATATTGGTGCAATAATGTGAGAAGGCAGAGGACAGTTCCTCAATTTAACCCTGAAACAATTTGAGTTCTGTGGCCACTTTATCTGGTATTTCCTGTGACCACGAAGTGTGTTCATGGTCTGCTGCAGCTTTAGCCCATCCACTTCAAGGTTCAATGTGTTGTGTTCAGACATACCTCTTCCACACACCACTGTTGTCACACGTGGTTATTTGAGTCACCTTGAACCAGTCTGGCCATTCTCCTCTGACCGCTCTCATTAACAAGGTGTTTTCACCCACAGAACTGCCACTAACTGCATTTTTTTTTTGTTTCTCACACCATTCTCTGTAAACTCTAGAGACTGTTGTATGTGAAAATCTCAGGAGATCAGCAGTTTCTGAGATACCCAAACCACCCTGTCTGGCACCAATAATCATTCCATGGTCAAAGTCGCTTAGATCAGATTTCATCCCCATTCATCCTGACGAAGGGTCTCGGCCCGCAACGTTGATTGTTCATTTTCACGGATGCTGCCCGACCTGCTGAGTTCCTCCAGCTTGTTTGTACGTGTTGATTTGACCACAGCATCTGCAGTGTACTTTGTGTTCATCCCCATTCTGATGTTTGGTCTGAATAACAACTGAACCTCTTGACCATGTCTATATGCTTTAGTGCACTGAGTTGCTGCTGCATGCTTGGCTGATTAGATATTTGCATTAATGAGCAGGTGTACAGGTGTATCTAATAAAGTGGCCACTGTGTACACTTTAAAATAGATCAATTGCACTCATTGAGTCAAAGCCATTGATGCAGTTGAATGTGGTTACTCTTACAAGAAATATAACCCTCAGTACTCTCTAAAAGAAGATCCTGTGGTTAAGGTAATATGGCAACTTATTACTTGTTTGTAAAAAGCGCAGGTGCTGGAGACTGGAAATAAGGATCGGGGAATGTTGGAAATACCCTTCAGGCCAGTTAGCATCAATAGAGACAGGAACAGGTCAATATTTCAGAGATGACTGGCAATGTTTCACCAACACAGAACAAAGACCACAAGACCACCAGACCATTAGACCATGAGGCCATTGGACAAGACCACTAGACCATTCAACCATTAGACCATGAGGCCATTGGACAAGACCACCAGACCATTAGACCACGAGGCCATTGGACAAGACCACTAGACCACGAGGCTATTGGACAAGACCACTAGACCACCAGACCATTAGACCACGAGGCCATTGGACAAGACCACTAGACCATGAGGCCATTGGACAAGACCACTAGACCACTCAACCATTAGACCATGAGGCCATTGAACAAGACCATTAGACCACTCAACCATTAGACCATGAGACCATTGGACAAGACCACTAGACCACTCAACCATTAGACCATAAGACATAGAAGCAGAATTAGGCTGTTTGGCCCATCGAGCCTGCTGTGTCTTTCCATCATGGCTGATTTATCAACCCACTCAATCCTGCCTTCTCACTATATCCTTTGATGCCATTTTAAATCACTAAAACACAGAATGTTACAGCACAGTACAGGCACTTCAGCCCACAATATTGAGCTGACCTTTTAACCTACTCCAAGATTAATCTTATCCTTCCCTCCCACATAACCCTCCATTTTTCTATCATCCATGTGCCTATCTAAAGACACTCTTAATTGTCCCTAACGTAACTGCCTTTACAGCACCCCTACCAGGACATTCTACACCCACCGCTCTCAGTGTAAAATACCTGCCCCTGACATCCCATCCATACTTTCCTCCCGTCACCTTAAAATTATGCCCTCTCATTTCAGTCATTGTCACCTGGGAGAAAAGTATCCGACTGCCCACTGTATCTGTGCCTCTTATAACTTTGTACACCTCTATCAAGTCACCTCTCATCCTCTTCACTCCAAAGGGGAAAGCCCTAGGTCGCACAGCCTGTCTTAATAAGACATGCTCTCTAATCCAGGCAGCATCCTGGTGAATCTCCTCTACTCCCTCTCTAATCCAGGCAGCATCCTGGTAAATCCTCTCTAATCCAGGCAGCATCCTGGTGAATCTTCTCTGCACCCTCTCTAATTCAGGCAGCATCCTGGTGAATCTCCTCTGCACCCTCTCTAATCCAGGCAGCATCCTGGTAAATCTCCTCTGCACCCTCTCTAATCCAGGCAGCGTCCTGGTGAATCTCCTCTGCACCCACTCTAATCCAGGCAGCATCCTGGTGAATCTCCTCTACTCCCTCTCTAATCCAGGCAGCATCCTGGTAAATCTCCTCTGCACCCTCTCTAATTCAGGCAGCATCCTGGTGAATCTCCTCTGCACCCTCTCTAATCCAGGCAGCATCCTGGTGAATCTCCTCTGCACCCTCTCTAATCCAGGCAGCATCCTGGTGAATCTTCTCTGCACCCTCTCTAATCCAGACAGCACCCTGGTGAATCTCCTCTGCACCCTCTCTAATCCAGGCAGCATCCTGGTAAATCTCCTCTGCACCCTCTCTAATCCAGGCAGCGTCCTGGTGAATCTCCTCTGCACCCACTCTAATCCAGGCAGCATCCTGGTGAATCTCCTCTGCACCCTCTCTAATCCAGGCAGCATCCCGGTGAATCTCATCTGCACCCTCTCTAATCCAGGCAGCATCCCGGTGAATCTCCTCTGCACCCTCTCTAATCCAGGCAGCATCCTGGTGAATCTCCTCTGCACCCTCTCTAATCCAGGCAGCATCCTGGTGAATCTCCTCTGCACCCTCTCTAATCCAGGCAGCATCCTGGTGAATCTCCGCTGCACCCTCTCTAATCCAGGCAGCATTCTGGTGAATCTCCTCTGCACCCTCTCTAATCCAGGCAGCATCCTGGTGAATCTCCTCTGCACCCTCTCTAATCCAGGCAACATCCTGGTGAATCTCCTCTGCACCCTCTCTAATCCAGGCAGCATCCTGGTGAATCTCCTCTACTCCCTCTCTAATCCAGGCAGCATCCTGGTGAATCTCCTCTGCACCCTCTCTAATCCAGGCAGCATCCTGGTAAATCTCCTCTACTCCCTCTCTAATCCAGGCAGCATCCTGGTAAATCTCCTCTACTCCCTCTCTAATCCAGGCAGCATCCTGGTGAATCTCCTCTGCACCCTCTCTAATCCAGGCAGCATCCTGGTGAATCTCCTCTACTCCCTCTCTAAAGCTTCCACATCCTTCCTATAATGAAGAGACCAGAAATGAACACAATATTCCAAGTGTGGTCTAACTAGAGTTTTATAGAGTTAACCTGAAGCATTAACTAATTTCCTCCTCCGCAGGTGCATGACCTGCTGACCATCTCCAGTATTTGTGCTGATAAAGTATGACCTGTGCATTTGGAGCACTCTGTGCAGCTTTGGGCTCCTTATCTGCGAAAGGATATGCTGGCATTGGAGAAGGTCCAGAGGAGATTCATGAGAATGATCCCAGCAATGAAAGCATTAACATATGAAGAGTGTTCGGTGCCTCAGACCTGTACTCGCTGGAGTTCAGAAGAATGAGGGAAATCTCATTGAAAACCATCAAATATTGAAAGGCCTCAATGGAGTGGATTGGAGAGGATGTTTCCCATTGTTGAGGAGTCTAGGACCAGAGGGCACATTCTCAGGATAGAGGGACATCCGTTTAGAATAGAGATGAGGAGGAATTTCTTTAGCCAGCGGGTGGTGAATCTGTGGAATTCACTGTCACAGACGGCTGTGGAGGCCGTCGTCGGTTATACTAAAGCGGAGATTGACAAGTTCTTGATTAGACTGGACATCAAAGGTTATGGGGAGAAGGCAGGAGAATGGGGTTGAGAGGGAAAATAAATCAGCCATGATTGGATGACAACACAGCAAATGTGATGGACTGAATAGCCTAATTCTCCCCCTATGTCTTATGGTCAGGCAGCATCCATGGGGGGAAATAAATAGTTGAGGTTTCAGTCTGATGATGCCTGACTTGTGTTTCTTCAGCTTTTTACATATGTTGGTCTGTTTTGGGTGATGACTCACTGCACAGGATCGGAAAAGGCTGCAGAAAGTTTTAAATTCAGCCAGCTCCATCAAGAGCACTCAACTCCCCAGCATTGAGGACGTCTGTAAAAGGTGATGCCTCAGAAAGGCAGCATCCGTCATTGAGAACCCCCATCACCCAGGATGTGCCCCCTTCTCATTGCTACCATCAGGGAGGAGGTACAGGAGTCTGAAGACACACACTCAATGATTCAAGAACAGCTTCTTCTCCTCCGCCATCAGATTTCTGAATGGGCGGTGAATCCATGGACACTTCCTCACTAATTCTTTCTTTCTCTCTTTCTGCATTATTTATTTAATTTGATTTCTCATAAATATTTCTTATTGCAATGTACTGCTGCTGCAAAACAACAAATTTCACAACATGTGCCAGTGGTTTTAAACCTAATTCTGATTCTTTTCTGATGTCTGTGGGAGATTGTTACTAGCAAGTTAGCTGCAGAAGTTTCCCACGTTAACACACAGACAACGTTCCTGGCTGTGGAAAATTTTAAAGATGCACCTTCTCTCTCTGTCTCTCTCTCTTTCTTGCGTCACAAGCACTGTGAACTAACACACCAGCTTCCCTCCACTTCCTGCCACATATACCCCACTCCCTCTTGGACAATCCCACAGCTACCCCACTTTGCACAAGCTGAACCCAGTGCAGACAGGAACCCTGAAGCCCCCGTCACCGGGGTACTCAGTCCTCTGCATAGCAGAGTCCAGCCGTGGTACAGAATTTGGTTTAGCAGGTGGGGAACTTGGCTCAGCAGTTGAAATGACTTCATCTTTTTTCAGCCAATGTTCTCCCACGATACTTGCTGTCCAGGAAACTCCACCCAACTCAAACACAATTAAACCTACTTAAATGAAATCTCACACCATTCTCAGAACAGTATTAACATTTAAAATCCTTTCTCTAACAAAGAAATCTCGCCCCACCATTGAGCACAAAACATGGAGCGCTGTTGTAGGAAAGCAGCATCCATCATCAAGGACCCCCACAATCCAGGCCATCAGGAAGAAGGTACAGGAGCCTCAGGACTCACACGCTAGGTTCAGGAACAGTTACTACCCCTCAACCCTCAGGCTTGTGAACCAAAGGGGATAACTTCACTCACTTTAACAACCTACAGGCTCACTCTCAAGGACTCGTCATTTCATGTTCTTGTGCTTGTTGTGTTTGTTTTTTTAATGTTATGTTACTTTGTATTTACAGTGAATGGCCACAGGAAAATGAATCTCAGGGTGACATATATGTACTTAGATAATAAATTTATTTTGAACTTTGACCTGGCACTAAAAATCGAGCAGGTCTCTGCAGGGATATTTTATCTGTATTTAATTTAAAGATACTGCACAGAGTAGGCCCTTCAAGCTGCAATGCCCTGCAATCCCCAATTTAACCCCAGCCTAATCCCAATGACCAATTAATCTGCTAACCGTTGCGCTTTTAGACTGTGGGAGGAAACGGAAGCACCCGGAGGGAACAACTGCAGTTCCCGGGAAGGATGTAGAGACTCCTTACAAATGATGTTGGAATTGAACTGCAAATGCCGGCACCCCCAGTATCACACTATTCCAACTTTAACACACGGACAACATTCCTGGCTGTCGAAAGTTTTAAAGATGCACCTTTTCTCTCTCTCTCGCGTCACAAGCGCTGTGAACTAACACACCAGCTTCCCTCCGCTGCACACTTCCTGCCACATATACCCCACTCCCTCTTGGACAATCCCACAGCTACCCCACTTTGCACAAGCTGAACCCAGTGCAGACAGGAACCCAAAGCCCCCCTCACCAGGGTACTCAGCCCTCTGCATAGCAGAGTCACTGTGCCGCAGTATTCTAGGAATACAAACAGCAGCAGGTAAATTGATATTAGATCTGTGGAGCAAGAGGTGAACATGGCCTAGTCCATCAGTTCCTTCCATCCAGTCCACCCTAGCCAGGGACACATATTAAGGAGGTGTCAGTGCTGTGGGTGAACCTCCGCACATTGGCAGTTGGGACTGGAGAAACCAAGGCTGATCTTGCACAACTAGACACAGCTCAGACTAGCACAGCAAGCACTGGGGCTTAAATGCCAAGGCTGCACCCTCTCAATCTCTTCGCCTGGCAGCTCATTCCATTTACTCACTTCCCTCTGTGTAAAGAAATTACTTCTCAGGTCCCTTTCAAATACCTCACCTCTTAGGCCGTGAGACCACAAGATGGGAGCAAATTAGGCCATTCAGTCCATCCAGTCTGCCCCAGCCATTCCATCATGGCTGATTTATTTTCCCTCTCAAACCCATTCTCCTTCTTTCTCCCCGTAAACTTTGACACCCTAACTCATGAAGAACCTATCAACCTCCACTTTAAATATACCCGATGGTGGTCGACACAGCTGTGCTCTTATTTTTTTCAATTATGGCATGGAAACAGGCCATCTTGGCCCTTCTAGTCTGTGCCGAACGCTTACTCTCACCTAGTCCCACCGACCTGCACTCAGCCCATAACCCTCCATTCCATTCCTGTCCATATACCTATCCAATTTTACTTTAACTGACAATATCGAACCTGCCTCTACCTCTTCTAGTGGAAGCTCGTTCCACACAGCTACCACTCTCTGAGTAAAGAAGTTCCCCCTCGTGTTACCCTTAAACTTTTGCCCCCTCTCAACTCATGTCCTCTTGTTTGAATCTCCCCTACTCTCAATGGAAAAAGCCTATCCACGTCAACTCTTATCTATCCCCCTCATAATTTTAAATACCTCCATCAAGTCCCCCCTCAACCTTCTACACTCCAAAGAATAAAGACCTAACTTGTTCAACCTTTCTCTGTAACTTAGGTGCTGAAACCCAGGGAACATTCTAGTAAATCTCCTCTGTATTCTCTCTAATTTGTTGACATCTATGCATGGAAATGAATTCCACGAATCAATTGCCCTCTGACTAAAGAAATTCTTCTTCATCTCTATTCTAAAGGAATGTCCCCTATGGTCCCATCCTCTGCACATCCACTCTATCCTGGCCACCGATAGGTTTCAATGAGACACATCCCCCCATTCTTGTAGACTCCAGAGAGTAGCTTATCTTCTGCTTGTGCCGTCTAGCTTTGGCATTCACTCCTCCGGGAAAAAGACTATGTCCATCCACCACATCCAGCCTGGCCAACCTCTCCCAATAAGTCAGGTCCTCTGGTCCAGGCAGCATCTTCATAAATCTTCTCTGTGCTCTTTCCAGTTTAACCAGGTCTTCTCACTAACATGGTGACCAAAACTGTGCACAGTTCTGCAAGTGTGGCCTCACCATGAATCTCATAGAAACATTCCGAATGTTAAAAGGCCTGAACAGATTAGATATAGCAGAGTTATTCCCCATGGTAGGGGAGTCTAGGACAAGAGGGCACAACTTCAGGATTGAAGAACGTCCATTTAGAACAGAGATGCAGAGAAATTACTTTAGTCAGAGGGTGGTAAATCTGTGGAATTTGTTACCACGGGTGGCTGTGGAGGCCAAGTCATTGGGTGCATTTAAGGCAGAGATTGATAGGTTCTTGATTAGCTAGGGTATCAAAGGGTATGGGGAGAAAGCAGGGGAGTGGGGATGACTGGAAGAATTGGATCAGCCTATGATTGAATGGTGGAGCAGACTCAATGGGCTAAATGGTCTACTTCTGCTTCTATAGGATCAGAGGGATCTTGGGGTCCGAGTCCATAGGACACTCAAAGCAGCTGCGCAGGTTGACTCTGTGGTTAAGAAGGCATACAGTGTATTGGCTTTCATTAACCGTGGGATTGAGTTCAAGAGCCGAGAAGTAATGTTGCAGCTATATAGGATCCTGGTCAAATCCCACATGGAGTACTGTGCTCAGTTCTGGTCACCTCACTACAGGAAGGATGTGGAAACCATAGAAAGGGTGCAGAGGAGATTTACAAGGATGTTACCTGGATTGGGGAGCATGCCTTATGAGAATAGGTTGAGTGAACTCGGCCTTTTTTCCTTAGAGTGACGGAGGATGAGAGGTGACCTGATAGAGGTGTACAAGATGATGAGAGGCATTGATCGTGTGGATAGTCAGAGACTTTCCCAGGGCTGAAATGGCTAGTATGAGAGGGCACAGTTTTAAGGTGCTTGGAAGTAGGTTCAGAAGAGATGTCAGGGGTAAGATTTGTACGCAGAGAGTGGTGAGTGCGTGGAATGGGCTGCTAGCGATGGGGGTGGAGGTGGATACCATACAGTCTTTTAAGAGACTCCTGGACAGGTACATGGAGCTCAGAAAAATAGAGGGCTATGGGTAATTTCTAAGGTAAGGCCATGTTCGGCACAGCATTGTGGGCTGAAGGGCCTGTATTGTGCTATAGGTATACCTTGTGGTCTTATACTCAACACCCTGTCTGATGAAGGCCAACATATTGAATTGTCTACCCAGAAGTTGCAGTGGGCCTCTCCCATAATCGTGTCCCAAGACACCCCCAGTGTTGAACCTGCATGGTGATGGCCGCACCTTTTGGTTGTTAAAAGTTGTTATGGCCGAGGGCGAGGAAAGCTCCCATTACCTACTAAATGCTCCCAATGGTGTGGTCTCAGATGGCCTCTGACAACTAAATCCAGCTCCCGGCCTTCACGTGTGGCTTAGCGACGGAACCCGGCAGAACCGTTTCTACTGACAGGAGAAGGGGCAGGGGGTGGTGACTGGCACTTTAAAACCAGTCACTTTGAGCTGATGGGGCCCGTCAGGCACGGTTGGCAGCTTGTCAAGGGGAAGGAAACCTGATCTCAAACCGCCGCTGCCTTGCGGCCACACCCACTCCTGGGGAAGGCTTCGGGTATAAACCCCGAGGGAAAATCTGGAACTCTACAAATCCGGCTGGCAATTCCTGCGGCGCTGCTGCTACCAAACCGTATCGGTCTCAGCTGTCCCTTCGGACGCATCGGCTGCTTGGAGAAGGGGTCAGGGGCCCCCAGGGGGACAGCTCCTCTCCAGATCATCCTGGCCTGGTATATTGTAGACAGCTGGGACGCGACATCTACGGTTGGCGGCGAGCAACGGCCACAGTGCGGGTAAACGGAGCATATTAATCATCGCAGCAAAACCACAAGCGCGGCTTGCTCACTCTCCCAGTTCCGCCTCTCAGGACGTGGACTTTAGCTGCCTTCCTTTTTCACACCCCTATCAGTCTGAGCTCACCACCACCTCCACCCTCTCACAGCCGACTAAAAACAGATCACAGGCGGTTAGAAACAGTGGATCAATTGTAGTCAGGTCTGTGGCAGTACTAAACAAAACTTTCAGAATCAGGTTTAATATCACTGGCAGATGGTTTGAAAATTGTTGTTTTACTGCAGCACTATAATGCAATACGTAAAAACAAAATAAGAAATATATATTAACATTTAAAATTAAATAAGTAATGCAAATAGAGAGCAAAAGTAGTGTTCATTATCCATTCAGAAATCAGATGGCAGAGGGGAAGAAGCTGTTTGTGAAACACTGAGTGTGTGTAATCAGGCTCCTGTTCTCCTCCCCGGGATGGTAACAGTGAGAAGAGAGCATGTCCTGGGTGAGGGGGGGGTCACCTTTTGAAGATATTCTCACTGCTGGGGAGGCTAGTCCGCATGATGGAGCTGACTGAATTTACAACTCTCTGCAGCTTTTCCAATCCCGTGTGTCCCTCCACAGTTAATCTGGTTCATGCCTCACCTTCTCTCCTTGCGCATACAAACTCAGCAAATTACTCTTTCCAGTTACTTACTCAAAGAATTTTTGGAATTTCCAATCGAATCAGTTTCTGCTGCCTTCTCAGTTAGTTCTTTCTGAATTGCAAACAACAGGTTCTTCAGACACTGGAAATCCAGAGCAACACTCACAAAGGAACTCAGCAGGCCAGGCAGCCTCCATGGTGGGGAATAAACAGTCAATGTTTCAAGCCGAGACCCTTCATCTTGGCCCGAAACATTGACTGTTTATTCCCCTCTATAGATGTTGCTTCATCTGCTGAGTTCAAGGTTCAATATTCAAATTTATTTATCATGTGTACATTGAAACATGCAGTTAAATGCTCGAAAAACACGCACAAAATGCTGGAGGAACTCAGCAGGCCAGGCAGCATCTATGGAAAAAAGTACAGTCGACGTTTTGGGCCAAAACCCTTCGGCAGGACTGGAGAAAAAAAGCTGAGGAGTTGATTTGAAAGGTGGGGGGGGGGAAGGGGGAGAGAGAAACACCAGGCGATAGGGGGAAAGAGCACCAGAGGGAGGCAATGGACAGGCAAGGAGATAACATGAGCGGGAAAAGGGGATGGGAATGGTGAAGGTGGGGGAAGAGGCATTACTGTTTGAGAAATCTGTGTTCATGCCATCAGGTTGGAGGCTACTCAAACGGAATACAAGGTGTTGTTCCTCCAGTCTAAATGTGGCCTCATCCAGACAATGGAGGAGGCCATAGATGAACATATTGGAATAGGAATGGGAAGTGGAATTAAAATGGGTGGCCACTGGGAGATCCCACCTGGTGGACGGAGTGTAGATGCTCGGTGAAGCGGTCTCCCAATCTACATCGGGTCTCACCGATATACAAGAGGCCACACCTGGAGCACTGAACACAGTATATGATCCCAACAGACTCACAGGTGCCTTACCTGGAAGAACTGTTTGGTAGTGAGGGAGGAGATGTAGGGGCAGGTGAAGCACTTGTTCCGCTTGCAAGGACAAGTGCCAGGAGGGAGATCAGTGGGGAGGGACAGCCAGACAATGGAGTCGCATAGGGACCAATCCCCGCGGAAAGCAGAAAGTGAGGGGGAGGAAAAGATGTGTTTGGTGGTGGGATCCAGTTGGAGATGGCGGAAGTTTCAGAGAATTATGTGCTGGACATGGAGGTTGGTGAGGACAAGGGGAACCCTATCCCCGGTAGGTTGGTGGAAGGATGGGGTGAGAGCAGACGTGTGTGAAATGGAAGAGATGCGGTAGAGGGCAGCGTTGATGGTGGAGGAAGGGAAGCCCCTTTCTTTGAAAAAGGAGGATATCGCCTTCATTCTAGAATGAAAAGCCTCATCCGGAGAGCAGATGCAACAGAGACGGAGGAATTGAGAGAAGGGGTTGGTGTTTTTACAAGTAACAGGGTGGGGCAAGGTATAGTCCAGGTAGCTGTGAGAATCTGTAGGTTTATAATAGACATCAGTGGATAAGCTGTTTCCGGAGATAGCGACAGTGAGATCAAGAAAGGGAAAGGAGGTCTCAGAAATGGACCAGGTGAACAGGAGGGCAGGATGAAACATCAACTGTGCTTTTTTCCATAGATGCTGCTGAGTTCCTCCAGCATTTTCTGTGTGTTGCTCGGATTTCTAACATCTGCAGATTTTCTGTTGTTTGTAGTTAAATGCTCTGTTCGTGTTAACAAACAATAAACCTGAGGGTGTGCTGGGAACAATTATGGAGGGGGATAAACAGTCAACGTTTTGAGCCGAGACTCTTCATCAGAACTGGAAAGGAAGGGTGCAAAAACCAGAATAATAAAGTGGGGGAGACAGGAAGGAGTACAAGTTGGAAGATGATAGGTGAGACCAGATGAGGGGGAAGATAGGTTTGAAGGGGAGGGAGGGATGAAGTAAGAAGCTGGGGGCTGATAGGTGGAAGAAGATAGGGTTGAAGAAGGAGGAATCTGATAGGACAGGAGAGCGGACCAAGGAAGAATGGGTTCAGTTTTTGGTGTAGAAAAATAATCTCTCAAATCCTGTCTGGATCATACTCCCCCAGACCACTAGCTCCAGAAGGCTCTCCACTAGATTCAGTCACTCAGCACAGAAACAGACCCTGCAGCATATCTGGTCCACACTGACCAAGATGGCCACCGAAGCTATCCTATTTGCTCATGTTAGCACCATATCCCTCAAAACCTTTCCTATCCATGTAACTGTCCAAATGTCTCTTTGTTCCTCCATTATGCGCCATGTCATCTGAAGTGGGTGATCATGGTCTTTCCATAACCATGACTGCTCTTGACAAATTTTTCTACAGAAGTGGTTTGCCATTGCCTTCTTCTGGGCAGTGTCTTTACAAGACGGGTGACCCCAGCCATTATCAATACTCTTCAAGATTGTCTGCCTGGGGTCAGTGGTCACATAACCAGGACTTGTGATATGTACCAGATGCTCATATGACCCCCCCCCCCCCCCCCCCCCACCTGCTCCCATGGTTTCCTGTGACCCTGATCAGGGGGTTAACCAGGCGCTACACATTGCCCAAGGGTGACCTGCAGGCTAGTGGAGGGAAAAGAGCACCTTACACCTCCCTTGGTGGAGACGTATCCCCACCCTGCCACCGGAAATTATCTTAGACGTTGTTAACATGCTGTAAAGCCTCAAACAATAAAGTGTAAAACTACTGAACAAGTGCAGAGTAGGTAAACGATAAAGCACAAGATCATAACGAGGCAGATTGTCAGGTCAAGAGTCCACCTTAATGTACTGGGGAAATATTAATATTCTTATAAGAGTGGGGTAAAAGGTGGTGGGCTTTTGCATCTTCTGTCTGATAGGAGATGGGAGAAGAGAGAATGTCCTGGGTGGCTTATTCTAGCTGTTTTACTATCGAGTACCCACTGACACGAACCTAGGTGGCCTGTCGCTGTCTGCAGCCACTGAAATGATGGGAGAGGTCCTGTCTCCACCACTCCCTCAAGCAGTGCAGTCCACATTCCACCCACAGGCTGGTGCGATGTTTATTTATGTATTTAGAGACACAGTATGGTATCATGCCCTTCCAGTCCAACAACTCTCTCCACCCAGTAACACCAATATCAGCAAATAACCTACTAACCCGTACGTCTTTGGAATATGGGAGGAAACTGGAGCACCCGGAGGAAACCATTGCATACAGCAGTGAAAATGGACCCAAGCTGCTGGCTTTGTAATAGTGTTATGCTAATCACTATATACTGTGCTATCGCAAAATTTACCCCTCAGGTCTCCTTTAAACCTCCTCCAACTCTCTTAAACTATGTGCCCTGGTTTTAGATACCCCTACCCTGTGAAATAGAACTGCCTGTCTACCTGATCCATACCTGCCAGTGTTATACACCGTACATCTCTGTCAGCCGCCTTCACTCCAGAGAACACTGAGCCAAGCCCTGCGTCCAAATACCATCCTGTTAGGATGGGAAACAGATTCCTCCCCAAGGCTGTAAGACGACTGAACTCCCGTCACCACCCGGGTCTCATCACACATAAAACACGAGTACCATTATAAAGTTTACTTTTTTACTTGTGTTGTGAATGCACCTTATTATTTGTTAATTTATTTGTGATATTATTACTTTATGTGCTGTGTGTGAGTTACAGGTACTACGTTGTGCACCTTGGTCTAGAAGAACGTTGTTTTGTTTGGCCATATACATGAATACTATCAAATGACAATAAACTGAACTTGAACTTGAATTTTTTCCACAAACTTTCACATCATAACTTCTCAAACATTGCCTTAAATCTCATCTATCGAGTCAAGGCAAGTCCAGCTGGAATAAATATTAAGCTGCTGGGAGTTCACCGCCACTGAAAGAACAGCCTCTTCCCCTCTGCCATCTTTGCAATGTACTGCTGCCGCAAAACAACAAATTTCACGACACATGCAGCAACATATCAGATAAACCTGATCCTGAATCCGAACATCATTGGGCTCTCTGGTGTAAAAGTAAATGACTCTCTGAAATTATCTATCAAGGATTACTTTGTGCAAATGGAGACCAAGACTGTAAACAGGATCCGGCCACATTCAGGGTAAATGCAAGCAGGCTTTTCCTACTGAGGTTAGGTGAGACCACAACTGGAGGTTATAGGTTAAGGATGAAAGGAGAAATATTAAAGGGGAACCTGAGGGAGAACTTCTTCACTCAGAGGGTGGTGAGAGTGGAATGAACTGCAAGCAGTAGAGGTGGATGTGGATTTGATTTCAACATTTAAGAGAAGATCGGATAGGTACATGGATGGGAGGGGTATGGTCCTGGTGAAGGGCGATGGGAGTAGGCAATTTAACAGTTTGGCATTGACTAGATGGGCTGAAGGGGCTGTTTCTGTGTTGTAGTGCTCTGTCACTTTATGATGACTTCTTGTGGATGCACAAGATTCGGAAAGGAGTAACAGGGTGGCGATGCCAAGTGCTCACTTTGTCTGACTAGTGAGACTGGAACTGGGGCATAAACTCAGGGTAGTCACTCATTCACCCTAATAGAATGAGGGGACAGAGCCTCAAGATTCAGGGGAGTGGATTTAGGACAGAGATGAGGAGGAACGGCTTTTCCCAGAGAGTGGTGAATCTGTGGAATTCTCTGCCCAGTGAAGCAGTGGAGGCTGCCTCAGTAAATATATTTAAGGCAAGGTTGGATAGATTTTTGCATAGTAGGGTAATCAAGGGTTATGGGGAAAAGGCAGGTAGGTGGAGATGAGTTCATGGTCAGATCAGCCATGATCTTATTGAATGGTGGAGCAGGCTCGACAGGCCAGATGGCCGACTCCTGCTCCTATTTCTTATGTTCTTATCCAGGCCTGACTTCAGAGGGACTTGAGAAAATTTAAGATTGAGATCAATGGACTTTTGGAAAGCAAATGGGATTTCGACAGGAATCAAAACCCAGACAGCCAGAACAGGCTGTCTTCTTAAACAACCAAACGTCCTTCTCCAGTTATACAGAATGCTGGACAATACTCCAAATGTGGCTTTACCAACATTTTAAACAACTACAACACAACATAAACAAGAGATTCTTCAGATACTGGAAATCCAGACAAACACACACAAAAAACTGGAAAAACACAGCAGGCCGGGCAGCATCTATGGAGAGGAATAAACAGTTGATGGTTCAGGCTGAAATGAAGGGTCAGTCCTGATGAAGGATCTTGGCCTTAAACGTGGACCGTTTCCTCAGCGTAACACTCTAACACCTATACTCAGTACCCTGATTTGCAGAGGCCGATGTGCCAGAAGCTCTCCTTATGACCCGACAATTCACTCTCTCACACATCTGGATTAGAACATGTGTGTTGACTGATGTTGGCAGTTCCCCAGGCACTGTCCGTCAGTGAGGTGTCGTCATTGTTGTAATGTGGAAACACACTACTAATTTGTGTGCATACAGCAGTGTGGTAATGGCCAGATGACCTGTTTTGTCAATAATGGCAAGGAATTAATATAAATATTACCAGTTCTCCCAGGTATGTAACCACTCCCTTTTGGACTTTGGAGTTGTGGAGAATAAGGGGAGATTCAATAGAGGCATACGGAATTATGAGGGTATAGATAGGGTAAATGCAAGCAGTGTTTTTCCACTGAGGTTGAGTTCAGAGGTCATGGGTTAACAATGAAAGATGAAATGTTTAACGGGAACCTGAGGGGTAGCTTCTTCACTCAGAGGGTCATGAGATTGTGGAACGAGCTGCCAGCGCAGGTGTTAGAAGTGGGTTCGATTTCAACATTTTAGCATAATCTGGATAGGTTCTGTACATAGATGGGAGGGGCATGGCAGGTTATGATCTGGGTGCATGACGGTAGGAGTAGGCAGCACAAAAGTTCGGCATGAGCCAAAGGACTGTCTCTGTGCTGCAGTTCTCTAAGGTGGCATCCATCATTAAGGACCCCATAACCCAGGACGTGCCCTCTTCTCATTGCTACCATCAGGGAGGAGGCACAGAAGCCTGAAGAAACACACTCAACGATTCAGGAACAGCTCCTTCCCCTCTGCCATCCAATTTCTGAATGGACGTTGAACCCATGAACACTACCTCAATACTTTACTTTCTCTTTTTGCACTAATTTGACTAATGTATATTGTTATGATCCCAGCCCCCTCCTTCTTGAGAATCGCAAGATCGCTATTAATTCGGGTCTTGGACCCAGGAAATGAGAGAGAATCCTCAAGGTTTTAGAATGTGTCCTGGCCCCTCAGCAAGACAAAGCAATGGATTTGGCCATTGTTTCTTGGAGACACCTTTGTGGATTGCGATCCTATACTACGTGCCAGCTCTCAGGGCAACGTGGGCTGGGCTACGGGGAGAGATTGCATCATCCCAACCTGATTGACATCTGAGACCCCGTGAGTCCAGATAAGAGGGGCTGTAGAGACGGCCCCTCAGACGCAACAGAAGAGACGCTAGCGATCCCGTAATAGCGGGTAGCCATTTGAAGAAAGGCACGTGCGTGCGGTTCCCGTTGCCTGGGAGCCGGTGGCTGATACCACAGAAACGACTTTCTTGAACTACCAACGGGGAACCAACTCCCCCGACACATCGGATCGGCCTCATCAAAAGACCAGGGCAAGTTTCTCTTATCACAAATCTCTCTCTCTCTCCAACAAGTGAAAACCCAGCGGTCCCTAAAGGCTAAAGCCTGCATGAACTTGAGAGACTTTTATATTTCCATCGGACAATATTTTTACCCCTAGACAAAACGATAGAGCTACTTCTTATTGATGATTATTACTATACCCGCGCTTTAGATTGAGTATTGACGACGTATATTATCTGAATGTTTGTATTAATCTTACTTTTGTGCTCCTTTATAAATAAAAACTTTTAAAAATAGTACCATCAGACTTCAACGGACCTCTCTATCTTTGCTGGTAAGTGACCCAGTTATGGGGTTCGTAACAACTTGGGGATCTCATCTCCGGGATTTGAAACTAAATTGGAGGGCCAGTGAATCGGGATTGTAAGTCCAAACTTGGATCTGGTACACGGGTAGTCAGGCAGGAAACCAGCAAAGATGGACGTGAATGAATTTATGGAAAACCCGACTCTGGGGGCGCTAGAGGCGGCCACCAAATCAGACTTGGTAAATTGGGCGAAGGGGTTAAGCCTCACAGAGGTGAGGTCGTCAATGAAAAAGCGGGAGGTGCGAAGGGCCATAACTCAGTATTACATTGGGAAGAAGGTGTTTGCAGCTGAGATATTGGAAAATATCCCTGAAAAGGTACCAGCTAGTGGGACGGCTCAGTTAGAGTTGGAGAAATTAAGGTGGGAACATGAAATTAAGTTAAAAGAGCTGGAAGCAGCCGAGAAGCAAAGAAAGCATGAACTTCAGCTAAAGGAGCTGGACGCAGCTGAGAAGGAGAAGGAAAGAGCTGAGAAGGAGAGGGAGGTAGAGAGAGAGAGGAAACATGCCTTGGAGAGGGAGAAGTTAAGGCAAGAGCCACGAAGTCAGGGGTCAGACAGAGAGGAGCGGTTTGATGTTAGTCGGGCGTTGAGGCTGGTACCCCCGTTCAAGGAGACGGATGTTGATAGTTATTTCTTGCTTTTTGAAAAGGTGGCAGTGAATCAGAAGTGGCCCAAAGCACAGTGGGTGGCGTTGTTACAAAGTGTGTTAAGAGGGAAGGCACAGCGGGCATATGCGGCGTTGTCCACGGAAGGGGAAGAGAATTATGACCAAGTAAAGGCGGCCATTCTCCGGGGTTATGAGCTAGTACCTGAAGCATATAGACAAAGGTTCAGAAATTTACGGAAAGGGTGGAATCAGACGTATACTGAGTTTGCCCATGAGAAGGGGGTGCTCTTGGACCGTTGGTGCACCGCAGAAACAGTGGGCGAGGATCATGGGCGTCTCAGGGAGTTATTTTTGATTGAGGAATTTAAAGGTTGTGTTCCGGAGGAGATCCGGATGTATTTGAATGAGAAGCCGAATAAGTCCATCTCAGAATTTGCTAGGTTCGCAGATGAATATGCCCTAACCCACAAGACAAAGTTTTCCTCAAATAAAAGTACCCCGAGAGACCGTGGGAACGATCGAGAAAGTCCGCCAGCTGAGGCAGAGGTCCCGCCGGGAGCTAGTGGTAAGGTTGAGGGGGAAAGGCCAGGCGGCCAGAGATTTCTGGGCTTGACCTGTTTTAATTGTGGGAAGAGCGGGCATGTTGCGTCTCGGTGCTTTGCTCCGAGGAAGGAGCCAGAAAAAGGGAAAGCAGCAGTCCCTATCGGGTGTGCCGTGGTAATCAGTAAATCGACAAGAGAGCCCCGGGTAGACAGAGTACGAGGAGGGTCTGAGACTTGTCTGTCACACGGGACCGTGTCTTTGAGGAAGGGGGACCCACCAATTCCCGTACGAATCTGGAGAGACACGGGGGCTGAGCTGTCGTTGATCAGCAGTAAGGTACTCGAGGGTAGTCGAAAAACGGGCATGGTAGCGGTGAAGGGGATAAATAAAAGGATAGAAATGGTGTCCTTACATAAGGTCATTATGGATTGTGAGCTGGTGTATGGATCAGTTGAAATAGGGGTGCCATCAGAATTCCCGAGAACTGACGTGGACGTCCTTCTTGGGAACGATTTAGCCGGGGGTAAGGTTTGGTCAGCCATGACGATGACCAGCCGACCGGTGCGTGTTGAGGCCCCGCCCCTAGCGTCCAAGAGCTATCCCGCGTGCGTGGTCACTCGCAGCCTGTCGAGAGCGGCAGCTGAGACCGAGAGCAGTTTAAATCTGGCCAGTTTTGATTTGGTCGAGACGTCTTTACCGACCCTGTGCCACGAGGGTTTAGAGGGTGGTAAAACGAAGAGTAGTAAAGTGAAAGGGGGTAAGGGAGAGGAGATAGATCTTCCCTTAGTGAGGAGAAAGGTCCTAGAGGTAGGAAATAAAGATGAGAAACAGATAAAGCTGTTAAAAGGTCCAGGGTTGGACACGGATGATCTGTCTGGTTTGGCAGAACTGTTTGACGAAGTTGAAACTTCTAAAGGTTTTCCCGACAATGAAAAGGGTGCCCTTGCCTTGAAGAAGTCTGCTGGGTTGGCAGATGAGGTTGCTTCAGCCCGTGGGGTTGAGTTTACTCTGGAAGGGAGTTGCCCAGAGAGTACCTGGGAGGATCAGGGGAATTTAGAATTTGAAAAAGGTACGGGTATTGAAAGCCTGGAAGTGGTCAATGTCCCGTTTGAGTGTGTCCAAGATGGGGATGCACGTGGTCCTGAACCTAGTCACGGAGCTCAGAAAAGGTCTGAGGTATCTGATTCAGCTGAACGAGACGGCCGTCCTTTTGGGTCGGATAGACTGGGTTCAATGAAGACAGGGTTAACCTTGGTAATAGGGGGAAGTGAGAGTTCCCCGGGGTTTGTACTCGAAGGTGTGGTGAAACTTAAAGCGGAACTCGAAAATGGGGAGATAAATATTATTATTGAAGGAAATGGAAAATTTGTAGTTCCCAAATCAAATGAAGAAATTTTAAACCCTGCAGATCGCTTACAGATTAAACCGGGAGATGCCGGGGCCCCACACGCTATTGTTATTCAAGGGTGTGGTGTGAAAAAGCAGAATTTGAAATGCTGTTTGAACAAAGAGGGATCGCTTGCAGATCTTAAATCGAAAACTAATAGCATGAAGGGTCCTGAAAAGAAAACTAGCAACTTGCTTAAAATTAAAGAATTGTGTGGAAATTCGGAAAATGGTCAAAGTTTGGAACACCTTGTTGATAAAATAACTCCTATGAAAGAAGCTCACCACGTGGGAGTTAACTGGAAAAGGGGCGAGGGTTGACTGGATGCCATTTTAACTAACAGGATCCGGTTTTAAGGGATTTCGACAAAGCATGTGAATAATAAAGACAACCCCCATGGAAGATTGACTGTTAAGTTTGAAAGTAACAATAAAGATTAGTATTTTGCATGAACTTTTGTAGTATACACATAAGCTAAGATCACAACTCGTTAGTTTTGTTTGCTGAAAAAAAAGGTGGTTATTAAGTTGAAGTCTGATGCTATAAGACTTTAGTAAGGTACCAGATGTTACGCTAGTAAAGGAAGTGACACTGTAATCATTAACTGTTTCGATGCTGAATTAAATGTATAACTATTGCTCTGTAGTGAAAAGAAAAGCTTTTGTATTGCGTTAGATTCTAAAATCCTGTAAGACTCTGTACCACTCCATTTTTAACCGCTGGTGAAAAACGCTTTTAAGAGGGGAGGTGTTATGATCCCAGCCCCCTCCTTCTTGAGAATCGCAAGATCGCTATTAATTTGGGTCTTAGACCCAGGAAATGAGAGAGAATCCTCAAGGTTTTGGAATGTGTCCTGGCCCCACAGCAAGACAAAGCAACAGATTTGGCCACCTTTGTGGATTGCAATCCTACACTACGTGCCAGCTCTCAGGGCAATGTGGGCTGGGCTACGGGGAGAGATTGCATCATCCCAACCTGATTGACATCTGAGACACCGTGAGTCCAGATAAAAAGAGGGGCTGTAGAGACGGCCCCTCAGACACACCAGAAGAGACGCTAGCGATCCCATAATAGCGGGCAGCCATTTGAAGAAAGCCACGTGCGTGCGGTTCCCGTTGCCTGGGAGCCGGTGGCTGATACCACAGAAACGACTTTCTTGAACTAACAACGGGGAACCAACTCCCCCGACACATCGGATCGGCCTCATCAAAAGACCAGGGCAAGTTTCTCTTATCACAAATCTCTCTCTCTCTCTCCAACAAGTGAAACCCAGCGGTCCCTAAAGGCTAAAGCCTGCATGAACTTGAGAGACTTTTATATTTCCATCGGACAATATTTTTACCCCTAGACAAAACGATAGAGCTACTTCTTATTGATGATTATTACTATACCCGCGCTTTAGATTGAGTATTGACGACGTATATTATCTGAATGTTTGTATTAACCTTACTTTTGTGCCCCTTTATAAATAAAAACTTTTAAAAATAGTACCATCAGACTTCAACGGACCTCTCTATCTTTGCTGGTAAGTGACCCAGTTACGGGGTTCGTAACAATATATACACACATACATATACACTCTACTTATTGTAGTTTATAGTTTTTATTATTATGTATTGCAATGTACTGCTGCCACAAAACAACGAATCTCATGACGTATGCCGGTGATAGTAAACCTGATTCTGACAGGTTCAAGGGATAGTCCTTGGGATGGCACTTGGCTTGCGAGACCACTGGAAAAGGTGCAGACCTGATATCAGTGAGTCAAATTCAAAGTAAATTTAGTATCAGACTACATAAATGTCATCATATACTACCTTGATATTCATTAGACTGACAACCAATGTGCAAACATTTTTACAACACACACAAAATGCTGGTGGAACACAGCAGGCCAGGCAGCATCTATAGGGAGAAGCGCTGTCGACGTTTCTTGAAACGTCTTGAAAGAAATTTTTTTTTTGCTTTAGTAGGGTTTTTTTTTAAATTTTCTTCTCTTTCTTTTGTGTCACTGTATTTTTCAATCCTTAATATTGTTTCTTTTCTCTTTGGAGACATTGTAAGTGTTACTTACTTCGATGTACTCTTGTATTTTGGATAATAATAATAAAAAAAGATTTGAAAAGAAAAGAAAAATAAATAATATTGAGAATACAAGTTGTAGAATTAGAAATAGACTTCAGAATTTATTTTATTTCTTGCCTCCATCTCACAACATGAGGGGTAAAAAGCTGTGTCTCTGTTGCTATGTACAGGCAATAAGGGAGGATACTGCCCCAACACTAAGACTGTATACATAATTGTTTTGTATATACATGTGTACAGTTAGATATGCAATCAGATCAATGTGTATTGATCAGCCTGATGGCCTGGTGAGCCCGTGGGTCCTGGCCTTAACGCTGCAGCACCATTTGCCAGATAGAAGCAGCTGGAACAGTTTGTGGTTGGGGCGGCTGGAATCCCTGATGATCCTCCAGGTCCTTTTTATGCTGTAAATGTCCTGAACAGAGAAGTTCACATCCACTGATGGGCTGGGCTGTCCGCACCACTCTCTGCAGTGCCCTGTGATTGAGGGAAGTACAGTTCCTGTACCAGGTGGTGACACAGCCAGTCAGGATGCTCTCAACTGTGCCCCTGTAGAAAGTTCTTAGGATTTGGGGGCTCATACCGAACTTCTTCAGCCATCTAAGGTGGAAGAGGCATTGTTGTGCTTTTTTCATCATATAGCCGGTATGTATGGACCAGGCGAGGTCCTCAGGAACTTTAAACTACTCTCCCTCTCAACTACAGTCTCACTGACGTCAATAGGGACTAACCTGTCTCCATTCCTCTGGTAATCCACAAACAATTGTTTCAACATTGAAGGAGAGGTTGTTTTCTTGGCACCATTGTGCCAGGGCATTGACTTCTCTTCTGTAGGCTGTCTCATCATTGTTGGAAATAAGGCCTATCAATCTCATGTCATCTACAAATTCGATCAGCAGATTGCAGCTGTGAATGGCAACACAGTCGTGAGTGTACAGGGCGTAGAGGAGGGGGCTTGGAACACAGTCCCGGGGAGCTCCTGTGTCGAGTGTCCCCCATCGTTACCGCCTGCCAGCAATCCAACAGGAAGTCCAGGATCTAGTTGCACAAGGCAGGGTGGAGGCTGAGGTCTCGGAGCTCCTTGTCAAGCCTGGTGGGCATTACCGTGTTGAATGCTGAACTGTAGTCCAAGAACAGCATTCTCACATAAGCATCCTTCTTCTTCAGGTGAGTGAGGATGGTGTGTAGTGCTGTGGCTGTGGGATCATCTGTTGATTGGTTATGTTGGTAGGGGGTCCAGCAGAGTCCTTGAAAGTGAGTCTATAGTCTGTGAAATCAGTTCAGTGTTGAGGTGAGTGAAATTCTCCACTCTGGTTCAGGATCCTGATGGTTGAAGGGTAATAACTGTTCCTGAACCTAGTTGTGTGGGTCCTAAAGCTCCTGTACTTCCTTTCTGATGGCAGCGACATGAAGAGAACATGACCTAGATAGTGGGTGTCCTTGAGATGGATACTGGTTTCTTGTCCATTGCTCCTTGTCCTCCGGAGTTGGCCTTTCCTAGAGTTGGAGGGCTGACTGTGAGGGTTGGAGGGAAGAAAGGAGCTTGTTTTGCTGTTGCTGTTGTCTCTTGTGTTCTGAGTTATTCTGCTGAACATTGTGGCAATGTTGCGTTGGCACTGGAACGTGTAGTAACTTATGTTGTGTTGGTGGATAATGTAAACGATGCATTTCACTGCGTGCTTCGGTGTACGTATGATAAACAAATTGATCGAGGTCAGATTTATTCATCACAGGCACATTGAAATGTACAGTGAAATGCGTCATTTGTGTTAACAACCAACACTGCTGGGGGCAGCCTGCAAGTGTGGCCACCCATTCCAGCGTGAACACAATCTGTCCACAACGTTCAGCAGAACAGCAACAGCAAAGTAAACCCTTTCCCCTACCCCACCCACCCAACAACACACTGAAAAGCTGCAGAAACTCAGCCAGCTGCATCATGGGTACTAGCCTCCCCAGCATCATGGACATCTTCAGCCAGGAGAAGCATTAGCCCAATATTCTAAGTTAATTTAGGATTATGTCACCTCCAGTCTGATACATAAACATCAACTTCTCCTTATGGTAACTTTTTTCTTTTTCCCTCCCCCTTTCCTCCTCATCTATTCTGTACTTTAGCTTCTTATCTCTTCCCTTCACCCACCTATCACCTCCCCCTGGTGCACCTCCTCCTTCCCTTTCTCCCTTGGTCCACTTCCCCTCCTATCAGGTTCCTTCCTCTCCAGCCCTTGACCATTCCCACCTACCTGGCTTCACCTATCACCTTCCAGCTTGTCCTCCTTCCCCACCCCCACCTTTTTATTCTGGCATCTTCCCCCTTCCTTTCCAGTCCTGAAGAAGGATCTCAGAATGAAATGTCAACTGTTTGTTCCTCTGCATAGATGCTGCCCGACCTGCTGAGTTCCTCCAGCATTTTCTGTGTGCTCCCCTGGATTTCCAGCATCTGCAGAATCTCTTCTGCTTATAATTCAGGATTATCTTTACACCAGGTCAACACCATTTTAAAAAGCAAGCAATTCTCCCTGGCACCTTGGAAACATAGATCTAGCATTTAATACATTACAGAAACAAATATCCCATATGATTATCGACAGGCCTGTATAGAGTGGATGCAGCTATAGTGAGCGAGTCTAGGACCAGATCAATAGGTCTCAGGATGGCTGAACGATGACAGATGGAGTTTAATGCCGATAAGTGTGAGGTGCTACATTTTGGTAGGAATAATCCAAATAGGACATACATGGTAAATGGTAGGGCATTGAAGAACAGAGTGATCTAGGAATAATGGTGCATAGTTCCCCGAAGGTGGAATCTCATGTGGATAGGGTGGTGAAGAAAGCTTTTGGTATGCTGGCCTTTATAAATCAGAGCATTGAGTATAGGAGTTGGGATGTAATGTTAAAATTGTACAAGGCATTGGTGAGGCCAAATTTGGAGTATTGTGTATAGTTCTGGTCACCGAATTATAGGAAAGATGTCAACAAAATAGAGAGAGTACAGAGGAGATTTACTAGAACGTTACCTGGGTTTCAGCACCTAAGTTGCAGGGAAAGGTTGAACAAGTTAGGTCTTTATTCTTTGGAGCATAGAAGGTTGAGGGGGGACTTGATAGAGGTATTTAAAATTATGAGGGGGATAGATAGAGTTGACGTGGATAGGCTTTTTCCATTGAGAGTAGGGGAGATTCAAACAAGCGGACATGAGTTGAGAGTTAGGGGGCAAAAGTTTAGGGGTAACACAAGGGGGAACTTCTTTACTCAGAGAGTGGTAGCTGTGTGGAACCAGCTTCCAGTAGAAGTGGTAGAGGCAGGTTTGGTATTGTTATTTAAAGTAAAATTGGATAGGTATATGGACAGGAAAGGAATGGAGGGTTATGGGCTGAGTGCAGGTCGGTGGGACTAGGTGAGAGTAAGTGTTCGGCACGGACTGGAAGGGCTGAGCTGGCCTGTTTCCGTGCTGTAATTGTTATATGGGTATATGATAGAGGGACATCTTTTAGAACAAAAATGAAACACAGAAACAGAAAACCTACAGCACAATACAGGCCCTTCGGCCCACAAAGTTGTACCAAACATGTCCTTACCTTAGAAATTACCAGGCTTACCCATAGCCCTCTATTTTTCTAAGCTCCATGTACCTATCCAAAAGTGTCTTAACAGACCCTATCGTATCTGCCTCCACCACCATTAACGGCAGCCTATTCCATGCACTCACCACTCTCTGAGTAAAAAACTTACCCCGGACATCTCCTCTGTACCAACTCCCCAGCACCTTAAACTTGTGTCCTCTTGTGGTATGCATTTCAGCCCTGGGAAAAAGCCTCTGACTATCCACACGATCAATGCCTCTCATCATCTTATACACCTCTATCAGGTCACCTCTCATCCTCCATCACTCCAAGGAGAAAAGGCCGAATTCACTCAACCTATTCTCATAAGGCAAGCTCCCCAATCCAGGCAACATCCTTGTAAATCTCCTCTGCAACCTTTCTATGGCTTCCACAACCTTCCTGTAGTGAGGCGACCAGAACTGAGCACAGTACTCCGAGTGGGGTCTGGCCAGGGTCCTATATAGCTGCAACATTACCTCTCGGCTTCTAAACTCAATCCCACAATTGATGAATGCCAATACACCGTATGCCTTCTTAACCACAAAGTCAACCTGCACAGCTGCTTTGAGCGTCCTATGGACTCAGACCCCAAGATCCCTCTGATCCTCCACACTGCCAAGAGACTTACCATTAATACTATATTCTGCCATAATATTTGACCTACCAAAATGAACCACTTCACACTTATCTGGGTTGAACTCCATCTGCCACTTCTCAGCGCAGTTTTGCATCCTATGAATGTCTCGCTGTAACCTCTGACAGCCCTCCACACTATCCACAACACCTCCAACTTTGTGTCATCAGGAAATTTACTAACCCATCCCTCCATTTCCTCATCCAGGTCATTTATAAAAATCACAAAGAGTAAGGATGCCAGAACAGATCCCTGAGGCACACCACTGGTCACTGACCTCCATGCAGAATATGACCCATCTACAACTACTCTTTGCCTTCTGTGGGCAAGCCAGTTCTGGATCCACAAAGCAATGTCCCCTTGGATCCCATGCCTCTTTACTTTCTCAATAAGCCTTGCATGGGGTACCTTATCAAATGCCTTGCTGAAATCCATATACACTACATCTATTGCTCTTCCTTCATCACATCCTCAAAAAATATCAAATCCCCAAAATGGATGTTTAGTCACATCCTCAAAAAATTCAATCAGGCTTGTAAGGCATGACCTGTCCTTGACAAAGCCATGCTGACTACTCCTAATCATATTATACCTCTCCAATGTTCATAAATTCTGCCTCTCAAGATCTTCTCCATCAACTTACCAACCACAGAAGTCAGAGTTACTGGTCTATAATTTCCTGGGCTATCTCTACTCCCTTTCTTGAATAAGGGAATGACATCCACAACCCTCCAATACTCTGGAACCTCTCCTGTCCCCATTGATGATGCAAAGATCATTGCCAGAGGCTCAGTAATCTCTTCCCTCACCTCCCACAATAGCCTGGGGTACATCTCATCCAGTCCCGGTGACTTATCCAACTTGATGCTTTCCAAAAGCTCCAGCACACCCTCTTTCTTGATATCTACATGCTCAAGCTTTTCAGTCTGCTGCAAGTCATCACTACAATCACTAAGATCCTTTTCTATAGTGAATACTGAAGTAAAGTATTCATTAAGTACCTCTGCTATTTCCTCCGATTCCATACACACTTTCCCACTGTCACACTTGATAGGTCCTATTCTTCCATGTTTTATCCGCTTGCTCTTCACATACTTGTAGAATGCCTTGGGGTTCTCCTTAATCCTGCCTGCCAAGGCCTTCTCATGGCCCCTTCTGGCTCTCCTAATTTCCTTTTCAAGCTCCTTCCTGTTAACCTTATCATCTTCTAGATATCTAATATTACCTAGCTCTCTGAACTTTTCGTAAGCTTTTCTTTTCTTCTTGACTAGATTTATTACAGTCTTTGTACACCACAGTTCCTGTACTCTACCATAACTTCCCTGCCTCATTGGAACGTACCTATGCAGAACTGCACAAAAATATCCTCAGAACATTTGCTGCATTTCTTCTGTACCTTTCCCTGAGAACATCTATTCCCAACTTAAGCTTCCAATTTCCTGCCTGATAGCCTCATAATTCCCCTTACTCCAATTAAACATTATTCTAACTTGTCTGTTCCTATCCCCCTCCAATGCTATTGTAAAGGAGATAGAATTATGATCATTATCTCCAAAATGAGGAGTAATTTCTTTAGCTAGTGGGTGGTGAATCTGTGGAATTTATCACCACAGATGTCTGTGGAGGCCGAGTCACTGGGTATATTTAAAGTAGAGGTTGATAGGTTCTTGATTAGTCAGGGTGTCAAAGGTTACAAGGCAGCAGGAGAATGGGGTTGACAGGGGTGATAAATCTGTCATGATGGAATGGTAGAACAGACTCGATGGGCTGAATGGTGTAATTCTGCAGCTATGCCTCATGGTCTCATCTGATTCTGGATAGCTTGGTAATTGGATTGACACAAGAGATCTGAAGATGCTGGAAATCCAGAGCAACACACACAGAGTGCTGGAGGAACTCAGCAGGTCAGGCAGTGTCTACGAGGGGGAATAAACAGTCATCATTTCTGGCTGAGACACTTCATCAGGACTGAAGGTAATTGGTATATTATTGTTACATGTACTGAGATACAGTGAATAGCTTTTGATTGTGTGCTTTCCAGACAGATCACTTTGTAATGAATACATCATGCTAGTGCAGAGTACAGAATAGAGTGGTGCAGTTGCAGAGAAAGTGTAGTGCCGGCAGACGATAAGGTAGCATTCCTGCTCCCACTCACACCTCCCAGCCTGCACATACCGGCACCTCCCAGTCTCCACCCAGCTGATAGGATTCACCAGCCGCTCATTCCAGACTCATCACCTGCAGCCTATTTAAACCCATTTCACATCCACTGTCCTTGTTCACTCATTGAACCAGCTGACAGCAACCAGTTGCTCCGAGTTTTCCCTCTCCCTGCCTAAAGCTGACTTTGTTACCTGTTGTGTTTCGTTTCTGTTCTCTCTTGTGGCTTGGCATTTTGTTGTCTATAATTAAAGTTATTGTTCACCGCTGAATTGTCTCCGCTCCTCTGCTCTTTCTCTCCTCTACATTTCCTGACATAAGGTGCAAGGACTATGCCAAGGTAGACAGTGAGGTAAGGAAGTCCTCACAGATCTGAAATACCCTCATCCCCAGGGACTCCACAGAGGCGGAGCATTCCAGCTATATGGAATGGTGCAGCACAGAAACACTCCACCACAATTCCAAGCCCGGAGGAGGGTTGATCATGGGGCTCGCAACCCATCCTGTATAATCCCAGGGCTACAGAAACACCAAAAAAGCTCCAAAGATCTTCGATGGGCTACACTTTGAAAGAGTAGCCCAGGACAGAGGGCTCTGGCAAGCTGCTGCTGGGGGCCCGAGCTCCCATAGGGGTGATGAACTTAAGAAGAACAAGAGAAAGAAAACAGCACAGAAACAGGCTCGACGGCTCACCTCGTACGTGCCAGCAACGATGCCAATTTAACCTAATCCCAGATGCCCAACATATTCAAATAAGATTTGCTTCATTTGCCAGAAATGCATCAAAACATCCAGTGAAATCTATATGTGTCAACAACCAACAGAGTCCGAGGATTGTGCTGGGGCAGCCCACAAGTGTCACCAACGCCTCTGCTGCCAACACAGCATGTCCACAACTCACAAACCCTGTCCCATAAGTCTTTGGAATGTGGGAGGAAAACGGGGCACCCAGAGGAAACCCCACAGTCACAGTGTGAACCTACAGGCTTAGAGACAGCAGTGGGATTTGAACCCGGATCGCCTGTGCTGTAAACTGCCATCCCAATTCATTCATGGAAGGCTACAGCACAGAATTGTCAGTGCCAAAAATTTAAACTAATGCCATCTGCCCCGTCCCTCCAGAAGAGATGCAGTTGAGGCAGATATGATAACACCTTTGAGATGCACAGGAAATGCCGTCTGCACAGATCTTGTCCCTGTCCCACCCATTCCGTCACTGTACATCTTGATGTTTGTTATCACATCGGCCTCCGCCGCCACCTCTGGGACCTGCCATTCTGTGTAAAACACAAACACACACACTCTCTCTCTCTCTCTCACACACTCTCCCACTCACGTGCACACACACTCTCTCCCATTCACACGAACACACTCACTCCCTTCCTCTCACACGCACTCTCTCCCTCTATCTCACACACACTCTCCCACTCACTCTCACACTCACGTGCACACACTCTCTCTCCCGTTCACACGAACACATTCACTCCCTCCCTCTCACACGCACTCTCTCCCTCTATCTCACACACACTCTCCCACTCACTCTCACACTCACGTGCACACACTCTCTCTCCCGTTCACACGAACACACTCCCTCCCTCTCACACGCACGCACTCACGCTCACTCCCACACGCACTCTCTCTCCCTCTATCACACACAATTAAGTCTAATTTTTCGAGTGAACGGTTGTTCTACAACAGTATCTGAACATCATCTGCCACAAAAGAAATGTTATCCGCAGATTTCATAAGACTCGAACTGGCGCTAGTCCAGAGCAGAGACGCAGCAGGTAAAAAGCCGCCGACAACGAGACGGCAGTTATAGAGCCAAGTTCTGAAGAATTAGAACTGGACCCAGACTGGGATTGTTTTACTGGGCGAAGCATTCACGCGAACAAGTGTTTAACAAAAGAGAGACTTGCAGGCTGGAGGCGGCGGCGGCGGCGTGGGCAGAAGCTAATCTGTCTGGAGGGTGTTTTGTGAATCGTTTTATAGGGATATCTCAGGAGAGGGAACATTAAGAACACCGATCACACAGACTCTGCCAAGAGCCAGGAGCTCCCGAGGGTGCAGTAAACGAGTCTCGGTTTAACATCTCAAGAGGACCGTGCTCGCCGCATCTCTGGGCACCCTATAAATAACAGCTCGAACGCACCGAGCATCTCCAGCGGGACAGGCTACAAAACTCTGCCCGCCCCCCAGCAGTAGGGGCTGCCCCTCCGCTCGAAGGTGATGTTGGTATTCCCCGTTAGCCCTGGGTGAGGATGAGGCCGTCCTTTCCTCCCCGCCCCCACCTCTCCCACACACACCTGTTGTCTCTTCTGTCTGGTCGCTCCTTCCGAGAACTTGCTGGTCGCTCCCCGTTGTTTAGAACTCCCTTCTCGATGGAACAGATTCACCCCGACAGGGTGCCCATCAGGTGGGGCAAAAGCACCACCAAATCACAACTCACTCCAATCCTCTGACAATCCAACTCAACCCCCTACTATCAACCCGACTCAACACCCTTTCCTGTCAACCCAATTCAACCCCCCTCCTGTAAACCCGACTCAACAATCCCCGTCAAACCAACTCGACTAAAGCCCCGTGAACTCAACCCAACACAACTCACACCCCAATCGACCGAACCCAGCTCTGACAACTCAACGAGCTGTCCCGCCCTGCCTGGCCAGCCGCCGCCGCCCACCGGGGTGCTCTCCGATCCCAGCCGCAGTAGAAGCTGCACTACCTGGGCTATTCCCTGTTGCCGTCTCCCGCCCCGCATCAGTCCCACTTTGATTCACGCTTCTTCCGGGTCAGCCCTCTGCTCCGAGTCCCGATAACAAGCAGTCCGACCAATCGGCGCCGAGGCCACCCGACTTGGCAACAAATCAGCTAATCGGAGCGGAGAGGGCGGTGCTTATCCTCAGCAGCTCGGACGCCGAGACATCCTGACCAATGAGGAGTGGGAGAGATGACTTGGAGGCGGGACTTACAGGTTTAGACCGTAGGTGATATCTGCCTACAAACACGAGAAACTCTGCAAATACTGGAAATCCAGAACAACGCACACAAAATGTTGGAGGAACTCAGCAGGTCAGGCAGCATCTCTGGAAATGAATAAACATTTGACATCTCGTGCCAAGACCCAATGTTTCTCTCCCTCTCTCACACACTCTCTCTTACTCTGTCCCTCACTCTTTCACTCACCTCACCCTCTCTCTCCCCTGTATTCACTCTTTCCCTAATCTCCCCTCTCGCTCTCCGTCATTCCATCTCTCCCGCTCTCTGCCCTCTCTCCCTCTCGCTCTTTCCCTCCCTACCTCACTCCCTCCCTTCCCCTCTCTCCCCGTCCGTCTCTCTCCCCCTCCCTTTCTCTCTCTCTTTCCCATCCCCGTTGTATTACCTAGCAAGTGTATAGATTCAGCCAATGTCCTTGCTTCATTCTGACCCAAGTACTCCTTTCTCCCCAAACACTCGTTGTGAAACTTCTGTTCCCCACCCCCCAAGATTCCCCTCTTCCCGGGATCCACACACACATTTCCTGGTTTCCACTCCCACAAAACAAGAGATTCTGCAGATTACTTTAAGTTCATTTATTTATTTTATTTGATTACTTGCGCGATTTGTCTTATTTTGTAGATGACTGTTTGTGGCTAGTCATTGGCAGAGAACAACGTACTGAATTATCAGTGGGGCACTGTTCCACCCAGACGCAGAATTAGCCCATTTAGTGCATTTAGTCTGTTGCGCCATTCAATCATGGCTGATTTATTTCCCCAGGACCAAAAAGCGCTGCCTCACAATAAAAGAGTGTACCTTTAGAACAGATGTGAGGAGGAATTTCTTATGCCAGACACCACAAGATAGAAGCAGAATTAGACCATTTGGCCCATTGAGTCTGCTCCACCATTATATCATGGGTGGTTTATTTTCCCTTTCAGCCCCATTCTCCTGCTTTCTCCCTGTAACCTTTGACACTCTGACCAATCAAGAACCTATCAACCTCCACTTTAAATATTCCTCCTGATCTCAATTCTAAAGGGACCTCCCTCTATTGTCCTCTGGTCCTAGATTTCCCTTATATGGGAAACATCCTTTCCACATCCATTCTATCTAGATCTTTCAATATTCGATAGGTTTCAATGAGCTTCCCCCCTTATTCTTCTGAACTCCAGCGAGTACAGGCCTAAAGCCTTCAAACGCTCACCGCGTGTTAACTCTTTCATTTTTGGAATCATTCCCATGAACCTCCACTGGACAGGCTTCAATGTCAACATGCTCTATTCTTTGGTATATAAGGGGCCCAGAATTGCTCACAAGTGTGGTCTGACCAATGCCTTGTGAAGAATCACTGTTACATTCTTGTTTTTATATTCTGGTCCTCTCAGTATGGATGCTGACATTGCATTTGCCTCCTCGCCACTGTGCCTGTCACTTTGGAAAACATGCTCCACATTTAGGTTAGAGACAGAAAAGATGGCATGTGCTGGAACCTGGAACATTTTTGGCCCATCTAGTCTGTATCAAACTGTTAACCTGCCTAGTCAAATCAATCCAGACCATAACCCTCCATACCTCTCCCATCCATAAACCTATTCAAATTTCTCTTTAACATTGAAATCCACCACTTCCGCTGGCAGCTCATTCCACACTCTCCCACCCTCCGAGTGAAGAAATTTCCCTTAAACCTTTCACCTTTTACCCTTAACCCACGACCTCTGGTTGTAGTTCCACCCAACCTCAGCGGAAGAAGCCTGCTTGCATTTACCCTATCTATGCCCTTCAGAATTTTGTAAACCTCTAACAAATCTCCTCTCATTCTTCTACACTCCAGGGAATAACGTCCTAACCTATTCAACCTTTCCCTATAACTCAGGTCCACAGTCCTGGCAACATTCTTGTAAATTTTCTCTGCACTCTTTCAATCTTACTGCTATCTTTCCTGTATGTAGGTGACCAGAACTGCACACAATCCTCCAAAATTTCCTCAGCAACATTTTATACTACTTCAACATAACATCCCATCTCATCTTAATCTATCATCCCAAGCATGTGACATTTTCTCCAACGTCCTTCAAAAACTCCTGCTGGTTATGTAAACACGAGGAAATCTGCAGATGCTGTAAATTCAAGCAAAACACACAAAATGCAGGTGGAACGCAGCAGGCCGGGCAGCTTCTATAGGAAGAAGGACAGTCGATGTTTCGGGCCGAGACCCTTTGTCAGGACTAACTGAAAGAAAAGATAGTAAGAGATTTGAAAGTGGGAGGGGGAGAGGGAGATCCAAAATGATAGAAGACCAGAGGGGGAGGGATGAAGCTAAGAGCTGGAAAGGTGATTGGCAAAAGGGACACAGAGCTGGAGAAGGGAAAGGATCGTGGGATGGGAGGCCTCGGGAGAAAGAAAGAGGGAGGGGAGCACCAAAGGGAGATGGAGAGCAAGCAAGGAGTGAATGTGAGAGAGACAGAGAGAGAAAAAAGGGGAAAATAGATAAATGAATAAGGGATGGGGTAGGAAGAGGAGGGGGGCATTAACAGAAGTTAGAGAAATCAATGTTCATGCCATCAGGTTGGAGGCTACCCAGATGGAATATAAGATGTTGTTCCTCCAACCTGAGTGTGGCTTCACCTTGACAGTAGAGTGTGACCACTGGGAGATCCTGCTTTCTCTAGCAGACAGAGCGTAGGTGTTCAGCGAAACGGTCTCCCAGTCTGCGTCAGGTCTCTGTTAATGCCCCTCCTCTCCTTCTTACCCCATCCCTTATTTATCTATTTTCCCCCTTTTTTCTCTCTCTGCCCCTCTCACAATCACTCCTTGCCTGTTCTCCATCTCCCTCTGGTGTTCCCCTTCCCCTTTCTTTCTCCCTAGGCCTCCCGTCCCATGATCCTCTCCCTTCTCCAGCTCTGTGTCCCTTTTGCCAATCACCTTTCCAGCTCTTAGCTTCATCCCTCCCCCTCTGGTCATCTCCTATCATTTTGGATTTCCCCCTCCCCCTCCCACTTTCAAATCTCTTGCTACCTCTTCTTTCAGTTAGTCCTGATGAAGGGTCTTGGCCCGAAACATCGACTGCATGTCTCCCTATAGATGCTGCCTGGCCTGCTGCGTTCCACCAGCATTTTGGGTGTAGGGCTGGTTATGTACCCTCTTTCAAGAAGCACAACCACTCTGTGACAAACGAGGGTGGATTCAAACAGTTCCAAGGGTCCTCAGTCGCTTTGCATTCCAGTCCACTGGACCCTGACCCTGACCCCGATCTGTCAAAGACCGTGTGCTGGTTGCCCGTGCATCAGCCTCCCCAGATTAGACAAAGTCACACACAGGCGTTCTCCATTAAGGGAATAACTCCTTTGGAAAACTGTGTCTTGATGTGGGCTGGGTAGGGGGCAACGCAGGAAAGAAGGGAAAAGGTCTCTCCTGTATGAATCCGTTCCGGAGCCTGTAGGGACAGACAATGTTGGAAACACTCAGTGAATCAGGCAGCATCTGTGGAGAGGGAAGCAGTGACTGTTTCAAAGACTATTTTTTTAAAGGTTAGCTTTATTTGTTTCCTGTATGTACAGTGAAATGTGTCAGTCAGTGAGGATTGTGCTAGGCCCATGCAAAGTAGCATGCCCTCAACTTACTAACCCTAACCCATACAGCTTTGGACTGTGGGAGGAAACCGGAGCACCCGGAGGAAACGCACGCAGTCACAGGGGAAAGGTACAAACTCATTACCGACAGCAGTGGATATTGAACTCTCTCAACGACAGTGGCCAGTTTCAGACGACATCCATTTAAGGTGAGAGGATGAAAGTTTAGGGGAGATGTCAGAGGTTTGGTTTCTTACACACAGAGTGATGGGGCCTGGAATGTACTGCTGGAGCCAGTGGTAGAGGTAGATACATTAGGGACATTTTAGAGCCTCTTAGACAGGCACCAATTAAACTGTCACCATGACGATAGGATAAATGGCCTACTGCTAATTCCTGTCATGTGATGCACTTGGGCAATACCCAGAAGGGTTCCTGTGTAGATTCTTTGCCATTTCAATGGCAGGGTCTGCTGTTTATTTTTTATTTTCATTTTATTCAGAGATACAGTGTGGAATAGGCACTCTGGTTGTAGAGTTGCGCTGCCCTGGACTGTTAGGATGGGGATCAGCTTCTTCCCCCAGGCCATAAGACCACTGAACTCTGCCAGCACCCAGGTCTCATCACGTATGAAGCAGCAGTAACATTATACTATTTACTCTCTAACTTCTGTCGCAAATGCACCTTATTATTCGTTAATTTACTGGCGATAATACTACTTTGTGTTGTGCACCTTGTCTGATTTGGTGGTATCCGTGTGTATGGTTGGATAACGATAAACTTTAACACTGGAGACCTGGGGTGGAGGGTGTTACAAAGGACAGTGTTGTGCAATGGATGTTTGAGCTGGTTCACTAACACCCTGTCCTCCTGTCCATCAGGAGTGCGATAGGTTGCAGCCCCTGTGTGAGTGTCCGAAGGGGCTGCTCCTCAAGTTTTAGATGCAGTTCAGCTCCGTACTCCTTGATATCCAGTACAAAAAGGGGGAGGCGGGGGAGAGCAGGTTGCTCAGGAATCCACTTTTGGGTTTGTTCCTGGGCCCGGCCAAGATGGTCATTCACGGGTTCAGACTGCAGGCGTTCAAGGGTTCTGTCTGCCCCTCTTCTGGGGTGACATTTGTGTTCGGGTGTCCTTAGACAGGGAGCATGTGGTCACGATGGGTAGAGTGGGGGATCTCCAGTAATAGTGCCCCCCCCCCAGAAAATTCAGTGTTTTATGGACAGTAGTAACCATATTTTAATTTGAAACTGTTAAGTCTTGTAAATCCCCTATGTTTGTATTTTGTGAGCGACAAAACCTTTGTAGTTCTGTAAAATAAATGGCACAGAAACAGACCCCTCGGCCCACCTGCTCCACTCTAACCAAGGTTTTCATCTGAATCGGTCCCATCTGTCTGCATTTGGCCCATATCCCTCCAAGCCTTTCTTATCCATGTACCCATCCAACTGCCTTTTAAATGTTCTTCTGAACTGACTAAACAATCTGGCACTTTTGCAATCTCCTGGGGTATTTTCTTTTGCATTTGCAGCTTGTTGTCTTTTGCACATCGGTTGTTCGTCACGTGTTCGGTTTTTCATTGATTCTATTGTATTTCTCTGTATTTACAGTGAATGCCCACAAGAAAAGGAATCTCAGGGTTATACAGTGAATGGTGACATGCTGTATGTGTATTTTGATAATAAATGTACTTTGAACTTTTGAACTTAATCTCCTTTGCTGCCCTGGAATCACCTCCTTCAACGACGAGACAAATGCAAAAGCGTTTTAACAAGTAAACAACTTGCTGTGCTAATTGGTCTGCAGGAAGTCACTGGAGGAGAGAATTCTTCATGCATGCCTTAATTCAAGCTGAGAGCATGTGCCCAATTAAGTGACTTAACCATCCCAGTCCACTGACAAGCAACATGGCGACATCACGTGAAATGTGCTGAGTGACGGGTCATTAGAGAATTGCAACTCATTTCCGGCATTTTAGGTGCAGCAGGAACTGTGTTGGCTTTCGAGATAAGTTTGGCTGGGAAAGGAAAGGACGCGGGGGTGATTAGAACAATTTGCATGCTTGGAGGATAAACACCAACGTGGTTAGGTTAGATTGAGTGCCTGGTTTTCGCCATTGTAACCACAATGTACAAGACACTCATTCACATACCCATGACTCTGAGAATTACAGAATCTCAAATCTCATTATTCTCAGTGCTCCTGGTACAGCCTCCTCTACATCGTTGAGACCTGACATAGACTGGGGGACCGCTTCATCGAGCACTTTCGTTCTATCTGCTGATAAAAGTAGGATCTCTGGTAGCCATCCATTTCAATTCAACTTTCCATTCCAATATGTCAGTCCATAGCCTCCTCCACTGCCCTGATGAAGTCACTCTCAGGTTGGAGGAGCAACACCTCAAATTCTGTATGGGTAGCCTCTAAACTGATGGCATGAACACTGATTTCTCTAACTTCTGGTAACTCTTGCCTTATTTTTCCATTCCCTATTCTGGTGATCCTCTCAACCCTTTCTTTTACTCACCTGCCCATTATCAGAATCCGGTGTCCCTCCTTCTTCCCGTTCTCCCATGGTTCACTATCCTTTTCTATCAGGTTTCATCTTCTAGTCCTTCATCTCTTCCATCTATCATCTCCCAGCTTCTCAATTCATCACCCTCCCTCATCCACCCACCTTCTCCCTCAACTGGTCTTTATCTATCACCTGTCGAGTTAGTGGGAAATGATGGAATGAAAATTTGTAATTCCTACTTGAGAAGGTAATAAGCCTGAAACATGGCAAATCGCAAGCACTTGACGATCTACGTCCCAGAGTGTTGACAGGCTGCCCACGATGCTTGGTTACCATCTTCCAAAACTAAAGTGATTCATAAATTTATATGAAGGATGTAGAAGCTTTAGAGGTGCAGAGAAGATTTACCAGGATGCTGCCTGGATTGGAGAATATGTCTTGTAAGGATAGATTGAGCGTGCTAGGACTTTCTCTTTGGAGTGAAAGAAGATGAGAGGTGATTTGATAAGGTTCACAAGATGATAAAGCATAGATAGAGTGGACAATTTCCCAGGGTATATATGACTAATATAAGGAGTAATAATTTGAATGTGATTGGAGAAAAGTTTAGGGAGGATGTCAGAGGAAGGTTTGTTTTTTTTTTATAGAGAATGGTTGGTGGAAGAGGCAGACACATTAGAGACCTTTAAAAGACTTTAACGTAGGCACATGGATGTTAGAAAAATAGGGGCTATGGGCTGTGTGGGAGGGAGTGGTTAGATTGATCTTAGAATAGGTTATAAATTTCTTACAACACTGTGGGCCGAAGGGCCTGTACTGTTCTATGTTCTGTTTTAATTTGAGTCTCATTTCCTAAATGATATACTTGCTGTAAAGTTCAAAATTACCAAAGTACAGATATATCACCATATACAACTCTGCAATTCATTTTCTTGCAGGCATTCAGGGTAAATACAAAGAAATACAATAGAATCAATGAAAGACAGCACACAAAATGAACAACACGTTAAAAAGACAACAAACTGTGCAAATACAAAAAGAAAAATAATAATAAATAAGCCATAAATATTAAGAACATGAAATGAAGAGCCCTTGAAAATGAGTCCATAGGCTGTGGGAACGTTACAGTGCTGGATTGAGTGAAGTTATCGCCTCTGGTTCAAGAGCCTGATAATTGAGTGGTAATAACCGTTCCTGAACATGGTGGTGTGGAGCTGAGGTTTCCTGTACCTTCCTGATGACAGCAGCAAGAAGAGAAAAGAGCATGGCCTGGATGGGGATGAATGTCCTTGTGTGTCAGTGTCAGACTGGAGAGATGAAACATAAGGACAGAGACTGAGAAGCTGAGGTCACAGTGTTTTAGAGCTTGGCAGATTGAGAGGTGATTCTTAGCTGGCTCAATAGTATAGACATGGGGAAGAAGTTTCCCCAACACACTTCAGATCTGCATTAAGGACGGTGGGCATGATTTGAGGGGTTAGGATAGTGAATTACCCACAAGATGTTAAGACATAAAACCAGAATTAGGCCATTTAGCTCATTAAGTATGTTCTGCCACTTGATCAAGGCTGAATTATTTTCCTTCTCAAACCCATTCTCCTGCCTCCTCCCTGTAACCTTTGATGCCCTTACTAATCAAGTATGCAGCTTCGATTAGCACTTGTAAACACAGCAACTCATGCTGTGTCACAGTACTCTGGGAGTGAAATCTTACACCAAAACTTTCTTGTACTATCTCACCCATATTCCCAAGCTACTAGTATGCTTTGCATCTCTCATACAATTCCCTTCCTAATACTGGAAAAAAGGCTCTTAGCTCCACACGGTTCCAAAGTGAACAATACAAATTCTGTAGCTTTCCCTCACGAGTAATCTCCAAGTCATTATTGACGTGGCTAGTAAATTTCCTTGGTTAATATGCCACCACCATTACAGTCATTGAGCAATACAGCATAGAAACAGATCCTTTGGCCCATCTAGTCCATGCCAAGCTGTTATTCGGCCTAGTCCCATCTACCCACACCTGAACCATAGCCCTCCACACTCTTCCCATCCACATACTTATCCAGACATCTCTTAAAGGTTGAAATGGAACCTGAATCAACCACTTCTGCTGACAGCTTATTCCACACTCTCACCATATTGAGTGAAGAAGTTCCCTCTCATGTTCCCTTTAAATATGTCATCATTCATCCTTAAACTATGACCTCTAGTTCTAACCTCACTGTTGTTTCTATCAGCCCATTAAGGTAATACAAAACACATCTAAGCTTCTATTAAAAGGTGTCTCTAATGTGCAAGGCAAGATACATTATATTATGCTACAGTGTTAATCAATAGAATCCAATGCCTACAGCGCACTGAACTCCTAGACGATGAAAACTCTCTGATGTCATCATCCGGATTGTATAGCAAAATCAATAAAGGGAAAACTTTATCATTATTTATGCAAAAGGATTTTCCATTAGGAAGCCACCACAGTGAATAAACTCATTAACCTTGGCAAGGCAGCAGCAATGAACACATTCATGCTTATGAGATAATGCTTATCATACACTCAGTGGCCACTTCATTAGGTAAAGGGATGGAAGCCAGTGTGGTTTTCTGCTGCTGTTAGCTATTCACTTCAATGTTTGCCAACCTGTGTGTTCAGTGATGCTCTTCTGCACACCACTGTTGTAACATGTGGTTATCTGAGTTACTGTTGCCCTCTTGTCAGCTTGGCCAGTCTGGCCATTCTCCTCTGACCTCTCTCATTAACAAGGTGTTTTCACACACAGAAATACCACTCATGCCATTTTGTTGATCGCACTATTCTCTGTAAATTCTAGAAATGGTTATGTATGAAAATCCCAGAAAGTCAACAGTTTCTGAGATACTCAATCACCCCATCTGGCACCAACAATCATTCCATGGTCAACGTCACTTAGATCGCATTTCTTCCCCAATCTGATGTCTGGCCTAAACAACAAATGAACCTCTTGACCATGTCTGCAGGCTTTTATACATTGAGCTGCTGACACATATTGGCTGATTAGATATGTGCATCAATGAGCAGGTGTACTGAATAAGTGGCCAATGAATGTACATTTGGAAACTAATACAAAATACTGTTGGAACTCAGGTCAGGCAGCATCTATGGAGCGGAGTAAACAGTTGATGTTTCAAGACTAAGACCCTTCACCAGCACCAGAAAGGGGAAAGAAGCCAAAATAAAGCGGAGGAAGGGAATAGGAGCTAGTTGTGATCAGAGAAGCCAAACGAGGGAAAGGTAATTGGGTCTCGGCCCACCCAAAGTGTTAAATGTTTATTCCCCTCCACAGATGCTGTCTAACCTGCAGAGTTCCCCCAGTGTTTTGTGTGTGCTGCTGTGCATTTCCAGGATCTGCAGAACCTCATGTTTATATTTTTAGGTGACCATTAACAAGCCTGAAAAACTACAAGAACTATTTCCAGAAATTGAGGTGCAATGGCCAAAGCTTGTGTATGCATGTCTGCAGAGGGGAGGAAAGGGATTTGTTTTGCTGTTGTTGCTTGTGTTGTTCTGCTGAGCATGGTGGCATGCTATGTTGGCGACACTTGCAAGCTGCTCCCAGCACGTCCTTGGGTGTGTTGGTTGTTAACACAAACAATGCACTTCACTGTATTTTCTGATGCTCATGTGATAAATCAATAAACCTAGATACTGAAGCAACCATGCCATTTACACCAATCAATGGCCTTCTGTTGTACCTACCACCACCAAAAGAAAAATTTGTTCTTCCCGTAACCATCCTAGCTTACCTGAACGTTCACCAGTGTGGCCCTCCAGTGCAGCGGTGAAGTGTACATTCCAAAGACATACAGATTAGTGTTGGATGCTGATGTATTTGATCTGACATTCTTCAGGAGTCAAGAATAAGGCATTAAACTTGTTGCTTACAATCGTTTATTAAGTGCTAAAAGCACAAAGGGATTAGGGAAGGAGAATATCAAAAGCAGAGCCTAATAGTGAAAGAAAATGAAGGCGAAAGACGCCATGGCAATGTGGTTTAACCTTCTTATACCAATTTGTTAACTGCGGTAAATATCTTTCAAATTCTGTTGCTTCATTCAACCAGTAAGATAGCCCCTCTTCAAGTAGTACGACACCCACAACTACAACCAAGTTCTTACAAAAGCAACTACAACCACTAGAAAACACTATAGTAGATTCTGGTTAATTAGGGCACATCAGAACGAGTCCATTTTGGCCCAATTAAGTGGCAATTAGCCAAAGTTTTATGGAAATAGTTAAAAAGCTTTAAAAAAGACAAACCTAGTAACATGTACTTAAATGAAATACAGAACAAATTAGAACACTACTAATAGAATTACAGTACTATAAAATTGGGTATTATTTCCTAATAGTTATCGACAGCAATTCACCCAGTGTACACAATGAACAAAAGTAGCGCAGACACTTATTGCAGAAAAATGGATGGCCTCCATACAATGCTATCAAAAACTGCATCCTCTAAATCTTCATTTTCATTGTAACATTCACGATCATTGTCGATACCTTCAAATTCTTTGTAATTCCTAATTTGGTGAAGTAGTGAAATCATTTCATTTTCACTCCCAGCCATTTCTGGCATCTCCAAACTTGAAAACACAGTGAGCATAACAGTTATTTCTCGCCAATTAGCAATGATAGTTTTTTTGAACACATACACAGACAACTGACGGTATTTCAAAACTGTTATTCTAACAGCCAATAACGATCAAAATACAAACAAGCATAATAAAGTTAAACTACAAGGAAAGTAACAATTATTTAACAGCCTAATCTAAGATAGATTAATTGGTCATAATGGTGTAACTGGGCAGTGCAGGCTCAAAGAGCCTGTTACTGTGCTGTATTTCTACATAAAATAATGGAACAGTGCAACAAGTGTTGTGCTGAAGATATTAAACTAGCAATTAATTGCTAACTAATCCATTCTGCCTACAGTGTCTATATCTCTACACTATCTGAGATCCTCTTAAATGTCCCTAGTGTATTTGCCTCCACACCAACCGTAGCAGCACATTCAACATACCCACCACTCTGTGCAAAACACTTACAACATATCTCCTTTGAACTTTCTCATCTCACCTTAAATGCATGTTATTAGACATTTCCATGCTGGGTAAATAATATTGTCTATGCCTCTGATAATCATGTAAACCTCTATCGGATCTCTCCTCCACCTCTGCTGCTCCAGAGAAAACAACCCAAGTTTGTCCAACCTCTCCTTAGGGCAGAGGCGATACCAGAGACCACAGAAACTGGAATCTGGAGCAATAAACAATCTGCTGGAGGAACTCAATGGGTTGAGCAGCATCTGTGGAAGGGAAGCATCCTGATCCAAGATTTCAACTTTAAACATCATCAATTTCTTTCCTCCCACCGATGCTACTCAAGCTGATATCCGTCAACAGTTCTAGTCACCTCATTATAGGAAGGATGTGGAAGCTTTAGAGAGGATGCAGAAGAGATTCCCCAGGATGCTGCCTAGATTAGAGAGCATGTCTTATGAGGATAGGTTGAACAAACGAGGATTTTTCTCTTTGGAGCAACGGAAGAAGAGAGGTGGACAAGATAAAAGGCATAGATAAATTGGATATCCAGAGACTTTTTCCCAGGATGGAAATGGCTAATACAAGAGGACAATTTTTTATAAGTATATATACTTTTTACTTAGAGATACAGCATGGTAACAGGCCCTTCTGACCCAGCAAGCCCACACCATCCAATTGCACCATACATCTCTGAACTGAGAGAGGAAACCCGTGCAATCACAGGGAGAACCTATAAACTCCATACAGGCAGCACATGAATTGTACTCAGGTTGCTGGCACTGTAAAGAGTTACTGTAACTACCACGGCACTGCGTCACCCAGAGGGTGAATGTGAAATCTGTAATACTTGCAAACATTACTGTGTTGCAAAGGTTAATTGGTTTTAATCCAAATGTTTACTTCCTGATGGAAGTTCCCTTTGTATGAATGGTGCTGGTGTTTGTCCCTTATTGACCTCTCCAGGTGTTGGCACATGGCCTAGTGGACAAGGCATCGGTCTAGTGATCTGAAGGTCACTAGTTTGAGCCTCAGCTGAGGCAGCGTGTTGTGTCCTTGAGCAAGGCACTTAACCACACATTGCTCTGCGACGACATCGGTGCCAAGCTGCATGGGTCCTAGCGCCCTTCCCTTGGACAACATCGGTGGTGTGGAGAGGAGAAGGCTTGCAGCTTGGGCAACTGCCAGTCTCCCATACAATCCTGCCCAGGAAACCTTCCAAGACGCAAATCCATGGTTTCACGAGACTAACGGATGCCTATTATGATCTCTCCATGGACTGAGCTCACAGCACCAGGTCCTTCAGCCCAACTGGTCCATGCTGACACAACTGTCTCTGCTAGTTTCAGTTGCCTGCACGCAGACCGATTTCAACACACGGCTGAATTGGAAAGGCCAGGTACAGGCCAAATTGAGGGGGCAGGTTCCAGGCTCCAGAGCGGATCGAAATTACAGAACCCGATGTTTGTGCAACAACTTTAGGCACTGGGTCAAATTGAAATGGTCAGGGTGTCAGGGCCTGAGGCGAGGGATGGGCTGGTTCCGCTTGCTGTTCTGCTCTGCGCTGAACTAAGAGTCTGTAGCTGGACCCTCTTTGGATTTCAATTCACAACACTTACTTGCTTGCTTTTATTGTTCACATGATTTTTTTTTCCTCTCTGCACATTGGGTGTCTCTTTTTTAAATGGGTTCTTTTGGGTTTCTTTGTTTTATGGCTTCCTGTAAGGAGACGAATCTCAAGTTTGTATGAATGTATACATACTTTGATAATGAACCCTTCAAGCCACTCCCCGCCATGTACCATAAGAGATGGGAGCAGAATTGGGCCATTCCGACCATCAAGCCTGCTCCACATTTCATCATGGCTGATTTCTTATCCCACTCAACTGCATTCTCCTGCCTTCTCCCCAAGACGCTATTAATAAGTAAATTATCAACTACTGATTTAAATATATCCAGTGACTTGGCCTCCACAGCAGTCAGTGGGAATGAATTCCACAGATTCACCACCCATTGGCTAAAGAAATTTCTCATCTTTGTTCTGAAGGGACGTCCCCTTTGATTCTGGACTTCCCCACAATATCTAAATGTCTCTTAAATATTGCAATTGCACCTGCCTCGACCAGTTCTCTGGCAACACATTCCAGGTACTCACTACCCTCTGAGTGAAAAAGTTTCTTTCCGGTCTCTTAAATCTCTCTCCTCGCATCTTGAATCTGTGCCTTTTAGTTTTCTCTTGTGTAAACAATGTTGGAATTCGTTCATTATTTATCACCGCACTCAGAGAGAATGAGAGGAGAGAGCTCTAATAGTGTGGGAACTCACTACACTTTATCCATTAGCTTCTGTTGAATAAGACTGCAGGACAATGATGAATCCTGCCTTACACATTAGAGTGCAACACACAACATGCTGGAGAAACTTCAGCAAGTCAGGCAGCAACTATGGAGTCAACATTTCAGGTCAAGATCTTTCACCTGGAGTGGAAAGGAAGGCGGAAGAATTCAGAACAAAAGAAAGTGGGCGAGGGGGAGGCATACAAACTTGCAGGTGATTGGTGAGAGCAGGGAAAGAGGAGGTGGGTGTGTGGGGGAGACATACAAGCTGGCAAGTGATAGGTGAGACCTGGGGTGGTGGAAGTTGGGTGGGGGGGGGGGGGGGAGGAAGAGGATAGGTGGAAAAGGTACAAGTCTGAAGAAGGAGGAATCTGTTAGGAGTCTTAGATTTTTAAAAACTATGCTTAAATAATTGCAGGTACTAAGATTGTAAAGTTGCATATTCAATCTTACAGTTGTGCTATTTTAAAAAACACCAATTCAAATTCAGCCTTTTGTTCTTCCTGAAGAACTACTGAATCATGCAAGCCAGTAATAACGCAAGTGTCCTCACTTGGAGCCATGGGTGGTACAGCAGCTTGGCATTTAGTGAAACACTGGTACTACACCAGTGACCCAGGTTCAATTCTGACTCTGCCTGGAAGGAGTTTCTACATGCTCCCTGTGACCGCGTGTTTCGGTTTCTTCCAACATACCAAAGAGGTACCAGTTAGTAGGTTCATTAGTCACATGGGCGTAATATGACAGGGTGGGCTTGTTGGGCCAGAAGGGCTTGCACCATGCTGAATCTCTAAAATAAATGTGAAACTGACCTTTGCAGAATGGAGATGCAGGAAGCCTTGTGGCTACAGCAGAACAAGTTTGTAAAGTCAAATGTACTACAAATTAAGATCCCTCCCAACTAACTACAACAGTCACATGTTCAATATCTAATTTACAATGGGTCACTGGGGTGCTGGGGGTGTCCAGCGAGGGGTAGCACCTCTAGTTAAAGGGCCTGTCATGTCCATTCCAGGACACCTCTCTCACTCTTGGTCCCCACCGGACACTCGGCTCTCACCTTTGGCTCCAAGTAGCTGTTAGCATGAGACAGTGTCCCACTCTGGTATGCCACTTCAAAAGTGAGATAGGGACATGCCTGGGCTAGCATGCAAAGTCAATCCGGTGGACTGGAGGGGGATGAGATCTACAGTGAGGTGGCTCTATAAAGGTCCAAGGAGAGAACATAATGAGGCACAGATATAGCCGTGGTCATCCACTGCAACTGAGGAAGCTGTGTCACTGGACCAGGAGTTCTGAGGTCGAGAAAGTAGTACTGCTCCAGTGGAATGACTTTTCCACTTTAAAAGCTCTCCTGCACAGGTTTCCCATCATTGTCAGACACAGCAAACTGAACCCAGAGTATGCTACTGGACTTGATCATTTGAGGTAAGGATGAATCAAGGACAATGAGCATGGTCCTTGTTAGTGGGAAACCAAGATTCAAAATTCAGCATTGTTTAATATCATGTAACCCTCAGGCTCACCCAGCTCATGTGCATCTAGGGAAATAGCCTCCAGCCCCACCAAACTGGGTAATCACGTTTAGGTGGATGCTGTGTAATATACCCCCAGTTACAAACCCACAACACAAAATATCACAGTGCACCAAATGCAATTAAATGATTGAACTTTATGAATCTTAATCAGAATATAGGGCTAGTAATGAAAATAAAAAAGGGCCCAAGTCAAGTCAGTCACGTTGGAGCACATTCAGTTGTCATTCTTCCACCATCGGTCTCCTCGAGCATCGCCGACCTTCGGACCCTCAGATCCCAATCCACTCCGTCCGGTGGGTCCACCGGCTCTCTCCACACGCGTCCTCCCTCTTCATTTCTCCTCAACAAAAGACCGCAAAAACAATATCCTTCCAGATACACAAAACAACAATCTCCGATTGGCTAACATGCATACTACAGTGCTGTTATCTCCAGCCATAACCCAAACATTGCAGCTACAGAGAAACCGTTACCTCAGCAGTGAACATTACAGAGAAGCCATAACAATCATTTCCTGTACTCATGTGTAAAGAAGGACAAAATAATTGTTACTCTGGATCAAATGCAGCACAAAAAAATTAAAAACACAATAATAATAAAAATATATATACAAGATAGTTTATATCCATAGATGGTCCATAAAGTGATGCTAGGCTGTACACAAGGTGAATGATGGGAAATAATAAATCAGAGGTGGAGTTAATGAGTGGAGGTGTTGATCAGCCTTACTGCTTGGGGAAAGTAACTGTTTAATAAGGAGTCTGTAAAACATTCCCGTGGAATGCATGTGTTTTCTCTGTGTGGTCCGGTTTCCTCTCACAGTTCAAAGATGTACTGATGAAGAGGTTAATTGCTCATTGTAAATTGTCCTGTGATTAGGTTAGGGTTAAATCAGGGTTGCTGGGCGGCACAGCTCAAAGGGTCAGACAGGCCTATTTTGCACTGTACCTCTAAATAAATAAATATCAGTGCATTCATTAATAAAGGCACAGAGACCGGGGATTAAGGTACAGATGTACAACATGTTCAGGAGTACTGCGTGTACCTCTGATAATCACACAGTAAAGAAGATGGAATGATGTGATTGCATTTGAGCAAGAAAAAGGGGCTGGGTGAAATTACCGGGTTGAACTCCACCTGAGGGGGTGTGGGGGATGAATTTTGGGCAGAAATCTGAAATGCTGAGAATTCATTCTTCCTCCCAAAGGAAGAATGCTCAACCCACCAGGTTCCTGGATAATCTTAATGTTTCCATAAGACACAGCAGCAGAACTTGGCTATTAGGCCATTTGGAGTTTGCTCTGTCATTCAGTCATGGCTGATTTTATTATCCCTCTCATGGCGGATACAATAGGGTCTTTTAAGAGACTCTTGGGTAGGTACATGGAGCTCAGAAAAATAGAGGGCCATGGGTGACCCTAGGTAATTTCTAAAGTAAGTACATGTTCAGCACAGCATTGTGGGCTGAAGGGCATGTGTTGTGCTGTAGGTTTTTTATGGTTCTATGTTCTATAACCCCATTCTCCTACTTTCTCCCCATCCCTTCATGCCCTGACTAAACAAGAACCTATCAATCTCCGCTTTAAATATACTCAATGACTTGACCTCCACAGCTGAGGCAATTAATTCCACAGATTCACCACCTTCTGATTAAGAAATTCCTCATTTCCATTCTAAATGGACATCTCTCTATTCTGAAGCTGTCCCCTCCATTATAGGAAACATCCTCTCCCCGTCTATCTAGGCCTTTCGATATTCAGTAGGTTTCAATGAAATTTCCCCTCATTCTTCTAAACTTCAGCAAGTACAGGCCAAGAGCCATTAAACGCTCCTCCCCGTAACCTTTGATGCTCTTACTAATCAAGAACCTATTAAATACACCAATTCAAAGATTTCCTATTCCAATAATTCTGTCTGCTGTTTACAGAACCTGGCCTACATGTAGCTAGCCTTGTAGCTGTGATCTGGGAAACTAATGTACAGTCACCTTATGGACAGACACTCCTGTACCTAGCTCCACTTTACGGGCATACAATCAATGTGTATAAGCTATCTTACGTTTTATATTTATTGTGTTCTCGGTGCTGCATTGGATCTAGAGTTATTTCATTCTCCTTTACACTTCTGTGCTGGAAATGACAGTAAGCAATCTTGAATCTTAAATCAAATCACATCTTCGCAAACTAAACAGAACTGCCGGCCAGGTTTAATTTAATGTGAATATTCACAATAGATTTAGCATCGACTTCCTTTCATGATGGCATCCAGGATGACATAATTAATTAACAATTATTTAACACTGACTTCCTGTCTGAATGGCTCTGAGCTGCGATGTCTGCAAAGGTCATGGCTGTTTTTTTTTTTAAGGTTTGTTGGGATGGTTTTTGGGACAGTGCGAGGATGTAGGGGTTAGATTAGGGTTTAGGGGCAAGGATAAGGGGGAATTAGAGGTTAGGAGCAGTAAATAAAGTATTAACAGACAGAAGCTGGAGGTTCCTTATAATTATGACACCAATAATATACTATTAGTCTAATATTCTGAGACCTCTGTTGGTCAGACTCGACCATGGATGTTACATCTTACCTGTCTAGATACGTAAAGCCAAGGTAGAATGATGTGGAGTCCAAGCTGTTGCCTATGCAGCAGGCTACCCTTCTCCATGCAGCTGATCAGCCCAAAGGAATGGCAGAGGCTCATACAGTTTTGCACCAGTGGCGTCACTGGAGTTTCCAGTCAGCGTTGAACTCACTGCCTTAGGGACTCCAGCTCCAGATTTTTCCCTTGCAGTTTACTCCCAAAGCCTTCCCCATGAGCGGGTATAGCCACAAGGCAGCAGAGGGTTAAGATCAGTTTTCCTTCTCCTAGATGAGCTGCCAACCACAGATGAGCTCCATCTGCCTGAAGTGAATGGTTTTAAGATGCTGGTAACCCACCTTTGCCCATTCTTGTGTCAATAGAAATAGTTTCACAAGGCTTAGTAGCTAAGTTACACGTGAAGGCCAGGAGAGTATAGTATAGTATATTAGTGTAATATTATTGTACTATAATATTATATAGTATATACTATAATATAATCACTTTATGAGCCAACTTCCACATACTTTGAGATTCTTACTGACAGATAAATAGGTTTATTATCAATCACTGTAATGCATGATGTGAAATTTGATGCTCTGCAGCAGCAGTACAGTGTAAACACAAAATTAATTTGTCTTTGCAAAGATTTTACAAGTCCATTGGAAAAAAGGCAACAATTTCAGTCTTACTATTTCACCATATCTCTTCCTCTTGCACCATCTGCCACCATTCCACACTGAAACAAAATGCGATGGTTCTATTTTGGCCTGCCAGTCTGAGCAGAGAGCCCTTCCCTGGTGCTAAGATTCGGGGGCACGCTGGGTGTAACCACTGCTCCTTGTGCTGAGCTGTGACTGGGCAATGTCGGCTAATGCACACTGAATCTTCTCCAGCAGCAAGTCTCCTCGGAATACAACCTCCTCCAGGCGAGCTGCTGCCGCATGGTTCTCCTCCTCCAGCTGGCGTAGGCTTGCAGCCTGGATATTGAGAAACAGGATTAGGTCGGTATGCAAGGATGTAGAATACCATAATACAGTACAGGCCCTTTGGCCCACAAAGTTGTGCCGAACTTTTAACCAACTCCAAGATCAATCTACTCCTTCCCTCCTAACATTGTTTTTACATCCATATGCCTAAGACTCTCTTAAATACTCCTCATATATGAAAGATGTGTTGGCATTAAAAAGGGTTCAGAGAAGGTTCACGAGAATGATCCCAGGAATGAAAGGGTTAATATATGCAGAGTGTATGCCTGTACTCGCTGGAGTTTGAAAGAATGGGGGGGGGGAGAGACTCAGAATCAGAAATCAGGTTTATTATCACCAGCATGTGATGTGAAATTTGTTAACTTAGCAGCAGTTCAATGCAATACATAATCTCGCAGAGAGAAAAAAATAAAATAAAACATAATAAACAAATCAATTATGTATATTGAATAGATTATTAAAAACGTGCAAAAACAGAAATACTATATATTTAAAAAAGTGAGCTAGTGTCCAAAGCTTCAAAGTCCATTTAGGAATCTGATGGCAGAGGGGAAGAGGCTGTTCCTGAATCACTGCATGTGTGCCTTCAGGTTCCTGTATCTCCTATCTGATGGTAACAGTGAGAAAAGAGCATGCCCTGGGTTCTGGAGGTCTTTAATAATGGACGCTGCCTTTCTGAGACACCGCTCCCTGAAGATGTCCTGCGTACTTTCTGGGCTAGCGCCCAAGATGGAGCTGACTAGATTTACAACCTTCTGCAGCTTCTTTCGGTCCTATGCAATAGCCCCTCCATACCAGACAGTAATGCAGCCAGTCAGAATGTTCTCCACGGTACAACTATAGAAGTTTTTGAGTGTATTTGTTGACGTGCCAAATCGCTTCAAACTCCTAATAAAGTACAGCCACTGTCTTGCCTTCTTTATGACTACATCAATATGTTGGGACCAGGTTAGATCCTCAGAGATCTTGACACCCAGGAACTTGAAGCTGCTCACTCTCTCCACTTCTGATCCCTCTATGAGGATTGGTATGTGTTCCTTTGTCTTACCCTTCATGAAGTCCACAATCAGCTCTTTCGTCTTACTGACGTTGAGTGCCAGGTTGTTGCTGCAGCACCATTTCACTAGTTGGCATATCTCACACCCATACGCCCTCTCGTTACCCCTGAGATTCTACTAACAATGGTTGTATCGTCAGCAAATCTGTAGATGGTATTTGAGCTATGCCTAGCCACACAGTCATGTGTATACAGAGAAGAAGAGTGGGCTAAGCACACACCCCTGTGGTGTGCCAGTGTTGACCATCAGTGAAGAGGATATGTTATCACCAATCTGCATAGACTGTGGTCTTCCGGCTATGAAGCCGAGGATCCAATTACAGAGGGAGGTACAGAGGCCCAGGTTCTGCAACTTCTCAATCGGGACTGTGGGAATGATGGTATTAAATGCTGAGCTATAGTTATTGCAACCTATCAAATATTGAAATTCTAGATTCTAGTGGACATGGAGAAGATGTTTCTTATAGTGGGGGGAGTCAAGGACCAGAGGACAGAGCCTCAGAATCCCTTTAGAACAGAGATGAGAAAAAAAATTACTTAGCCACAGAATGGCGAATCTATGGAATTCAATTGCAAAGACAACTGTGGAGGCCAAGTCATTAGGTGCATTTAAAGTGGAGATTGGTAGGTTCTTGATGAGACAGAACATAAAAAATTACAGGAAGAAGGCAGGCGAATGGGATTAAGATGGATAGTAAATCAGCCATGAAGGAATGGTGGAGCAGGTTTGCTTGGCTGAATGGCCTAATTCTGTTCCTATGTCTTCTGAAACCCATGAACACTACTTCACTTCTCACTATTCATATTTCTTATTGTAACTTATAGTAATTTTAGTGTATTGTATTGTTCTGCTGCCACAAAACAAATATCACCACACAGTGATAATGAGCTTGATTCTGAAATGATGTCACTTTACAGACTTAAACAAAGGTTAATTTCTATAAACCATGCTAACAACTTGGTTATCATTTCTTTCAAAACCAAAACATTAAATGCCATTGAATACGATAAGTAAATGGCCTTTTTAAACTGCTTCAAACTCCAAAGAACTGTGAATCATGTAAAACATAGGGGGAAATGGAAGAAGATTCAGTTTTTAACTTTGTGTTTACCACAGGTGGGCAAGTCACAGATAGGCTGTGCTGTTATTTAACTAGATTAAAATAATTTTTAAATCTTAACTCATTTCATGGGAAATTGAAAGTGAGTGACCACAAGCTATCAATTACCAAGACGAGAAAGTTTGTAGATGTTGGAAATCCAAAGTAACACACACAAAATGCTGGTGGAACTCAGGTCAGGCATCATTTATGGAAATGCAAAAACAGCTGGAGTTTTGCACCAAAAACCTTCAACGGCATGAGAAAGGGGAAGATGCCAGAACAAAAAGGTGGAGAGGGGGGCAGAGGGGAAGGAGGACTGGCTGGAAGGTGATAGGTGAAGCCAGGTGGGTGGGAAAGGTCAAGTGCTGGAGAGGAAGGAATCTGATAGGAGAGGAGAGTAGACCATAGGAGAAAGGGATGGAGGTGGTGTTTACCGTAACAAGAAATCGATATTCATGCCATCACACTGGAGGGTATCCAGATGGAATACAAGGTGGTGCTCCTCCACCCTGAGAGTGGCCTCATCTTGGCACAAGAGGTGGCCCTGGATCAACACGCCAGAATGAGAATGGGAATCTGAATTAAAATGTTTAGGCACTGGGGAATTCCACTTATGGTGGATGGTGCAGAGGTGCTTTCCCACCCACCTGGCTTCACCTATCACCTTCCAGCTAGCCTCTTTCCCCTCCCTCACACCTTTTTATTTGGGCATCTTCCCCCTTCCTTCTCAGTCCTGAAAAAGGGTCTCTGCCTGAAACATCGACTATCTATTCATTTCCATAGATGCTTCCTGACCTGCCGAGTTTCTCCAGCACTTTACGTGTGTTAAACCAACAATTAGCTGATTATGTGAATGTGTGAGAATGTGGCACACAGTATCTACTTCGTATTAGGTCTCCAAATTCATAGTTGTTCAATGCAGTAATATGAAGCCTGCTGTACACCAGATTTTGTACAGAGATAGTGCGCATACTTTGCCTATATGAGCTTCCGGGTTCAATCCCCATTCTGTGTGTCATGGTAGCGTACTGGTTAGCACAATGCCATTACAGCTCAGGGCATTGAAGTTTGGAGTTCAATTCCAGCACCATCTGTACGTCCTCCCCGTGAGTGTGCGAGTTTCCTCTGGGTCCTCCAGTTTCCTCCCACAGTCCAAATACATACTGGTTAGTAGGTTAATTAATTTTTCTGTGATTAGGCTTGGGTTACATTGGTGGGTTGCTGGGCAGCATGGCTCCTTGGGCCGGGAGAGCCTGTTCTGCACTGTATTTCAAAATAAATATTTCCATAAACTATAATGCAATGAACAGTTGATTTCTCTGTCATTAAGGTTCAAATGTACGATACGCCATTACCAATCCTCTCTACCTTACTTCTCACAATGGTTCCAAGAGATTCAGCACGTCAACAAAGATTTACATGTTGTATGGATGTGTGGAGAGCATCCTGACTGGTTGCTCGTGCAGGGGGCTGTACATTCAGCCAGTTCTAGCACATGCACAACCATCGAGGACACCTTCAAGATGCGGTGCCTCAAGGTAGCGGCATCCATCACTCAAGAACCCTCAACATCTGGGATATACACTCTTCTCATGACTACCATCAGGGAGGTGGTACAGGACCCACAGTCAACATTTTAAGAACAGCTTTTCTCCCCTCCACCATCAGATTTCTGAATGGTCCTTGAGCACTACCTTGTTATTCTTTCTCTTTTTACACTATTTGTTTTTGTAATTTATAGTAATTTTTAATTTCTCTACCTTGCAATGCAGCTTTAAAACAACAAATTTCATGTCACAGGTCAGCGGGAATAAACAAATCCTGCTGTCTACAATATCAGGTGAAATGATTGCCTTGCCTTAGTTTAAAACTACTGCCAGGAGATGGCGCTCATGTCAAAATTACAAAACCCTATTCCAACTTGCACTGATTTCCCCTTCCACCAAGTCTGTCAGGGACAGCCAAAGTTCCAAGTAAATTAATTATCAACGTACATATACATTGCCATATACAGATTCATTTTCTTGCAGGCATTCACAGTAAATATAAATGAGAATAATAAAATCGATGAAATGCACACAACAAAGACAGATAACCAATGTGCTAAAGACAACAAATTGTGCAAATACAATATAGAAGAAAAAAGTAAAATAATAACAAAATATAAAGAATAAATATTGAGAACAAGTTGTAGAGTGCTTGAAAGTGAGTCTGTAGGTTGCAGAATGAGTTGAGTATTGAGGTGAGTGAAGTAATCTACACTGGTTCAAGAGCCTGATGGTTAAGGAGTATTAATTGTTTCTGAACCCAGTGGTGTGGGTCCTGAGGCTCCTGAACCTCCTTCCTAATGGCAGTAAACTCTCAAACCCACTGCTTTAGAGGTTCATTCAAAAGCAGACAAGAAGCCAGCTCTGAAAAGGACACCATGGCAGTACAGCAGTTAGCATGACGCTGAGGTTTCGGAGCTTGGAGTTCAATTCCAGTATCCTCCGTAAGCAAATCCGTACGTTCCTTCCTATGTGCACATGGGTTTCCTCTAGATGCTCTGGTTTCCTCCCACATTTCAAAGACATACCAGCTACTAGATTTACTGGTCATTGTAAATTGTCCCATGATTGTGTAGGCCTCTGTTAGTCTCGATAGACCATGGATTTGCGCCTTGGAAAGTTTCCAGGGCGCAAGCCTGGGCAAGGTTTTTTTTAAAATGAAAGACAGGCAGTTGCCCAAGCTGCAAGTCTCCCCTCTCCATGCCACCGATGTTGTCCAAGGGAAGGGCATTAGGGTCCCATGATTAGTCAAAGGTTAAATAGGTGGGTTGCTGGGTGGCAAGGTTCAAAGGGCCAGAAGGTCCTATTCCGTGCTGTGTCTCTAAATAAGTTTTTAAAAGCAACAGGCAAAGTTAAGATAAGATCACACTAACATCTCACAGCCACATAGGATTTTGCAATGTGGGTGGAATAAAATGTCTTAAAGTAGAATCAGTGGAAAAATAAAAGATCAATGCGAATTTAGCTGAAGGGCCTTTTTTTTTTGTCCAACTCTCTGTAGCCCAGAAGCCAAACCAGGATGATAATTTACATGTGACAAATAAAGCTCATCTTTAATGCACTGGGGGTCATAAGGAGTAATCCAGTCAGCAGTGAGTGCTGTACAACAAATGGCAGCAGGATCACTGACATGGTCATGATCCAACTGGAAACACAGACCTCTAATGTCACCTAAGGGAGTGATGGGACACGATTCATACAACCTGCTTGAAAGGCATAAACACATCTGTACCTCCAAACCATGTGCAAACCCCTCCCCACCAAAAAACACTTCCCTCCTTACCAAATTATTCAGCTCAATTTTACAATCTGAACTTACAACACGGAAAAAACTTAGCTGCCCTATGGTCCCCACCAGCTTCCTCACATCTTAAAGCAACACACACAAAATGCTGAAGGAACTCAGCAGGTCAGGCAACATCTATGGAGGGGAATGAACAGTTGACCTTTCATCACGATTGGAAAGGAAGAGGGAGGGAAGAAACCAGAATAAAAAGGCGGAAGGAGGGTGGACAAGTTGATGGGTGATAGGTGAGACCAAGTGATGGGGAAGGTGGGAATGAAGTAAGTTGGGAGGTGATAGGTGGAAAAGATAAAGGGCTGAAGAAGATGAAATTTGATAAAAGAGACTAGACCATGGGAGAAAGGGGAGGGGTGACGAACTACAGGGAGGTCTCTAGAGATAAGAGTGAAAGGTGTGAAAACAAAAAACATCCAGTGAGCAGTAGTTCTTTAGGCAAAAATGCCTTGTTAATGATAGAGGTTGAAAAGAATCGCCAGAGTGGTTCAAGCTGACAGGAAGGAGACAGTTACAACAGTGGTGTGCAGAAGAGCATCTCTGAATGCACAACACTGAATCTTAAAGTGGATGGGCTACAGCAGCAGAAGATCACACTGGGTTCCACTCCTGTACTGAATGAGGTGGCTACTGAGTGTAGAACATAGGACATTACATCACAGTTCAGGCCCTTCAGCTCATGATGAAACATGTTCCAACGTGTTTAGTCATCTGAAACACCATTTCTCTTTACAGATCTATTGGTGTTTTGAATTCAATGAGAATGCCTCTACGTCGACAAGGTACCTCCTCTCTTGCCCCAATAGCACTCATCCTGTTTGTGCTGACTTTAACCCACAAAGACACCAATACTCTGAGGAAACAAAAAGTAGACTAGAGGTGAACAGGTTTGGAAAAGCCTACTCTAGACTGGAGATAATGTGGCATAGATATATATATGTTCTATCCCACATGATTAACTTCTGCACTGGAGTGTGGTGGTGGGGGAGGGTGAGGATTTCATTTTTATTTAGAGATATAGCGCAAAGAACAGGCCCTTTGAACCACACCGCCAAACAACCCATCGATTTAAACTTAGCCTATTCACAGGACAATTTATAATGACCAATTAACCTATTAACTGTTCATCTTTTGACTGTGGGAGGAAACCAGAGTAGCCAGAGAAAACCCACATGCACAAAGGAACACAAACTTGCTGGAATTGAAGTCCAAGCTATAATACCACTAAACTACTATAGGGGTGGAATGAAGGTTGATTAACAAATGGAGGCATGACTCAGGAAGAGAAAGGCATATTTATGTTAAAGGTGCATAAACCACAGAGATTACTACATAGAAATTCTGAATTCAGACAGCGTTTCAGAAAGGGGTTTTTAATAGATGTACAATGGGGAGAGGAAGGCTCATGTGCACAAGACAGGATGTGGACTGAAGTCTATGTGAAGCTATGTGACAAACAAGTTTCATATTACCACCTCAGCACAAAATAGGATGTGGCTTTGAAATGAATAGATAACTTTAACAAATAAATAGACAAACTTGCAATATTTACCAAACCTACAGACTCCAGCATAGAAAAGGCATGGGCAAGGTCATCACTAGGTTTCACATCCTGAGTCAAGATAATGAACTAGAAGAAAAAATGCTTTGTTGGCCTTCATTAGTCAGGGGATTGAGTTCCAGAGCCATGAAGTAATGTCGTAGCTCTATAAAACTTTGGTTTGACCACACCTGGGAGTATCATGTACAATTCTACATTATAGGAAGGATGTGAAAGTTTTAGAGACTGCAGAGGAGATATATCAGAATGCTGCTTGGATTAGTAAGCATGTCTTATGAGTAAAAGTTGAGAGAGCTGGGGCTTTTAATTTTGGAGTGAAGGAAGGTGAGAGGTGACTTGATTGAGGGGTACAAGATGGTAAGAGACATGGATCAAGGGAACAGCCAGAGACCTTCCTCCCCCAGGGCATAATTGGCTAATACAAGGAGGCATATGTATACAGTTTCAATTTTCATAAGATAAACTTACATTTAAACTGAAGAATGCAGAGGAGACTTATGAGGATGTTGCTGGGATTTGAGGGACTGATTTATAGAAGGATGAGCAAGTTGTGATTCTCTTTTTTCATTTGACCATAGGAGTCTGAGGGACGTGCATAAACAAGGTGAATGCTTGCTGACTTTTTCCCCCCAAGGTTGAGGAATCATAAACTAGAAGGCACAGGCTTAAGGTGAAAGGGGACAGATTTATAGGAACTTGAGGGGCAACCTTTTCACCCAGAGAGTGGTCTGTATGTTGATCAGGTGCCACAGGAAGTGATTGAGGCAGGTACGTTAATAACATTTAAAAGACACTTGGACAGTTACATGGTTGGGAAAGGTTTAGGGATATGTGCCAAATAGGACCAGCTCAGATGGGGATCTCGGTCAACACGGATCAGTTGTGCCGAAGAGCCTAGTTCTGTGCTGTATGACTATCAGGTGTTTGGAGGAAAGTATGTCAGAGGCAGCTTTTTATTAAAACACTGTGGTGGGTGTCTACATGGGTGGTGATAGAGGCAGATACATTATTAACTTATTTTCATTTAGCAATACAGCATGGAGTAGGCCCTTCTGGCACCTTGACACACTCCATCCCAGCAACCCTCCGAAAAACCAGATTAACCCTAATCTAATCACGGGACAATTTAAAATGACCAATTAACCTACCCGGCACATCTTTGGACTGAGAGGGGAAACTGGAGCACCCAGGGAAAACCCACACATTCCACAGGGAGGATGTATAGAGACTCCTTTCAGAATGGTGCCGGAATTGAACTCTGGAATGTCGTGTTGTAATAGTGTTGTGCTAACCACTACTTCATAGGCACATGGGCGGTAGAAAAATGGAGAGCTATGTCCGGTGGAAGGATTAGATTAAATTTGGGAGTAGGTTAAAAGGCCATGCAACATTGTATGTGGAAAGCCTTGTACTGTGATGTAGTGTTCTGTGTTCTACCTTGCACTGTTCTGTTTATTTATCTGTGCTGAATGAAAAGGAATGAGCCAGTTTGTCCCATTTTCCAGTCTATCATCTGATAGGTTACAACTCTTCAAAGGCACATTCAAGTACAATTTAAACACGGTCAGGGATTCCACATCTATCATCCTTTCAAACTGAGACTTCTAGATGCATGCCATTTTCATCTTAACTCTAATCCTTGTATTTTAACTAATCGGCTGCCGTGGTCACTTTCTATCAAAGGAAATTATCCTTTGTAAGGAACACACACAAAACTTTGGAGGAACTTAGCAGGTCAGGCAGTATCTATAGAGAGGAATAAAAAAAATAATCGATGTTTTGGGCATCAGGACTGAAAAGGAAAGGGAAAGAGTCCAGAATAAGCAGCTGGGAGGGGATAGGCTGGAGAACAAGGAACATGATAGGAAGGGACACTGAACAAAGGGAGTAATACACACAAAATGCTGGAGGAACTCAGTAGAGCAGGCAGCATCTACAGAAAGGAATAAACAGTCAAAGTTTCAGGACGAGATCTTTCATCCGGACTTTTATCTGGACAATAGGAGAAAGGGAAGGAGGAGGAGAACCAGATGGAGGTGATGGGCAGGTGAGAAGAGAAGGGGCAAAAGTGGAACCCAAATGGCAGAAGGGGGAGGGGGAGAACTTACATGGTTAGAGAATTCAATGTTCATGTCATCAGATTGGAGGCTATTCCTGGGTCCTCAATTTTATACACTCCAATTAAGTCGCTTCTCCTTCAACACAGATACAATGTACAGAACAGTGCAAGACAGAACACAGAATAGTACAGCACAGTACAGGGCCTTCCACCCAAAATGTTGTGCAGCCTTTTAACCTACTCCAAGTTTAATCTAACCCTTCCCTTCCACATAGCCCACTATTTTTCTCTCATCTATATGCCTTATGGAGCAGTGGTTAGCTCACTTAATTATTCTGTTCCAAAGATACACTTGGCTTTTTCTTTCCTCTCAGCCACCATTCTCCAGTTCTGAAAACATCCTCAAATCTTGGCACTCTGTTCAGTGCAATTTGCAACGATACATAAACCTCAAACTGTGGCCCAACTAGAATACTTCAGTGGCTCACTAACACCTCTGAAGTCTTCTGGGCCATTGATTGTATCTTTACAAAAATCTCAGCATTCAAGCTGTGGTCTTGCTCAACTAGACCAAAGATTTCTCAGCTTTTGTTCACAGGACATAACAGCACAGTACAGGCCCTTCAGCCCACAATGTTGTGCTGACTATTTAACTTAATCTAAGATCGATTTAACTCTTCCCTCCAACATAGCCCTCCATTTTTCTGTCATACATGTGCCTATTTGAGAGTCTCTTAAATATTTTTAAATGTCCTGCCAGGGTGGTGTGGTGGGAGATACACTCAAAGTTAGTTACTGAATTGATAGCCAGGGGCAATGGAGACAAGATGATGTGCCACTTAGAGACAGGCATGCCGGCTGTGGTGCTCCCACACACCTGAAAACTCAGCCCTCGTGGTGGAGGTTGTGGGTTTGGCAGATGCCGTTGCAAAGTAGTGTACATGAGGAAGGAAGCAATTCATGTTGAGTGGGACGTACTAATAAAGTTGGTTAATTTGACTTGGTGTTGAGCTTCATGTGAGATGCTGAAGCTGCTTTCATCCAGACAAAAACAAATTATTCCATCACACAAACATCCCAGATTTAAAGATACGATTAGCTTGTATTTCAAAGCATACAGTGAAATGTGTCTTTTGCATCATTGCCCAATACACTCCGAGAAGTGCTGGTCACAAGTATTGCCCTGCTTTCAGCACCAACATAGCATGCCCGCAATTTACTAACCCTAACCTGCACATCTTTGGAATGTGAGAGGAAACTGGAGCACCCACAGGAAACCCACAGTCATAGGGAAAATGTACAAACTCCTTATAAACAGTGGCGGGAATCAAACCCCAATCGGTATCACTGGTGCTATAAAGCATAATGGTACTGTCAACAGTGAAAAAATTTCAGTGCATAAGACAGTCAGAACATTGTCACAAGATGCCCATTCTCTAACTTGCTCTTAGTGTTGTATTCATGGCTGCCACAAAGTGGTTGCAAGTGTAACTTAGAAACTAGTTATCCTGCTGCAGTTAAGTGCCCATCTACCTCCTCAGGTGTATCCACCCATTCAGAACATGCCTGGATGAGGTGGTCCCACATCACCAGGTTCAGGAACAGTTATTACACCTCAACCATCAGGCTCCTGAATTAATGTGAATAACTGCAATCACCTAAGTGCTTAATTGATAGTACAACCTGTGGACTCAAATTTCAAGAACTTTACAACTCATGTTCTCAGTATTATTTATACTTACTGTTACGCCTGCGCCCCAACTCTGAGGGGCCGAAGGGTAGAAAGTAGCCCCCTCCTTTTTGAGAATCGCAAGATCGCTATTAATTCAGGTCAGGAGACCCAGGAAATGAGAGAGAGACGCAGAATCCACAAGGGGTTTGGAATGTCCTGGCCCTCAGCGATTTCAAAGCCACGGGAACCGGCCATTGTCTCTTGGAGACGGAATTGTGTATTGAGTACTGTGCTATTCATCGATGCCCTCAAGGAATGAGCAACGTGGGCTGGTTGGGGGGATGGCATCCTCCCCAACCTGATTGACATCTGAGACCCCGTGAGTAAGGATAAAAGGTGGTCTGGGGAACCACCCTTTAGACGCACCCGGAGAAACGATAGAAATCCCATGACAGCGTTTAATAGCGAAAGCTGGTGGAAAGCCCACGTGTGTCCTTTTCCATTTGCCTCGGAATTGGTGGGACTGACCATGGAAGACGGCTTAGCTAAAAAAGGGGAAGGACACCGACGACATTTCGAAGGATCGACATCATAGAAAGGAAAACGGGCAGGTTCTAACCCCCGTCTCTCTCTCCAGCCAAAAGCTGCAGCCTAAATGAACTTGAGTGACTTTTATATTTCCATCGGACAATACATTATCCCCTAGACAACGATACAGCTATTTCTTATTGATTACTATTATACCCACGCTTTTAGATTTAGTATTGACGACGTATATTATCTGTATGTTTGCATTGATATTATTTTTGTGTATTTTTATCAATAAATACTGTTAGAAATAGTACCATCAGACTTCAACGGACCTCTCTATCTTTGCTGGTAAGTGACCCAGTTACGGGGTATGTAACATTACATATACTTATGTCAGCCAACAGGGAAAGTTCTAGAGAGTGTTGGTGACAGACAGTGTGGTTTGCGGTGCTCTTCGGGAAGCAGTTGCGGAGAGGACAGGAGGGAAGATGACTGCAGATGCCGTGGGAAGGACAGCCCTATTGCACGAGGTGCTACATGCAGATGAAAGGCTTCAAAAGGGAAGGGCCAATACTCTTGAAAGAGAGCCCGTTTGTTTGTAATAGATTTCAAGTGGTTCAGAATGTGGTGTGTGCTTTCACGTAAACCGTGGGTCCAGCGCATGAGTAAAAGGACAACGCCAGAATGAGCTCCAACTTTATGTGCACATTTGGACTGGTTTAACTGTAACGGGCCCTCTTATTTTCTTTTCTCTTTCCTACTAACTGTTTGATAAAGCTGGAATTTGTAAATGTACTTTCTTTATAATTGTATTATAAAAATACTGAATGTTGAAAGGACTAAATAAGATGGAGGTGGAGAGGATGTTTCCTCTGGTGGGGGTATCCAGAACTAGAGGGCACTGTCTCAAAATTGAGGGAGACCTTTTAGAACAGAAGTAAGGAGGAATTTTTTTTTAGCCAAAGAGTGGTGAATCTGTGGAATACTCTGCCACAGACTGTGTTGGAGGCCAAGTCCTTGGGTACATTTAAAGTGGAAGTTGATAGATTCCTGATGGAGTTGGGGTATCAAAGGTTATGGTGAGAGGGCAGGTATATGAGGTTGGATGGGATCTGGGATCAGCCATGATGAAATGGAGGAGCAGACTCAATTAGCTGAATGGCCTAATTCTGTTCCTATGTCTTTTGTTTTATGGTCTAATAATTTTATGCTGTGTATGATCTGTTATTTCTTGCCAACCGATAATTGAGTATGGGCAGTATTTACACTGCGTTCGCTCAAATTGAGGTTTCTTTAACTGGAGCATCACAGACTTCCTTTTTGGTTAAACCCCAAATCATACTGGCCTTAGATGTACATTGTTACTGAAAGATGGCCTTCTTACTGCTGAGTCCCATGGCTGTTAGCAGAGCTGGCTAACAAGCCAAGTTTGCATAGGAGCCCGGTGAGGGGGTTACATTTATTTATTACTGACATTTGTATTTGCATTGTTTGCCTTCTTTGTCACATTGGTTGTTTGTCAGTCCATGTGTAATTTTATTTTGATTCTATTGCATTTCTTTGTTCTACTGTGAATGCCTGCAAGAAAATGAATCCCAGAGTAGTATATGGCAACACCTGTGTAGTTTGCTAATAAATTTACTTTGGACTTTGAGAGCAGCAACTAAGACAAATCAGGGACGTGGTTTGGTTAGTGCAAACTGACCGATGTAAGTAGACAATCACTCTACCGATAACTCCCCAACTGTCCCACCACTTACCTAGCTCTCAATGACAGAGTCTCTCAGGCAGTCACTCTTACCTGCAACGCTGCTGTTGATTCTTCACTTGGCAGTGAGTCGACTAACACATCAATATCCTTAGCAGTCCTTGCTATGAGTGCAGCAAAAAGCTGTGCATATTCTAGGGAAAATACAGAATCAGGTAATTAACAGAATTTCTGTAAAGTCACACCACAGTATGAAACAGCTAATAAAAATGATAGGATTATAACGTGGCCCATTTCGTTGCCCCTGATTGCTTTACAACTGATGATTTTTTTCTTTGTGACACACTGTAGGTAGTGTCATGGATAGACATTTGACTTAAGTCAAATTTATTTTCAAAGTACATATACATTCAGCTGTCACTTCATAAAACACCTCCTGTACCTAATAAAGTTGCCACTGTGTGTATTTCTGTATGTTCATGGTCTTCTGCTGCTGTAGCTCACCAACTTCAAGGTTCGACATTGAGATGCCCTTCTGCACACCACTGTTATAACATATGGCTACTTCACTACACTGTCAGCTTCCTGACAGTTTGAACCAGTCTGGCCAATCTCTCTCATTAACAAGGCTTTCTCACCCACCGAACTGCCGCTCACTTGAAAGTTTTTGCTTTTCACACCATTCTCTGTAATCTGTAGAGCAGGGGGTCCCAAATTTTTTTATGCCAGGGACCAAGACCATTAAGCAAGGGGTCTGTGGATCCCAGGTTGGGAACCCCTGCTCTAGAGACTTGTCGTACGTGAAAATCCCAGGAGATCTGTAGTTTTTGAGATACTCAAACCACCCCATCTAGCACCAACAATCATTCCACTTTGATTACATTTCTTCCCCATTCTGATGTTTGTTATGAACAATAATTGAACCCCTGGACCATGTCTGCATGCTTTTATGCATTGTATTGCTGCCACATGATTGTACTATTCATGCACCTACCCAAACTTCTCTTAAACGTTGAAATCGAGCTCACATGCACCACTTCTGCTGGCAGCTCGTACCACGCTCATGATCCTCTGAGTAAAGAAGTTTCACCTCATGTTCCCCTTAAACTTCTCGCCTTTCACCCTTAACCCATGACCTCTGATTGCAGACCCACCCAACTTCAGTAGAAAAAGCCTGCTTGTATTTACCCTATCTATAACTCTCATAATTTTGTATACCTCTTTCAAATTTCCTCCCAATCTCCTACATTTCAAAGAATACAGTCCTAACCTATTCTATCTTTCCTTGTAACTCAGGTCCTCCAGACCCAGCAACATCCTTGGAAATTTTCTCTACACACTTTTCAACTTTGTTTACATCCTTCCAATAGGTAGGTGACCAAAACTGCACCCAATACTCCAAACTTGGCCTCACCAACGTCTTATACAACTTCAACATAACATCCCATTTTCTGTTCTTAATACATTGATTTATGAAGGCCAATGTGCCAAAAGCTTTCCTTATGACCCTATTAACCTGTGACACCACTTTCAATGAATTACATGCCTGTACTCCCAGATCCTTCTGTCCTACCGCAGTCCTCAGTGCTCTACTGTTTACCGATCTCTGCGGCACTCCATTAGTCACAAGCTGGTCAGAGCGGGAACCCTTTACTACCACTCACTGGCTTCTCCCACAAAAACCATGTCTAATCCAATTTAGTACCTATCCTGAATGCCAAGTGACTGAACCTCTTTGTCCAGCCTCCCATGCGGGACCTTGTCAAATGTCCTACTAAAGTCACGTAGAGGACAACTGCCTTCATCCACTTTCTAGGTAACTTCCTTAAAAAACTCTACAAGATTGGTTACTATGGACAAAGCTATGCTGACTATCCCTATCAGTCCATGTCTATCCAAATGTTTGTATATTCGGTCCCTTAGAATACCTTCCAATAATTTTCCCACAACTGATGTCAGACTCACCGGTCTATAATTTCTTGGTTTCTGTTTGGAGCCTTTTTTAAACAGCAGAACAACATTGGCTATCCTCCAATTCTCTGGTACCTGTCCTATCTCTAAGGATGTTTTAAATATTTCTGCTAGGGCTACAGCAATCTCTGCACTTGCCTTCGATAAGGTCCAAGGGAACACTTTGTCAGTCTGTGGGGATTTACCCACCCTGGTTTGCCTCAGAGTAGCAAACACCACATCCTCTAATTTATACGGGATCCATTAAATTGATGCCACTTTGCCTCACTTCAATAGATTCTGTATCCATCTCCTCAGTGAATACAGATGCAAAGAGTGCACTTAAGATCTCCCCCATCTGTTTCGGCTCCACACGTGGATTACCGTTCTGGTCTTCCAGAAGACCAATTTACCAATTTTTTTCCTAGCAATCCTTTTGCTCTGAACATACCTGTAGAATCCCTTTGGATTCTCCTTCACCTTGTCTGCTCGAGCAACTTCATGCCCTCTTTTAGCCTTTCTGATTTCTTTCTTAAGTGTTCTCTTGCATTTCCTATACACCACTGCTTTATACCTGCTACATACCTCCTTTTTTCTTTTAACCAAGGCTCAACATCTTTTGAAGACCAAGGTTTCTTACATTTATTATGTTTACTCATTTTTCTCACAGGCACATGCAAGCTTTGTACTCTCAAATTTCATTTTTGAGTGGCTCTCATTTTTCAAGTACATCTTTGCCAGAAAACAGCCTGTCCCAATCAACACCTGCCAGATCATTTTTGATGCCATCAAAATTGGTCTTTCTCCAAGTTAGAACCTCAACCTGGAGACCAGATATATTTTTTACATATTTACTTTGAAACTAATGGCATTATGGTCACTGGATGCAAAGTGTTCCCCTAAACAAACTTCTGTCATATCTCATTCCCTAATAACAAATCCAGTATCACGTGCTCTGTTGTTCAGACTTCTATGTACTGATGAAGGAAACTGTTATCCCATCTAGTCCTTTTACAGTATGGGGTTCCCAGTCAAGATGTAGAAAGTTAAAATCACCTACTATGAAAACCTTATGTTTCTTGCAACAGTTTGTGATCTCTTTATAAATCTGTCCCTCAATTCCTAGGACTGTTGGGAGGTCTGTAGTATAGCCCCATTCACATGGTCATACCTTTCTTATTTCACAGTTCCGCCCATTATGCCTCACTTGTCGTGTTCTCCAGTCCGTCCTGATGGAGCACTGCTGTAACATTTTCCCTGACTAATAACGCTACCCCTTCTCCTTTAATCCCTCCTGCTCTGTCACATCTAAAACAGTCCTAATGGCTGCAATGTCACAATTCCAGGTGTTGACCCATGCCTTGAGCTCACTGCCTTTCCTACAATACTTCCTGCATTGAAATATACACAGGTCAGGACACTAGTCACACCATGCCCAACCTTTTAAATCCCGACTTTGACTGAGGTGTTATCAACATCTGCCTCCACAACCTCTCCACTAACCATTATGGCACTCTGGTTTCCATCCCCCCGCAACTCGAGATTAAACCCCACCGTGCAGCATTAACAAACCTTCCCACTAAGATATTAGTCCCCCTTCAATTCAGGTGCAAACCGTCCCTTCTGTACAGGTCCCACCTTCTCTGGAATCTTAAGCCCTCCCTCTTACACCAACTACTTAGCCACATGTTAAATTGTATAATCTTGTGGCACTCATGTGGCATAGGTAGCAATCCTGAGGTCACAACCCTGGTAGTTCTAGCCCTTTAACCTGGCACCCAACATCCTACCCATGTCATTGGTACCTACATGGGCCATGACCTCTAGCTGTCCACCCTCCCACTTAAGGATGTTGAGGACTCAATCTGAGATGTCCTGGATCCTGGAATCTGGGAGGCAACATACTATCCAGAAATCTCATTCTCGCCCACAACACCTTTTGTCCATTCTCCTAACTAATGAATCCCCTATCACTACAGTGTGCCTCTTTGCCACCCCCACCTTCGCAGACTTAGTGCCAGAGACCCGACCACTGTGACTTTCCTCTGTTAGGTCAATCCCCTCCCCAACAGTATCTGAAGTGATACACCTTTTGTTGAGGGGGATGGTGGCATCCGTCGGTCTTGAGAGACCATGGATTTGCGCCTGGAGTTTCCAGGGCGCAGGCCTGGGCAGGGTTGTATGGGAGATGGGCAGGGTTGTATGGGAGCCCGGCAGTTGCCCAAGCTGCAGGCCTTCTCCTCTCTGCGCCACCGATGTTGTCCAAGGGAAGGGCACTAGGACCCATGCAGCTTGGCACCGGTGACATCGCAAAGTAATGTGTTGTTAAGTGCCTTGCTCAAGGACACAAACACGCTGCCTCAGCTGAGGCTCAAACCAGTGACCTTCAGGTTACTAATCTGATGCCTTGCCCACTAGGCCACACAGGTACTCTGCAATGGCTCCTTAACCCCATTCCCCTTCCTGACTATCATTCAGTTTCCTGTGTCCAACACCTTGGGTGTAACTACCTCTCTACATGTCCTATCTATCACCCATTCAGCTTCCCGAATGATCTGGAGTTCATCCAGTTCCAGCTCCAACTCCTTAACACTGTTTGTTAGAAACTGCAGTTAGTAGTTGTCAGGGCTCCCTGCCTTGCCACATCCTGCAAGAGGAGCTTTCAAATATCCCGCCTGACATCTCTACTGTCCTAACTGAGCAGATATAAAGGGAAGTAAGAAAAGCTTGACCTTACTTTTCTTTCTCTGACCGAAGCTTCTCTTTGCTGAGACCTCACAGAGCTAAAGCCAGAACCCAAGGGTAACAGCAAAATACCTGCAGAAATTTCTAGAACTTACTAAAGTCTCTGTTCATGTGTCCACTACAGTACAAGAAAAACACTAAACAAGAATGGTGTTCGTGGAAGGACACCACGGAGGAAACTACTGCTCTCCAAAAAAACATTGCTGCACTTCTCAAGTTTGCAAAAGACCATCTGGATCTTCCATAATGCTTCTGGGACAATGTTCTGTGGACCATCAAGACAAAAGCTGGCAGAAATGCACACCACTATGTTTGGAGGAAAAAGGGCACTGCACACCAACACCAAAAGCTGAAGCACAGTGAACAAGTATCATGGTTTGGAGCTCAGCAGGTCGGGCAGCATCCGTTGAAATGAGCAGTCAACGTTTCGGGCCAAGACCCTTCGTCAGGACTGAACAGATGCTGCCCGACCTGCTGAGTTCATCCAGCTTGTTTGTACGTGTTGATTTGACCACAGCTTCTGCAGTGCACTTTGTGTTTATGGTTTGGAGCTGTTTTGCTACCTCAGTTTGCCATCATTGAAGGAATAATGAATTCAAAAATTGTATCAAGACATCTTACAGGAGAATGTCAGGGTAGCAGTCCATCACCTGAAGCTTAATAGAAGTTGAATGATGCAACAAGACAACGATCAACCGACAAGAGTAAATCAACAACAGAATGGTTTAAAAAGAAGAAAATACAGGTTTCAGAATGGCCAAGACAGGGTCCAGACCTTAACCCAATTGAGATACTGTGGCATGACCTGAAGAGAGCTGTTCATGCAAGGCATCCCAGAAATAATGATGAACTGAAACAGTTTTGTGTGGAGTAAAGGTCCAAAATTCCTCCTCACTTTTGTGCAAGTCTGATCAGCAATACAGGAAATTTTGGTTCTAGTTATTACTACTAAAGCAGGTTCTACCAGTTATTAAATATAAGGGTTCACATACTTTTTCCAGCCTGGACTGGGAAAAATTAAACAATGTGTTCAATAAGGACAAAAAAATAGTTTAGACAGATTGTGCTTGTCTATTATTGTGACTTAGATAAAGATTAGACCACATTTTATGAGTAATTAATGCAGAAAACCAGGTAATTGCAAAGGATTCACAATTTTTTTCTTGCAACTGTATATATTTCTTAATGTAATTCACAGTTTTTATTATGTATTTTATTGCACTGCTGCTGCATAACAACAAATTTCACAACTTGCCGGTGATATTAAACCTGATTCTGATTAAAGTACTGCCATGCACCCATGCTTACCTTCTGTGGGATTAGATGGCTGATCTTTGTTTATGGCTGTCTGAATGTTTGTAAATGATGCCGGAGGAGCACACTGCTGCAACACACCGATGGCATTGCAGAACTGGTCGGCCAGCTGAAGAAAGAGAATTAACTCAAATTACTGCAAACCTATTTAGACAGGGGTTATAGATGACAGTAACAGAGCAACTACGGCACAGATGAGCCATGACAAAAAAGACTGATTGAAACATCTTGAGAACTTAGAAGTAAACCTTGAGTTTTAAAATGGAAGTCATTTTTGTGACAGTTTTTTTCTGCTATCAGAGCTATTTGTGCTTTGTTCTGTTGGACTGTGCTTTGCACCTTTGTCCCAGATGAATGCTATTCTGTTTGGCCCTACTCGTGTATGGCTGAAATGACTTGAACTTGAACCAGAGAATTGATAACTATGAACTAAATTACTATTTCAACAGTATCATTGTGTTAGACTCCTTGCTGATGTTCAGAAATTTATTTTCATACTTTACTTCTTAGTACTCAGAATTGGAACATAGAACATTACATCACAGTACAGGCCCTTTGGCCCACAATGTTGTGCCGATTTTTTAAACCTACTTTCTAGGATCAATCTAACCCTTCCCTCCTACATAGTCCTCCATTTTTCTATCATCCATGTGTCTATCTTAAGAGTTTCTTAAATGTCCCTAATATATCTGACTCTACCACCAGCCCTAGGAGGGCAATTCCACGCACTCACCCTCTCTGTGTAAAAATCTCATCTCCCCTAGTTTCCTCCAATTGAGCTAACCAAGTTGAACTAAAATCCCTGTTTACACCAGGAACTGTCAGCATACATAGAACATAGAATAGTACAGCACAGTACAGGCCCTTCGGCCCACAATGTTGTGCCGACCCTCAAACCCTGCCTCCCATATAACCCCCCACCTTAAATTCCTCCATATACCTGTCTAGTAGTCTCTTAAATTTCACTAGTGTATCTGCCTCCACCACTGACTCAGGCAGTGCATTCCACGCACCAACCACTCTCTGAGTGAAAAACCTTCCTCTAATATCCCCCTTGAACTTTCCTCCCCTTACCTTAAAGCCATGTCCTCTTGTACTGAGCAGTGGTGCCCTGGGGAAGAGGCGCTGGCTGTCCACTCTGTCTATTCCTCTTAATATCTTGTACACCTCTATCATGTCTCCTCTCATCCTCCTTCTCTCCAAAGAGCAAAGCCCGAGCTCCCTTAATCTCTGATCATAATCCATACTCTCTAAACCAGGCAGCATCCTTGTAAATCTCCTCTGTACCCTTTCCAATGCTTCCACATCCTTCCTATACTGAGGCGACCAGAACTGGACACAGTACTCCAAGTGTGGCCTAACTAGAGTTTTATAGAGCTGCATTATTACATCGCGTCTCTTAAACGCTATCCTTCGACTTATGAAAGCCAACACCCCCATAAGCTTTCTTAACTACCCTATCTACCTGTGAGGCAACTTTCAGGGATCTGTGGACATGTACCCCCAGATCCCTCTGCTCCTCCACACTGCCAAGTACCCTGCCAAGCTATAACTTATAGCTGAACTGCAAAAAACTTCCATTCCAATTCTGAATGACTGTCCCAATCTCCCTTCACCATTCACACCCACTGAGTGACACAGTGGCATAGCTATTCATGCAACACTTTGTAGCATCAGTAATCAGCATTAAATTCCTGCCACTGACTGTACAGAGTTTGAATGTTCTCTCCATGACCATGTGGGTTTCCTCCAAGTACTGAGGTCTCCTCCTACATTCTGAAGACGTACAGGTTAGAGCAAGTGATGGGCAAGCTACATTGGCACCAGAAATGTGATTGCATTTGTGGGCTACCACTAGCACAAATTTGGACCCTCAAAATTTCACTTTTGAAGGCCTCCCACCTACTAAGCTTCTCTTTGCCTAAGACTACCTATCCTAATCCACACTTGTCAGATCTTTTCTCAACCAAATCTCAACTCAAGGTCCAGTCCTATTCTTTTCCACAGTTATCTTAAAACTAGTGTTATTATGATCACTAGATCCAAAATATTCCCCTACACACACGTCACCTGCCCTATTGTTCCCTAACAGGAGATCCAGTATTGCACTCTCTCTAGTTGGGACATCTATATATTGATTACAGAAACTTTGAAGATTCAGGATTGGTTATTATCTTTCTTCAGTACACGAGTGTAAAAATATCAAAATAGGATTTGATGCAGTATAATAAAAACATACAATAAACATAAAAGCAATCTTATAAAACTGTTGAATTAACTCCTAAACACATTTCTCAAATTCTATCCTATCCCTCACTTGTACAATACAAGAATATACTGTATAAAGTCAATATCTGGAAAGTTAAAATCGCCCATTATGATAACCATGTAGAATCTCTTGTGTACACTGTCGTTGTCTGTTCTCTCTCTCTCTACAAATTTGCTCCTCTCAATCACGCTGACAATTGGTTGAGCAGTAATATAACCCCATTAAATTAGTCATCTATGCGTGGTCCCAAAACAGTTAGGTAATATCTTATATTGATTTTTTCCATCTATATTTAGTCGAGAGACGGACACAGATTTTATAGAACTCAGGGAAGTAGGGAGGAGCAATGAGGAGTGGAAGGGGAAAAGTAAGGTAAAGAGGGTTTGATAAAGGAGGGAAGGGAGGGAATCTGAGGGAGAATACGGAGATCCCAGGGGGATAATAAAAGGAGCCACCACTCACCGAATTAACTGCATCTTGCAGTTGAGTCAATCGGTCCGCCATCTTTCAGCAGCAACAAGCCGGCTCACTATTGGTGGAAAACACCTAGCAACGACCAACCAATGCACGTTCGCCGCACTCCAGCGTGTTCCAAGTGCCAAACAACCACCCTGTGATCATTGGTTTGAGTCTATTTACCAATAGAAACCGCCTTCCTGAATCACTCAGATTTGATTGGCCTACAGGAGAACCTGGTAGCCAAACAGAATCTACAATGTATAGACCTCCCGGAATTACCCAATTAGCAATTAGTGATGGGAAAAAACGTCCCAAAATTAGATTATCTACGATCTTGTATTTTACTTTACACGTTCATCCAAAGAAAGTGAGGCATTGTGTTTTTACTGAAGTTCGAGAAAACCTAACCTAACAGGCGAGCACCATAGGTAATCATGTGGCTCCCAAACTATTGCGTTGACCTTTGAACGTGAGAAATAGAAGCAGGAGTAGGCATCTGGCTGCTCTGCCTTTCAATAAGATCACAGCTGATTTGGCCATGGGCTCATCTCCATCTACCCACTTTTTCCCCATAACCCTCAGTTCCCCTACTATGCAAAAATCTATCCAACCTTGTCTGAAATATAGTCCTGCAAAAGGGGTTTTGGCTCACAATGTCGACTGTACTCTTTTCCATTGATGCTGCCTGGTCTGCTGAGTTCCTCCAACATTTTGTGTGTGTGTCACTTAAAATATATTTACTGAGGTAGCCTCCACTACTTCACTGGGCAGAGAATTCCACAGATTCACGACTCTCTGGGAAAAGCAGTTCCTCCTCATCTCAGTCCTAAATCTACAGTCCCAAGTGTCTCAATCTCTCCTTATAGTCATAGAAACATAGAAAACCTACAACACAATACAGGCCCTTCGGCTCACAAAGTTATGCCGAACATGTCCCTACGTTAGAAATTACTAGGCTGAGTAAAAACTTACCCCTGACATCTCCTTTGTACCTGCTCCCCAGCACTTTAAACCTGTGTCCTCTTGTGGCAACCATTTCAGCCCCGGGAAAAAGCCTCTGACTATCCACACGATCAATATCTCTCATCATCTTAAACACCTCTATCAGGTCACCTTTCATCCTGCATCTAACCCCCTTGTCTCTGGAATCAACCTGGTGAACCTCCTCTGCATCACCTCCAAAGCCAGTATATTCTTCTTCAAGTAAGGAGACCAGAACTGCACGTAGTACTCCAGGTGTGGCCTCACCAGTACCCTGTACAGTTGCAGCATAACCTCCCTGCTCTTAAATTCAGTCCCTCTAGCAATGAAAGCCAACATTCGATTTGCTTTCTTGATAGCCTGCTGCACCTGCAAACCAACCTTTTGTGATTCATGCACAAGCACTCCCAAATCCCTCTGCACAGCAGCATGCTGCAATCTTTTTATCATTTAAATAATAATGTGATCTTTCATTTTTCTTCCAAAGTGGATTACTTCACATTTACCAACATTGTAGTCCATCTGCGAGATTCTTGCCTGCTCACTTAACGTATCTATACCTCTCTGCAGGCTCTCCATATCATCTGCATAATTTGCTTTTCCACTCAATTTAGTGTCATCAGCAAACTTACATACACTACATTCAGTCCCCACTTCCAGATTGTTAATGTATATCGTGAACATTTGTGGGCCCAGCACTGACCCCTGCAGCACACCGCTCACCACTGATTACTAACCAGAGTAGCACCCTTGTATCCCAACTCTCTGCTTTCTATTAGTTAACCAATCCTCTATCCATGCTAATGCCTCACCCCCAACTCTATGCATCCTTATCTTATTAATAAGTCTTTTATGAGGCACCTTATCGAACGCCTTCTGGAAATCCAAGTAAACAACATCTATCTGTTCCCCTCTATCCACTGCGCTCATTATATCCTCAAAGAACTCCAGTAAGTTTGTCACACAGGACCTGTCTTTGCTGAATCCATGCTGCATCTGCCTGATGGATCCATTTCTTTCCAGATGCCTCACTATATCTTCTTTAATGATAGCTTCAAGCATTTTCCCAACTACAGATGTTAAAATAACTGGCCTGTAGTTACCTGCCTTTTGTCTACATCTTTTTTGAACAGTGACATGACATTTGCCATTTTCCAATCTGCCAGGACCTGCCCAGAATCTAGAGAGTTTTGGGAAATTATGACCAAAGCCTCTACTATAACCTCTGCCATTTCCTTCAGTACCCTGGGAAGCATTTGACCTGATCTTATTTGAAGTTTTCTGGTTGATCAGTGAGAACTACGGAGTCATCCATCAGCATCCTGTTGGGAGGTTGTCCCCACCACAACAGATCCAGCACTGGAGGTGGCACCAATGCCCACTCCTACCCACAGTCTCTGTCCAGCCCCTGTGGTCTTTGGAGGTGTCCCAACTGTCAACTCCCTGCATCACTGATGGTGTCCACAATGTCCACACTCTGCAGTCACTAGTGTTCACTGTGTGTCTCCTCCCTGCTGTCACTCATGTCCCCTGTGTGTCTCTTCCCTGTGGTCACTCATGTCCCCTGTGTGTCTCCACCCTGCGGTCCCTCATGTCCCCTGTGTGTCTCCACCCTGCGGTCACTCATGTCTCCTGTGTGTCTCCACCCTGCGGTCACTCATGTCCCCTGTGTGTCTCCACCCTGCGGTCACTCATGTCTCCTGTGTGTCTCCACCCTGCGGTCCCTCATGTCCCCTGTGTGTCTCCACCCTGCGGTCCCTCATGTCCCCTGTGTGTCTCCATCCTGCGGTCCCTCATGTCCCCTGTGTGTCTCCACCCTGCGGTCACTAGTTTCCCCTGTGTGTCTCCACCCTGTGGTCCCTCATGTCCCCTGTGTGTCTCCTCCCTGTGGTCACTCATGTCTCCTGTGTGTCTCCACCCTGCGGTCACTAGTTTCCCCTGTGTGTCTCCACCCTGTGGTCACTCATGTCCCCTGTGTGTCTCCTCCCTGTGGTCACTCATGTCCCCTGTGTGTCTCCACCCTGCGGTCACTCATGTCTCCTGTGTGTCTCCACCCTGCGGTCCCTCATGTCCCCTGTGTGTCTCCACCCTGCGGTCACTCATGTCTCCTGTGTGTCTCCACCCTGTGGTCCCTCATGTCCCCTGTGTGTCTCCTCCCTGCGGTCACTCATGTCCCCCGTGTGTCTCCACCCTGTGGTCCCTCATGTCCCCTGTGTGTCTCCACCCTGCGGTCACTCATGTCTCCTGTGTGTCTCCACCCTGCGGTCACTCATGTCCCCCGTGTGTCTCCACCCTGCGGTCCCTCATGTCCCCTGTGTGTCTCCACCCTGCGGTCACTCATGTCTCCTGTGTGTCTCCACCCTGCGGTCCCTCATGTCCCCTGTGTGTCTCCACCCTGCGGTCACTCATGTCTCCTGTGTGTCTCCACCCTGCGGTCCCTCATGTCCCCTGTGTGTCTCCACCCTGCGGTCACTCATGTCTCCTGTGTGTCTCCACCCTGTGGTCCCTCATGTCCCCTGTGTGTCTCCACCCTGCGGTCACTCATGTCTCCTGTGTGTCTCCACCCTGCGGTCACTCATGTCCCCCGTGTGTCTCCACCCTGCGGTCCCTCATGTCCCCTGTGTGTCTCCACCCTGCGGTCACTCATGTCTCCTGTGTGTCTCCACCCTGCGGTCCCTCATGTCCCCTGTGTGTCTCCACCCTGCGGTCACTCATGTCTCCTGTGTGTCTCCACCCTGCGGTCCCTCATGTCCCCTGTGTGTCTCCACCCTGCGGTCACTCATGTCTCCTGTGTGTCTCCACCCTGTGGTCCCTCATGTCCCCTTTGTGTGTCCACCCTGTGGTCCCTCATGTCCCCTGTGTGTCTCCTCCCTGCGGTCACTCATGTCCCCTGTGTGTCTCCACCCTGCGGTCACTAGTTTCCCCTGTGTGTCTCCACCCTGTGGTCACTCATGTCCCCTTTGTGTGTCCACCCTGTGGTCCCTCATGTCCCTGTGTGTCTCCACCCTGCGGTCACTCATGTCCCCTGTGTGTGTCCTCCCTGCGGTCACTCATGTCCCCTGTGTGTCTCCACCCTGCGGTCACTCATGTCCCCTGTGTGTGTCCTCCCTGCGGTCACTAGTTTCCCCCATGTGTCTCCACCCTGTGGTCCCTCATGTCCCCTGTGTGTGGCCTCCCTGCGGTCACTCATGTCCCCTGTGGTCACTCATGTCCCCTGTGTGTGTCCTCCCTGCGGTCACTCATGTCCCCTGTGTGTGTCCTCCCTGCGGTCACTGATGGTGGCCCCTTGTCCACTGTGCTGACTCCCTGTGGTCACTGATGCTACCGCCTTTGTCCATAGTCTCTGCGCTCACTGTTGTGTTCCACACCATTGATGGTGTCCCCCCACCCCATGTCCAGCCTGAGTCAGTGGTGCTGTTCATCAACGCAGTCCACTCCTTCCTGTCCCTCTGGCCACAGGGACCATGCCAAGTCTCAGTACTTGTAGTCACCAGGGAAATTCTCTCCAGACCCACTTGCTGACCTCCCCCTGACCCTGTGCAGAATATCAGAATCAGATTTAATATCACCAGTACGTTGCTGTTCACATACACCAGTAGCCACTTTATTAGGTACATCTGTTCATTAATGAAAATATCTAATCTGCCAGTCACGTGACAGCAACTCAAGTGTGAAAGCACGCAGACATGGTCCAGAGGTTCCGTTGTAGTTCAGACCAAACATCAGAATGGGGAAGAGATGTGATGTAAATGACTTTGACTGTGGAATGATTGCTGGTGTGAGATGGGGTCAGAAATTGTTGACCTGCTGAGGTTTTCACACTGACAGTCTCCAGAGTCTACAAAGAATGTTGCGAAAACCAGTGGGAGGCAGTTCTGTGGGCAGAAACACCTTGTTGATGAGACAGGTCAGAGGAGAACAGCCAGACTGGTTCCAGCTGACTGAAGGTGACAGTAATTCAAATTACCACGTTACAACACTGGTGTGCGGAAGAGTGCACACCACATCAGACCTTGAAGTGGATGGGCCACAGCAGCAGAAGACCATGAACATACACTCAGTGGCCACTTTATTAGGTACAGGAGGTCCGTTAGAACGTGGCCACCGAGTGGAAGTCCGACAGTTGTCCAGGCACGGCTCCACCCATTCTCAGAGGAACAACTTAGCGAGGCAAACACTGTGCTGTACTGTTCTGTGTTCTAGAGTCTTGATACTGCCATCAGGTAGAAGGTACAGGAGCCTGAAGACCCATGCTTCAAGGTCCAACAACCACTTTCCTATTGCCATTTGATTCCTTATTCAGAGTCAGAATCAGGTTTAATATCACCAGCAAATGCTGTGAAATCTGTTTGTTGTCTTTACAGTAACAACAAATTGAAATGCAATAGAGATTAAAAAAAAAACAAGAATTACAGTAAGTTTTTATATATACATTAAGTAGTTAAATTAAATAAGTAGTGCAAAAATAGACATAAAGAAGTAGTGAGGTGGTGTTCATGGGTTCAGTGTCCATTCAGAAATCTGATGGCAGAGGGGAAGAAACTGTTTCTGAATCGCTGAGTGCTGCTTTCAGGCTCCTGTAGCTCCTTCCTGATGGTAGCAATGAGAAGAGGTCATGCCTTGGGTAGTGGGAGTCCTTACTGTGGGTTCCCACCATTCTGAAGCATTGCTCCTAGGAACTATGGAGGCTAGTAGCCATGATGGAACTGACTAAGTTTACAACTCACTGCAGCTTATTTCAATCTTCTGCAGAAGCACTCCCCCCATACCAGACGATGATGCAGCCAGTTAGAATGCTCTCCACAGTACATCTGTAGAAATTTGCGAGTGTTGTTGGTAACATGCAAAATCTTCTGGAACTCCTAGTGAAATATAGCTACTTTTGGGCCTTCTTAGTAGCAGCATCAGCACATTAGGTCCAGAATAGATCCTCAGAGATATTGACACCCAGGAACTTGAAATTGTTCACCCTTTCCACTTCTGATCCCTCTATGAGGACTGGTGAGTGTTCCCTTATCTTGGACTAAATTTCTGTCAATTTATGGTAATACTGTTGTGACTGACTAAACAGCCATTGCAAGTGTGAAATATAGAAGTCTTTATTCTGACAGCAAACCTTGGGGAGAGAGAATCCAGGAGAATCGCACTCTCCTGACACAATGTATTATAGTTTTTAAATGCAAAGATCACAATAAATGGTTATCTACCAACACAAGAGATTCTGCAGATGCTGGAAATCCGGAGCAACACACACAAAATGCTGGAGGAACTCTGCAGGTCAGCAACGTCTATGGAGGGGAATAACAGTCGATGTTTCTGGCCGTGACACTTCACAGGACTGGAGAGAAAGGGGCAGGCTACCCAGACAGAATATGAAGCATTGCTGCTCCAACCTGAGGGTAGCCTTATCATAGCGGTAGAAGAGACCATGATAGACATGTCAGAATGGGAATGGGGTCGAACTGAAATGGATGTCCACCTGGGGTTTCCTGCCATTTGCAGTGGAGAGAGAAAAGGCTCTTGAAGAAGCGGTCCCCTGATTTTTGTAGGATCTCACCGATTTAAGAGATTCAGCCCCAGCAGCACAGGATACAGTAGAGGACCCTGACAGACCCATGGGTAATGGGTTGCCTCACCTAGGACTGCTTGCAACCCTGAACGGTGAAGGAGGAGGGGGAGGGGCAGGGGCAGCACTTCTTCTGCTTGCAGGGGTAAGTGCCAGGAGGGAGATCAGTGGGGAAGGGCGGGTGGACAAGGGAGTGACGGAGTGATCTTTGTGGGAATCGGAGAGTGAAGGGGAGCTAAAATGTGTTTAGTGGTAGGGTCCCATTGAAGATGGTAGAATTTACGGACAATGATCCGCTGGAATCAGAGGCTCATGGGGTGGTAGGGAAGGAGAGGAGGAACTCTATCCCGGGAGTTGGGGTGAGTGAGGATGTCTACAAAACACCGGAGATGCGGGTGACAGTAGGATCGGTGGTAGAGGAAGGGAAACTCTGATCTTTGAAGCAGGAGGACATCTCAGAAGTTCTGCAATGGAAAGCCTCATCCTGAGAACAGAATCCTGGACAAAAGAATCAGAATCTGGCATATATCATTCAAGTTACACACAAAGTTTGCTGGAGGAACTCAGCAGGTCAGGCAGCCTCTATGGAAAAGAGTAAACTGGACACTTTGGGCCAAAACCCTTCATCAGGACTGGAGAAAAGAAGATGAGGAGTCAGCATTAGAAAGTGGGGCGAGGGAAGAAAGAAACACAAGGTGATCGGTGAAACTGGGAGGGGAGGGGGAAGCAAAGAGCTGGGAAGTTGGTTGATGAAAGAGATACGGGGCTGGAGAAGGGGGAGTCTGGTAGGAGAGGACAGAAGGCCCTGGAAGAAAGGAAAGGGGGAGGAGCACCAGAGGGAGGTCATGAGGTGAGAGAGGGAAAAGGGGATGGGGAACAGTAAAGGAGGGGGGAGGGGGCATTACCAGAAGTTCACAAAATTGATGTTCATGCCATCAGGTTGGAGGCTACCCAGACGGAATATAAGGTGTTGTTCCTCCAACCTGACTGTGGCCTCATCACGACAGTAGAGGAGGCTATGGACTGACATGTTGGAATGGGGATGGGAAGTGAAATTAAAATGGGTGGCTTCACCACACGCTGTTCCAATTCCAACCTCACTCCTTCCGAACGCTCTGCTCTCCGCTCCCTCCGCACCAATCCCAACCTCACTATAAAACCTGCTGATAAGGGGGGAGCTGTTGTTGTCTGGCGTACTGACCTCTACCTGGATGAGGCACAGTGACAACTCTCTGATAACACCTCTTATTTACCCCTTGATCATGACTCCACTAAGGAGCACCAGGCCATTGTCTCCAATACCATCACCAACCACAAACATCAGCTCTGGGGATCTCCCATCCACTGCCACCAACCTCATAGTTCCCACACCCCGCACTTCCCGTTTCTACCTCCTACCCAAGATCCACAAACCTGCCTGTCCAGGTAGACCCTATTGTCTCAGCTTGCTCCTGCCCCACCGAACTCATTTCTGCATACCTTGTCACTATCTTATCCCCCCTTGTTCAATCTCTTCCCATCTATGTTCGTGACACTTCTCATGCTTTGAATTTTTTCAATGATTTTAAGTTCCCTGGCCCCCTCCATCTTATTTTCACCATGGATGTCCAGTCCCTATATACCTCCATCCCCCACCGAGATGGTCTCAAAGCTCTTCGGTTTTTTTTTGGATTCCAGACCTAACCAATTCCCCTCTACCACCACTCTCCTCCGTCTAGCGGAATTAGTTCTTACTCTCAATAATTTCTCCTTTGGCTCTTCCCACTTCCTCCAAACCAAGGGTGTAGCCATGGGCACCCGTATGGGTCCCAGTTATGCCTGCCTTTTTGTTGGCTTTGTGGAACAGTCCATGTTCCAAGGCTATATCGGTATCTGTCCCCCTCTTTTCCTTCACTACATCGACGACTGCATTGGCGCTGCCTCTTGCACGCATGCTGAGCTCGTCGACTTCATTAACTTTGCCTCCAACTTTCACCCTGCCCTCAAATTCACCTGGTCCATTTCCGACACCTCCCTCCCCTTTCTTGATCTTTCTGTCTCCATCTCTGGGGACAGCCTATCTACTGATATCTACTATAAACCTACAGACCCTCACAGCTACCTGGACTATTCCTCTTCCCACCCTGTCTCTTGCAAAAAGGCTATCCCCTTCTCACAATTCCTCCATCTCCGCCGCATCTGCTCTCAGGATGAGGCTTTTCATTCCAGGATGAAGGAGATGTCTTCCTTTTTTAAACAAAGGGGCTTCCCTTCGTCCACCATCAACTCTGCTCTCAAACGCATCTCTCCCATTTCCCGCACATCTGCCCTCACCCCATCCACCCGCCACCCCACTCGGGATAGGGTTCCCCTTGTCCTTACCTACTACCCCACCAGCCTCCAGGTCCAACATATAATTCTCCGTAACTTCTGCCACCTCCAACGGGATCCGACTACCAAACACATTTTTCCCTCCCCCCCTTTCTGCTTTACGCGACTCCCTTGTCCACTCGTCCCCCCCATCCCTTCCCACCGATCTCCCTCCTGGCACTTATCCTTGTAAACGGAACAAGTGCTACACCTGCCCTTACACTTCCTCCCTCACCACCATTCAGGGCCCCAGACAGTCCTTCCAGGTGAGGCGACACTTCACCTGTGAGTCGGCTGGTGTGGTATACTGCGTTTGGTGCTCCCGGTGTGGCCTTTTATATATTGGTGAGACCCGACGCAGACTGGGAGACCGTTTCACTGAACACTTACGCTCAGTCCGCCAGAAAAAGCAGGATCTCCCAGTGGCCACACATTTTAATTCCACGTCCCATTCCCATTCTGATATGTCTATCCATGGCCTCCTCTATTGTCAAAATGAATCCAAACTCAGGTTGGAGGAACAACACCTTATATACCGGCTGGGTAGCCTCCAACCTGATGGCATGAACACTGACTTCTCTAACTTCCGTTAATGCCCCTCCTCCCCTTCTTACCCCATCCCTGACATATTTAGTTGTTTGCCTATTCTCCATCTCCCACTGGTGCTCCCCCCCCCTTTCTTTCTCCTGAGGCCTCCCGTCCCATAATCCTTTCCCTTCTCCACCTCTGTATCACTTTCGCCAATCACCTTTCCAGCTCATAGCTTCATCCCACCCACTCCGGTCTACTCCTATCAGTTCGCATTTCCCCCTCCCCCCTCTACTTTCAAATCTCTTACTATCTTTCATTTCAGTTAGTCCTGACCAAGGGTCTCGGCCCAAAACGTCGACAGCGCTTCTCCCTATAGATGCTGCCTAGCCTGCTGTGTTCCACCAGCACTTTGTGTGTGTTGTTGTTAAAATGGGTGGCCCACTTTTACTGGTGGTTGCAGTGTAGGTGCTCAGTAAAGCAGTCTCCCAATCTACGTCGGGTCTCAACGACATACAGGAGGCCACATTGGATACAGTAGATGATCCCAACAGATTCACAGATGAGGTACATTGCAATACATAAGTTTTTAAAATATATATAAATTACAATAAGAAATCTATCCATAAATTAAATAAGCATTGCAAAAAGAGAGTAATAAAAGAAAAAAAAGTATTCATGGATTCAATGTCCATTTAGAAATCTGATGGTGGAGGGGAAGGAGCTGTTCCTGAATTGTTGAGTGTGTGTCTTCAGGCTCCTGTACATCCTCCCTGATGGTAACAATGAGAAGAGGGCATGCCCTAGGTGACGGGAGTCCTAAATATTGTATGTTTTTTTTGAGGCATTGTCTTTTGAAGACGTCCCTAATGCTGGGCGAGGTTAGTGCCCATGATGGAGCTGACTACAGACTGAAGACAACGTGTGAATGCACACATTCAGAGGCTGAACTCCAAATCACTGTTCGCTCATGTCAGAGGATGGGGCTTGTGCTGAACACCTGCAAAGCAAGGTCATTTACAGCCAGTGAAAGTTGCTTTCAAGCTCTCCATTTTCTTCTCCTTGATAAGATGTTAACTCCCTTTCTGTCTGACAAGATTCTAGCTCTTTTATCTTTCTGTAAAGCAAAATTCCAACAAGCTGACGTTCCAGCAGCAACTCCATGGAACGCATGCTCAGTAAGGCCCCACAAGCAGGTCCGAGTTCTAGTCAAGAGCTCAGTCTAGACCCAGGTACCAAGTCCCTGCCAAGACCCAAAGTTCGGAGTCATGACCTGAGTTCCCCGTCCAGTTCAAGTCCCAAGTCTAAGTCCAGGTTTTCCGGTTAGTCACTCTACATCTACGTACATGTTATCATTTTGTCCTCGCTCCTTGGCTTACCTAGCATTCTTAATAAACATAAATCTAGTTCCTAGTACTTCAGTGTCTGTGTCTTGCATTTGGGTCTGCTACCAACGCCCCCTTGCAACACCATGTGGTCCCAGGGAGAACACACAGAAGTCTTATAAAAGACAGCACTCTGATGGTAAATCAAAAAACAGATTCAAAACCTGGACCTCTGTACCTCCATCCGCAATTGAATCCTTGACTCCTCATCGGGAGACCACAGCAGTGGCGGGAATTGAACACAGGTCACCTGTCCTGTAAAGCATTGTGCTAACCACTACACTACCATGCCACCCTATAGTTCCGAGGCCTCTGTCAGTCAGAGGTGACCACGGGTATTGCGTCCTAGCTGTCCAGGTAAACAAGCCTGGGCAGTACTTTGTGGAAAGCAAGGTCCCCCTCTCTACACAACTGATCAACCCAAAGAAACGGCAGAAACCTATACAGTTTGGCACCAGCAGCATCGCAGGAGTTGCCAGTCAACATCAAACTCAATGAAGGGCTACCTTAGGGACTTCAGCTCCAGATTTTTCCTTGGGGTTTAGACCCAAAGGCTTCCCCATGAGTGGGTATGGCCGCAGAGCAGTGGAGGTTTGAGATCAAAGTTCTCCTTCTCCTAGATGAGCTGCCAACCATGGGTGATGAGCCCCATCTGCCCTACAGTTACAACAGCGGATACAGTCACACAATAATATCAGCACAGGTCCATGAATGGCATGGCCTGAAGATTGATAGTGAATGGGACGTTGTCTTAGAGCCATGTTTCTACAAGAACAAGCATGCAGCAGTTCCTCATCTTGCACTGGGTCAACTGCAGAGAAAGGCAATCCAGCCTGTCTTCAGAGTCCGGTTTATTATCACCGGCATGGGTCGTGAAATTTGTTAACTTAGCAGCAGCAGTTCAATGCAATACATAATATAGAAGAAAAAAATAATAAATAAATAAATCACCTTACAGTACTGTATATATATATATATATATATATATATTGAATAGATTAAGATTATGCAAAAAACAGCAATAATTGTGTATTAAAAAAGTGAGGTAGTGTCCAAAGCTTCACTGTTCATTTAGGAATCGGATGGCAGAGGGGAAGAAGCTGTTCCTGAATCACTGAGTGTGTACCTTCTGGCTTCTGTACCTCCTCCCTGACGGTAACAGTGAGAAAAGGGCATGCCCTGGGTGCTGGAGGTCCTTAATAATGGACGCTGCCTTTCTGAGACACCGCTCCTTAAAGATGTCCTGGATACTTTGTAGACTAGTACCTAAGATGGAGCCGACTAAATTTACATCCCTCTGTAGCTTCTTTTGGTCCTGTGCAGTAGCCCCTCCATACCAGACAGTGCAGCCTGTCAGAATGCTCTCCAGGGAATGAACACCAGAGGGCAGCACTGACAGGAGAGCTAGTCTGCGGGAGGGGGGCAGCCCCCAACCCAATGTGGATTCCAGCATATCCACCACACCACTGTTCTCTCCCACACTGCCTCTGATGATGTAGGAATATTGGTCAGTGCACTGCAGGAACTATCATATTTATCCAAACAATGTATTGGCAGTAAATATAAATAACACTGTAGCATACCCGAGGCTTACGAGAGGTTTCACACCGAGTCTCAAGGTGACAAACGTCTGGCTCAGAAGCAAGAGCAGTGTGACTGAAACACTGCCGAGTGGCCAAAATCAGAGTCAGAACCAGGTTGGTTATCATTAACATATGATGTGAAATTTAAAAAGCAAACATGAGGAAATCTGCAGATGCTGGAAATTCAAGCAACACACACAAAATGCTGGTGGAACGCAGCAGGCCAGGCAGCATCTATAGGAAGAAGTACAGTTGATGTTTTGGGCCGAGACCCTCTGGGTCGACTGTACTTCTCCCTATAGATGCTGCCTGGTCTGCTGTGTCCCACCAGCGTTTTGTGTGTGTTGATGTGAAATTTGTCGTTTTGTGGCAGCAGTGCGGAGAAATATATAAATTACTATAAGTTACATAAATAAATAGTGCCAAAAAAGTAATAAAGATGTAGTGATCATGGACTGGTCAGAAATAGAACCATAGAACATTACAGCACAGAAACAGGCCTTTTGGCCCTTCTTGGCTGTGCCGAACCATTTTTCTACCTAGTCCCACTGACCAGCACCTGGGCCATATCCCTCCAACCCCTCTCATCCATATACCTGTCCAAGTTTTTCTTAAATATCGAAAGTGGGCCCGCATTCACCACCTCATCTGGCAGCTCATTCCACACTCCCACCACTCTCTGCGTGAAGAAGCCCCCCATCAAGTGTGATGGCAGAGGAGAAGAAGCTACTGCTGATTGTTGAGTGAGGATCTTCAAGCTCCTGTACCTCCTCCCTGACGGTAGTAACAAGAAGAAGGCATGTCCTCGATGGTGAGGATCCTTAGTGACAGAAGCTGCCTTTTTGAGGCACTGCCTCCTGAAGTGTCCTCGATGGTGAGGAAGCTAATGCCCACGATGGAGCTGACTGAGTCTATAACCGTCTGCAGCCTCGTGATCCCAAGCTCTGGAGCCTCCATACCAGGCTAAGATGCAGCCAGTCAGAATGGCCTCCACTGAACATCTGTAGAAATCTGTCCGAGCCTTTGATGACATACTGAGTCCCTTCAAACTCCTGATGAAGTTGAGCCTCTGCTGTGCCTCGATCTGATTGAGATAACACCCACAGAACCATGACAGACTGAATATTCACATTCCGTGAATCTAAATCAGAAGAAAAACTTCCATAAAAACAGAAAATGCTGGAAAGACAAGTTGAAACTGGGGTGGGGGGGGGGGTGAAGTAAAGAGCTGAGAAGTTGATTGGTGAGAGAGATACAGGGCTGGAGAAGGGGGTGATCTGACAGGAGAGGACAGAAGGCCATGGAAAAAAGTAAAAGGTTTGGAACACCAGAGGGAGGTGATGGGCAGGCAAGGGAATAAGGTGAGAGAGGGAAATGGAAATGGGGAATGGTAAAGGTGGTGAGGGACATTACTGGAAGTTGGAGAAATCGATGTTCATGCCATCAGGTTGGCGTCTACCCAGATGGAATATAAGGTGTTGCTCCTCCAATATGAGAAAGGCAGGTGGGACGGTGTCTGTGGAGATACACAGATTATCTGAGAAATAACTGGGAAAATGTGTAGCTCGGGGGGGGGGGGGGGGGGGGTTGATGGTTGGGTTGAGTTGTCCTCCAATCCTGGCAATCCATTTGCTGATGTTTTCGTCACCATACAAGGAGACATCATCATTCCATTGAGGACACACCACAAATGAAGAGCACACTGATGGTGATGAAATGTTTGCCAATGGATTGCCAAGATCAGAGAACAATTCAGTGCCACCAGATTATCTGAGATTAAAAATCCTTCATCAGAACCGGTGAACCATCAGGCTGAAACGTTGAAAGCAACACACAAAACTGCTGGAGGAACAGAAGGTCAGGCTGCACCTACAGAGGGGAATAAACTGTTGACGTTTTGGACCGAGATCCTTCATCAGAATTGAGAAGGAAGGGGGACAATGCCAGAATAAAAAGGTGGGGGGAGGGGAAGGGGAATTTTTCTCTCTCCACAGATGCTGCCTAACCTACTGAGTGCAACCACTTCTTTCTATGCCCCCCCCCCACCCCACAATGGGGCAGATGATACATAAGCCTGAAAGCTTGTACCATCAGGCTTAAAGCTTCTATCCCACTGTTATCAGATTAATTAATGGTCTCCTAGTATGATAAGGTGGACTCTTGACCTCACAATCTATCTCGTTATGACCTTGCACTATTAATACTATTCAAAGGGCTATTAAAACAAAAAAATGCAGCATTTATAAGTTCTTCCCTTAGTTCTCCAACAATTCTAGTTACCACCCACCACCCTTTATCTATTACCCCCAACACTGCAATGTGACCAATTTACCCTACTTTTTAAAATGCTGACAATACAAAGTGCTGGAGGAACTCAAAAGGTCAGGCAGTATCTATGGAAATGAATAAACAGCTGATGTTTCGGGCCAAGATCTTTCATCAGGACTGGAAGGGAAGGGGGAACGATGCCTGAATATAAAGTTGGGGGTGGAGGGGAATGAAGACTAGCTAGAGGGTGATAGGTGAAGATAGGTGGGTGGGAAAGGTAAAGTCTGGAGAGGAAGGAATCTGATGGGAGTGTAGACTATGGGAGAAAGGGAAGGAGAAGGAGTACTAGGGGGAGGTGTTAGGCAGGTGAGGAGAAGAGGGAAGAGGCCAGAGCGGGGAATAGAAGATGGAAGAAGGAAAGAGAAAAACTTACCAGGTTGGCTTCATGTTGGAGGCTACCCAGACGGAATATAAGGTGTTGCTCCTTTGCCCTGAGACTGGTCTCATCATGACACAAGAGGAGGCGGTGGACTGACACATCGGAATGGGAATGGGAATCCGGATTAAAACATTCGGCCATTGGGAAGTTCTGCTTTTGGCAGATGGAGCAGAGGTGCTCATCAAAGCTGTGCGCCAGTTTACGTTGGGTCACACCAGTGTAGAGAAGACCCCAGAGGGAGCCGGATACAACAGACCACCCCAGCAGGTTTGCACACCTGGAAGGACTGTTTGGGACCCTGAATGGATGGAAGGGCAGCTCTAACATTTCTGCTGCTTGCAGGAATGTGTGTCAAGATGAGGATTAGTGAGGAGAGCTGAACGGACATGGAGGGAGCGTTCCCTGTGGAGTGTGGAGAATTGGGGGAAGGGGTGGAGTTAAAGATGTGTGGTGGTAGGATCCCAAGGAAAATTGAAGAAGTCGCAGAGAATGATGTGTTGGATGCAGAGGCTCATGGGGTGGTAGGCAAGGACAAGAGGAGCACGATCACTGTTAAGACGATGGGAAGATGGGATGAGTGCAGATGTCCCAGAAATGGAGGAGATGCAGGTGAGGTCAGCGTAAATGGTGGAGGAAGGGGATGCTGTTCCTTGAAGGAGGAGGACATTTCTGATGTCCTGGAGGGGAAAGCTTTATCCTGGGAACAGATGTGGTGGATATGAAAGAACTGGAACAGCATTGTTACAGGAGACAGGGTGGGAAGAGGTATAGTCAAGATATTAGTTTCACTGTAGATTCTATAATGCCATTTACATGTAAATACATGCTGGTATTAATGTATTTATGCACATTTTAATCCATACAGACATTCTTTATTGATCCGAAGGGAAATTGGGTAAACCATATCCATGTTCCTAACTTTATTTTTATATAATTTTGTTCTTTGTAATTGTTGAATGTTTTTTTGTTGCATGTCATGTTAACATACCAAATTCCCAATTCGTGTAATAAAGTTGACCTTTGCCCTTATTGTCTGTCTATCTTTCATTCAGAGATAGCGGTGCGGGCCCTTCTGACCCAGTGAACCCACGCCACCCAATTACACCCATTTGACCAATTAGCTTTCGAACTGGTACGTGTTTGGAGTGTGGGAGCAAACCCGTGAGGTCACGTCCAAACTCCTCAGAGAATTGAAACAGGCCGCTCCAAGTTTTACCTTACACCACTGTAATGAAGAGATATGTACTGGCGGCATGCAGATCCAAGTCTTTCACCTGAGAACAATAATAAACTAATTTACCTGAGTCCGTTTTAATGTTAGTTTTACCACAACGACCGGTTGCGTTCTGATTTCCCTTTAACCAACAAATGCCGCTCCACTCCGACTGGGAATTTAACACTATATAAGGTTTCATAATTGGTGAACAAAACAGTGAAAATATCTCAGAACTCTGAGTTTCTCCAGCATTTTGCGTGTGTTGTTTGGATTTACAGTATCTGCAGATTTTCTTTTGTTTGTGACGTGAAAATGTCTCGGCGATGTCGGGGTTGAGAGCCTTCATCGTGACCGGCACGATTATTACCCCACCCCACCTTCCAGTCCTGATGAAAGGCTTTGGCCCGAAACGTCGTCTGTTTATTGCCCTCCAGAGACGCTGCCTGACCAGCTGAGTTCCTCCAGCACTTTGTGTGTGTTGCTCAGGATCTCCCGTATCTGGAGAACCTCTTCGCGAAACAAACAAGCCTCACGAGGTAAAGGACGATAATTACTGGGACGTCCCACTCAAAAGGCCAATAAAGGAATTCGCTGTATCAAACTCAACCGAGATAAGGTTAATTGGGTCACGTCTGGTAGGAGGCGGGCTCGTTTAGATGTGAGGAAATCGAAGTTGAATCTGTGCTGTCACCCGCACCCTTTCCTCCCGCAGTCGGGCCCATGGCAGAGTGGGGTGAAGCAGCACTCGTCATGTCGCCCTCCCTCTGGTTAAGAAGCGCGGGCTGGGCCGGTCTTCTGTGTCTACAGCTTGTCCTGTGCCAGTCCATACCAGGTGAGTCAATTCTCTCATGAAACCGCCTCCCTTCTCCTGGTGCTCCGCTACGATACAGAACAGGCTCCTCACTGCCGAGCTATAAACCCGCCCCTCCCTCGTTAATGAACTCCAGGAAAATTTGGAGAGCTCCCTCACCAACTCTGGAACTTCTTAGTGGAAGGATCTGTAATGACGGGAGGCTGGTTCTCGCTGTCTGTGATGGCAAAGTTCTGACGGTGAAGAAATTCTCCTCACAATCATCCCCCGTTTTACCATTCTGTGTTTGACTGACTCCTGCGTATATAGTTAAACTTTATAACAGAAATACTCTAGCCAGCGGCACCGAGCATGCGCATACACGGAGGCGAGGCGATGATTATTTATTATTATATATATCGTTGTAAAGATATCTGTTCAAATATCGCATGGGTAATGTTTTGGCTGAGATTTTTTTTGCTGTTATATTATCCTCGGAAAATCAAAATAGTAAAACGCTTGAAGGAACTGATACCGCATTAATTACTAGGTTAGGGGGAGAAGGCAAGAGAATGGGGTTGAGAGGGGTAATAAATTGGCTGTGCTGGAATGGCGGAGAGAACTCGATGGGCTGAATGGCCTAATTCCGCTCCTGCGTCTCATGGAACATGGGGCAGATGAGGCAGTGATGCACCATCAATAACTCTCAGAGACGTGAGGCGAGAGATAGGCTTTTATTATCTGGAAGAAAGCACTATCAGCAGCAAGAGACCATCACACAACATCTTGGAGACTGAGGGAGGAGCAGTGCCTCCAATCGCCTTTATACCGGGGTCAGTGGGAGGAGCCACAGGAGCAGTGGGGGGGGGGGCGTGTCCAGACAGGTATGTGTAGTTCACCACAGGCAGCATCTCCGGAAAACTTTTATTTCTAGTCCCTGTAGGTTTTTGATGCTCAGATCAGCCAAAGGTTGTTGGGTTAAGAGTCGAGTCTTAGAGATACATTGTGGAACAGGCCGTCCCGACCCTTCGACTGTGCTGCCTGGCAGCCCACTCACAGCACAATGTACAATGACCTACCAACCAGTGCTACTTTGGACTGTGGGAGGAAACTGGAGCACCCGGAGGAAACCTATGCCTATATGAGGAGGAATGGACACTTTTGCTTCCGAAGTACACTGGAACTGAATTCTGAACTCTGGCGTCCTGAGCTGTGAGAGAAGAACATTGACAACTATGCTCTCTAGTGCCCACCGAGCCCTCACGATGGGTTAACTGTCTGCTCGAACCTACCCCCTGGTCTGCTGTGGAGGTGATGGGGAAATCGGGAGAGAGATCGTGGGAGTGTGGCAGGATAATTTTGGTGGTAATAAAGGAGGTTGGTGTGGAGTTCAATGTGTGTATACCATACACAACCTAGAGATTCATCTTACAGGCAGTAACAAAACAGAAGCACAATGGAATCCATGAAAAATCCCCACACGGCGAATGTGATCAAACATCCAATGTGTGGGAAACAAAATCAAATCAAGTAAACAAAACACTCAGAGCGTGAACTGCAGAGTCCCCGACAGAGAACCCACAGTCACGGAGCCAGTTCAGCACTGGAATGAGTAAATCCTCAATAATCAGCGGAATGTCCTGCACCCTTGGCGCCTTCAGCTTTTAAAGAGCTGAACCAAATTAAATCAGCTAAACATTAGTTTGTCCTTTGCTCTGGGGGGATGGGCCCCTTTCCTTCAATCTGGCCCAAAAACCGTTCCATCAATGGTCACCACAACTGTACCTGCATTCACAAGAGCCCAGTTCAATGAATCCTTTGGAATACTACAAAAATGCCCAGTCGTTCAGACGGTTCAAAAACAACCCCCAGGGGGAAATTGCAGGCTGTGGATTGCAGTGATTGTAGTCCAGAATATTTGTATTTAGTAGAGTAGTTGGAGGTTTTGTTAGCTGCCTGCAAAATGTTGCTATGTCTCACCAGTGCCATCTTAGAAACATAGAAAATAGGTGCAGGAGTAGGCCATTCGGCCCTTTGAGCCTGCACCACCATTCAGTATGATCATGGCTGATCATCCAACTCAGAACCCTGTACCTGCTTTCTCTCCATACCCCCTGATCCCTTTAGCCACAAGGGCCATATCTAACTTCTTCTTAAATATAGCCAATGAACTGGCCTCAACTGTTTCCTGTGGCAGAGAATTCCACAGATTCACCACTCTCTGTGTGAAGAAGTTTTTCCTCATCTCGGTCCTAAAAGGCTTCCCCTTCATCCTTAAACTGTGACCCCTCGTTCTGGACTTCCCCAACATTGGAAACAATCTTCCTGCATCTAGCCTGTCCAATCCCTTTAGAATTTTATACGTTTCAATAAGATCCCCCCTCAATCTTCTAAATTCCAGCGAGTATAAGCCTAGTCGATCCAATCTTTCTTCATATGAAAGTCCTGCCATCCCAGGAATCAATCTGGTGAACCTTCTTTGTACTCCCTCTATGGCAAGAATGTCTTTCCTCAGATTAGGGGACCAAAACTGCACACAATACTCCAGGTGTGGTCTCACCAATGCCTTGTACAACTGTAGTGGAACCTCCCTGCTCCTGTACTTGAATCCTCTTGCTATGAATGCCAACATACCATTTGCCTTTTTCACCGCCTGCTGTACCTGCATGCCCACTTTCAATGACTGGTGTACAATGACACCCAGGTCTCGTTGCACCTCCCCTTTTCCTAATCGGCCACCATTCAGATAATAATCCGTATTCCTGTTCTTGCCACCAAAGTGGATAACCTCACATTTATCCACATTAAATTGCATCTGCCATGAATTTGGGTATTAATGGGCTAAAGGGCCTGTTTCAAAATTCAAAGTCAAATTTATTATCAAAGTACCTATATTGTACCATGTACTATCTTGAGATTTATTTTCTTGCAGATATTTACAGAAAAAGAGTTGCAATAGAATTTATGAAAATCTATAAATAGTACCGATTGACAAACAACAAAATGTGTAAAAGAACACAAATAATATTGAGTTGATTTTGTTACTTACATCCTTCACATGAGTAAAATTCTGTTATGTGCAATTTATAGTAATTTGTGATAAATAGTATGTATAACAGGACAGTCAATATAGCATGGATATACAATGGTGACTGTGAGTTCATCAATCTGATGGCCTAGTGGAAGAAGCTGTCCCAGAGCCTGTGGTCCTGGTTTTTATGCTGCGGTACCTATTCCCGGATGGTAGCAGTTGGAACAGTTTGTGTTTGGGGTGCCTCGGGTCCCCAATGATCCTTCGGGGCCCTTTATACACACCTGTCTCTGTAAATGTCTTGAGTAGCGAGAAGTTCATCTCTACAGCTACGCTGGGCTATCCACACCATTCTCTGCAGAGTACTGTGATTGAATGAAATGGCATCTGCTGCTGATCTCGTTGTGTCTGTAGGCAATTTGGAGAAGACCCAAGTCTCGGCCAGGAGCTGATGTATTTCCTGATGAGCCTCTCAAAGCAAAGCTATCACAGTGGCTGTGTATACTACTGGGTGGGAGCCATTAAGACAGGTTACCGCGTTCTCCTTTGGCACTGGCATCATTGAAGCCTTTTTTAAAATTTATTGCTTATTTATTTAGAATCCAGCCTTTTGGATCATGCAGCTCACTGACTTAACCCTAGTCTAATTACAGAACAATTTACAATGACCAATTAACCTACTAACCTGTATGTCTTTGGACTGTGGGAGGAAACACAAGGGTTCACAGGAAGAACATACAGAGGATGCCAGAATTGAACTCTGCCTCGTGCTTTAATAGCGTCTCACTAACTGTAATGCTACTGTGGTGCCCTTGAAGCAGATGGTACCTCAGAATGCCAAAGCTAGAGGTGAAGGATGTCAGTTAAACCCTTCTGCCAGTTAATTAGCATGTCTTCAGTACTCAGCCAGGTGCTTTTCGTAGGTTCATCCTCTTGAGGGAGGCTCTCACATTGGCCTCAGTGGAATAACAGGATCATCGGCACTGCCGTACTTGGAGCTGAGGGTAGACGCAGAGTTGTCCTCTCTGACTAGAGTGTCTGGAACTAGAAACACCTTCTCAGAATGAAGAGTTGGCCATTGAGGAGTGAGATGTGATTTCCTTATCCAAAGGGTAATGGATGGTTGGAATTCCCCACCCCAGAAGGTTGCAGATCATTAGTGAGACAGAGAATGTGGATGGCAAGGTAGAGCAGCGGTTAGCATAATGCTTTACACTGCCAGTGATCGGGATTCAATCCCTGCTGCTGTGTGTGAGGAGTTTGTCCTTTCTCCCTATAACTGTGCGGGTTTCCCCGTGGTGATCCTGTTTCCTCCCACGTTTCAAAGATATACGGGTTAAAGTTAGTGAGTTATGGACATGCTATGTTGGTGCCACCCAGCACATCCTCAGATTGTCAGTCATTGATGCCAACGGTGCATTTCACTGCAACACACACAAAATGCTGGAGGAATTCTGCAGGTCAGGCGGCATCTATGGAGAGGACGTTCTGGGTCAAGATCCTTCATCGGGACTGGAAGGGAAGGGGGCAGATGCTGGATTAGGAAGGTGGGTGGAAGGGAAGGATCTTGAAGGTGATAGGTGAATACAGGTGTGTGGGGAGAGGGGGATGATGTAAGATGCTGGGAGGTAATAGGTGGACAAGGTGAAGGGCTGTAGAAGGGGCCTGAGAGGCAAGTCTGGGTGAGAACATGGTTGAAGAGCCAGAGAGCAGACTATGCTTCAATGTACATGTGACATGCACAGCTGATCATTAAAGATAAAACTAATCTTATTTGATATTTGGATGTTATGAAGTTGTAAAGACATTGGTGAGGCCTAATTTGGAGCATTTATGCAGTTTATAGACAATAGGTGCAGAAGTAGACCATTCGGCCCTTCGAGCCTGCACCGCCATTTTGCACCTACCTACAGGAAAGATGTAAATAAGGTTGAAAGAGTGCAGAGAAAATTTACAAGGATGTTGCCAGGTCTGGAGGACCTGAGTTATAAGGAAAGATTGAAGAGATTAGGGCTTTATTCCTTGGAATATAGAAGATTTGAAGGGATATTTGACACAGGTATTCAAAATTGTGAGGGGTGTAGATCGGGTAAATGCAAGCAGTTTTTTTTTCTACTGAGGTTGGGTGGGACTACAACTAGAGGTCCTGGGTTAAGGGTGAAAGGTGAAATGTTTAAGAGGACATGATGGGAAACTTCACTCAGAGGGTCATGAGAGAGTGTGGTATGAGCTGCTGGTGCATGTGAGCTTGATTTCAACATTTAAGAGAAGTTTAGATGGGTACATGGAGGGGAACAGTATGGAGGGATATGGTCCAGGTGTGTGCAGAATAACAGTTCAGCATGAGCTAGGTGGGATGAAGGGCCTGTTACTGTAGTGCTCTGACTCTTTGGGTAAGTGTAAAATAAATATTAATGAAAATGTATTGTTGGGGTTAGAGGTTTGGGGAAATGTGGATGGGAGGGGAAAACAGGGTTTGTTTTTGCTGTTGTTTGTTCCTTGTGTTCTGCTGAGCATTACGGCATGATATGTTGGTGCTGGAATGTGTGGCAACACTTGCTGGCTGTCCCAAGCGCACCTTTGGATGCTGGTTGTTATTGCAGAATCAGAATTGGGTTGAATTTCACCGGCACAGCAGAACATTGAAATACATGGTGAAAACGGAATTATAATATGTATAGAAGAAGCTGTTTCTGAATCACTGAATGTGTGGTGTTACGTACCCCGTAACTGGGTTAACAAGCCAGCAGAAATGGACTGATACATTGGAGTCTGGTGGTACTGTAACTAAAGGAGTTTATTAGTAAACTAAGTAATACAGTATCAAAAATGCAAATATACAGATGTAACAGGTTAGCAATGATAAATACAAAAGTGTAGGAATAAGAATCAAAAACCAAGCTCTATCAAAGTCTAGGGGTGAATGAATAGTCTTAAGATAATGCAGAGTTCAGTTCAGTTTAAGTTGAGGTAGTTGCTGTTGTGACGTTGGAGAGAGAGAGAGAGAGCGAGTGAGATGTGAGCAGCTGCAGCAGGCAAACCTTCTGTTGTCTTGTTCTGTTGTACTGATCTGGTCATTCGGTTATGACCCCTCCGTTCTCAGCTAGACCGTTCTTCCGTGGTGGACTCGTCACTCTGGCATGAGTGGACTCGCACACAAGCCCCCACCGGTCCTGCCGTCACACTGTGAGCTTTGCGACCGATCTCCCGATTCGGTCCTCCAAGCCCCCAGCTTCCTGTGGGTGCACAACACTCTTGCAGTGTCTCGTGGCGTGTCTGAGGGTGTCTCCGCGGACCCGTCTTTTATCTCTCCTGATGGGGTATCAGCCATCCGTCAACTCCATGTCCATCAAACTGGCCACTCCCTGCTGTCTCAGCAGGAATGTTAACGAGCAAAGAAGTGTCCTTGTAGCAAAAGGTAAATAATCAGTGAAGAAGCCATAATACTAATTCATGTCTCTCTCTCTTATCTGTATCAGATGCCTCTCCCTCTGTTCTCCATCTCTCTCTCTCATTAGCAGAATAGTTCATGGGGGGGGGGGTCAACTCTGGACCCCAGCTCCATCTGGTTCTCTCATCACACACAACAGTGGCTTCAGGCTTTTGTACCTCCTGATGGTAGCAGTGGAAGAGGACATGTCCTGGTTGATGAGGACCCTTGATGGATGCCCCTTTTTGAGGCATCTCCCCTGGATGATGTCCTCAGTGCTGGGGAGGCTGGTGCCCGTGATGGAGTTCACAACTTTTTGCAGCTTATTTTGATGCTGTGCAGTAGTGTCCCCCGCCCATACCATATGTCGATGCAACGGGTTAGAATGCTCTCCACGGTACATCTGTAGAAAGTTATTAATGTCTTTGGTGACACGTCAAATCTCCTCAGACTCCTAATGAAATGTACCTATCATTGTGCTTTTTTGTAACTGCATCGATATGTTAAACCCAGACCCAATGTATCTCACTATGTTTCAATGTACATGTGATAAATAAATATGAACGTAAAATCTATTCAGTGGCAACAATGTGACTATGCTGCCCAATTACACCCATGTTACCATTAACCTACCCACCGTTACGTCTTTGGAACATGGGAGGAAACCAGAGCACCCGGAGGAAACCTGCACAGAATGTACAAACTCTTTACAGTCAGAATTGAACAGTTTGCTGGTGATGTATAGCAGTAAACTAACCACTACACTACAGTGCCACCCACATCACAATGGCTTCCCATTATTGTGCCGTTTGTACTCTGCTATGCCACAACAGCACCATCCTCTTACTCAATGCCAGCAACTCCAAGGAGCTGATTATTGACTTTGGGCGGAGGAAACCAGAGGTCCAGGAGCCGATCAGAGGGGGAGAGGGTCAGCAACTTTAAATTCCCCAGTGTTATCATTTCAAAGGATCTGTCCTGGGTCCAGCATGCAAGTGCGATTATGAACAAAGTACAGCTGTGCCTCTACTTAGGAGTTTGTGAACTTTGACAACATTCTATAGATGCGTGGCAGAGAGCATATTGACTGGTTGCATCACAGCCTGGTATAGAAACACCAATGCCCTTGAATGGAAAATCCCACAAAATGTGGTGGTTACATTCCAGTTATTCATGGCTCTAGGCCCCCCCCCCACTGAGTACATCTACACTGAAGATTGTCACAGGAAAGCAGCATCCTTCACTGGGGACTCCCACCGCCCAGGACATGTTCTCTTCTCACTGCTGCCATCAGGAAAGAGGTACAGGATCCTCAGGACCCACACCACCAGGTTCAGGAACAGGTATTGCCCCTCGACCATTGGACTCTTGAACCGGGGGGATAATTTCACTCAACTTCACTTGTCCCATCACCGAATTGTTCCCACAACCTATAGACTCACTTTTAAGGGCTCTCCATCTCATGTTTTTGATATTTATTGCTTATTATCACTTATGTTTGTATTTGAACAGTTTGTTGTCTTTTGCACATTGGTTGAATGCTTGCTGGTGCTGTCTTTCATCGATTCTGTTATGGTTATTATTCTATTATGGATTTATTGAGTGTGCCTGCAAGAACACGAATCTCGGGGTAGTATATGACAACAGACTTGTACTTTGATAATTCATTTACATTGAACTTTGAATTCGGAATTTTTACTGGACCTGCTAGAACATGATTGTGCTCAGAATTTGCTCAGCTGAACTCTTGGTACTAATGAACACTCAGCCATGACCTGAATTCATTTAACTGCGTGTTTTAGTGTGAAATCAATTTCCAGTTAGAACTATGTGCAAATATGAAACCACTTCACACCAATCTGACAGTTGTAAATTCGCCCATAAATGCAATGTGACTTCGAGATAATGTTCTCTTGTTCAGGCTTCTAAAGGCATATGATCAAGCATAGACTTGTGACATTTTAGCTAGAAGTTTGGTTTATGTAATCCTAAATCAAGAGCATTGTTTCCTAAATTAATTTCTTAGGATGTTTTAAGATAGTGAAATCCAATTATGTGAAACTCGTCACAAGTTTATTTTTTCCAATGTTGACCTTTTTCTCTGAGGGCTAGGCTAGCTTGAACTCTGTGCCTTTGAAACCACACTTTCCTGTTGCCTTTCTGTTTGAAGATTGACTCAAACTGATTCATCGTGGCTGCATCAACAATTAACCTAAGACCTCAACATTTTATTTTAAAATATAGCAGAGATGTTAGGATTTCTTGTTCTGACAAATGTTGGTTTTGTTCTTGTGTGCTGTTAACCTTGCTGCTAGGTGTTTCCTGATTTTATATAAAGGGATTGTTTTGACTAAAATTAAGATTGGACCAGTAATAACATAACTAGGAGTGGTTCAGGTTCTTGCCAAAATGTATTTAATATGATAGCACAAAGCTTCCATCTAACAAATTAGAATTGACACCTTTTAAACGATTTATTGAACACTTCTCAGATGAGTAAATTACACATAAGACATTAGGTTCCATAAACCACACACTTCCATCAATGGGGGGGGGGGGGGGGAATGTTTTGAATGCTCATTAAGTTCTGCTGATTGAAAATTAACCAGCTTTTACATCCACATAAATGTGTGTAGGTAAAGAGTAAAAGAGGCGAGAGTGGATATCGGACTGCTGGGAAATGACGCTGGAGATGTAATGAGGGAGCAAAGAAATGGTGGACAAACTTAAGTAGTTTATGTCAGTCTTCACTGTGAGAGACACGAGCAGTATGCTGGAAATTCAAGTATATCGGGGGATAGAAGTGAGTGCAGTTGCTATTACTAAGGAGAAGGTGCTTAGGAAGCTGAGAGTTCTGAAGGTAGATAAGTCACCTGAACCAGATGGACCCTGGGTTCTGAAAGAGGTAGGTGAAGAAATTGGAGGCATTAGTTATGATCTTTCAATGATTACTAGATTCTAGAGTCATTTTGGTAGAAAATTACAAATGTCACTCCACTCTTCAAGAACGGAGGGAGGCAAAAAAAAAGGAAATTATAGGCTAGTTAGCCTGACTGGGGAGATACTGGAGTCTATTATAAAACATTAAAAAAACCTACAGCACAATACAGGCCCTTCGGTCCACAATGCTGTGCCAAACATGTCCTTACATTAGAAATTACCTATGGTTACCCATTGCCTTTTTTTTGGAGCTCCATGTACCTATCCTGGAGTCTCTTTTTTTTTAAACAAAAAAAACCCTATCGTATTCGCCTCCATCAACCCCCTGTCATTTCCTCTGTACTTATTCCCAAGCACCTTAAAACTGTGCCCTCTCCTGCTAGCCATTTCAGCCCTGGGAAAAAGCCTCTGACTATCTACACGATCAATTCCTCTCATCATCTTGTACACCTCTATTAAGGATGAGGTCTCGGGTACTTGAAGGCATATAATAAAGTAGATCAAAATCAGCATGGTTTCCTTAAGGGAAATTCTTGCCTAACAATTCTGTTGGAATTCTTTGAGGAAATAACAAGCACGATAGACAAAGGAGAACTAATGAATGCTGTGTATTTGGATTTTCAGAAGGCTGCTGCACATGAGGCTGCTTTACAAGATGAGAGCCCATGTTATTACAGGAAAGGCACTAGTATGGACAGAGAATTGGCTGACTGGTGGGAGGGAATTTTCTGGTTGGCTGTCACTGACTAGTGGTGGTGTGTGCAGGGGCAGTGTTGGGACTTTTTTATGTTATTTGTCAATGTTTTGGATGACAGAATCAATGGTTTTGTGGCCAAATTTGCATTGATTAAAAAGATAGGTGGAGGGGCAGGTAGTGTTGAGGAAGCAGGTGAGTCGGTGGTGAGGAAGGCAAATGCAATGTTAGCATTCATTTTGAGAGAACTAGAATATTAGAGCAAGAATGTTATGCTGAGGCTTTATAAGGCACTGGTGAGACCTAACTTGGAGAATTGTGGGTAGTTTTCAAATCAAATCAAGTTTAATTATCATTCAAACTATACATAGATACAGCTGAATGAGACAGCGTTCTTCTCAGGACAAGGTGTAAAACATTCAAAATAGCATAATAGAAGTAATATAATTCAAAATAGGCACAAAAAAAAGCACCTTCACTTGAGAGAAAGGAAACAGATAATCCAAGATCGTGAGCAACAATGTCCAGCAATTGATAGTACAGTCTCCTGGCAGTGTGCAGATTCATTCACTCCAACCGGTCATTCCATGGCTTGAACACAGGAGAGCAGCACCGATGGGAGAGGCCATGTCCCAGCTGAGCACAGTTTCCAAGTCTCCTCACCTGGTCTGCAGCCGCAGCCAAGTCTGAGGCTTGAGGCCTAGTGCTTGTTACAACCAAGGCTACACAGCTCCCATGTCGTCTGTCCCACCACCGGACAAGAATAACAGGCCTGCAGCATCCTGCGTTATCACTGTCCAGCAGTGTCCCACAATTGAAAGTGAAATGTCAGATAGTCTCCCACAGTTATACTGCACCAACTTCAATGCATCTGAGTAGATGGCAGCAACACGGCCTGCAGCCAGGTCAGCTCCTCCTACGACCCGGCCAGCTCCGCTGCTGACACCAGTCCAGCTACTCCAATCAACAAGCAGCTCGCCAGCGGAGTAGGCCTGCAGTACCTGATGTTCTTGGAGTAGAATTGTCTTATGATCATTTATATATTTTTTTTAAATTGCAAAAGAAAAGCACCTTTCGTAGGCCGCTGTGAGCCTGCTGTGTTCACATGCGCTGCCAGCTTACGGAAGTTTACAAACTGTATTGGGTCCTTGTCTAAGAAAGGATGGGCTGGCATTGGAAATGGTCAAGAGGAGGTTCATGAGAATTATTCGGGGAATGAAAGGGTTACTGTTTCGTTGAGGTTTGATGGCTCTAGGCCTGTACTCACTGAGTTGGAGGGGGGCAATCTCAATACAACCTACTGAAGATTAAAATGCCTAGATGGAGTGGCTATGGAAAGGGCTTTTTCCTCTAGTGGGGGGAGGGGTGCACAGATTCAGAATAGAAAGATGACCCTTTAGAACAGTGAGGAGGAATTTATTTTGCCAGAGGGTGGTAAACCTCTAGAATTCCTCTTCACTGATAACTGGAGGCCAAATCATTGGGTATATTTAAAGCAGATGTTGATGCATGTGCTTATTAACTTTGACATCACTGTTGAAGGCTGAATCAAAGGCGGTGATGCCTCAGCATGTAGGAGGGAGGTTGAAAATCTGGCTGAATGGTGTCACGACAGCAGCCTCTCACTCAATGCCAGCAAGATCAAGGCGTTGTTTATGGACTTCAGGAGGAGGAAACGGAAGATCCATGAGCCAGTCCTCACTGGGAGATCAGAGGTGGAGAGGGTCAGCAACTCTAAATTCCTTGGTGTTATCATTTCAAAGAATCTGTCCTGGGCCCAGCACATATGAAGAAAGAATGGCAGCATCTCTACTTCAAAGTTGTGAAGATTCAATACGAAATCTCAGACTTTAGATAAACTTCTATAGATGCGTGGTGGGAAGTATATTGACTGGTGGCAACATGGCCTGGTATGGAAGTGCCAATTCCCTTGAATGGAAAATCCTATAAAAAGTAGTGGATAAGGCCCAGTCCATCACAGGTAAAGCCCTCCCCACCACTGAGCACATCTACACAGAGCACTGTTGCAAGAAAGCAGCATCCATCATCAAGAAATCCCATCATCCAGGTCAAGCCCTCTTGCTGCTGCATCAGGAAGTAGGTACAGGACCTTCAGGACCCACGCTACGAGCTTCAGGAACAGTTAAACACCTCAACCATTAGGCTCCTGAACCAGTGGGGATAACGTCACTCACCCCCATCACTAAACTGTTCCCACAATCTATGGACACTCTTTCAAGGACTCTTCATCTCACGTTCTGTTTTGCACACTGGTTGGTGGCCCATCCTGTCGGGTGCAGGCTCTCATCGATTCAGTTATGTTTCTTGGATTTATTGAGTATGCCTACAAGAAAAATGAACCTCGGGGTCGTCCATGGTGATAAATTTAATTTGATCTTTGAAATTTTGATTAGTCAGGCATCAAAGATTCTGCAGAGAAGGCAGCAGTGTGAGGTTGATAGGGATAATAAATGATGAAATGTTGGCAGACTTGATGGGCTGAATGGCCTCAGAATGAAGGGACATGGACATGTAGAGGTGATTTTGTTTAAGGCTGGACTTTATGGTCCTATAATCGGCTAGTCTTGGGGGGGAGCAGGGGTGTGTGTCAATGTCCAGAAGCCCATCCTGGAGTTAGAGGACTGTCCATATGGGTGGATAGAGGGGAGAAGAAGGGGACTTGCTTGCTGTGTTCTGATGTGTATTGTGGGCATGTTATGTTGCCACCGGAATGTGTGGCTGCACTTAGGCTGTCCTCAGCTCGTCCTGAAGTGTGTTAGGCCAAAGGCTCTGACTTTGTGCTGTAATCTTTGTTCAACTGAATGCTCAGTAGGCCAGGCAGCATCGGTGGAGAGAAACATTTTGGGTACAGAACTTGTTCTGATAAAGGGTCTGGCAAGAAACATTAACTGTTCCAGGATTGCTCTGTCACCTGAGTTTAAGGCCCCCCGTTGGTTGGGGTTGCCAGGGATATTGTGTTCCAGCTGTCTACATTCAGTACAACATGGGGAGCAAGCTGTTACCCGTGCAGCAGCCACTTCCCACATGAATCTAAAGGAACGGCAGAGACCGATAGATACAGTTTGGCAGCAGCAGAGTTGCAGGAGTTGCCAGTCGGTGTTGAACTCGATGTAGGACTGCCTGAGGGACTCCAGTTCTGGAGTTTTCCCTCGGGGCTTACTCCCCAAGCCTTCCCCATGAGTGAGTATAGTCACAAGGCAGCAGAGGTTTGAGATCAGTTTTCCCTCTAGGTGGGCTGCTAACCATGGCTGACGAGCCCCATCTGCCCAAAGTGACCGGTTTTAAGGTACAGTAACCCACTTTTGGCACTTCTCCTGTCAGTAGAAATGTTTCAGCTAGGCTTGGCAGCTAAGCCACACGTGAATGCCAGGAGCAGAACAGTTATCAGGGAATATTTGTGATGCACATCATTGGGAACGTTTAATAGGTAGAGGGATCTTATTGCCACTACTCCCTCCCCCACTAATCTCTCCCGGATTATGTACAAGGACCTGGGTATTTCCAAACAGTGCACACAAAATGCTGGGGAATTCGGTGCTACCGAGCTCCCTAGCATTTTGTGTGTGTTACTTGGATTTCTGTTTGTGGCTGGGTCTTTCCCACGTTGTTATTTCAGATTTCCAGCTCCTGCCATGCTTGTACAGGGATGTATTTGATGAAATGATCATACCGATCCAAGCACTGCTGAAACCTGAAACTGATAGATTTGTTAATATTGAGGTGAAAGACTGTTGGTCTGCGTTCGTATGTTTTTGTCTCCTGTGTCCTACAGGGATCATCCTGTGTAATGGAGAGTTTAAAATGCATTGTGGAATGATTGGCCAGTGATGTCCTTATTTAATGTTTCTTACTGCCATAGTAAAGCAGCCAGCAAATTCAAAGACCCCTCCCACCCCAGGTGCTCTCTCTTCTCCCTTCCCTTCCCATCAGGAGGAAGATCCAAAATCCTGAGAGCCCATACCACCGGGATCGAGGACAGTTTATCAGTGTTATCAGACTCTTGAACGGATCTCTCGCACGATGAGATGTACTCTTGGCCTCACAATCTACCTCATTATAATCTTGCACTTTATAGTTCACCTTCACTACACTTTCTCAGCAGCTGGTACATTTTTTATTTTGCACTATTGTTCTACCTCAATGCACTGTACAATCATTTGATCTGTACAACCAGTTTGCAAGACAAGCTTTTCACTATCTCAGCACATGTGGTCAACACCAATGTGGTGCAAAGTTTTTAGTATTTTTAATTAGCAATACAGCACAGACCAGGCCCTTCGGGCCCAAGGAGCTGCACTTCCCAGCAGCCCACGTCAATGTATCACAGGACAATTTACAATGACCAACTAATCTACTAACCAGTGCATCTTTAGACTGTGGGAGGAAACACACACAGTCACAGGGAGAGCATACAAACTCCTTTCAGGTGGCACTGCAATTGAACTCAGACACCACGGGTTGTGACAACCTCTACATTACCGTGGTGCCCGTACAGTGGGTCAGTTTTTGTATAGACTCATTCTATCTGCAAAATTTCATAAGGATTGCTAGATAAGGTGTGGGTAAGAAAACTGAGGTGGCTTGGATTTTGAGTTTAATATTACCTCTGCCAGAACACTGGCACATGTTGTTATTGTGATTAGGCCCTTTGGATCTATTTTCTTTTTTTGGATTTGAAGTTGCTTTTGGCAAAATGACTTTATTGATCCCATGGTCCATGCATTGAAATCTGGAATCTTTATTGGCTAAACCCTCAACAAAACTCCTGGACTTGGAATTCAGTCAGATTTATTATCGCCAACTTGTTACTAGACGTGATAAATTGTTGTAATCTTGTCGCTTTGATGTTGCACTGTACTACTACTGCCACAAAAACAGTGTACAAACGTCATTACAGAGACCACCACAGCACAGAAACAGTGTACAAACGTCATTACAGAGACCACCACAGCACAGAAACAGTGTACAAACGTCATTACAGAGACCACCACAGCACAGAAACAGTGTACAAACGTCATTACAGAGACCACCACAGCACAGAAACAGTGTACAAACGTCATTACAGAGACCACCACAGCACAGAAACAGTGTACAAACGTCATTACAGAGACCACCACAGCACAGAAACAGTGTACAAACGTCATTACAGAGACCACCACAGCACAGAAACAGTGTACAAACGTCATTACAGAGACCACCACAGCACAGAAACAGTGTACAAACGTCATTACAGAGACCACCACAGCACAGAAACAGTGTACAAACGTCATTACAGAGACCACCACAGCACAGAAACAGTGTACAAACGTCATTACAGAGACCACCACAGCACAGAAACAGTGTACAAACGTCATTACAGAGACCACCACAGCACAGAAACAGTGTACAAACGTCATTACAGAGACCACCACAGCACAGAAACAGTGTACAAACGTCATTACAGAGACCACCACAGCACAGAAACAGTGTACAAACGTCATTACAGAGACCACCACAGCACAGAAACAGTGTACAAACGTCATTACAGAGACCACCACAGCACAGAAACAGTGTACAAACGTCATTACAGAGACCACCACAGCACAGAAACAGTCCATCTAGTCCATGTCAAATTGTTATTCTGCTGAGTACCTCGACTGTAACTCACCGTGGTAGCTGGTGTTATGGTAGAGTAGGAATCTGATCCTGAGTGGGGGTCTTCAGGCTCCTGTCCTTCTGGCAGTGATGAGGGTGCATCCCAGATGAAGAGGGTTCTTGGTGATGGAAGTCACCTCTTGATGTCCTCAGTGATTGAGAGGGTTGTACCTATGATGGATCATGGGAGTTCTCCTCATTATCTCACCCTTGACTGTCACCCTGAGGTTGTGAATGGTTTTCAGTGGAAACTTGAGTGAAACCATCTACTTTAATTCTCTTTGCAGGTCAAACAGAATTTAAACTTGGAAGGTTTCAGGAAATACCTTTAATAGAGAACACCTCGTTTGAAGCCTCTTTGTGGAACATTCCTAACAATGTAACATTCGTCAACATCCAAGTGCACACCCAGTACGTTAATACAACTCTATCGCTCGAGGTATGTTTTCACTAAGAATTCAACTTGTTCCACTTGGATTTCGGGTTGAGTATCAATCTCATCACTTGCCTTCTTCGGGCTCCTGGCATCTCGCTGTGAATATTGGACCTTTGCTACCTGGGCTCCTGGCATACACACGTCTGTGTTTAGCGTGGAGATGTGGGGGAATTTCTTCAGCCAAAGAATCTGTGGAATTCTTTGCCACAGGTGGCTGTGGAGGCCAAGCCATTGGGTATATTTAAGGCAGAGGTTGATAGACTCTCGATTGGTCAGGGCATGAAGGGATATGGGGAGAAGGCAGGAGATTGGGTCTGAGAGGGAAACGGATCAGCCATGATGAAATGGCAGAGTAGACTCGATGGGCCAAATGGCCTAATTCTGCCCCTATATCTTGTGGTTATGGTCCTCTGGGTAATTTTTGCACTTAATTTTAAACATCTCCGAGTTTTCCCTTTGCAAATCTCCCCCTCCCCCCCCCCCCAACTCCACTGCCTCACTTGAAGTTGGAAACCTCTTTGAATGATGAAACGTGACTTGATGGAGGTGTAGAAGATGGTAAGAGACATAGATTGAATTGTCAATCAGTTTTTCCTTGGGTGGAAATGATTAAAACAAGGTAATTAGGGGGATGTCAGAGCTAAGTTCTCTACATGGATATTGGCGGGTGGAACATGTTGACGGGTGGTGGTAGAGACAGGTATATTAGGGACATTTGAGGGACTCTTAAATAGTCACATGGATGAAAGAAAAATGGAGGTTTGTGCGGGATGGAAAGGTTAGATTGATTTTACAATGGGTTAAAAGGTCTTATCCCAAAGTGTCTGTACTACGTATGTTGTTTTGTGAATACTTTCTCAACCCAATGTACATTAATTTGTTACACTGGTGTATCTTGTATTTTATATTTCAGTGTGGGAGGCTATTCAGCCCATTGAGTCTAGGCTGGCTATTTGAGCAGTTCCATTCCACGACAAACTTCTCTATCCGTTCTTTATTTAGCGATGCCACATGGAACAGGCCCTTCTGGCCCTTTGAGCTGCACTGCTCTGCGACCCCCCCCCCCCACCCCCGATTTAACCCCAGCCTAATCACAGGACAATTTACAATGACCAATTAACCTACAAAACGGTACGTCTTTGGACTGTGGTACAATACAGGGGTGCCCAGAGGGAGAATGTACAAGCTCCTCACAGGGAGTGGCCTGGGTCACTGATGGTATAAAACATTTGAGTTAACCACTACGCTACTGCACCACCCATGGCAAGAGCTTTGGCAAGCTTGAGTTTTCTCTGGAACAGCAGAGGCTGAGGGGAGACCTGATAAAGGTTGATGAGATTCAGAGGACCTTCTTGGGGTAGGAGTGTCAAGTACAGGAGGATGTACATTTTGGGTAAGGAGGAAAGACTGAACGTGCTGTGCATGGAGAGTGTTGCCAGGGTGGTGGTTTAGCAGATGATATTAGGGGCTCTTGGGTAGATGAATATGCAGATAATGGAGGGATATGGTTCTGCAGACAGAAGAGTGAGACATAGGATAAGAATTAGGCCATTCAGCCCATCAAGTCTGCTCCATTATTTGGTGTAATTAGAAGGGTTTGGTGCAAGACAGAAAATTGCTGTAGGTTACAGTAAGAAACGTATTTCAAATAAGTAATGCAAAAAGAGAAAAATAATGAGTGGTGTTCATGAACTATACAGAAACTTGATGGGGGAGGGACAGATTTTACTAAAACACTATATTGTCCTCAGGCTCCTGTACCTCATCCTGGATGGCAGCAATGAGAAGAGGGCATGTCCTGGGTGATGGGGGTCCTTAATGATGGCTGCAACCTTGGTGGTTGGGAGGCTAGTGCCCATGATGGAGCTGACTGAGTCTATAACCTTCTGCAGCTTTTTCCAGTCCTGTTCATTGGCCCATTCAAAACAGGCAGTGAGGTAACGGGACGGAGTGCTCTGTACCAAGTCGGCACTCCTAATGTAGTACAGCCACCAGCGTGTCTGAATATGTTGAGCCCAGAGCAGATCCTCGGAGATGTTGGAGCTCAGGAACAGACCCATTGGACTGTCACTGTACTGACCTGTTGCAATGTTAGAGATACAGCCTGGTAACAGGGCCTTCCAACCCAATGATCCAGCACTGCTCAATTACACCCGTGTGGCCAATTAACCTACTAACCCACTCACTGCGGGAGTGAGGTTCTGGCAAGTTCCGAGGGAGTGTTACTGAGGCAACACGGAGTTTTGGCACATGGACTTTGGACGGTGGGAGAAAACTGGAGCACCCAGAGGAAAGGCAGGGTCATGGGGAGAGTGTACAGACGTGCAGCCAGTAGCAGGAATTGAACCTGGGGCACTAGCCCTGGAACTGAGTCACACTAACTGCTACATTACCATGCTGTTAGTGATGCTGTCAGCTCCCAGCCACCTACACAGAGAGCAGCAGTTAACCACCAAAAGTTCATCTTTAGGGTGTAGAAGGAAATGGGGACACCTGGGAAGAAGCCACATGCATAGTCAGAGTGAGAGCAAGTTTGATCTCACATTCTCCTCACCGGAGCTGAGGTCGCAGCGTGAACTACCCCGCTGCTGCCCCCTGGTTAACGTGCCAAATGCAGGTCGCTTTGGAACAGTGAGGCTGTAGCCAAATGCAAGGAGGTGTTGCCGAGGCAGCACTGAGTCTGGGGCGTGGTGCTCCGTGAACAGCCACCTTCCTACACATGCAAAGGTGGACAAACACCAACCTGCAGAGGTAAACATGGATCATTACAGCAAAGTACAGGCCTTCGGCCCATAATGTTGAAAACCTTTTACCCTACTGTTAGAACAACATAACCATTCCCTCCTACATAGTCCCCCATTTTTCTTTCAACATGTGCTTATCTAAGTCTCTTTATTTGTATCAACCAACACAATCTGAGGATATGCTGGGAGCAGCCTGCAAATGCTCCTGTAACACGTGCACAGCTTACTAACCCTAACCCGTGTGTCTTTGGACTGTTAGAGGAAACCCTTGCAGTCACGGGGAGAGTGAACAACTCTTTACAGAAGTGGCAGGAGCGTAGTGTGTTGCTCAAGATTCCAGCATCCACAGGATCTCTTTCCTTTAAAACGGCTTTATTTCCAGTTTAATATCATCTAATTGTCCATGTTACAAACAAATAAAACAATGTTCCCACTAAATGTCACACTACCTACATCAGTCAATCAAAATATTACCAGAAATTAGTAAAATTTGGACTTGACATCCAACTCAACTGTACCAATTAAGTTGACTTAGAATTGCAGGGCCCTGATGGAGTGGACACGGAGAAGATATTTCAATTAATGGCAGAGTCTAGAAGCAGAGGGCACAGTCATTCCTTCTGATGGGCTGAAGGGCCTGTTTTTTTTTGAGATACCACTGACTGGGGAATATTTAGTGCTCATCAGACTCTCTCAGGCATAAGGTAGTGCTATGTTTGACATGTTAATGGTCCTGTTTTACTCCTAAGACTTTCCATGTTTCCAGAGCTCTGGAAGAGGCCCGTTGGTGATGGGTGCCGACCTCAGCTTGCTGCTGAACCTAAAGCCAACAGAGAGAGTGTTCAAGTGGCAACTCTACACACGGGCTCAAAATGCTTCTGCAGTGTCAGTCCTTCTCCCGTACAGTGCACGAGGTGGGCCATTTCATTTTTATACCTATTTTGTGCCTTTGTTTTTATATTTCAGTATCTTGCCTGGATGTTCTTCAGCTTGAACTGCAGTGCACACTAGAATATTACTCCAATACTAAGCTGGTTTGCCTCGCCGTGGATGGTCCTAGGCCTGGCTGTGAAAGGAAGAGGGTTGATCATGGGGCTAGCAGCCTGTAAAAACCTAGTGCTACAGAAATACCATCAGGAGATCCAGAGACCTCATCCCTGGGAGAGAAAGGATCTTCAGTGAAAACTCTCAACTATTGAAAGGCCCACGTGGGGAGGATGTTTCTTATAGTGGAGGAGACCGGGACCAGAGGGCACAGCCTCAAAATAGAAAGACATCCCGTTTGAACCCCGATGAGGAGGAGTTTCTTTAACCAGAGTGGCGAATCTGTGGAATTCATTGCCATGGATGTTTGTGGAGGTCAATTCATGGGGTACATTTAAAGCAGAGCTTGATAGGCCCTTGATAAATAAGGGTGTCAAAGATTACAGGGAGAAGGCAGGAGAATAAGATTGAGAGGGATGATAAATCTGCCATGATGGAGTAGCAGAGAAGACTCGCTGGGTTGAATGGCCTAACTCTGCTCCTGTCTTTATGGTTTTAAAATGCTTGCAATGGAACATTGACCCAAGCTCTACATTTAGACTTTCAACAAGCACTTGGTGTACAACATCAGAGTTGTTTTAAAATCTATGGATTTGGTCAGAGACAATGCAGTGTTAAGGGCAACACCCTGAACTGTGTTGATGAGTTGAGGGATCTTGGGCTCCAAATTCATAGCTCTCTGAAAGTGGCTACACAGGTTGGTAGGGTGATTGAGAAGGCACAAGGCATGCTTGCTTTTATTAGTCGAGGTACTGAGTTCAAAAGTCAGGAAGTTGTGTTGCAGCTTGATAAAGCTCTAGATAGCCTGCATCTGCAATATTGCACACAGTTCTGGTCACCCCTTTAGAGGAAGGCTGTCGAGGCTTTGGAGAGGGTGCAGAAGAGGATCACCAGGATGCTGCCTGGATTAGAGGGCATGTGCTTTAACAAAAGGTGGGGCAAACTTGGGTTGTTTTCTCTGGAATGGTGGGACGCTGAGGGGAGATTTGATAGAGCCTGATGAGATTGAGAGCAATGTTCCCTTTAAGGTAGGTGTGTGTGCGCAGATTTGCTACTTGCACACAAAAGGTTGTCACTCTCTACCTCATTGAGATGTTAAGTATATTTCACGATTGTACGCAATCACATTTCCTTTTCCAGTTTCTGATGTGGGTGCTGTTTGCAATGTGAAGCTTCTGATGATGTGTCTGCAGATTTTAGAGCTGGCTTGTTTATACTGTTTTTATTGAAGAAATTATTCAGCCCACACATATTGTTGTCACTGGGCACAAGTTTGCACAGTACAAGTTCCTTTCACACATTGGTCTTTAGAAATTAGAAGGAACATTGTATGAGAGGCATAGATAGAGTAGACAGACAATATCTTTCTCCCAGGGTTGAAATGTCTAATACCAGAAGGCATGCATTCAAGGTTGAGAGTAGGCAATTTCAAAGGAAAGGTAAGGGGTTAAGTCTTCTAAAGTAGTGGGTGCCTGGAGCTGGCTGCCTGGTGTGATGGTAGAGACAGATACATTAGATAGGTATGTGAGTGTGAGGGACACGAAGGATATGGACATTGTGTGGGCAGAAGAGATTAGCTTAGATGGCCATTTGATTACTAATTTAATTAGTTCAGCACAACCCAAACATCCTGTTCCTGTGCTACCCTGTTTTATGTTCTATGTAGTGTTCTGAAGTGCTTCAGAGGCTCCTTTTGAAGACAGCACTTGGGGACTTGTGAAAACCAGAACAGAAGATTAACAGCAACCATTAAATGGGTCACTTTCAGTTGCCATGTTGTAACTTGTGGGGATTTGTTTTGGGGCCTTTGGCTTGTCTCTAGAGTATCAATGATATGGACAAAGTGTTTAGTGTGGAATTTACAAGCTTTTCCTAAGACTGGGGGTTTCCCCACCGTGCGTGCCTTGATTTTTGTCAACCTCCCCACCCCTGCATCCCAATGACATGGTGCTGGATTAATTGATTTCTGTAAATTTCTCTTTGTGGGCAGGTCACAAAAGGGCAGAGGATGTGAAAGTAAGCTGCAGGACATTGCAAAGTAGATGTGTGGCCAGGGGTTTGACAAAGAGTTGAATTAGACTGAAGACGCACATTCAACCTTTTAGTTACAGCTTCTTCCCCTCCGCCATCAGATTTCTGAATGGACAATGAACCCATAAACACTACCTTGGGTTTTTTTTCTTTTTGCACCATTTATTTAATTTATTTTTTAAATGTATTTCTTTTATGTATTACAATGTACTGCTGCAATAAGATAACAAATTTAATGACATGCCAGTGATATTAAATCTGAATCTGATACAAATCTGGCTAAAGCCAAAATGGTGGCAGGAACTCTGTGCAAGCGTGTTGGTTTTGGGATGACATTTGGGCGATGAGACAATACCAATGGCAATGTGGCAGATGATTGGGTAGAGAAGGGGAGGATGTAGAGCAGTGAAACAATTGCTGGAGTTGGCCCTTCAAATAAACATCCCTCGCTGCCTGGTTCTATATGAGGGTGTCAAATCTGGGGTTCACAGACCCTCGGTTCAAGGTAGGGGTCCGGCCTCATATGGAGCCAGTGATCATTAATGGAGAATGTGTGGAGCAGGTTAAGACCTACAAGTATCTGGGAGTACAGTTAGACGAGAAGCTAGACTGGACTGCCAACACACATGCCTTGTGCAGGAAGGCACAGAGTCGACTGTACTTCCTTAGAAGGTTGGCGTCATTCAATGTTTGTAGTGAGATGCTGAAGATGTTCTATAGGTCAGTTGTGGAGAGCGCCCTCTTCTTTGTGGTGGCGTGTTGGGGAGGCAGCATTAAGAAGAGGGACGCCTCACGTCTTAATAAGCTGGTAAGGAAGGCGGGCTCTGTCGTGGGCAAAGTACTGGAGAGTATAACATCGGTAGCAGAGCGAAGGGCACTGAGTAGGCTACGCTCAATTATGGAAAACCCTGAACATCCTCTACATAGCACCATCCAGAGACAGAGAAGCAGTTTCAGCGACAGGTTGCTATCGATGCAATGCTCCTCAGACAGGATGAAGAGATCAATACTCCCCAATGCCATTCGGCTTTACAATTCAACCGCCAGGAGTAAGATATGTTAAAGTGCCGGGGTTAGGACTCAATGTATTTAAGTAAACTACTTAAGAACTTTTTAAAAGCTATTATTAATGCTTTTTGAGAGGGTGATTTTAGATGCATATCATATTTTTACTGAGTTAAGTATTGTATGTAATTAGTTTTGCTACAATAAGTGTATGGGACATTGGAAAAAATGTTGAATTTCCCCATGGAGATGAATAAAGTATCTATCTATCTATCTATCATTAAAGACATTAGCAACCCCAGTTCTAAAAGATTGCTTCATGAATGAAGTATCTGAGATTTTCCATAAAGCAATGGATGTGAATTGGATTCAAGATTGTTTAATGTCATTTCCAGTACAAGTGTAAAGGAGTCAGAATAATTGTTGCTCCAGATTTGATGCTGTACAAAAAGGAAACAATGAGATGAAGAATGGAATAATAAAAAAAAAAGATATAAAACAGAAGATCGCTTTTATGCATTGATTGTATGTCCATAAAGTGATGCTAGGCACAGGAGTGTTTGTACACTTGGCAACAGACAGGAAATGATAAAGTAGTGGTGGTTGGGGTTTGGACGGTGGATCAGTGGGTAGAGCTGTTGATCAACTTTGCCGCTTGGGGAAAGTAGCTTTTTTTTTGAGTGTGGTGATCCTGTTGTGGATGCTACGTAGCCCCCTCCCTGATGGGAGTGGGACAAGCAGTCCACGAGCAGAATGGGTGGGATCCTTCATGTTACTGGCCCTTTTCCAGAACCTTTCTGTATATATGTCCTTGATGGGTAACATGAAACAGAGTGCACGTTCTCAGTATTTATAGTTTTCATTATTTGCTCAATTTGACTTTTGCACATTGGTTGTCAGTCTGTTTAGATTTTTTAAATAAATTGTTGCATTTTACCTGTAAGTGCCTGCAAGCAAATGAATCTGAAAGTAGTAGAATATGGTGCATATATGTACATGCTAAATTTACTTTGAATTTGGTATAGGATATAGCATAACACAGGAACAGGCTGTTCAGCCCAGTCTCGAACAGGCTGTTCAGCCCAGTCTCCAACAGCCCGCAGAATGCAGTCAAGGTTTGTCAGTTTCCCCTTGAACGAACACGAATGAAGGCTGCATCCTGGTGAACCTCTTCTGCACACTCAAGCTTCCATATCCTTCCTGTAAGCGGTGACCAGAACTGCACATAATACCGCAAATGTGGCCCAACTAAAGTCTATTTTGTACAGCTGTGACATTATTCTTGAAACCCCAATTGTAGGCAAGTGTAGGCTGCCGTTGCCACCCTATCTACCAGTGTTGCCACTTTCAGACAGCTATGGACTTGCACCCCAAGATCTCTCTATGTCAGTGCTCCGAAAGGACCTGAAATGCTTTGCCTTGCATGTGAAATGCAACACCCCACACTTGGGATTAAACTGCATCGGCCACTTCTCTGCCCATATTACCAACTTCTCTCTCGACAGCTCTACCAACCACAACTCCAAATTCTGTTACCTGCAAACTTACTAATCTGCCCATCTACAGTTTTATACACGTCACTTATCACCGATTAGGCACATGGACACATAGGGAGCTTAAGGCTTTTGCACAGTGCTGAGCTTGTCCACATGGAGCAGAGAGCAAGTTTTAAAATCTGGCGAGAGCAAAGGATGTTGGAAATGGTGAGAGTGGAGTGCCATGGACAGGTGCGGGATGGATGGCAGAGAAAGAGTGCCAGAGCAGGTGGCGGCGCAGGTGCAAACACGCCCAGCCTTGAGACACAAGGCAAGGTCGTTTGATTCCAAACAATTGGTTTATTGATCATTACAGAATGTTTCTCTGGTGCTTCCTGCTCCCTCCTGTTTCCTTTCCACTTTTCCTAACCATGATTTCTCTCTCCCTGACCCCTTCCCACTCTCAGTCCACAAGAGACCTATACTAGAATCGGGTTTATCATCACTCACATCTCATGAATTTTTTTTTGCAGCAGTACAGTACAATTCACAAAATTACCACAGTACTGTACAAAAGTCTTGGGTATCCTGGGGGGTGGGGTGGGGTGTGTCTGTCTATCTATCTATTTATCTATCTATCTCCCACAGTTTACTTACCCTAATCCATACTTTGTAATGGGCCAACTGTTACAGACAGTGGTGGGAATCAAACACCAATCTTTATTTGCTGCATTTACATCAAAGCATAAGCAAAATAAATCATTTGTATCAAGGATGTGCTGGGGCAGCTAGTAAGTGCCACCATGCTTCCAGCACCAGTAAAGTGTGCCCATAATGTACCAACCCTAACCGGAATAGCACGTATTTGGAACGTGGGGGGAAACCGGAGCAGTGGGATGAAACCCACATGGTCATGTGTGTAATTTACATTTGTGCCACGTTTAGCCACTAATGTTTTCTGAGAACCTTTTTGTTTCTGGTATGTGGAATGCAAGACTGTCGCTAACACCTGTCGATCCGTCGGCAGATCCAGTCCCAGGTGGATGCAGTTCGGGGTCGGACCTGGCCATTGATCCCAATCTATACTTGGAATACGACCTCTATGAAGCCAGAATTAGATTTTCTCCAGCCAATGTTGGCTATGCAAGGTACAGTCACATTTTCATGTGGTAAGCTTACTAAGTGTTGCCTCTGTGGTCCTCGTTTAAAACCTACAAGGACATCCCTCCTCATCTGTTTTGAAGGAATTTCTTTAGCCAGAGGGTGGTGAATCGGCAGAGTCCGTTGCCACAGACGGTTGTGGAAGCCAAGACAATAGAGATATTTAACTGCCGATGGTGATGGGTTTTAGATTAGTAAGAGCGTCAAAGATTACGTGGAGAATTTGTCACATGTCTATTTGTCAAATGTTCAAAGTACATTTGTTATCAAAGTATACGTGCAGTATTCAACTCGGGAATTTGCCTTCCCTACAGACAGTCACAAAACAAAGAACCGCCATGAAAGCAGCCCACTCAAAGAAAAACATCAATTCCCCCTCCTCACCACCAGTGCAAAAAATCTCTCCAACGCCAACAAAAAATATCTGAAAAACACACGGAATATCAAACACTAAGTGCATATTTCAGCAACACACACACAAATGCTGGAGGAACTCAGCAGGTCAGGCAGCGTCTATGAAAAAGAGTATGGTCAATGTTTTGGGACGAAACCCTTCAGTGGGACGGGAGGAAAAAAGATGAGTAGAGTTAAAAGGTGAGGGGAGGGAAAAGGGAAACACAAGGTGATGGGTGATACTGGGAGGGGGAAGGTGAAGTAAAGAGCTGGGAAGCCGATTGGTGAAAGAGATACAGGGCTGGAGAACGGGAGTCTGATAGGAGATGACAGAACGCCATAGAAGAAAGAAGAGGGGAGGAGCACCAGAAGGAGGCAATAGGCAGGCAAGGAGATGAGGTGGAGGCGAGGGAGGAGATTGCTGAGCCTCTGGCGATGATCTTTGCATCATCAATGGGCACGGGAGAGGTTCTGGAGGATTGGAGGGTTGCGGATGTTGTTCCTTTATACAGGAAAGTCAGTAGAGATAGCCCAGGAAATTGTAGACCAGTGAGTCTTACTTCAGTGGTTGGTAAATTGATGGAGAAGATCCTGAGAGACAGGATTTATGACCATTTGGAGAGGCATAATATGATTAGGAATAGTCAGCATGGCTTTGTGAAAGACAGGTCGTGCCTTACGAGCCTGATTGAATTTTTTGAGGATGTGACTAAACACATTGATGAAGGAAGAGCAGTAGATGTAGTGTATATGGATTTCAGCAAGGCATTTGACAAGGTACCCCATACAAGGCTTAATGAGAAAGTAGGGAGGCATGGGATCCAAGTGCTTTGTGGATCCAGAACTAGCTTGCCCACAGAGGCAAAGAGTAGTTGTAGATGGGTCATATTCTGCATGGAGGTCAGTGACCAGTGGAGTGCCTCAGGGATCTGTTCTGGGACCCCTATTCTTTGTGATTTGTATAAACGACCTGGATGAGGAAGTGGAGGGATGGGTTAGTAAGTTTGCTGATGACACAAAGGTTGGAAGTGTTGTGGATAGTGTGGAGGGCTGTCAGAGGTTACAGCGAGACATTGATAGGATGCAAAACTGGGCTGAGAAGTGGCAGATGGAGTTCAACCCAGATAAGTGTGAGGTGGTTCATTTTGGTAGGTCAAATATAATGGCAGAATATAGTATTAATGGTAAGACTCTTGGCAGTGTGAGGATCAGAGTGATCTTGGGGTCCAAGTCCATAGGACACTTAAAGCAGCTGTGCAGGTTGACTCTGTGGTTAAGAAGGCGTACGGTCCATTGGCCTTCATCAATCGTGGGATTGAGTTTAAGAGCGGAGAGGTAATGTTACAGCTATATAGGACCCTGGTCAGACCCCACTTGGAGGACTGTGCTCAGTTCTAGTCGCCTCACTACAGGAAGGATGTGGAAGCCATAGAAAGGGTACAGAGGAGATTTACAAGGATGTTGGCTGGATTGGGGAGCATGCCTTATGAGAATAGGTTGAGTGAACTCGGCCTTTTCTCCTTGGAGCAACAGAGGATGAGAGGTGACCTGATAGAGGTGTATAAGATGATGAGAGGCAATGGTGAGTGCATGGAATGGGCTGCCAGCAACAATGGTGGAGGGGGATACAATAGGGTCTTTTAAGAGACTCCTGGATGGGTACATGGAGCTTAGAAAAATAGAGGGCTATGGGTAACCCTAAGTAATTTCTAAGGTAAGGACATGTTCGGCACAGCTTTGTGGGCCGAAGGACCTGCATTGTGCTGTAGGTTTTCTGTTTATATGTGAGAGAGGGAAAAGGGGATGGGGAATGGTGAAGGAGAGGTGGGGGGGGTGGCATTGCCAGAAATTTGAGAAATCAATGTTAATGCCATCGGGTTGGAGGCTATCCAGACAGAATATAAAGTGTTGTTCATCTAACCCTCTAACCTGAGTGTAACCTCATTGCGACAGTGGAGCAAAACACAAAATGGTGAAGGAACTCAGTAGGCCAGGCAGTATCTATGGAAAAGTGTACAATCGACATTTCGGACCAGGACCCTTCAGCAGGGCTGGAGAGGGAAAAAAATATGAGTAGAGTTAAAAGACAGGAGGAGGGGAGGGATAAACAAAAAGTGATAGGTTCATTCTGAGTTCATTATCCGCATGCCACCTGACTCAAATTGTCCAATAGTAGTAACAAAGAGCGACCAAAACTAGAAATAGAACTTGTCACAAAAATTGCATGCGAATCCAAACCTACTGTCCATGTCAATTAACCCTTGTTCTGGCCCCATCTGTCGACAGCATTGAGGGGGAAGAGAGATCACTCGAACACAGACCTTCCCTTGGGAGCAGTAAGTGAGAGACCATCACACGCAGACCGCTTTCTCCAGTAGCCATGAGAAAGAGGCGGGTAGACCATACTGAACGCTTGCTTGGTGCTTTAGTTGGTGAAAGATGGAGTCGGTCATGGGCCCGCACCCTGTCTCCAGGCTTCCTGGCCTCCATGCCACAGGCCTTGTGGAACCCTCTTGGAGGCAGCAAAGCGCCAGATCGCATGAACAGCCTGAAATCACGCCGCCTCAGCGTAAATTACAGGCTCTAACAGTAGCAGGACCACGTTTGAAATAGAAAGAAGTTTTTTAAAAAAAAATTAAAATTGAAAGGAATTGCTTTGTGTCTTCAGGACATTGCCTTTGGTAGCGTTGAAGTGCCAAGGATTGTACTGGGCATCTCGCAAGTGCTTCCAGTGCCATCGTAGCGTGCCACAACTTGCTAACACTGACCTGCACGTCTTTGGAATGCGGAGAAAACGTGAGCATCTGGAAGAAACGCAGTCTGTCAAGGGGAGAGTGTAGAAGCTCCTTACAGACGGCAGTGGGAATTCAACCCTGTTCTCTCAGCTGGCACTATAAAGCATAACACTAACCACCATGCCTCCATGCTGCCCCACCGAGATGGCTGGAGAATGGGACTAGGAGGGTAAATAAATCAACCAAGATCAAATGGCAGAGCAGGTTCAATGAGCTGGATTCTGCTCCTGTGTGTTGTGACCTTATCACCGCTTTGCAAAAGGGTCCTGCATTTACGTAGCATCTGCTGATGCCTCCTCCCCGTAACCTTTGACTCAACTGACTCACAGATGCCAGCACTCTTCTGCTTTGGAGTGGGCTCTAAAGGAGGAATGGTGGGGGGTGGGGGGGTGCGGTAGTGTAACAGTTAACACAACGCTATTACAGCTCAGGGATTTGGAGATCACAGTTCAATTCCAGCACCGTCTGTAAGGAGTTTGTAATTCTTCCTGTGTCCACATTCCAAAAACGTACTGGTTAGAGGGTTAATTGGTTGTTGTAAATTGTCCTGTGATTAGGCTAGGGTTAAATGGGTGGTGTGCTCACTGGGCTGGAAGGGCCTGTTCTGCACTGTAATCTAAATAAGATGCAGCTGACTGCTTTTGGCTCTTGTCAGAAGGAATTAAAGCCAGAATCCATGGTAAACTCCACCTGCCAGAGCTACCAGACTGCTTGTGGGTGGGTAATTGCTTTTTCCGAGGATGGGGAGTCTGACTAGAAGTGAGCATCTTAACCCGCAGTGGAGATGGCAGAGATGAGCAGACGTTGAGATTGGCAGCCTAGAGCTCAGAGTGAATTTAAGCAAGGTAAATGGGGAGGGAATTCCCCTCCATGTAAACACTTGGACAATTAAGACAATAAAGCATAGAACACTATAGTATACTAAGGTTGTGCCAACCTTTTAACCGACTCCAAGATCAAACTAACCCTTCCCTCCCCCTTGACCTTCCATTTTGCTATCATCCGAGTGCCTATCTAAGAGTTTCCTGTATCTGCCTCTGCTGCCATGCCTGGGATCATGGTCCATCAACTCACTGCTGTGTTTATAAAAAAAAAAAGCTTTCCTCTGGCATTTCCCCCACCCGCCATAGTTTCCTCCAATCACTGTAATATTATGCCTCCTTGTATTAGCCATTTCCATCCTGGGGGGAGAAAAGTCCCTGGCTATTCACTTTATCTATGTCTCTTGTCATCTTGTATACCTCTATCAAGTGACCTTTCATTCTTCTTTGCTAAAGAGAAATGCCCCGACTCCCTCCACTGATCCTCATAAAGCATGCTTCTGCATCCAAGCAAAAACCTGGTAAATCTCCTCTGCCCATCCTTCCTATAATGAGGTGACCAGAACCAAACACAAGTTCATAGTTCAAAGCAAATTTATTATCAAAGTACAGCATATACAACCCATAGATTCATTTTCTTGTGGGCATTCACAGTACATACAGAGAAATGCAATAGAATCAATGAAAAACCACACAACAAAGACTGACAAACAACCACATGTACAAAAGACATCAAATTGTACAAATAAATAGATGAGCAAAAATATCGAACAAAGTTTTGGAGTCCTTGGCAGTGTCCATGAGTTGTAGGGACAGTTGAATGTTGGGGCAATATTTCAAATGTGGTCTAAACTTGTAGAAATATAAGCAGTTTAACTGAATTATGTAATGTTCCAAGTGATTCATCTCTTGAGAATGTGAGCTCTGTTTTCCTTTGCATTGCTAAGGTGCACGATTAACCCTTTAAACATGATCGCAGCACTATTTGTGAGCCTACTCGGCTGTAACTCGGGGTCATGAGTTGGTTTTGATTCACTGTTCAAACATCAGAGCTCTCCTCTCCTCTCCTCGGCCAGGCACAGCTAGCTGTGGCCGCAGTTTTGTATGCTCCACAGAGTCGTACGACACTACAGTACAGAAACAGATCCTTCAGCCCATTAATCAGCCTGTTGCTATCAACCAGTACCCAGACCACCACCCTCCCTTCCAAGCTACCCTTAAATGTTGAAATCAAACCTACATCTAGCACTTCCACTGATTGCTCATTCCACACTCTCACCACCGTCTCAGTAAAGAAATTCCCACACAGGTTCTCCTTAAACATTTCACCTTTCACCCTTAACCCATGACCTCTTGTTCTCGACTCACCCAACCTTGGTGGAAAAAGCCTGCTTGCATTTACCCTATCTATATCCCTCTAATTTTGTATATCTCTTTCAAATTTCCTCTCATTCTCCTTCGCTCCAGGGAATAAAGTCCTAACCTGTTCAATCTTTCTCTATAAATATGTCTGTGAGTCTTGACAACATGTTTAATTACTTTCCTCCAATCATCTGTCCACTCGATTTATGCCTCTTATCATCTTGTACACCTCTATCAAGTCACCTCTCATCCTCATTCGCTCCAAAGAGGAAAGCCCCCCGCTCATTCGGCCTCTCCTCATCAGGCATGCTCTCTAAACCATGCATCTCCTCTGCAGCCCCTCTAAGGCTTCCCCACCCTCCCAATAATGAGGTGACCAGAACTGAACGCAACACTCCAAATGCAATCTAAATTCAGATAAAATTTAGATGAAATCAGCTATTCAATTGAATTGTGCAGTGTTCTGAATGATTCATCTCTTGAAATGTCAGCTCTGACTTCCCTCGCATTGCTAAGGCACACCATTATTTAACCTAACCTTTTAAACACTGATATTTTCCAGCCTATTGGACTGTAACTTGAGGTCAGGAGCTGGTTTTGCTCACTCGCTGTCTGTCCTACCTCACTATTCAAACAATTGAGCTTCCCTCTCCTCGGCCAGGCAATTAGTCTGCTGTGGCTGCACAATTCTGAAAGCCTATGTTCCTGAACTGTCAGCTGGGTTTCGTCCAGCTGACAGATGAATCTCAAGGTTATATAATCTGTGGAATGTGAGCACTGATCTCAAGATCCACAAAACTTGCTGGTTGTGACTTTGTGTCACTCAAGCTTGGTAATAAGTTAGGCATCTGCCCAGTGCAACAGCACAGGGCTGTACTTGTATCCAGTAAGTCCACTGGTGGATTAAAAAATCCTTTGTTACTGTAGAACATAGAACAGTACAGTACAGGCCCTTCGCGCCACCTTTTAACCTATTCCAAGATCAATCTAACTCTTCCCTCCCACATAACCCTCCATTTTCAATCATCCCTGTGCGTCTAAGAGTTTATTAAATGCCCCTAATGTATCTGTCTGCACCCTGAGTGTTCAGTGTTCCATGCACCTATCATCTTGTGTATATTTTTTTTAAAAAAAAGCTTGCCTCTAACATCCTCCACATCCTTATAATTTCCTCCAATCTCCTTAAAATGATGCCACCTTGTTTTAGCTGTTTCCACTCGTGGTGGGGGGAGAGAGGTGGCAAAGGAGGTCCCTGACTCTCCACCCTATCTACGTTTCTTATCACCTTGTACACCTCTATCAAATTCTCTCATCCTCCTTCACCCCAAAGAGAAAAGCCCTAGCTTGCTCAGCATTTCTTCACATGTTATGCTCCCTAATCCAGGCAACATCCTGGTAAATCTCCTCTGCACCCTCTCTAAAGCTTCCACAACCTTCCTATAATGAGGCGAGCAGAACTGAACACAATACTCCGTGTGGTCTAAGCAGGGTTTTGTAGATCTGGAACAAGACCTCACAGCTCTGAATTCAATCACCTGACTAAACCAGGTTAAATATTGGCCCAACTTTGTGGGCTGAAGGTCCTGTACTGTTCCATGCAAGACGGCTGGTGTTGCACTGAGGTACTGCCTGTTGGATCAGGTGTGAATGGAGAAACTGTCCTCTCACGGGAATGGAAAAAGGTTCATAGAGCATAGAATGGTAAAGCTCAGGAACAGGCCATAAACTGGTAATCAACTAAACGAATCTCCTCTTCCTATGCAATGCCCATACCAGTCCACTTCCCTCACATTCATGTGACTATCTAAGCATCTCTAAGTCCATGATTCCAAAGCAGAATAGTGGAGTTTCCTCAGATCTCTTGTCCGATAGTTATTCCTCAACGTACCTCACTAAGTGCTCTTTGGGACGGAAGGGTTAAAAGGTCAGCACTACGCCATGGGTGAAGGGTTTGTACTGTTCTATGTTCATGTTCTATCGCCGCAGCAGCAGTTTCTCTGGATGGTGGGAATGCCTTCACCAGAGGGATCAAACGCAGCAGCAGTTCCTCTGGATGGTGGGAATGCCTTCACCAGAGGGATCAAACGCAGCAGCAGTTCCTCTGGATGGTGGGAATGCCTTCACCAGAGGGATTAAATGCAGCAGCTCACCACCATTGCCGCTCTTGTAATTAGGGACGAAGCTCAGTAAATGTTGGTTTGTCAGTGATGCCCGAGATTGTTCCAGACTCTGCTGGGATCGATAAACTGAGCATTAATTGTGTTACAGGGGAGCACCTCCACCTCTGTGTGTGAGCTCTGGGAGACTCCAATACGATGTCTATCAGTATTTCCTTCCAGAGGGTGACCTGTCGGAGGAGACCCTCTTCACCTCTCTCCAGAAGATGGCTGAAGTTCAGAAGGTGGAAGAAAATGGAGTCAAGGTCTGCTGTCTGTTTCTGCCCTTGAATGGATTTCACCCAATAATGGTTTGGTGTAGCAAACATCCAAGACTTCAGAATCGGGTTTAATATCACTGGCACGTGTTGTGCAATCTGTTTTGTGTCAACAGTACTTTGCAATATATAAATTAAAAACTACATAAGTTACAATATATTAAATTAAATAAGTAGTGCCAAAAAAGGGGAAAAGTGCTGAGGTAGTGTTCATGGGTTCAACTCTGGTTTAGAAAACTAGATTATCTACACCTTTATATACAGGAGCAGACCATTCATCCCTATTGCCCATGCCTGTACTAGGCTCCTCATTTTTACGCTAGAAAGGATATGGTGAGAAGCCAGGTGTATGGGGTTGAGTGGGATCCGGGATGGAATGGTAGTGCGGACTCGATGGGCTGAAAGGCCTAATTCTGCTCCTTTGTCTTATGCTTCCACCACCAACAAAACATACCCACAATTCACTAACCCTAACCCGTACATCATCACAGGGAGGACACAAAACTCCTTGCGGACAATGGCGGAATTGAACCCTGAAATCTGGTGCAGTAGATTTGTGCTGCCATTCTGATTTATTTTTTCTTCTTCTTTCTTCACCCCCCCCCCCCCCCCCCACCAAGGTGCAATGTTGGGAGCTGCAGATCCAGCTATGTATGTAAATGGGACAATACCCAGCCTGGTGGGATCAGGGTGTTTACTGGTGGGTTATCTACATAGAACCACCCACAGTATATTGAAGACGAGCATTATGAACCTTTTGCTTGTACCTATTGACTTTTCCACTGTTAGAGCTCAAACTACAGCACAGTACAGGCCCTTCAGCCCACGATGTTGAGCTGACCTTTAACCTACTCTAAGATCAATCTAGTTCTTCCCTCCCACATAACTCTCCATTTTTCTATCATCCATGTGCCTATCTAAGAGTCTTTTAAATGTTCCTGATGTATCTGCCTCCTCCACCACCCCTGGCAGGGTGTTCCATGCCCCCACTACTCATTGTGTGAAAGCCTGATATCCTCCCTATGCTTTCTGCTAGTCGCCTCAATCGCTTCGTATTGCCCATTTCTGCTCTGGGGAAAAAGTGTCTGTCCACTCCGTTTATACCTTTCATCATCTTGTACGTCTCTATCAAGTCACCTCTCGTCCTCCTTCACTCCAAAGAGAAAAGCCTGAGCTCACTCAACCTATCCTCATAAGACGTCAAACTATTCAAAGTTAAAAGTAAGTGTATTATCAAAGTATGTACTGTATATGTCACTGTGTAACCCTGGGATTCATTTTCCTGCAGGCCTTCACTGTAGAACAAAAAATAAAAGAGAATCTATGAAAAACTATACACACAGACTGACGAACACGCAGTGTGCAAAAGGCAAACTGAGAAATACAAAACAAAAACCAAAATAATAAATAAGTAGGACTGTGAACTTGTAGAGTGATAGACAGGAGAGTGGGGTGGACAGGGGTAAGAGATTACTTGAACATGCAGCGTGGAATAGGCCCTCTGGCCCAATGAGGCTCACCACTCGGCAACCCCACCTATTGAACCCAGGCTGATCACAGGACAATTTCCGATTTACCAACTAACCTGTACGTCTTTGCACTGTGGGAAGAAAGAGGTGTGCCTTGATGGAATGGCAGAGCAGATGTTATGGGTCAAATGGCCTAACTCTGCTCCTGTGTCTTGAGATCGAATGCTGTCTTCTTAGAGTCAGAGTCCTTGAAAGTGAGTCAGTAGGTTGCGGAGTCATTTCATTATTGATGTGAGTGACATTATCCATGCTAGTTCAGGAGTCTGATGTTGATTTTGAAACACAATTTTTTCATTCTCTTTCAGTTGTTCAGCCTGGGTACACAAGACAAGACCGCATTCACCGTCTCCTCTATACGAGGCCAAGGGGTGATTTATAATGTTGTTGTTAAGGATCTGGAGTTGAATACGTCTGCAGCTTACACACTTGTTCACACGTATGGGTGTAGCTTCACAGCCCAAATGGACAGCTGCCACACGCTGAGTATGTATTGCTTCTAAACTTTTGAATAGTCTGACTTTGGCAGCCTGTGGTTTCCTCCCTGTTCAGTATGTTAATGTATTCAGCCCACATTTCTTTCCAAATCCCAACCTCAGCATTGCTGGTGTAATGTGTAAGAAATGCAGCAAGTTTGTGCAAAGCCATGCACTGCCTGCCATCCTCCATATCCCGTCTTGTTCCAAATGCAGCTTCTCAGAGAAACCAAGAACTTGGTGCGTTTGCAGTCACATTGCCTCCCAGCTTCCTGTAGGCATGATACCTGCCTCCAACCCCGATTCCAAAGATCAGCGATCCACTTTATTGGTCACAAGTACATCAAATTGTACAGTGAAATGTATTGTTTGCATAAAATCAGCGAGGATTCTACTGGGAGCGGCCCACAAGTACTCCCATGCTTCTGGTGACAACATCACCTGCCCACAATTCACAAATCCTAACCTTTGGAATGTGGGGAATAGGGGGGTGGAACTGGAGGTCACCCTCAGGGCAGAAAATCAACACTTTGTATTCCTTCTGGGTAACCCCCAACCTGGCGGCATGAATATTGGTTTCTCCTTCCGTTTTTACAAAAAAAAGTCCCCCCCCCCCATTCCCCACATTGAGCTTTTACCCCTTTTCACCTGCCTATCACTCCCTCCGGTGCCCCCCTTCTCTTTTTCCTATGATTCACTCTCCTCTCCTATCGGATTCCTTTCTCTCCCACCCCTGACCTTTCCCACCCCCCAACATCTTTCTGCTAGCCTCCTTCCCCTCCCTGGCATCTTTTCCCCCTTTCTCAGTCCTGAAGCTTTATAGCCTGAAATGTCGACTCGATTCCTTTCCACGGATCTGTCTGACCTGCAGAGTTCCTCCAGCATTTTGTGTGTTTTATCCCTTATGTATTTCATTCATCCCCTTACCTTGACCATTCAGCCCCTCGGCTGGCTGTACCCAAATCCCATCTACTTGCCTTTTTGCTCAAGTGAGTTTGCACCGTCCATGATGATCTCTGAGGGACGATCACGTCTGGGAAATCTGTACTTTTGCAGCCTCATGCAGTATTTCCCCTTGTCCACCCACTTTAATTCAACATCCAATTCCCATTCCGAAATCAGTCCGTGGCTTCCTCTCCTGCCACAGTGAAGCCAAACTCCAGAGGGAATAGCAGTATGTCATCTGTCTGAATAGCCTCCAATCTGATGGCAATATTGATTTCTCCAACTTCTAATCTCCACCCCTCCCCCTTTATTTTCCCATTTCCCATTTTTGATCTCTTGTGTTTAGCCTCTGTCCAGATGCTGTTGGGAATTTGGAGCTGCTGCATTGGATGGGGAAAAACACTGCAAGTACTCATCCTGGATGTCTTTCCTTTCTAGGAAGAAGATCAACGCAAGCCTTTTTTGTTGTAGTTGGACTTCTCGGATTGTTTGTTTGTTTCTTTGGGCATAGCTATCTGAAGACGGGTGAGTTCTTGTTTGTCCAGCCTCAAAGTACTGCTTAGTTCTAGATCAATAGCATTCTTCTGTTGAGATGACACCTAATGCCAGTCCTTGGTTTCTTTGACTTCATTACTAGACGAGTGTTGATATGGAGGTTGTATTGTCCTAGGAAAAGTTTTGGGATATCAGATTAAGTTTGAGTACATTCTGGAAATTGAGATTGAGGAGAAATTGGAGAATGATATTGAGTGCCATGTGGAAGAGAGCTGCACTCCGGGCATTTGCTCTGTTGAGCAGGTCTCTCATATCAGGGTGGGGCGAGGCTTCAACCTTCAAAGCAAATTTATTATCAAAGTACTGTATGTATTAGAGACCCTCTGTTGATCGGGTTGACCATGGATATTGCATCCCAGCTGCCTACATGGTAGGGAAGCCAGGGCAGTATGATATGGATGCCATCTGTTGCCCACGCAGCTGGACAGCAGAGATTGATGTGCAGTTTGGCACCAGCCACATTGCAGGAGTACCAGTCAACATTGAGCCCATTGTAGGGAATTGATTCCAGCTCCAGATTTTTCCTTGGGGTTTATTCCCGAAGTGTTCCCTGTGAGTGGGTGTAACTGCAAGGCAGTGGAGGGGTTGAGATTGGAGTTTTCCTTCTCCCGGATGAGCTGTCAACTATAACTGGTGAGCCCCATCTGCCTGAAGTGACTGGTTTTCAGGCACCTGTAACTCTGTCAGTAGAAACGGTTCCGCCGGGTTTAGTAACTAAGCCACACGTGAAGGCCAGGAGCTGGATTTGTTTGTCAGGGGCTATTTGAGATGCGTGTCATTAGGAGCATTTAATGGGTAGTGGGAGCTTGTCTCCATTACCACCCCCGGCTATAACAACCTTACGGAACCATGTTTGTGTCGCCATATACCAACCTGAGATTCATTTTCTTTCAGGGTAGTGATGGTGACATATCTGCTCAGTCCACAATGGAGACCCATATCAAAATGGGGTTTATCATTCACACGTCATGAAGTTTATCTGTTTGCTTTTTTGCAGCAGCAGCTGTACAGTGCAAAACATGAAATTTCTACAGTACTGTGCAAATGTCTTGGGCTCCCTAGTGCACATATTTGCTCCCTCTATTTAGAAAATAGTCAACCCTTTTGTTTCTTCTGCAAACCGTACACTTCCTGACACTATATTCCATCTGCCCATTCTCCTGATCCATCTTGTGCCCAAGACTTTGTATGGTACAGTATGTGACAAAGACACAGCAGCACAGGCACACAACACCATCAAAACGTAGTGCACCTTTCTGGAAAGAGCACAGTTAGACAAGTCTATTGGTCAGTGTTGTACTACTGAGGGATGATCAGAGTTGTGCCAGTTGGTTCAGGAACTGAATGGTTGAAGGGAAGTAATTGTTCTTGAATCTAGTGGTGTGAGACTTCCAGACTTCTGTATCTCCAGCGGTGTGAAGATGGTATGGCCCAGGTAGTGGATAATGCTGTCACTATTAATTGGTGGGAAATGTTTTTTCATCAGTTTCTGTGACGTCTCAAGGTTTTTGAACAAGTGTGTACTTCTGGATTTGCTTTAGTAAATTGCTATTCTGTTTTCTTGGACTTGCAGAATTCTTCTTCATTGGATTTTTAATCCTGGGATTTCTGTCCTTCATTTTTTTCATGCGGACATTTTCACTGGATTATGATGGTAAGTCATGAAAATCCAGATTGAATTGGGTGGAAATGCAAAGGTTTCTCTGGCGCGGAGGAGGATGGGCGGTGATCTGACTGAAAGGTACAAGATGAGACTTGTATCTCCCTCAGGGCAGGTATGGCTAGTACGAGGGGGACATCATTTTTAAGGTTATTGGAGGACTGTATTGGGAAGAATGTCAGAGGCAAGTTCTTTTCACAGTGGATGCATGGAAACCACTGCTGGGATGGTGGAAGAGGGAGGTATGTTAGAGGCATTTAAGAGAATTAAATAGGCATGTAGCTGGCTGGTGGTGTAGTGGCATCTGCACCAGACTTCAAGGCGAGTGGTTCAGGTTTGAATCCGGACAACTCCTTGCGTGCTTTTCATCCATGCTGGATGAGCATCAAGCTTGCAACTTGGTCTTTTTTTTAAAAAAGAGACAGACAATTGCTGAAGAAGCATCAAGGTTGCTGCCTGATGAGCCATAAGGCGAGGAGAGGAACAACTCCACTCAATAGGCATGTGACTGATAGAGAAATGGAGGTGCGAGTGTGAGGGTAGGGTTAGACTGATCTTGGAGTAGGTTAAAAGCTTGGCGCAACATCGTGGGCTAAAGGGCCTGTACTGTGCTGTAAAATCATACGCGCGCACAGTCTGTGCAGTGAATGTGGCCGTCACCTGAGGTGAGTTTGTGGTTCTGAGTGATGCTAGTTTAGTCAGTTTCAGCTCTTTGATCTTCACAGTGGTGTTTACGAGGTAATAATTCTGAAGATCTTGTTAAATGGTCAGGGTTTGGTGCTCTCGGTTTCAAGGCGTTGCATTGGGTGTACATTTTGCCTTTTGTTAATCTTGGCAAACTCTAAGCTAAACCACGGCATGGAGGGGAGATGCGACTGATGGGAGCATTTGATCCATTGAGGCTGCTCCCACCCCCAATCCTCATTTCAAATACTCAGACCACATTTCCAGCTTCCTTGTTCAGTCTGTGAGACTAATGAATACCCCGAGGTCTCGTCACCAGAACAGCGATCTGTTTGTGGTTTACCTGTGCCGGGCACTACATACATCTTGAATTGTATTTTATGAACTTGTTTATGGATAGATTTTGGTTCGAGTTCCATGTGTGATGTGTTTTGTGGGTACACCATGGTGCAGAGGACATCCTCTCGTTTGGTTGTATATAATGTGTAGTCAGACAAAAATAAACTTGTTAATGAACCTTGCAAGCTGGTCACCATCTCAGTCTTTTTACTTCTGCTCCATAACCTTGACCATTTCCCTCGCCCTGTAGCATCCACAGGTTAAATAAGATTTCCTGTTTTCAATCCAAAGTAGACCATTCCAACACAGTACGAGCTATTTGGCCCATGATTTTGTGCTGACCTTTTAACCTACTCCAAGATCAATCCAACCCTTTCCTCCCACATAGCTCTCCATTTTCCTATCATCCTTGTGCCTGTATAAGAGTCTTTGAAATGTCCCCAATGTATCTGCCTCTCTCACCACCCTCAGTAGCTCATTGTCCATCGACGCTATGCTTATTTTCTAAAAACAAGTTGCTCCTCAAGTTCTTATTAAATCCTTCCCCTCACCTTAAATCCATGGTCTCTAATTCTTGATTTCCCCCCATCCTTGGGAAAAGATGGAGGCCCTCCTCACCTAACCATCGTTGATCCTGATAGCAACACACACAAAATGCTGGAGGAGCCCAGCAAGCCAGGCAGCATCTATGGACAAAAAAGTACATCGTTTCGGGCTGAGACCCTTCGGCAGGACCCGGTTCGAAACATCGACTGTATTTCTTTTCCCCACAGGTGCTGCCTGGCCTGCTGAGTTTCTCCAGCATTTTGTGTGTGTGTGTGTGTGTGTGTGTGTTGCTTGGATTTCCAGCATTTCCAGATTCTCTCCTGTCTGTGAATTGATCCTAATAGCGTGCCACATCGTGTTTGTGCTGACCTTTTAACCCATCAGCATTCATCGCATTAAATCTAACCAAACAAAGCCTTGCTTGTCCTTGGAGTTTGGCGAAGGTTGTCCATCGTACCCAGACAGCAGACTTGTGCAGGAGAGATTGTTAAAGTGGAGAAAGGGGCAGTTCCACTCTCTCGACTTTGGAAGTCTGCGTCCGGTGGTACGAGTAGTCATCTCACACTGGGGTTGCAGTGGACAATGGTGATTACTCTGTGCCCTTTGCTCTCCACGTGGTGTTGCAGAGCCAGCCTCCTGGCCACTGGATCTCACTGTCGATCTTGTTCGCCCAGCCTGCTGGGGCTGATTGCCTGTGCTAGGACAGACATGTCCCGTCTCACCGGGGTATGAGGCCCGCTGGTAACTCACCTGTCAGTGTCGTACTGGGGTATGGCTGGTGTAGCATGCGAACAGCTGCTTGAAGCCACAGGTGAGAGTTGAGTGTCCAGTGGGGCCCAAAGGTGAGTGAGCTGCCCCAGAATGGACACGACAAGCTCCTTCACCTGAGGTGCTACCCTCACCCCCCCTCCCCAGATACCCCATGCACCATCGTGAGGTTTAAAACTGATCACAGGATATACATTATTTCTGTTGGTGTGGCGTTCATGAACGTTCCTCTGGTCTCACGCAGTGGTGCTGAGTCTGACTGCCGTCCTGGGCCTTGTTGGAGGAGCTCTGCTGGTACTTTGCTGGTGGTCGTTTGGATCTGTTCATTTCGCCATGCTGCCCGTTGGCCTGGTTCTCGGCTTCCTCTTCGCCTCAGTGGTCGTCTTCACACCAGTGGGTGAGTAACTGCAGGACACACAAAAGCAAAGGCTGTCTGGGGAGTCTAGGGGCTGCAGGCACAGCTTCAGGATAGAACCATGTCCCTTTAGAACAGAGATTAGGAATTTCTTTCGGCAGAAGATGGTGAATCTGTGGAATTCATTGCTAAAGATGGCTGTGGAGCCAAGCCGTTGGGTATATGTAAAGCAGAGGTTGACATGTTCTTGATTAGTCAGGGCGTCAAAGGTTACGAGGAGAAGGCAGGAGGATGGATTTGAGAGGGAAAATAAATCAACCATGATGGAGTGGCAGCAGATGTGATGGGCTGAATGGCCTGTTCTAAAATTCTGGAGGAACTCAGCAATCAGGCAGCATGTATGGGTGAGGGAGTGATAGCTGACAGTGAGATCCTGAGGGGGGAGGGTAGAAGCTGACAGGTGAGATCAGGTGAGTGGTGGGTGGGTGGGGGAGGGGTTGAAGGTGACAGGTGAGTGGAGGGTGGGTGGGGGAGGTGTTGAAGGGGACAGGTGGGTGGGGGAGGGGTAGAAGGTGAGGTGAGCAGAGGGTGGGTGGGGGAGGGGTTGAAGGTAACAGGTGAGATCAGGTGACAGGTGGGTGGGGGAGGGATTGAAGGTAACAGGTGAGATCAGGTGAGTGGTGGGTGGGAGAGGGGTTGAAGGTGACAGGTGAGATCAGGTGACAGGTGGGTGGGGAGGGGTTGAAGGTGACAGGTGAGTGGGGGAGGGGTTGAAGGTAACAGGTGAGATCAGGTGAGTGGTGGGTGGGGGAGGGGTAGAAGGTGACAGGTGAGCAGAGGGTGGTTGGGGGAGGGGTTGAAGGTGACAGGTGAGATCAGGTGACAGGTGGGTGGGGGAGGGGTAGAAGGTGACAGGTGAGCAGAGGGTGGGTGGGGGAGGGGTTGAAGGTGACAGGTGAGATCAGGTGACAGGTGGGTGGGGGAGGGGTAGAAGGTGACAGGTGAGCAGAGGGTGGGTGGGGGAGGGGTTGAAGGTAACAGGTGAGATCAGGTGAGTGGTGGGTGGGGGAGGGGTAGAAGGTGACAGGTGAGCAGAGGATGGGTGGGGTAGGTGCATTAATTAGTTTGGATGTGATAGATGGAAAAGTTAGAGCTGAAGGAGGAATCTGATTGGAGAGGAGAATTGACCTTGGGAGAAAGGGAAGGAGGAGGGACACCAGGGGGAAAGTGATGGGAAGGTGAGGAGAAGAGTCAGAGGTTGGGAAATGGAAACAGAAAAGGCCAGGAGGGAGGGAAATTACTAGAAGTTACAAAAGTAGATGTTTGTGCCGAGAGATCCTACATTTTGTGGCAGTTGGAGTGAAAGTGCTCAATCTGTGTCTGGGGCTCACCACGTACAGGAGGCCACACCAGGAGCATGGATACGATAGACGAACTTGGCAGACTCCCAGATGAAGTGTCACCTCACCTGGAGGGACTGTTTGGGGCCATGATTGGTGATGAGACAGGAGGCAATGTCCCAGTAAGGTTCATGGATAATAAAGTGTGAAGAAATCCGATTAAAATTTCATATAATTACATTTAGTAAAATGTTGTCAAATTGAAGCACATAAATGAGTTAGATGTTGATGAATTTAACTTTTCTGTACATCTCAGGAAACATTGAAGTCTTCCAGGATGATTCTGTCTTCTGGATGTCGTTGGCATGTTTGGCTATACTTGTACCTCTCGCATCCTTCAGTTGTCCTCGAGCTGTGAGTTCCTTCAGACATTTCAATCATTGTTTAATGAAATTAATATTAATGTAATGACAGCTGTTTTGGCACTGCTTTCTGCACCCATGCTGAGCTCATCAATTTTATCACCTTTGCCTCTAATTCCACCCTGCTCTTAAAATAACTTGGTCAATCTTGGACACCTCTCTACCCTTTGCTCAATCTCTCTGTCTCCATGTCTGGAGACAAACTCTAACAACATCTTTGACAAGCTACCAATTCCCATGGTTATCTTGACTGTACCTCTTCACACCCTGTCTCCTTTCCTCAGTTCCTTTGTCTCTGTTGCATCTGTTCTCAGGAAGAGACTTTCCTTTCCAGGACATAAGATGCCCTCCTTCAAAGAAAAGGGTTCCCCATCTCTGCAAACATTGATGCTGCCCTCATCCACATTTCCATTTTCCAGACATCTGTGCTCACCCCATCTTCTAACTGCATTAACAGTGATAGAGTTCCTCTTGTCTTTCTGCATCCAACACATCATTCTCTGCAACTTTCATTTTCAACAGGGCCCTACCACCAAACACATCTTTACCTCCTCTTCCCCCCCCCCCCCCCCCCCCACTGTACTTTCACAGGGATCCCTGTGAATCCCTTGTCCATTTGTCCCTCCTCACTAGCCTCCCCCGGCACTTCTCCCTTAAAGCAGCCAAAGTGCTACACCTCCTCCCTCACTTCCATTCTGGGCCCCGAACAGTCTTTCTAGGTGAAGCAATGCTTCTCCTGCGAGGGTCCTCGATTGTGTCCGGTGCTCTTGCTGTGTCCTCCTCTAAATTGGTGAGGCCCATCATAAATTGGAGGATTGCCTTGAGTACCTCCACTCCCTCTTCCCAAAGTACAACCTCCCAGTGGCCCAACATTTTAGCTCCCGTTCCAACATGTTGTTGTGCCTAGATGGCGCCACCTTCAGGATGGAGGAGCAACACTTTATTCCCTCTGGGGAGCCTCCAACCTGATGTCATGAATACCAATTTTTCCTTCCAGTAAACCTCTTCCCTCCCCTCTTCCATTCCCCACTCTACTCTCTTAAACTTCTCCCCTGCCTATTACTTCCCCACGAGTCCCCCACCTCCTTTCCTGTCTCCCACAGTCCACTCTCCTCTCCAGCCCTCAACTTTCCCAGCCACCTGGCTTGTTCTATCACCTAGCTATCTTCCTTCCCCTCCACCCCACCATCTTTATATTCAGGCATTTTCCCCCAGCCCTGAAGAAGGGTCCTGACCTGAACCTTGGCAGTTGATTCCTCTCCATAGATGCAGCCCATCCTGCTGAGCTCCTGCAGCATTTTGTGTGCGCTCTGGATTTCCAGTATCTGCAGAATCTCTTGTGACCCCTCACACAGATGTACTTCACTGATACCAGTTAAAGTCTTGTCTAAGAGACAAGATTCTGCAGATGCTGGAACTCCAGAGCCACACCTACAAAGTGCTAGAGGAACTTGCAGGAAAGGCAGCATCTGGAAGCAAATCGACAGTGGATGCTTCAGGCAGAGACCCTTCCTTGGGACTGGAAAGGAAGAAGGAAGGTGTCGGAGTAAGCTGGTGGGTGTAAGGGAAGCTGAAAGGTGATGGGTGGGGAAGGGGCGTGGGAAGTGAGAGATGGAAAAGGTAAAGTGCTGGAGAAGGAGGAATCGGAGAGGAGAGTGGATCATGAGAGAAAGGGAAGGAGAAGGGACACCGGGGGAGGTGAAGGTAGGTGGGGAGAAGAGGTAAGAGGTCAAAATGGGGAATGAGAGAAGGGGGGGAAAGGGAGAAAATAATGGAAGGAGAAATCTATGTTCATGCCATCAGGTTGTGGAGCCACACAAACTGTAACTGGGAAATGGATCTTTAGTCACACAGCAAACCTCAGGAGACAGTGCAGGAGAATCTCACTCTCCTGACATGTTTTATACTTAAACACACAGAAAACAATAAGTGATTAACTATAATTTTGATTGATATAATTGCATACTTAATGTTTAACATTTGTTATATGTTGGGTAAATTTACAGAATAACATTATTACAATGGTAACACATCCCATCTAGAAGAACTGCTTTGAATACCCAGTTCACAAGGTGTATATTTTGAAAACCCAATAAGCCCTTTTTTTTTTCTAGTGTTAAAGGATTGCTTCATGAATATAGAACTAACCAAAAGGTTAAATGACAGACGGATCTGCCCTGAACTGAGCATTAAGTGGTCAGGATAGACCTTCAATGATGGGCTACCAGCAGGAACGTTCATCTGCTGTTTCCCCCGTGTGGTTTCAATGGGACAGAATTGGATGTCCCACACCCAGGAACTGCTTTCACTAGCCACAGCATATCAGTTGGAAGTTGAACTGCGTACATGATTTTACTTACTGAAGATTGGTTATCATTTTAATTAATTGGTCATTATACTCCACATAACATCACAACTCCGGAATGATCCCTGTCCATGGGACTGATTCGTTCTACCTGCATTAGACCGCAGGACGTGGAAGCAGAATTAGGCCATTTAGCCTGTCCTTGTGCTCCACCCCTCATGGAAGAGGTATTTTCCCTCTCAATCTTGACTTCTTTGTAACCTTGGATGCTCCGACTAAACTTCGATTAAAGTAAATTTATTATGAAAGTACATTACATAAATGTCACCATATACAACCCCGAGATTAATTTTCTAGCAGATTTTACTCAACAAATTCAATAACCATAATAGAATCAATGAAAGACTGCACCAACAGGATGGACAGCCAGAGTAGAAGGATATCCCTTTAGAACAGAGACGAGGAATTTCTTTAGCCAGGAAATGGTGTTTCTATGGAATTCATTGCCACAGACAGTCCCTGTGCAAATACAAAGAGAAAAAAGATAATAAATAAGCAATAAATATTGAGAACATGAGATAGAGTCCTGAGGCATCTGTATCTTCCCGATGACTTGCCTTTTGCCTACATCCCTTTTTGAACAGTGGCGTGACATTTGCCATCTTCCAATCTGCCGGGACCTGCCCAGAGTCCAGAGAATTTTAGTAAATTTTCACCAAAGTCTCTACTATAACTTCTGCCATTTCTTTCAGTATTCTGGGATGCATTCCATCAGGGCCAGGGGACAAATTTTCTCAGCACTCCCTTTTTAGCGATAGTTATTGTATCGAGGCCCTCGCCTCCCACAGCGGTACTCTGCACTGGCTCCTTAACACCTTTCCCCTACCTGACTCACCCAGTTTCCTTCCTGTGTCCTGCACCTTGGGTGTGACTACCTCTCTCTATATGTCCAATATATCATCCCTTCAGCCTTCCGAATGATCTGGAGTTCATCTCGTTCCAGCTCCAACTCATTAATGTGGATTGTTAGCAGCTGCAGCTGGATGCACTTCTCACAGTTGTAATCGGGGAAACTGGAGATCTCCCTGCCTTTCCACATCACATTCAAAAATCCTGCCTGGCATCTCTGCTATCTTAGCTGAGCAGATGTAAAGAAGGGAAGGGAAAAAAATTAACCTAGAGCTTTTCTTTCCTTCTCTGATTGAAGCCTCTATTCACAGAAGCCTCAGAGCTAAACCTTAGATCACCAGTCTGACTCTATCCACTCAGATGATGGCTGCTGTGCTTGCTCCTGCCTTCCTTATTAGCTTTTGTGCCACAATGAGGCATGGTTTTCTGCTGCTGTAGCCCATCTACTTCAAGGTTCAACGTGTGCTCAGAGATGCTCTTCTGCGCATCAGTGCTGTTACACTTGGTTACTTGCCTTCCTGTCAGCTTCAACCAGTCTGGCCATTCTCCTCTGACCTCTCTCATTAACAGGGAAGTTTTGCCCATTGGAAAACCACTCAATGGATTTTTGTTTGTTTGTTTCTTACACCATTCTTTGTAAACTCCAGAGAATAGTGCATGGAAATCCCAGATCAGCAATTTCTGTGGTCCTCAAACCACCCCATCTGGCACCAACAATCATTCCATGATTAAAGTCACTCAGATCACATTTTTTATCCATTCTGATGTTTGGCCTAAATAACAACTGAACCTCTTGACCATGTCTGCACGCTTTTATGCATTGGGTTGCTGCTATATGATTGGCTGATTAGATATTTGCATAAATGAGAATGAGTACCTAATAAAGTGGCCACTGAGTGTATAGCATACAATTTGTGTTTTTAAACTGAGCTTGTGTTTTCATGCTGACTGAACTGTGAATATCTTTCAGTTGAATATAACAGCCTGTGGATTGATTGGCTCCTACGCAGTGATCCTCGCAATCCATACCTTTGTGTTCACCAGCCTGGCCTACATCACATTCAATGTTCTCAAGCGTACACTGGACGATGACTTCAAAGCTGCCTTCACGAATGTGCCCTTCCAGCTGAATGGTAAGGGTCAAGATTGTTTGATGTCACTTCCAGTACGCAAGTGTAAAGGAGAACAAAATAATTGTTACTCCGGATCTGATGCAGAACAAAAATAACACAAAGATAAAGAATACTAAAATAATAATAAAAACAGAATGTATTGTATAATTAAGATAGCTTATGTACATTGATTGTATGTCCTTAAAGTGACATGAGGCACAGGAGTGTCCATACGTAAGCTGGCTCTGACAGGTAAGGATAAAGCAGTGGAGATTGGGGGTGTGGAGGGTGGGTTAGCGGGTGGAGGTGTTGATCAGCCTTAATGCTTGGGGAAAGTCACCACTTTTGAGTCTGGTGTTTCTGGTGTGGATCTACATAGCCTCCTCCCTGATGGGAGTGAAATCCAGTCCATGAGCAGGGTGGGTGGGATCCTTCCTTCATGATTGGTAGCTTTCTGTACACGTCTTTGGCAGGTAGGCTGATGCCAGTGATGCGTTGGGGCACTTTGATTACCAGAGGTAGAGGCTTACTGTTCACTGCAGTGCAGTTTCTATACCATGAAGTGACGCAGCCTATTGGGATGCTCAACACAGCACATCTATAGAATGATGTGAGTATAGATGTGCAAGGTCTACAACTTCTCACCAACACCTCTACTTTCTGAGCTTTCCTCATTGTCCCAAAACACCGTACACAATGGGAGGTGCGAGGCGTGCTGTCCCAGGCCGAGTGAAATCACTGCACTGGAGTTGTGAGGGACGAATGTGATTGCAGGGTGGGGGTTAAGAGAACATCCACAGTGACCCTTGTCCCCAGCGTGTACAGGACCAGAGCCATCAGGTGCTCCTTATGTTAACCCTTTCATTCATGGAATCATTCTCATGAACTTTCTCTGGACCCTGTCCAATGCCTGCATATCTTTTCTTAGGTAAGGGTTCAGAACAGCTCACAATACTCCGTGCGGTCTGACCAATGCCTGACCAAGCCTCAGCATTACACCTTTGCTTTTATATTTGGGTCTTCTCAAAATGAACGATGACATTGCATTTGACTTCCTCACCACTGACTCAACCCGAAAGTTAACCCTTACAGATGACATCATAGTGCATCAATGTAAAAGAAGGAAAAACAACATCAGGTGTAGAATAAAGTATTACATTTACAGAGAAAGTGCAGTTCTGGTGGACAATAAGATGCACGATCACGATGATGTAGATTGTGAGATGAGAGTCAATCGTTCCCTTACTAGGGAACTATTCAATAGTCTGATAACAGTGGGGTAGAAGCTGCCCCTTAGCCTGGTGACACGCGCTTTCAGGCTTTTGTATCGTCTGCCCAGTAGGAGAGGGGAGAAGAGAAATTGGGTCTTTGATTATGCTGGCTGCTTTACGGAGGCTGTTAGTAGTCCAGGGAGGTGGGGAAGAGGCTGGTTTCCAAGATGTGCTCAGCTGTGTCCATAATTTTCTGCCATTTCTTGTGGTCACGTGCAGAGTAGTTGTCATTCCAACATGTGGTGCAACTGGACAAGATGGTTTTTAAGTTGCATCAATAAAAATTAGCAAGTTTCAGAGGAGACCAGACAAATTTCCCCTTTCCCCACTTCATCTGCACAAATACCTCGAATCAAACGTCCCACAGCTCTACCTGAGTGAATCAGTCACCACCCCAGCTGCGGAGGTGGAGTGGAGTGGAACTGCAACGCCCCCCCATGGCTGACAGGGGTGGAGTGATTATGCACCTTATTGTCCACCAGAACTGCACTTTCTCTGTAAATGTAATACTTTATTCTACACCTGATGTTGTTTTTCCTTCTTTTACATTGATGCACTATGATGTCATCTGTAAGGGTTAACTTTCGGGTTGAGTCAGTGGTGAGGAAGTCAAATGCAATGTCATCGTTCATTTTGAGAAGACCCAAATATAAAAGCAAAGGTGTAATGCTGAGGCTTGGTCAGGCATTGGTCAGACCGCACGGCGTATTGTGAGCTGTTCTGACCCCTTACCTAAGATATGCAGGCATTGGACAGGGTCCAGAGGAAGTTCATGAGAATGATTCCATGAATGAAAGGGTTGACATGAGGAGCACCTGATGGCTCTGGTCCTGTACACACTGGAGTTTAGAAGTTTGAGGTGGGGGAAGGGACCTATCGAATATTGAAAAACCTAGATAGATTGGATGTGGAGGGGATGTTTCCAATAGTGGGCGAGTCTAGGACCAGAGAGCACAGCCTTGGAATAGAGGGACGTCTGTTTGGAACGGAGATGAGGAGGGATTTCTTTAGTCACAGACAGTGAATCTGTGGAACTTATTGCCACGGACAGACAGCTGTGGAGGTGAACTCATTTGGGTATATTTAAATTTACTGGATACATTTTCCTGTACTGTTATCTCTCTGCACACCGTCAGAAGAGGAGGTGTGCGATAGCATGTGATTAGCACGGCCATATCACAGCTCTGAGCATCAGAGTTTGGAGTCCAGTCCCGGAATTCTCTGTAAGGAGTCTGTCTGTCTGTCTGTCCTCCCCGTGAACTGTGTGGGTTTCCTCCCACAGTCCAAAGACCGGTGAATTGGTCAGTGTAAATTGTTCCGTGATTAGGTTAGATTTAGATTGGGGTTGATGGGCGGGGCTGCTGAAAGGGCCAGAAGGGAGTATTCCACACTGTATCACTAAATAAATAAATGGTGGTTGATGGGTTCCTGATTAGTCAGGAGGTCACAGGTTATGAGGAGAATGGGGTTGAGGGGGGAAATGTATCAGCCACGGTGGGATCTCAATGGGCTGAATGGCCTGATTTGGCTCCGATGTCGTGTGAGTAGGATGCAAGATGAGCTTTGCATTCTATCGTAACTGAATTTATCAAATCTGGGATGGAAGAGGCAAGTGATGGAGTCTAGCATTATGAAGCAAACAAGGTAGTCCAGTGTCTTAGACTAATGCAGACTGAGATTTCATACTGTTTGGGTGGGCTGTCAGTTGTGAGTCACCCAAGACTAAAGCACACATTTGCGCTGACTGTCCAATGTGGGTTATTGCTATCTTCATGAAACATGCAACAGCCTTGTCTGATCCTTGGGTAAACATAAATTCGCCTTGCCAGATTCCCAAAGCAACATGCACAAAATGCTGGAGGAACTCAATAGGTCAGGCAGCATCAATGGAAATGAATGAACAGTCAATGTTTTGTGAAAAGACCCTTCACATCAGGACTGAAAAGGAAGGGGGGGAAGACACCAGAATAAAAAGCTGGGGGGAGGGGAAGGAGGCTAGCCAGGAGACGATAGGTAAAGCTAGGTGGGTAGGAAAGGTGAAAGGCTGGAGAGGTAGGAATCTGACAGGAGAGTAGAGTGGACCATAAGAGAACGGGAAGGAGGTGGTGGGCAGGTGAGGAGAGGGAAAATGGCAGAGTGGGGAAGGATTTTTTTTCACCAGAAGGGGCAATCGATGTTCATGCCATTAGTTTTGAGGCTACCAAGATGGAATATAAAGTGCTGCTCCTGCACCCTGAAGATGGCATCATGGCATAAGAGGAGGCTGTGGACCAACATGTTTAAATGGGAATGGGATTTAAAATGTCTGACCACCAGGAAGTTCTGCTTTTTGAGCGGAGGTGCTTGATGAAGCAGTCCCCTATTTACGATGGATCTCACCGATGTAGAGGCCACATCAGGAGCACTGGATGTGTCCAACTGCAGCTTCTGGCAGACCGCATTGAGCGTCTGGAGCTGCGATTGGATTCATACTGGAGCATCTGCGATGCTGAGAAAGTCATGAATAGCACGTTCAGTGAGTTGGCCACACCGCAGGTAAAGCTACACAGGCAGAAAGGGAAGGGGTGGCCACTAGACAGCGTAGCAGTAGACAGGTAGTGCAGGAGTCCCCTGGGGTCATCTCCCTCCTAAACAGATATACTGTTTCGGATACTGTTGGGGGAGATGTCTCATCAGGGGAAGGCAGCAGCAGCCGAGTTCATTGCACCATGGGTGGCTCTGCAGCACAGGAGGGAAGGAAAAGGAGTGGGAGAGCTATAGTGATAGGGGATTCGATTGTAAGGAGCATAGATAGGCGCTTCTGCGGCCGCAAAAGAGACTCCAGGATGGTATGTTGCCTCCCTGGTGCAAGGGTCAAGGATGTCTCTGAGCGGCTGCAGGACATTCTGGAATGGGAGGGTGAACAGCCAGTGGTCGTGGTGCACATAGGTACCAACGATATAGGTAAAAAATGGGATGAGGTCCTACAAGGTGAATTTAGGGAGTTAGGAGATAAACATGCAAGGGGGAGGGATTCAAATTCCTGGGGCATTGGAACCAGTTTTGGGAGAGGTGGGACCAGTATAAACAGGACAGTCTGCACCTGGGCTGGACTGGAACCAATGTCCTAGGGGGAGCGTTTGCTACTTCTGTTCAGGAGGCTTTAAACTAATGTGGCAGGGGGCTGGGAACAAGTGCAGAGAGGCAGAGGGGTGTAAAATGAGGGTAGAAGCAAAAAGTAGTAAGGTGAAAAGTTAAAGTGGCAGGCAGGCAAATCCAGGGCAAAAAGCAAAAAGAGCCACTTTTCAACATAATTGTATAAGGGCTAAGAGTGTTGTAAAAACAAGCCTGAAGGCTTTGTGGGTCAATGCAAGGAGCATTCGTAACAAGGTGGATGAATTGAATGTGCGATAGTTATTAATGAATATGATATAGTTGGGATCACAGAGACATGGCTCCAGGGTGACCAAGGATGGGAGCTCAACATCCAGGGATATTCAATATTCAGGAGGGATAGACAGAGAAGAAAAGGAGGTGGGGTAGCATTGCTGGTTAGAGAGGAGATTAACGCAATAGAAAGGAAGGACATTAGCCTGGAGGATGTGGAATTGATATGGGTAGAGCTGCATAACACTAAGGGGCAGAAAACTCTGGTGGGAGTTGTACAGGCCACCTAACAGTAGTAGTGAGGTTGGGGATGGCATTAAACAGGAAATTAGAAATGCGTGCAATAAAGGAACAGTAGTTATAATGGGTGACTTCAATCTACATTTAGATTGAGTGAACCAAATTGGTAAGGGTGCTGAGGAAGAGGATTTCTTGGAATGTATGCGGGATGGTTTTCTGAACCAACATGTCGAGGAACCAACTAGAGAGCAGGCCATTCTAGATTGGGTATTGTGCAATGAGGAAGGGTTAGTTAGCAACCTTGTCGTGCGAGGCCCCTTGGGTAAGAGTGACCATAATATGGTGGAATTCTTCATTAAGATGGAGAGTGACATAGTTAATTCAGAAACAAAGGTTCTGAACTTAAAGAAGGGTAACTTTGAAGGTATGAGACGTGAATTAGCTAAGATAGACTGGCAAATGATACTTAAAGGGTTGACGGTGGATATGCAATGGCAAACATTTAAAGATCGCATGGATGAACTACAATTGTTTATCCCAGTTTGGCAAAAGAATAAACCAGGGAAGGTAGTGCACCCGTGGCTGACAAGGGAAATTAGGGATAGTATCAAGTCCAAAGAAGAAACATATAAATTAGCAAAAAAAAAGCGGCACACCTGAGGACTGGCAGAAATTCAGAGACCAGCAGAGGAGGACAAAGGGCTTAATTAGGAAAGGGAAAAAAGATTATGAGAGAAAGCTGGCAGGGAACATAAAAACTGACTGTAAAAGCTTTTATAGATACGTGAAAAGAAAAAGATTGGTCAAGACAAATGTAGGTCCTTTACAGTCAGAAACAGGTGAATTGATCATAGGGAACAAAGACATGGCAGACCAATTGAATAACTACTTTGGTTCTGTCTTCACTAAGGAGGACATAAATAATCTTCCGGAAATAGTAAGGGACCGAGGGACTAGTGAGATGGAGGAACTGAGGGAAATACATGTTAGTAGGGAAGTGGTGTTAGGTAAATTGAAGGGATTAAAGGCAGATAAATCCCCAGGGCCAGATGGTCTGCATCCTAGAGTGCTTAAGGAAGTAGCCCAAGAAATAGTGGATGCATTAGTGATAATTTTTCAAAACTCCTTAGATTCTGGATTAGTTCCTGAGGATTGGAGGGTGGCTAATGTAACCCCACTTTTTAAAAAAGGAGGGAGAGAAAAACCGGGGAATTATAGACCGGTTAGTCTGACATCGGTGGTGAGGAAAATGCTAGAGTCGGTTATCAACGATGTGATAACAGCACATTTGGAAAGAGGTGAAATCATCAGACAAAGTCAGCATGGATTTGTGAAGGGAAAATCATGTCTGACGAACCTTATAGAATTTTTTGAAGATGTAACTAGTAGAGTGGATAGGGGAGAGCCAGTGGATGTGGTATATTTAGATTTTCAAAAGGCTTTTGACAAGGTCCCACACAGGAGATTAGTGTGCAAACTTAAAGCACATGGTATTGGGGGTATGGTATTGATGTGGATAGAGAACTGGTTGGCAGACAGGAAGCAAAGAGTGGGAGTAAACGAGACCTTTTCAGAATGGCAGGCAGTGACTAGTGGGGTACCGCAAGGCTCAGTGCTGGGGCCCCAGTTGTTTACAATATATATTAATGATTTAGACGAGGGAATTAAATGCAGCATCTCCAAGTTTGCGGATGACACGAAGCTGGGCGGCGGTGTTAGCTGTGAGGAGGATGCTAAGAGGATGCAGAGTGACCTGGATAGGTTAGGTGAGTGGGCAAATTCATGGCAGATGCAATTTAATGTGGATAAATGTGAGGTTATCCACTTTGGTTGCAAGAACAGGAAAACAGATTATTATCTGAACGGTGGCCGATCAGGAAAAGGGGAGATGCAATGAGACCTGGGTGTCATTGTACACCAGTCATTGAAGGTGGGCATGCAGGTACAGCAGGCGGTGAAAAAGGCAAATGGTATGTTGGCATTCATAGCAAAAGGATTTGAGTACAGGAGCAGGGAGGTTCTACTGCAGTTGTACAAGGCCTTGGTGAGTCCGCACCTAGAATATTGTGTGCAGTTTTGGTCCCCTAATCTGAGGAAAGACATTCTTGCCATAGAAGGGAGTACAAAGAAGGTTCACCAGATTGATTCCTGGGATGGCAGGACTTTCATATGAAGAAAGACTGGATCGACTAGGCTTATACTCACTGGAATTTAGAAGATTGAGGGGGGATCTTATTGAAACGTATAAAATTCTAAAGGGATTGGACAGGCTAGATGCAGGAAGATTGTTTCCGATGTTGGGGAAGTCCAGAACGAGGGGTCACAGTTTAAGGATAAAGGGGAAGCCTTTTAGGACCGAGATGAGGAAAAACTTCTTCACACAGAGAGTGGTAAATCTGTGGAATTCTCTGCCACAGGAAACAGTTGAGGCTGGTTCATTGGCTATATTTAAGATGAAGTTAGATATGACCCTTGTGGCTAAAGGGATCAGGGGGTATGGAGAGAAAGCAGGTACAGGGTTCTGAGTTAGATGATCAGCCATGATCATCGGTGCAGGCTCGAAGAGCCGAATGGACTACCCCAGCACCTATTTTCTGTTTCTATGGATACAATAGATGACCCAGCAGACTTGTAGGTGAAGTGCTGATTCCCAGCTTGGCAGAAAACAAATCTAATTTGGACTGTGTTGTGGGCAATCTTTAGCAGACACTGGATGCTGAAGTAGCTAGAAATACTTGGTAACACGGCATCCTGGAGGAACTCAGCAAGTCGAGCAGCGTCTGTGGAGGGAAATGAAGAGGAAACGTTTTGGGACCCCTTCCTTTCTAGTCCTTGTGAAGGGTGTCCGCCTGAAAAGTTGTCTGTCCATTTGCCTTCATGGATGCTTCCTGACCCGAGTTCTTCCAACATTTCCTGTTGAATGTTGAACCAGATTTTCAGCATCTGTAGAATCTTTTGTCCACACCCCCCCCCCCCCCCCCCCCCCACCAGATAGTTGGGAGATGTCTTTGAAAGTCTGGAAATCTTTAGTGGATTTGTTTGCTACATCCTACCAGTTGGAGTACTGTGCAGTGACCCTTCCAACTGCACTTGAGCTCCATTTCAAGTTGTGGAAATACTTCCCCGTGCTGTAGGAAGTGTTGAATGATCCTAGGGCAGTGTTCAGGACAGACTGAGTCCCACTGGTGAAGAGAACTTTAACCAGAGTTTGCTGCAGTATCCTTCAAGGTGAAGGAGAGAACTCCGCTGAATGTTGGTGAACGTTTGAAGGCCAGAGACTGGGTGAGGGAATGGTATCACTGGGGTCCTGGATACACTTTGGAATCTAATCAGAGATCTGGGGAGAAAGAGGACAGAATTAAGCTTGGTCTGGGTCAGATGGTCCCTCTGAGTTTTCTGTGGATGAATTAAGCAATCTTAATTGAAACACTAGGATTTTAAAGCAAATTACATTAAATTGTGATGGAGCAAAAATTGTGTGTTCAGGCTGACTGGCATTAGACGTACAGGCCCATGATGTTGTGCTGACTTTTTAACCTACTTGAACATCGATCTAACCCTTCCCTCTTACGTATTCATCTTTTTTTAATGTCATCCATGTGCCTATATCAGTTTAACTGTTCCTAATGTATCTGCCTCTACCATTAACCCTGGCAGGGCATTCCACACGCCCACTGCTGTGTGTGGAGGGGTGGGGATACCTACTTCTGACATTCCTCCTCTTCCCCCTCCCCCCATACTTTCTTCCATCACCTTAAAATTATGCCTCATATTAACCATTTCTGCCCTGGGGGGTGGGAAATGTTGACATACTATATAGGTACTTTGAACAGGAGGCCTTGCTCTCAGATGAAATTGTGTTTGCTTCTTCACTCAGATTACATCTTGCTGTCAGTGTGGGTGGTCTTGTTGGTGAGTGGAATGGTCTTTCAGTTCGTACGTGAGAAAGACCAGCCAGTTTTCCCGCCACATCCGTATCAAACCTGGAAGCGCAAACAGGAACGCCGTAAAACTAATGTCTTGGACCCCAGCCATCACATCCCTCCGCTGAAAGATCAGCTAAGGAATAAACTGATTGCTTTCAAGCAGATCTTCGTCAAGCCACCACCTAGAGGTGAACAAACCCCTCTGCTCCTGTAAGCCACAGGCAAGCAACACCCAGTGAAGGAATATCTGCACTATGAGACCTACCAGCTCTCGTGTAACTGGGTGACAGGTGGACCTTTTTGAGTTGGTTTCATCAAGGAAGCTTCTGCACGTTTACAATGAGCTAATTTTCTTTGAAATATCCTGGCTCGTGGGGTGAGACTTGCACCTGTCCTAAAGATTTTGAACCTTAGTGATTTCTCAGAGCCAGAGCATTAAGTGCTGCAAGTCAAGGGGTTTGAATCTGACAGCTCCAGTGCACACTGTCATATTGTTACAAAGGATACCCTCAGAACATGAAACTTTCTCTCTCCTCCCTAAGGAATGAAGGTTGAATATTGCAAGGAGCAATAATGTATATTAGGACTGTGTAGAGTGTAATGGAGATTAATACCTCATTGTATTTCTAAAATGATATTTCTGACCTCGGTACTACATTAACCAGAAATAACTTTTATAATTTTTGATCCTTGGTATTTAATGTTGCTTTAAGGATTAGATGTATAAGGTTCTATTAACTTTTTTTGGTTAAGATATTGACACTGCCCTATGGCGCAGGGTTCTTGAGTGAAAGTTGCTATAGACATTAGTAACACATTTGTAGTCTTTTTCCATCCAATTCAGCTAAAGTCCACTAGCTGCCCGGCAAGTTTACCGCAGCCCGTGACTGGGTTGTGGTTTGGAGGGGAAGGATTACAAATGTACATTGTCTTATTAAGACGGGGTTTCCTGTGGTAAAATTGACCAAGTGTCTGGGAGTGTTGATAGGATGTTCTCTACACCTTCTCCATTGGACCACATGAACAGATAGCTGTGCATTCTATCATGGCAGTGGAGGATAACCAAGTGAATGTTACAATCCAGTCTAGAAAGTCATGAACACATGAATTACTATTTTGTATAAATTTTCTACTATATTAATCATATTAAAATTGTAATGTTGGATCCCTGAGGAATGTTCTGGTGTGATTTGTAACCTATGGTACCTGGTGAAGAAAATAGTAACTTATTTATAGAGCTCTTTTCATTGCAGACAATGTAGTTCAAAGTCCTTTACAATGTGATAAAGTCCAGACGTAAAAATAAAAGACAAAAAGACCTAAGTTAAAACCACCATTAAATAAATAGTTTTTAAGCACCTTGTTTAAAAGTGTCAACTGAGTCTTAGATGTAGGTATTGAGTTCCACAGTTTAGAAGTGTAATTCAAAAAAACTGACCTGCCAATTTTTTTTTGAGGGAGATTGTTAAATGTTTGAGACCGGCAGAAGACCTGAGAGCTCGAGCAGGATTATAAAACAAAAGTGATACTGTGATGCACTCCGGTCTCAGTCCACTGCGAGCTTTAAAAACAAGCACAACTTTAATGAGGTGTGGCTGCCATTGTGAACCTCCATCGCAGTGTGGTGGTGAGAAGCAAGTATCTGGAGAAAAGTCAATCCTTGTCTACCCACTCATTCAACAGCTATATGAACTTGGATAGAGCATCAGTTTTGAATAAGATGTCATATTACAAGCTCCATCTTCATGTCTGAGATGGGTGAGAGGCTTGGCAATTAATACAAGAAACCTTCACTATCTCAGCAACTCTATATCCACAATACTCTAAACAACAGTCTGAACACTTGTATTGTTGATGATTCTAGTACTGTATATTTATCATGTTCATATCAAAACCGGCAGTGAAATGCATGAAGGTCGTTTGCATTAACCACCAACATACCTTGAGTAATGCTGGTTGTGTCTCTACCCCTCCCTTTTCTTCCAGATGGTCCTCTAACCCTAAGACGTTCTGTTTTCTCTGGCCTCCGGCATCCAGCAAGCTTGGAAATGGATGTTTTGGTGATTTTAATTTACAGTATTTATTATGCAGTAAACTCTTCAGTCACCTTGTGCTACAGAAGAAGCTCCAGAGACCTCATCACCGGAAGAGGAAGGATCTTTGCCTAGAAGATGAACTACAACTGGAAACAATGTGAAAGACTGGCCCAGGACAGGGCTGTGGTGAAATACTGCCAGTGGCCTATGCCCCAGGCGTTGGTGTAAGTTGTTTCACCTTAAATGTGATTACACCTGAATGGCTGCTCCAACCCAGCATGAAGAACCTGAACGTGAAATTTTTGGAGAGGATTTCAAGATCTGAATCAGTGACTGTGAAGGACCAGCAGTATTGAAATTTGGACTGTACACAAGTTGAAGGAGAGCCTGTGGGTAGCGTTCCCTGATGTGCTGCTGTTGTTACCCTCTAGAGTTACTGGAGCAGCTTGGATGAGAAATTAGTTTGAGTACCTTCACTGTCTGAGGAAAGTGGGGAAGAATCTCAGTGAAACCAACTGAATAGTGATAGTGGACCTGAAGAAGAAACTGGAGAGTCTAGGACCAGAGGATCAGAATAAAAGGATATTCTTTTAGAACAGAGATGAGGAGGAATTTCTTTAGCCAGAGGTGGTGAATCTGTGGAATTCATTGCCACAGGCAGTTGTGGAGGCAAAGTCATTGGGAACATTTAAAGTGGAGATTGATAGGTTCCAGGGCTTTTCACTTTGGTGTGATGGAGAATTAGAGGTGATTAAGATGGAGAGGAATAGGTGGACCAGAGAGCCAGTGCCTTTTTCCCAGCACAGCAATGACAAATGCCAGGGGATATCCATTTAAGCCGAGGAGAGGAAGGTTTGAGATGTCAGTAGGTGTTTTTGTGGAGGATGCCAGGAGAGGTGGTAAATGTTGATATAGGGTCATTAAAAGATTCTTAAAGGATCACATGAAGCATTAAATACTTTTTTTTTAGGTCAGCATGGTAGTGTAGTGGTTAGTACAATGTTTTCCAGCATCAATGTCCCTGGTTTGATTCCCACTGCTCTCTGTAAGGAGTTTATTCTCCCCCTGACCCTGTCCATTTTCCTCCCACAGTCTGAGGTTCAGGTCAGGGTTTGTCATGTCGATGCCAAACATAAAACATGTGGGCTACCTCCAGCACATCCTTAGCGTGTTGGGAGCTTACGCATTTAACTGTTTTGATGTACATATGACTAAGATAATCCAATCTGAATGCAAGAGAAAGTGGGGTGTTATCGGCTGTGTGGGAGTAAAGGGTTAGATTGATCATGGAGTACATTTATGTTGGTTAGTACATTTTGTGCTCTCAATGAGACCCCCCACCCCCTCACCCAGTGAGTACAAGCCCATAGACAGCAGTTTGTGACTAGGATGAGTTAACTTGTCCACCATTATTCTTGGTTCTTTAAACCTGGTGTGCATCTGTTGGTCATGAAGGTTCTGATCAAAAACAAAAGGCAGGGCTTGGCATGATACTGAGCCCACCAACCTCTGACACGCTGCCTTCTCCCTTTTCCACTTGGACAAAAGATACAAAAGCCAGAAAGCATGAACCTCCAGGATCAGGAGGAACTTTGATTCCACTGTTCCCCAGTATGATGTAGATTTTGGTCAAGAGTCACTCATTATGAACTTGCACCTTATAGTCTACCTGCACTGCACTTTCACCGACACTTTAGTCTGCATTGTTTTACCTTGTTCTATTTCATTGCACCATTTAATGGTTTGATCTGTATGAACAGTATGTAAGACAAGTTTTTCCACTGTATCTTGGTACACGTGGCAATAATTCACCAATTCCAATATTGGTCTTTTTGCACGGACTGGATAAAGGTTATGGTCATGTCCTCCGACAGATGCACAATGAAGCTTGATACTGAAACTGTACTGCCGCACACAGGAAAGCTCCACAACGGGTTGACAAACGTGCCCATTGCATCACTGGAACCAGCCTACTATCAAGGACAGATGTGCTGGAAAATGGACTGTTTGTCCCAATCCCATCTGGGAAGAGGCTACGTAGCATCAACACCCATGAGTGAGTATACCTGCAAGGCAATAGAGGATTGAGGTCAGTTTTCCTTCTTTAACTCTAAACTGACTTAAATATCACAGGGTGTACAGACTGCATTTGGGGCAATCACCAGCAGAGGACAGACTTGTGCCTCTGAGTGCCAGACAAAACCACTGAGCAGTACTGGCTCTTATTGCAGTGCTATGCAAACTCCTTGTGATGCAAGGAGAGGAAGTGCGTGAAGTGTCTGAAAATACTCCTTGCCATACCTCAGTAGTGAACTGTTGATGTTGCAGACTGCTGGTAAAGTCTGGTCCTCAACTCCCCTTGACAGGGCGGGGTAGTGGGGGAGAGAGGAAGAAAAGGCCTAATCCTGCTCCATGTCTGATGAAGTATCTACATCACTCCAGTACTTGCAAAGTGACAATATTTAATCAAAGCAAAAATATACACATCCAGAGACAGCATCTTGTACAGACATTGTAGGATTAACAAACAGATCCAAGTTAACCATCTCACATTCTGAATAAATTTGGTTTTAAAAAATAGAAGTCTGCTGACTTGCAAGAGTGCATTCTGTACAAACCTTACTATAAACAACTCCTTAATGAAGCTCATCTACCCCATTCTACATTTGGTCAGTTAAATAAATACTTATCCAATTTGTGTAATTAAGTTTGACACAATCTCTTATCAGCTTTGTGCAGCCACCCTCCACACTGCAAACACGCATTTTACATGATAAATTGTTTATATATAGACACGGGTAATTCAGTTCAACTGAACCGGAGATTGCTTCGTTCCCTGAGGCCTCTTATGCTGGTAGCAGCAGCAACCTTCACTGTAAATTGCTCTCTGGCCCACGGTCGGGGGAAATCCCTGAACTAAACAAGATGCTGGCCACATGACACGGAACAAGTGGATGCAGATCTTTATTTCAGAAAGTCGACCATGCAATGGAAAATAGGCTACCTTTGTCAGTTTAACTAGCCACAAGAACTCATTTAGCTTCAGAATTTAACAGTAAATTGTCCGTAGTTGAATGTATGGGCTCAGGCAGCCCACCTAAAATATTCACACACCGATGGGTTGAGAAGTGGAAGGTTGTGGGGTTGAGCAGCCTCTCAGTTCTTCCGCATGGTGAGGTTGGCGTTTGTCACTAATCCAGACAATGGCCTACTTTCTAATAGGTCTTCTTTCAGGCAGTGAAACGACTCCTTGTTTATCTGCAGCACTTCTCTCAAACCTTTGTTTTCAGACTGAAAAGAAAAGACCAGTATAACATCAACAATTCCAGCCCAGTGGAAGGACAATTGTTTAGCTGGTGTCTAACATCCCTCCATCACTCAGGCTCATTCTACACAGAGCAAGTGGAAATAAATTTAACGCGGCACACGTGCCTGGTTCTGTTCTGACTTTAAAGTGAGGGTTGATAGGGTGGTTAAGTCAGTACCTTCATTAGCTGTGGGACTGAGTTCAAGAACTAAGATGTGATATTGCAGCTCCAGGTTAGTTTTGGAGTTCTGCCAAGAAAAATGTATACTGATTCACTTTGGAAGGTCAAACTTGAAGGCAGAATAGAGTTAAGGGCTGGAATCTTAGAAGTGTGGAGGAACAAAGGGATCTTGGGGGTTCACATCCATAGATCCCACAGTTGCCACAGAAGTTGATAGAGTGGTATAAAGCATATGATGTGTTGGCTGTCATTAGTCAGGGTCTGAGTTCAAAAGCCGTGAGGTAATGTTTCAACCCTCTAAAACTGGTTAGACCACACTTGAAATAGTGTGTTCAGTTCTGGTCACCTCATTACAGGAAGGATGTGAAAGCTTTAGAGAGGGTGCAGGGGAGACTTACCAGGTCGCCGCCTGGATTAGAGAGCATATCTTATGAGGATAAATTGAGCAAGCTTAGGATGTTCTCTTTGGAAGAAAGGAAGATGAGAGGTGATCAGAAACAGGCCCTTTGGCCCTTCTAGTCCATGCCAAGCTATTTTTCTACCTATTTCCATCACCCTGCACCTGGACCATAGCTCATTCATGTTTCTATCCAAATTTCTCTTAAGTCTTGAAACTGAACCAGCATCCACCACTCCTGCTGGCAGCTTGTTCCACGCTTGCATCACTCTTAACTTTAACCTCTAGTTCTAGTCACAGCCAGCATTAACGGGAAAAAGTCTGCTTGCATTCACTATCTATACCACTCAATTTTGCATACCTCTATCAAATCTCCCCTCATTCTCCTACACTCGAGGGAATGAGGTCCTAACCCATGGAAAAGAATAAACAGTCAACGTTTCGGGCCCTTCTTCAGGATGGGAAAGGAAGGGGGGGTGAGGGGAGGAAAGAGTGCAAGGGGGCAGGTGAAACTGGGAGAGGAGGGCAAAGTGAAGGGCTGGGGGGTGAGGGGAATCTAATTGGAGATGATAGAAGACTGGAAGAAAGGGAAGAGGGAGGAGCACCAGAGGAAGGTGATGGGCAGGTATGGAGATGAGGGGAGGGGGAAACAGGAATGGGGAATACTGAAGGAGGGGTCTGGAGGCTACACAGACAGACTATCAGGTGTTGCTTCTCCAACTTGAGTGTGTTCTCATCGCAGCAGTAGAGGAAGACATGGACTGACATGTCAGAATGGGAAGAAGAATCAAAAAGGTTGGTTACAGGGAGATCCTACTTTTTCTGGCAGAGTGTAGATGCTCAGCGAGGCGGTTTGTCAAACTACATTAGGTCTCACCGATATACAGGAAGCCACAGCAGGAGCACCATATACAGTAGATGACCCCAACAGACTCAAGTGAAGTGTCACCTCATTGGGAAGGATTGTTTGGGGCCCTGAATGGTAGTGAGGGAGGTGGTGTAAGGGCAGGTGTGGTATTTGGAGGGAGATCAGTGGGGAGGGACGAGTGGACAAGAGAGCTGCTTAGGGAGTGATCAGTGTGGAAAGTGGAGGTGAGGGAAAGATGTTTGGTGGTGGGATCCTGGTGGAGATGGTGGAAATTACGGAGAATTGTGTGTTAGTCATGGAGGCTCGTGGGGTGATAGGTGAGGACAAGAGGAACCCTATCCTTGGTGTGACAGCAAGAACTTGTGCAAAATGGAAGAGATGCAGTTGAGGTCAGCATGATGTTGGAGGAAGGGAAACCCCTTTCTTTGAAGGAGGACACCTCACTAGTTCTAAAATGAAAAGCCTCATCCTGAGAACATGCGGCAGAGACTGAGGAACTAACAGAAGAGGATGGCAGTTTTACAAGTGACAGGGAGAGAAGAGGTATAGTCCAGGTAGCTGTGAAAATCAAGTGGGTTTATAAAATTTATCAGTAGACAGACTGTCTCCAAAGATGGACACAGAGCGAGAAAGGGGAGAGAGTAACTGGAAATGGGCCAAGTAAATTTGAAGACAGGGTGGAAGTTACAAGCAAAATGGATGAAGTCAATGAGCTCAACATGGGTGCAGAAGGCAGTCGTTGATGTAGCTCTCCTAACCTATTCAACCTTTTCTCATAACTCAGGTCTTCCTTAGCAACATCCTTGTGATTTTTTTTTCCTGTAGGTGACAATACTCAAAATTAAGACTATAAGATGTGAAAATTAGACCATTTGGCCCATCGAATCTACTCCGCCATTATATCATGGCCAACTTATCCCTCCCAATCCCATTCTCCTTCCTTCACCCCATAACCTTTGACACCCTTACTAATCAAGAACCTATCAACCTATACTTTAAATATACCCACTGACTTGGCCTCCACAGCCGTATGTGGCAATGAATTCTACAGATTCATCCCCCTCTGGCTAAAGCAATTCCTCCTCATCTCTGTTCTAGATGGATGTACCTCAATTCTGAGGCTGTATTCCACTCCCCCGCCCCATTCTAGATACCTCCATTATAGGAAACATCCTCCCTACCTCCGCTCTATCTAGGTCTTTCAGTATCCTATTGGTTTTAACAAGATTGCCCCCCTCAATCTTCTAAACTCTTAGCAAGTACAGGCCTAAAACCATCAGGTGCTCCTCACATTAACCATTTCATTCCTGGAATCATTCTCGTGAACCTCATGCGACCCTCTCCAATGCAAACACATCTTTTCTTAGACAGGGACCCAAAACTGCTCATAATACTCCAAATGTGGTTTGACCAATGCCTTACAAAGCTTCAGCATTTCATCCATGAGAACATCTGCAGATGCTAGAAATCTAGAGTAACACACACAAAATGCTGGAGGAACTCAGATGGAAAAGAGTGAACAGCTGACACTTTGGAGGATCTCAGCCTGAAACATCGACTGTTTACTCTTTTCCATAGATGATGGCTGGCCTGCTGAGTTCCTCCAGCATTTTGTGTGTTGCCTCGCATTACATCCTTGCTCTTGTATTCTTGTGCTCTCAAAACAAATGCTAACATTGCATTTGCCTTCCTTACCACTGACTTAACCTGCAAGTTAACCTTTAGGGAATCTTGCACAAAGACTGCCTAGTCATTTTAAAAGCTCAGATTCCTGAATTTTATCCGTTTTTTAAAAAAGTCTACACTTTTATTCCTTCTATCAAAGTACATGACCATACCCTTTATTTCATACTTTAATTAGATTTGATCTACACCTTGTATAACTTAACATAACATCCCAACTCCTGTACAAAGACAAGAAAATCTGCAGATGCTGGAAATCCAAGCAGTACACGCAAAATGCTGGAGGAACTCAGCAGGCCAGGCAGCATCGATGCAAAATAGTAAACAGTCAACATTTTGGGCTGAGACCCTTCATCAGGATCCTGATGAAGAGTCTCAGCTGGAAACGTCGACTGCTTACTCGATCCCAACTCCTGTACTGAATACTTTGATTTATGAAGGCAAAGACAGGGAAGATGGTCAGTCCTTTTCCCTTGGTAGAAAGTGTCTTCTTCTATGCTGTAGCGCTCTATGACATTATGCCTCTCATTTTATAAATCTGTCAGGTCTCCCCTCAGCCTCTGCTGGTCCAGAGAAAATAAATTCAAGGTTGTCCAACCTCTCCTTGTAGAACACAGAACAGTACAGTTTATAGCTAATCGCTTCTAATCGAAGACACATTCTGATATTTGTGGGACTGGGGGCCGTAAATCAGAAACTGGACAAGGCAGTATTTGAATTAAACAATGATGTAATAGAGTGGACAACCTTCAACAGAGGGGAGGGTTCTGCTGTTGTATTTGAATCTACACTCACCTCTAACTGCACAATTCTTTCCTGCTCCTTGAACAGACGTTGTTCATCAATTTCAATGGCTTTTCTCATCACTGTGGCCATTTCGTGGATTTTATCGATGTGCACCTGAAGTTCCTGTGGTGAAACAAAGTCGATTTATCAATTCTGCACAGATGCTGTCCCTAGTGTATAAGTGCAATCTACTCCTAAGTGAGAAGAGAATTCTACTCGAACAGTCCCTGTACTACACTTGGTGCTGGATGTTTGGTAATACTTGTGGGATGCACCCAGCACATTCTTAGGGTCAAGGTAAATTCAATTATTAAAATACATAGATGTCATAGACTAATTTCAGATCAATTTTGTTCCAGGCATAAATAAATATACCAAAGAATTTATGAAGAACTACACACAAAGACTGACAAACCATGTGCAAATTAAAAATAAATAATATTGCCAATGACATGCAAAATGCTAGAGGAACTCAGGTGAGTTTTGTCTGCGCTCCTCTGCATTTCTAGCATCTACAGGATCTTGCGTTAATATACTGAGAACGTGAGCTGTAGAGTCCATGAAGGTGAGGCTGTAGGTTGTGGAATCAGTTTGGAATTGAGGTGAGTGAAGTTATCCACTCTGGTTCAGAAGCCTGATGGATGAAAGGTAAAAACTGCTCCTGAACTGGTGGTGTGGAATGCAAGGCTCCTGTACTTCCTTCCTAAACGCAGCAGTGAGAAGAGTACGTGGCCTGGATGATGGGGTCCTCGATGATATACTCTGCTTTCTTGTGGTGGCGCTCCTTGTAGATGTGCCCAACAGTGGAGAGAGGGCTTTACCTGTGGACTGGGCTGTATCCACCACTTAGTGTGGTTTTCCACTCCTGGGCACTGGTGTTTCCATACCAGGCCATGATGCAACCAGTTAGAATACTCTCCACTGTCATTAACACAAACTACACACTTCACAGTCTGTTTCAATGTACGTGTAATAAATAAATGAATCTAAATCTAACATAGAACAGCGCAGCACAGGAACAGGCCCTTCGGCCCGCAATGTTGTGCCGAAACCAAATAAACTAGCAATCAAATGGCCAACTAAACTAATCCCCTCTGCCTACACTATGTCCATGTCTTTCCATTTCCCTTGCACTTATGTGCATATCTGAATGCCTCTTAAGCATCTGTAATGTTTCTGCCTCTAACATCAACCCAGGCAGCGCATTCCAGACATCCATCACTCTGAGAAAAACACCCCTCACTTTAAATGGAAATCCTCTGGTGTTGGACGTTTCTACCATGGGAAACAATACGGTCTATCTATGCCTCTCAATCTTATAAACCTCTACCGGATCTCCCCTCAGCCTCCACTGCTCCAGAGTAAACAACCTGAGTTTGTCCAACCTCTCATTATGGCACATGCCCTCTAAACCAGGCAACATCCCGGTAAACCTCTTCCAAACCCTCTCCAAAGTCTCAACATCCTCCCTGGTGAGGAAACCAGAACTGTGTGCAATATTCCAGATGCGGCCTAGAGTGTTATAAAGCTGCAACTTAACTTCCTGACCTTTGAAGTCCGTGCCTCGACTAATAAAGGTAAGCATGCCATATGCCTTCCTAACCACCCCATTGAAGTTTATAGTCACTTTCAGGGAGTTATATTCTTGGACCCCAAGGTCTCTCTGCGCATCAGCACTGAGGTCTTGCCCTTCACAGTGTACTGTCTCTTTGCATTAGACCTACCAAAGTGCAACACTTTACACTGGGCCAGGTTAAATTCCATCTGCCATTTCCCTACCCATAGCTGCAACTGATCTATCTCCCACTGTATTTTTTGCCAATCCTCTATGCTATCGACAACACTACCAAACTTCGTATCATCTGCAGACCTACTAACCTGCCCATCTACATTTCATCCAGGTCATTTATATACATCACAAACAAAAGTCCCGGTACAGATCACTGAGAAACACCACTAGTCACAGACCTCCAGATAGAACAACTACTTTCAACCACTAACTTCTGTCTTATATGGGCAAGCAAATTCTGAATCCAAACAGCTAATTCACCATGCATTTAAATCTTCTGGATATGCCTCCCATGAGGATGATGGGAGTGACCTTGTCAAATGCCTTACTAAAATCCACGTAGAAGACAGCCATAGCTCCATCTTCATCAATCACTCGTCACCAGGTCATAAAAAACTCAATCAAGTTAGTAAGACATGACTTGCCCTGCACAAAGCCACACTGGCCCACCCTAATTAGGCATGATATTCCTGTCTCTACCCAGGACTTGCACGACAGAGTAGGGAAAACCAAGAGGAAGCTACTGATATGATGAACACTAGCAGAGATCACTGCTGTTCAAAACGCCAGTGGTATATTGTATATTGCATGTGCAGAAGTTCGCTGATGACACGGCCATAGTGGGGTGTGTCAGGAATGGACAGGAGGAGGAGTATAGGAAACTGATACAGGACTTTGTGATATGGTGCAACTCAAACTACCTGCGTCTCAATGTCACCAAGACCAAGGAGATGGTGGTGGACTTTAGGAGATCTAGGCCTCATATGGAGCCAGTGATCATTAATGGAGAATGTGTGGAGCAGGTTAAGACCTACAAGTATCTGGGAGTACAGTTGGACGAGAAGCTAGACTGGACTGCCAACACAGATGCCTTGTGCAGGAAGGCACAGAGTCGACTGTACTTCCTTAGAAGGTTAGCGTCATTCAATGTCTGCAGTGAGATGCTGAAGATGTTCTATAGGTCAGTTGTTGAGAGCGCCCTCTTCTTTGTGGTGGCGTGTTGGGGAGGAAGCATTAAGAAGAAGGACGCCTCACGTCTTAATAAGCTGATAAGGAAGGCGGGCTCTGTCGTGGGCAAAGTACTGGAGAGTTTAACATCGGTAGCTGAGCGAAGGGCGCTGAGTAGGCTACGGTCAATTATGGAAAACCCTGAACATCCTCTACATAGCACCATCCAGAGACAGAGAAGCAGTTTCAGCGACAGGTTACTGTCGATGCAATGCTCCTCAGACAGGATGAAGAGGTCAATACTCCCCAATGCCATTAGGCTTTACAATTCAACTGCCAGGACTTAAGAACTTTTTTTAAAGCTATTATTAATGCTTTTTGAGTTAGTGATTTAGATGCATATCATATTATTACTGAGTTCAGTATTGTATGTAATGAGTTTTTGCTACAACAAGTGTATGGGACATTGGAAAAAAATGTTGAATTTCCCCATGGGGATGAATAAAGTATCTATCTATCTATTGGGCAGTAAGTAGCCTGACTCCAGTGGTTGGGAGGTTGTTGGAGTCCAGTATTAAGAAAGAGGTTTTGGGTATTTGGAAGCACATGATAAAGTGGGCCAAAGTGAGCAACGCACACAAAATGCTGGAGGAACGCAGCAGGACTGGAGGAAAAATTATGAGGAGATGGAGAAACACAAGGTGATGGGTGAAAACACCTTGGAGGGGTGAAATAAAGAGCTGGGAAGTTGATTGGTGAAAGAGATACAGGGCTGGAGAAGGGGGAATCTAATAGGAGAGGACAGAAGGCTATGGAAGAAAGAGGGGAGAGGAGCACCAGAGGGAGGCGATGTGCAGAGAAGGTGAGACTGAAAAGGGGATGGGGAATGGTGAAGGAGTGGGGGGGGGGGGGGCAGGGAGGGGCATTACTGGAAGTTTGAGAAATTGATGTTCACACCATCAGATTAGAGGCTACCCAGACAGAATATAAGGTGTTGTTCCTCCAACTGAGTGTGGTCTCATCACAACAGCAGAGGAGGCCATGGATAGACATATCAGAATGGGAAGTGGATGGCCACTGGAAGATCCTGTTTTTTGTACTCAGCAAAGCAGTCTCTCACTCTACACCAGGTCTCACTGATATACAGGAGGCCACCCCGGGAGCACCAGACACAGTATATGACCTCAACAGACTCACAGGTGAAGTGTCGCCTCACCTGGAAGGACCGTTTGGGGCCCTGAATGGTAGCAAGGGAGGATGTGTAGGGGCAGGTGTAGCACTTGTTTTGCTTGCAAGGATAAAGCACCAGGAGGGAGATCAGTAGGGCAGTAGGGAGGGACAAACAGACAAGGGAGTCGCGTTGAGAGCGATCCCTGCAGAAAGTGCAGTTGGGGGGGGGGGGGGGGGGGAAGAAGAGATGTGCTTGGTGGTAGGAACCCGTTGGAAATGGTGAAGCTGCAGAGAAATGAGCAGTTTCCTTAAGGTGTAATCTTTCCTGTGAAATCTGTTGAGATTCTTTGAGAAAATATCCAACAGAATAGACAAAGGAGAGTTAGTGGATGTTTACCTAGATTTCGATAAGGCCTTTGACGAAGTGCCACATGTGAGGCCGTTTAACAAGTTAGGAGCCCATAGTATTACAGTAGAGATACTAGCATGGACAGAAGATTGTCAGGAGGCAAAGATTTGGAACAGAAGGGGCCTATGCTGGTTGGTGTTCTGCAGGGGTCAGTATTGAGACTGCTTCTTTTCTGCTGTATGTCAATGATATGTATGATGGAATTGATGGGATTGTACCAAGTTTTCAGACGATACAAAGATAGGTGGAAGAGCAAGTAGCGTTAGGGAAGCAAGGTATCTGCAGAAGAACTTGGACAAATTGGGAGAAAGGCAAAGAAGTGGCAGATGGAATAGAGTCAGGAAGTGTATGGTTATGCACTTTTGTAGAAGGAATTAATTTAGCAATACTGCACAGAGTAGGCCCTTACGGCCTAATGAGTCTGCACCACCCCAGCAACCCCCAACAAACCCAATATAACCCTAATCTAATCATAGGACAATTTACAATAACTAACTAACCTAATGGGTACTTCTTTGGACTGTGAGAGGAAACCAGAGGAGTTGGAGAAACCCACGCATTGCATGGAGAGGATGTATGGAGACCCCTTACAGAACAGCACCAGAAGTGAACTCGAAACTCCAGAATACCGAGCTGTAATTGTGTTGCGCTAACCACTACACCACCATGTCAGACTATTTTGTTAACTAGTAGAAGAGTATATAACATAAAGGCACAGACACTTTTCAAAACAGGGAGAAAGTTCAAGGATCAGAGGTGCAACGAGACTTGGGAGTCCTCATGCAGGATACCACATGTGTCAAATTGCGGTGGAAATGTATCACTCTTTGCTGGATCACAATCCTGGAACTTCCTCCCCAACAACACTGCAACAGTTCCAAGAAGGCAGCTCACCACCACAGTGTAACTAGGGATGGGCAATAAATGCCGGCTCAGCCTTTGAAGCCTACACCTCCTGAATGGATATATACAGAAATGGGACAATGGGCCGTGTGTTCAGTGGTGACACCAATAACAGTTATGTTCATGCCAGGTTTTGAGCTCACAGATAAAGATTACTTTTCACACATTGACGCATATAGAGAAATGTGTTGTTTTGCGTCAATAACCAGCACATTCTGAGGATGTGTTGGGGACAGCCTGCAAGTGTCACCACACTTCCTGTACTAACATAGCATATCCAAGGCTTACTAATCCTAACTTGTATGTCTTTGGAACGTGGGAAGAAACTGGAGCACCCAGAGGAAACTTATGTACACGTGGGGACAATATACAAAGTCCTGACCAGTGGGAATGGAACCCTGCCCTTTACAGCTGGTGTCATAAAGCGTGGTGCTAACTGCTATTGACTTGGACTGTTTAATCATTATTGTCTTTGCAGCTTAACAATTAATTACTTCCTTTTTTATACCTATTTATATACATGTAACTCTTTAGTATGTTCCTTAGTGGTCACAGTATGTATATTCAGTTATTCAGTGTGTCCCCTAGTGCAGTGGTCCCCAACCACCGGGCCGCGAGGAAACGATATGATTTGGCGATATGAAAAGATACGAGTCAGCTGCACCTTTCCTCATTCCGTCACGCCCACTGTTGAACTTGAACGCACACGAGGTCATCAGTCACCTAAACACAGTGATACCCTAGTGCCTCGGGTAACCGGCCGCCTTGCACAGCTGGCGAGAAGTGCCGTTGCTACTGGCCTGCAGCGCGGATAGATGGGCGCCGCCTCTAGACCTGTTTAGCACACCGAATGTTCGAGGGGAACCCAGTGCTAAAATATCCGCAGATGACCTAATTTGAGCTCAGAGTTTCGTAAGTAGCAGAGCAGCTACCTCGCTGCGATCTACTGAAAGTCACCCCGAGCCAAACTTTTGTCGGCTGATGGATCCTACCTACCTACCTACCGGGGGGGGGGGCAGGTGCGCGCCCTGTTGTACTCCTTGATCGGTCGGTTACTCTCTCCGGACTGCGACCACCGCAGCCCCAGCACGGGGACCTCCAGCCCTTACCTTGTCCTCACCCCATCCATGACCAGCCGCACCTGGCCAAGGCATCTGGTGGTGGGCAGGCGAGAAGCTGGAGTTCAGGCCCAGAGGCTGTCTAATGAGGCAGTGAAGCCCTCAAAACTGCTTCAGTACCTTGAGTCCAAGCACCCTGCACTTAAAGACAAACCTGTTGAGTTTTTTGAGCGGAAAAAAACACGAGTAAACGGGACAGAAGCAAGTGCTGAGAGCCACAAAAACTAAATTGCGGAATAGACTGGACATAAGGATGTGACCTAGTGGTCACCTCTGTATGATTCTGGATAACTGTTGAAGCTCTCTGGTGCTGCATTATTTGAATGGGGGTATATGATTGCAAATTTGAATGAATGTTTCTTATCTATGTGCATCAAAAGAGCTGACGATGCAGCGACACCATCCTTTTTGCTTCTCCCTCCCTTGTTACCAGCTTCTACTCCTGCTACTAACCGTTTTCAAATTTTCTTTGTTCTATTAACACTTAATAAAACAACCGTGAAGCAGCAAGTTTAGTCCCTCCTTCCTGACTTCCGAAATAACTTTGGATGAAGAACAGAATCTAAGTGTGTTAACCATGCAAGGCAAGGCGGCACTTGACACAGACAATGAAAGAAATGCTACTACGTACCTTGGAATGCTGTTCCTTTAATTTGGTGATCATCACTGGGTCATCCTTCTTACTGGCCATCAACAGTCGGAACATCTGCTCCCTGTACTTGCTCATGATGAGCTCCAATGCTGACTGATGTTCTTCCAAAGATGTGCGGAGCTCTGGGGACATAGGATTCCAAAGATCATGAACATTGGATCAGAATCTCCTGGGTCTATGATCTGCTGTGTAAATGTTCTTTTAGCTCTTATTAAGCCTCTTCATTCTCTGTTCTCTCCACCAGTGGCCTGTACTCGTTGAAGGTGCGTCAAGGCAGCCAACACTGGTAGACTTGGATAACAGATGAGGAGCGTTTGATGGCCCTGGGACTGTACTCACTTCAGATAAGAAGAATGCAGGGTGATCTCATTGACATCTATTGAATATTGAAAGGTTTATATAGAGTAAATGAGGAGAGGATGTTTCCTAGAGTGGGGGAGTCTAGGACCAGAATAGCCTCAGAATAGAGGTTTTAGAGTAAGAGAAGTACAGCACAGAAACAAACTTCCATATCCCTGCTACCTACATACATATCTAAACTTCTCTAGTAACCACATTGTCATCCAGATCATTTATATAGATGTCAAGCAGCAAAGGACCCAGCATTGATCCTTTTAGCACTCCACTAGTCACAGGCCTCCAATCAGAGGGGTAACCCTCTACAATCACTCTCTGGCTTCTCCCTCTAAGCCAATGTCTAATCCTATTTACTATTTTATCCTGAATGCCAAGTGACTGAACCTTTTTGACTAGCCTCCCGTGTAGGACCTCGTCAAACACCTTACTAAAGTCCATGAAGACAACATCCACTGCCTTGCCTTTATCCACTTTCCTGGTAACTTCCTCAAAATTCTCCAAGACTATAAGACATAGGACCAGAATTACGCTGTTTGGCCTATCGAGTCTGCTCCACCATTCAACCAAGGACAGATCCTTTTTTTCCTCTCCTCAACCCCATTCCCCAACCTTCTCCACGTAACCTTTGATGCCGTGTCCAATCAAGAACCTATCAATCTCTACCTTAAATACACCCAAATCCACAAATTCACCACTCTATGGCTAAAGAAATTTCTCTGCATCTGTTTTAAATGGACACCCCTCTATCCTGTGCCCTCTTGTCCTAGACTCTCCCACCATGGGAAACATCCTTTCCACATCTACTCTGTCTAGGCCTTTCAACATTCAAAAGATTTCCATGAGATTCTACCTCATCCTTCTAAATTCCAGTGAATACAAGCCAAGAGTCATCAAACGTTCCTCGTATAACCCTTTCTTTCCTGGAATCAACTTTGTGAGCCGCCTCTGGACCCTCTCCAATGCCAGGACATTTTTTCTTAGATGAAGAGCCCAAAACTGCTCACAATACTCAAGGCAAGGCCTCACCAGTACCTTATAAAGCCTCAGCATCACATCCCTGCTCTTGTATTCAAGCCCTTTGGAAATGAATGCCTTCCTCGCTACTGACTCAACCTGCAAGTTAACCTTTAGGGTGTTCTGCACAAGATCTCCCCTTTGCATCTCATATTTCTGGATTTTCTCCCCATTTAGAAAATAGTCTGCACATTTATTTCTACTACTAAAGTGCATGACTATTCATTTTCCAACATTGTATTTCATTTACCACTTTCTTGCCCATTCTCCTGATCCAAGTCCTTCTGCAACCTACCTGTTTCCCCAACACTACCTGCCCCTCCACCAATCTTCATATCATCTGCAAACTTGGCAACAAAGCCATCTATTCCATCATCTAAATCATTGATATACAGCACCAAAAGAAGTGGTCCCAACACTGACCCCTGCAGGACACCACTAATTACTGGCAGTCAACCAGACAAGGATCCTTTAATTCCCACTCACTGCCTCCTACCAATCAGCCAATGCTCTAACCATGCCCATAACACCATGGCCTCTTAACTTGGTAAGCGGCCTCATGTGTGGCACCTTGTCAAAGGCCTTCTAAAAGTCCAAATATACGACATCCACTGTATTCCCTTAAACTATCCTTCTTGTAATCTCAAAGAACCCCCAATAGGTTCATCTGGCAAGATTTTCCCTTAAGGAAACCATGCTGACTTTGTTCCATCTTGTCCTGTGTCACCAAGTACTCCATAATCTGTTCCTTAACAATTGACTCGACAACACCTTCCCAAACACTGAGGTCAGGCTAACTGGTCTATAATTTCATTTCCGCTGCCTTCCTCCTTTCTTAAAGAGTGGAATGACATTTGCAATTTACCAGTCCTCTGGCACCATGCCAGAGTCCAATGATTTTTGAAAGATCATCTCTAATACCACCACAATCTCTAACGCTACCTCTTTCAGAAATCTACAGTGCAGTTCATCTGGTCTGGGTAGCTTATATACCTTTAGGTCTTTCAGGTTTTTGAGCACATTCTCCCTTGTAATAGAAACTACATTCACTTCTGTACCTTCACACACTGCTAGTGACTTCCCTTGTCAGTCACAGACGTACTATTGTTATTTGAGTATTTCTTTGTTTTTGGAATACATCTATCCTGTACCTTCCTGATTTTTCCCCAGAAACTCACGCCACTGCTGCTCTGCTGTCATCCCTGCTAGCATCTCCTTCCAATTTACCGTGGCCAACTCCTCTCTCATACCTTTACTCCACTGAAATACTGCTAACATCAGATGTTACTTTCTTCCTTTTAAATTTCAAGTTGAACTCAACCATATTGTGATCACTGACCCCTAAGGGCTCTTTTACCTTAAGCTCCCTAACCGTCTCTGGTTCATTACATAACACCTAACCCAGAATAGCTGATCCCCTAGTAGGCTCAACAACAAACTGCTCTAGAAAGTCATCTCTTAGGCATTCAACAAACTCACTCTCTTGAGATCCATTACCAACCTGATCTTCCCAATCGACCTGGATGTTAAAATCTCCCATGACTACCATAACATTGCCCTTTGACTTGCCTTTTCTATTTCCTGTTGTAATCTGTGGTCCACATCCCAGCTACTTTGGGAGGCTTGTATATAACTGCCACCAGGGTCCTTGCAGTTTCTTAACTCAACCCACAAGAATTCAACATCTTCCAATCCTATGTCACATCTTTCCACTGATTTGATGCCATTCTTCACCAGCACCTTTGCCACCTTCCTATCTCTCCAATATAACATGTAACCTTGGACATTCAGCTCCCAACTACAACTATCCTTCAGCCATGATTCAGTGATGTCCACATCATCATACCTGACAATGTGTAATAGTGCAATAATCTTATCCATCTTACTTCTTATACTTTGTGCACTGAGAGACAACACTGAGTGCTGTATTTGCTACCCTGCTTGATTTTGCATCCGTGATGCACTGATACTCACCTTGCTGGCTGTAATTATGTCCTATCATCTGCCTACCCTTCCTGACAGTCTGATTGCACACTATCTTTGCTTTTTTACCATCCATCCTATCCTAAGTCACTTCATTCCGGTTTCTACCCCCCTGCCAAATTAGTTTAAACCCCCCCCCCCAACAGCTCTAACAAACCTGCCCACGAGAATATTGGGTGGACGTGACCTACCATACACAAAGCCATGCTGACTATCCTCAATCATTCCATGTACACCCAAATACTTACAGTTGCAAGAAAAAGTTAGTGAATCCTTGGCAATTACCTGGTTTTCTGTATTAATTACTCACAAGATGTGGTCTGATCTTCAACTAAGTCACAATAATAGACAAACACAATCTACCTAAACTAATAACACACAATTGTACTCCTCCTTGTCAATACTGCCATGATGGAGTGGTGGAGCAGACTCGATGGGCTGAATGGCCTAATTCCGCTCCTATGTCTTATGGTCTACTTGCGTATACCTGCTACGCACCTCTTTTTTTCTATTTACCAGGTCCTCAATATCTCTTGAAAACCAAGATTCCCTATACTTGTTATCTTTACCTTCAATTCTGACAGGCAGATACAAGCTTTGTACTCTAAAAATTTCATTTTTGAAGGCCCCCCAACTTTCCAAATATATCTTTACAAAAAAACAGCCTGTCCCAATATACACTTGCCAGATCATTCCTCATTCCATCAAAATTGCCCTTTCTCCAAACTATAACTTCAAGCTGCAGACCAGATCTATCTCTCTGTACATTTTCTTTGAAATTAATGACATTGTGGTTACTGGAAGCAAAGTGTTCTCCTACACAAACTTCTATCACCTGTCTGTCTCATTCCCTAACAGCAGATCCTGTATTGCACGCCCTCTTGTTGGGACTTCTATGTACTGATAAAACTTTCCTGAACACATTTGACAAACTCCATCCCATCTAGCCCTTTAAAAGTATGGCAATCCCAGTCACTATGTGGAAAGTTAAAATTACCTACAATAACAATCTTATGTTTCTTGCAACAATCTGCGATCCTTAACAAACTTGTTCCTCTAAATCCCCAGGACTGTTGAGTGGTCTGTAGTATAGCCCCAGTAATGTGGTCATACCTTACTTATTTCTCAGTTCCACCTATAACGCCTCATTAGTTGAATTCTCCAGTTTGTCCTGACAAAGCACTGACGTGACATTTTTCCTGACTAGTAACAACACCTCTCCTCCTTTAATCCCTCCCGCTCTGTCACGTGTAAAATAACAACCCTGGAATATTGAACTGCCTGTCCTGCCCCTCCTGCAACAAAGTCTCACTAAGTTTTATGGAATAACCCTTCATTTCAAGGACAATGCAGTACTCTCTCACTTGCACCTTACACGTGTGAAACAATGACAAGATGCATTATATTATGACTCATTTTCAAACAAAATAGAAATAACAGCTGGCTGTGTCACCTGGGAACAGGTACAGGTGCCAATGCCAGCCCCAGATAAAACATACCAGTGCTTTCCTCTCTGAATTATTGTGCTGAGGAGTCAAAGTGACTGAATAGAACAGAGTTAAAGCTTAAGGAAGTAATGATTCATCCACAGATATTCAGCCTCAGAAATCCACTGTAAGATCAGAGTAGCACAAGCTGAGATTTAAGCCACCACTTGAGAGCTTCACATTTAACCCTTGTGCTGGGCTTACAACGGGGAAGAGTACAGCACAGTACAGGCCCTATGACCCACAATGTTGTGCCCACCTTCTGACCTACTCCAAGGTCAATCTAACCCTTCCTGCCCACATAGCCCTTCATTTTTCTATCATCCATGTGCCTATCTAACACTCTTGTAAATGTCTCTGCCTCTGTCACTACATTCCATGCACCGTCCACCACTGAGTAAAACACTTCCTCTGACATCCCCCCATACTGTCCTCTAATCACCTTAAAATGATCCACCCAGGTATTAGCCATTTCCACCCTGGGAAAAGCTCTTTGCCTAGCCACTATCTATGCTCTTACAGAGTCTATAAAAAGTATTCAACACCCCACCCCCCAGATGTCTTCATGTTCTATAACATTGAATCACAGTGGATTTAATTTGGATTTTTTATTTTGACTCTTTCATGTCAAAGTGAAAACAGACCTCTACAAAGTGATCTAAATTTATTACCACCTAAAACACAAAATAATTCTTGGCATGAATATTCACCCATTTCAAATCAGTATTTATTAGATGCACCTTTGGCAGCAATTACTGCCTTGAGTCTGTGTGGATAGGTCTCTATTGGCTTTGCACATCTAGACAGTGCAATTCTTTACAAAAATACTCAAGCTTTGTGAGATTGCATGTGGATCATGAGTGAACAGCCCTTTTCAAGTCCAGCCACAAATTCTCAATTGAATTGAGGTCTGGACTCTGACCTGACATTCCAGAACATTAACTTTGTTGTTTTTGAGCCATTCCTGTGTAGCTTTGGCTTTATGCTTGGGGTCACTGCCTTACTGGAAAACAAATCTATTCCCAAGTTGCAATTCTCTTGCAGATTGCATCATGGTTTCCTGCACGATTTCCCTGTAATTTGCTGCATTAATTTTATCCTCAACCTTCACAAGCCTTCTAGGGTCTGCGGTAGTGAAGCATCCCCACAGCACGATGCAGCCACCACCATGCTTCACCAGAGGGATGGTGTGTTTTTGATAATGTGTGGTTTTTGGTTTATGCCCAACACATTGTTTAGTCTGATGGCCAAAAAGCTCAAATTTGGTTTCATCAGACCTTAGAACCTTCTTCCAGCTGACTTCAGAATCTCCCACATGCCTTCTGGCAAACTCTAGCTGAGATTTCATGTGAGATTTTTTCAACAGTGGCTTTCTCTTTGCACACTCCCATCGAGCTGCTGTTGTTGTATGCACAGTCTCTTCCATCTCAGCCACTGAAGCTTGTAACTCCTCCAAAGTTGTCCTAGATCTCTTGGTGGCCTCCCTCACTAGCCCCCTCTTGCATAGTCACTCATTTTTTGAGAATGGCAGATTTACAGCTGTGCCATATTCTTTCCATTTCTGATGATTGACTTAACTGTACTCCAAGAGATATTCAGTGACTTGGAAGTTTTCTTGTCTCCATTTCCTAACTTGTGCTTTTCAATAACCTTTTCATGGAGTTGTATGAAGTGTTTTTTTTACTTCATGGTGTAATTTTTGCCAGGGTACTGACTCACCAGCAGTTGGACCTTCCAGATACAGGTGTATTTTTACTACAATCATTTGAAACACCTTGACTGCACACAGATCTTAATTTAATTAATTATGTGACTTCTAGAACCAATTGGCTGCACCAGTGACGATTTGGTGTGTCATATTAAAGGGGGAGAATACTTATGCAATCAATTACTTTGTGGTTTATATTTGTGATTTATTTAGATTACTTTGTAAAGATCTGTTTTCGCTTTGACACGATAGAGTCTTTTTCTGTTGATCAGTGTCAAAAAAGCCTAATTAAATCTATTATGATTCAATATTGTAAAACAATAAAGCAAAAGTTCCGGAGTGGGGGTGGTGAATACTTTTTATAGCGACTGTATAATCCTGTCCACTTCTATCAAATCAACTCTCACTCTCCTTCACTGCAGAGAAAAGCCCTAACTTGCTCAGCCAATCGTCATAAGACATGCTCTCTAATCTGGGCAGCTCCTGGTAAATCTCTGCACCCTCTCTAAAACTTCCACATCCTTCTTATAATGAGGTGACCAGAACTAAACACAATATCCCAAGTGTGGTCTAACCAGTTTCATAGAGCTGCAACATTACCTCATTGCTCTATGACTCTAACCTTCTGCATGATCCTCCACCAACCTTTGTGTCATCTGCAAACTTACTAACCCACTCTCCCACTTCCTCATCACCATACACCTTCTTAACAACCTTATCAACTTGTGCGGCAACTTTGACGGATCTATGGATGTGGACCCCAGGATCCCACTGTTCCTCTACACGGCTAAGAATCCTGACATTAAACCTATAGTATACCTTCAAGTTTGACCTTCCAAGGTGAATCGCTTCATAAGTTTCTGAACTAAGACTCCATCTGCCACTTCTCAATACAGCTCTACATCCTGCTGTTCCGTTGTAATCTACGACTACACTATCCTCAATACCAAAGTGTGAAGTAAAATTGTTGCTCAAGGTCATTATAGATCGACTGTATGTTTCATTTAGTTGGTGAGAGAAATCCAAGATTGCTTAATATCATTTGCAGTACACAAGTGTAAAGGAGCATGAAATTATTGTTACTCTGGATCTGATGCAGCACAAAAAACACAATAAGATAAAAAACACAATAATAAAAAATATAATAAATATACATACAAAAAATAGCTTATATACTTTGATTGTATGTCCATAAAGTGAGTCTAGGTACAAAAGTGTCTGTATGGAAGGTGAATGACAGGAAATGATACAGTAGTGGTGGTTGGGGGTGTGGATGGGTGGGCTAGTGGGTGGAGGTACTGATCAGCCTTACTGCTTGGGGAAAGTAACAGTGGTCCTGACGTGGATGCTACGTAACCCTCTCCATGATGGGAGTGGACACAGTCCATGAGCAGAGTGGGTGGGATCCTTCATGATGTTACTGGCTCTTTTCAGACATCTTTCTGCATATACAGTATGTCCTTAACGGTGAGTATGAAATGTCATTGTTATTAAAGTTTCTTAATCATAAAACTCAGATATAATGGAAGGCAAGGCATACACACCACAACAGTAGGAACACACAAATGCTGGAGAAACTCTGTAGGTCAGGCAGCATCTATGGAGGGGAATAAACAGTCAACATTTCTAGCCAAGTCCCTTTATCAGGAAAAGGAAGGGCAGGAAGTCAGAATAGGGAAGTGGGGAGGGGAAGGAGAACAAGCTGGCAGGTGAGATAGGTGGAACAAAAGATAAAGGGCTGAAGAAGAAATCTGATCAGAGATGAGGGTGGATCATAGAAGAAAATGAAGGAGGAGGGGAAACAGAGGGAAGTGATGGGCAGGTGAGGAGAGCAGAATTGTCACTATGTCAGTAAAAGATTTACCACCCTAATTTCTGTTACCACGTGCCAGGTCTCTCAGGTACAGGCCACCATTGCCCATGTGGTCACTGTATGTCTGCACCAGTTGATATAACTGTGGAAGGTTCCATTCGATGGCCTGAAGACTCCAGGCCTCCAGTACTGAGGTCTGAGTGCATTGGAGCAGGGCCCACACTGTACAGAAGGTGACGCCTCAGGAAGGGGGCATCTATCATTAACGACCACAATCACCCAGGCCATGCCCTCTTCTCACTGCTACTATCACACAGGAGGAACAGGAGGCTGAAGACACACATTCAATGTTTCAGGAAAAATTTCTTCTGATTTCTGAATGAACAGTGAACCCATGAACACTACCTCACCATTTTTGGTCTCTTTTTGCACTAATGAATTTAATTTTTAATATATACCTCTTATTGTAGTTTATAGTTCTTAAAATTATGTATTGCAATGTAGTACTGCCACAAAACAACAAACTTCATGACATATGCCAGTGATATTAAACATGATTTTGATTAAAAGCTTTGACAGACAATATGGCCAATGCGGTACTATTCTGTTCCATAAAACCTAGCTCCTCCAGCTTGGGCAGAGTACAAGTCCATGCTAGAATGAGGAACATTTGACAGAGGTATGCAAAACATTGAAGGGTATAAATAGGGTAAATGCAAGCAAGCTTTTTTCCACAAAGGTTAAGGGAGACGAGAACTAGAGGTCATATGGTTAAGGGTGAAAGGTGAAATGTTTAAAGGGAACATAAGGGGGAACTTCTTCACTCAAAGGGTGGTGTTGAGTGTGGAATGAGCTGCCAGCAAAGTGGATGTAGGTTCAATTGCAACACTAAAGAGAAATTTGAATAAGTACATGGATGGGAGGAGTATGGAGGACTATGGTCCAGGTGCAGAATAGTTCAGCATGGACTAGATGGGTTGAATGACCTGCCTCTGTGCTGCAGTGCTCTATGACTCTAACCTTCTGCATGATCCTCCACCAACCTTTGTGTCATCTGCAAACTTACTAACCCATTCTCCCACTTCCTCATCCAAGACACTTATAAAACCTTCAACAGCTTTGGGCCCCATAGCTATAAAAGGATGTGCTGGCATTGGAGAGGGTCCAGAGGCAGTTCACAAGAATGATTCTGGCTCTGGGCCTGTATTTGTTAAAATTTAGAAGAATGAAAGGGGATCTAATTAAAACCTTTTGAATATTGAAAGGCCTAGATAGACTGGATGTGGAGAAGATGTTTCCTATAGTGGGGGAGTCTAGAACCAGAGTCCTCAGAATAGAGGGACATCTGTTCGGAGATGAGGAAGAATTTCTTTAGCCAGGGAGTAGTGAATCTATGGAATTAATGACCACAGACGGCCGGGGAGGGCAATCATTGGGTATATTTAAGGCAGAGGTCGATAGATTCTTCATTAGCAAGGGTGTTTATAGGGAAAAGAATAGAAAAATGGGGTTGAGAGGGATAATAAATCAGCCGTGATGGAATGGAGGAGCAGACTCAATGGGCTGAATAGCCTAATTCTGCTCCAATGTCTATGGACAGTTGTGTTCTGCACAGACAACCAACTGTTGATGGTGGGGAAAGGAGGTTCACCTTTATTCTCCTGCTGCAGGTCCCTGATCTGCTTATTCTCCTGCTGAATCCCCAACACAAGCGTGGAGCGAGGTCGGTGCTTCGCCACTTCATTTAGTTCCTGGATATCCTCTTGGTACTGAAATCAAACAGAGAACACAGATTGTAATTCCCCTCGGACACAACATAGACATTTTGCTGAAGTCAGTCTCCCAGCTAAAGTAGGTCACTGCAAGGTGGTAATTCAGCTTTACACAACAGTGTATAATTAGAAAGATAAAGATTAACCTTATTTGTCACAAGCATATAGGAACATACAGTGAAATGTGTTGTTTGTTTCAAATCAAATCAGGGAGGATTGTAAACACGAGGAAATCTGGAGATGCTGGAAATTCAAACAACACACACAAAATGCTGGTGGAACGCAGCAGGCCAGGCATCATCTGTAAGGAGAAGCACTGTCGACGTTTCAGGCCGAGACCCTTCATCAGGACTGTGCAGGGAGGATTGTGCTGGGCAGTCTACAAGTGTCACCATGCTTCCAGCAGCAATATAGCATGCCCACAATGTACTAACCCTAACCTGTACATCTTTGAATTATGGGGAAAAAACTGGAGGAAAGGCATGCAACCAGAGGGAGAACATACAAACTTCTTACAGGCAGTGATAGAAAGTGTGATGCTAACCGCTTTGCTGCTATGCCACACACTTGTCTGCCTGCACCGCACTTTCTCTGCAACACTATATTCTGCATTCTGTCATTGTTTTCCCTTGTACTACCTCAATACTCTGATATGATGAATAATCTGTATGGATGGCATGCAAAACAAAGTCCTGCCTTCTTTATGCTGGTCCCAGGACAGATCCTCTGACGGGTTAACACTAAGGAATCTAAAGCTACTGACTCTCTCCAGCTCTGGGCCCCAAACGTGGACTGGCCCATAGACCAGTCAACAAATTAAGATACGTCCCCTAAGTACCCCTCCTTCCATCCCCAGAATACTGTAACTGCAGTGTGCCTCACTTACATAATGCACCATAACAACGTTCTGAGGCTTCTATAACCACACCTCTTACCGTCCCTTCTTTGTGATGACAATTATGTGCTGGTACAGGACAGGTCCACTTATGTAGTAACATCACATTGTTTCTTGGTTACTATGGGCTGGGCTGATTCCTTAGCTGGGGGGGGGGGGGGGGAGTGTGTGGGACTAAGCTCCCACAACCTATTAAGTGCTCCCAATGGTGAGCATCTCAAATGGTCCAGCTCGTGACCTTCACGTCTGGCTTAGTTACTAAATGGTTCAAAGATTCATTTTATTGATAAGGTACGTATGTACGATACAATTATGATATTCGTCTTCTCCAGATAGCCATGAAATACAAAAAAAGACCACGGTCTTGATGAAAGAAAATACATCAACTCCTGCACTCCCCGCATCGTGAAAAAGAAGCGAAACAAAATTCATAGACCTCAACATTTCACCCCCCCCCCACTCCGCAGCAAAAAGCAGCCACAGTAACTGCATTATATCTCAATGCATGGAGTACAAGAAACAAGGTGGATGATCTTCTTCCACTTTTACAGACTGTTGGGTCTGATGTCGTGGCCATCACTGAATTGTGGCCGACAGATGGCTGTAGTTGGGAGCTGAATGTCCAACGATACACGTTATATTGGAGGGATAGGAAGGTAGGCAGAGGGGGGTGGCGTGGTTCTGCTGGTGAAGAACAGCATCAAATCATAGGATTGGAAGATGTTGAATCTGTGTGGATTGAGTTAAGAAACTGCAAGGGTAAAAGGACCTTAATGGCAGTTATAAGCAGGCCTCCCAATGGTAGCTGGGATGTGGACCAGAGATTACAATGGGAAATAGAAAAGACGTGTCAAAAGGGCAATGTTATGATAGTCACAGAAGACTTTAACATGCAGGTATGTTAAAAATTAGGTTGGCAATGAATCTTGAGAGGGAATTTGCTGAATGCTGGCAAGATGGCTTTTTTAGAGCAGTTTGTCGTTGAACCTACTAGGGTATCAGCTATACTGGATTGGGTGTTATGTAATGAACCAGAGGCAATTGGGGGCTTAAGGTAAAGGAACCCTTAGGAACCAGTGATCACAATATGATAGAGTTTAGCTTGAAATTTGATAGGGAGAAAGTAGAGTCTGACATAGCAGTATTTCAGTGGAGCAAAGGAAATTATAGTGATGTGAGAGAGGTGTTGGCCGAAGTAAATTGGATAGAGATGCCGTCAAGGAAGACAGTAGAGCAGCAATGGCTTGAGTTTCTGGGAAAAATGAGGAAGGTCCAGGATAGATGTATTGCAAAAACAAAGAAATACTCAAATAGCAAAACAGTACGACCTTGGCTGACAAGGGAAGTCAAAACTAATGTAAAAGCAAAAAAGAGGGCATACAACAGAGCAAAAAACTAGCCGGAAGATACACGGTTGGGAAGCTTTTAAAAACCTACAGAAAGCAACTGAAAGAATCATTAGGAGGGAAAAATGAAATATGAAAGCGTGAGCAAACAATATCAAGGTAGATAGAAAAAGCCTTCTCAAGTAGATAAAACTGAAAGAGGAGTGTGGATAGAGGACTACTAGAAAATGAAGATGGAGAAATAATAATGGGGGACAAGGAGATTACAGATGAACTATATAAGTATTTTGCATCAGACCTCACTGTGGAAGACTGAGAGCAGTTACTATTACAAGGGAGAAGGTACTCAAAAAGCTGAAAAACCTAAAGGTACACAAGTCACCTGGACCAGATGAACTGCACACTAGGGTTCTGGAAGAGTTAGCGGTAGACAGTGTGGAGGCATTAGTAATGATCTGTCAAGAATCATTGGACTCTGGCATGGTTCCGGAGGGCTAGAAAATTGCAAATGTCACCCCACTCTTTAAGAAGGGAGGGAGGCAGCAGAAAGGAAATTATAAACCTGACCTGACCTCAGTGGTTGGGAAAATTTTGGTGTCAATTGTTAAGGATGAGGTTAGGGAGTACTTGGTGACACAGGACAAGATAGGATAAAGTCAGCATGGTTTCCTTAAGGGAAACTTTTGCCTGACGAATCTGTTGGAATTCTTCAAGGAGACTACAAGTGAGATAGATAAAGGGGATGCAGTGGATGTTGTACACTTGGACTTTCAGAAGGCTTTTGACAAGGTGCCACACGAGGCTGATACCAAGTTAAGAGCCCATGGTATTACAGGAAAGTTACTGGCATGGTCAGGGCATGATTGGTAGGAGGCAGCAGGGGGGAATAAAAGGGTCCCTTTCTAGTTGGCTGCAAGTGACAAGTGGTGTTCCACAGGGTTTGGTGTTGTGACCGTTTCTTTTTATGCTGTATAATCAATGATTTAGATGATGAAACAGGAAGGATGCAAGAAGGGCTTGGATTAGGAGAATAGGCAAGAAAATGACAAATGAAATCCAATGTTGGAAGATGCATGGTCATGCACTTTGCTAGTAGAAATAATGTGCAGACTATTTTCCGAACAGGGAGAAAATCCAAAACTCTGAGATGCAAAGGGAGTCCTGAAGTTTAACTTGCAGGTAGAGTTGGCAGTGAGGAAGGCAAATGCAATGTTAGCGTTTCAAGAGGTCTAGAATATAAGAGCAAGGATGCGATGCTGAGGCTTTATAAGGCACTGGTGAGGCCTCACCTTGAGTATTGTGAACAGTTTTGGACTCCTCATTTAAGAAAAGATGTGCTGGCATTGGAGAGGGCTCGGAGGTGGTTCAGAATGATGACTCTGGGAATGAGAGGGTTATCATACAAGGCTCCGTGGTTGTACTCACTGGAATTTGAAGGATGAGGTGGCATCTCACTGAAACCTTTTGAATGTTAAAAGACCTAGACAGAGTAGATATGGAAAGGATGTTTCTCATGGTGGGGTAGTCTACAACAAGAGGACACAGCTTCAGGAGAGAGGGGCATCAATTTAGAACAGAGATGTGATGAAATTTCTTTAGCCAGAGAGTGGTGAATTTGTGGAACTTGTTGCCACATGCAGCTGTGGAGGCCAGTTCACTGGGTGTACTTAAGGCAGAGATTGATAGGTTCATGATTGGACTCAACATCAGAGGTTACAGGGACAAGGCCATGGAGTGGAGTTGAGGAGGGGAAAATAAGTATTAGCCATGATTGAATGGCGGAGCAGACGCAATGTGTCAAATGCCCTAATTCTGCTTCTGTCTTCTGGTCTTTGAACAAACCCCAATGCCTGACACCCTCACTCACAGAAAAGAACAGTAGCACCAAATCCCCAATCTCTCCTCTTATACACAAAAGAGCCGCTGCACAAACTCAGTCCTTCCATAAAGAGCGACAGCCGACACGGGGCAGAACGCGTCGACTCAGGTTGAACACGTTGATCCAGCTGCTGACAGTCTCTGTTGGGATCATCTCTGACCCCCTACGCATTCATCTCGATGCTTAAATGTTGCTTGCCGCTTTGAGACCCCACACCTTGTCTCTGGTCTTTTCCAGCCTGGTGGAACCATTTCTTCTGACAGGAGAAGAGGCGAAGGCAGGTTACTGGCACCTTAAAACCCAGCACACTGGGGAGATGGGGCTTGTCAGCCATGGTTGGTAGTTCATCTCGGAGAAGGAAAACTCGATCTCAAACTTCTGCTGCACTATGCTATACCCACTCATGGGGAAGGCTTTAGGGGTAAAATCCAAGCGAAAAATCTGGAGCTGGAGTTCCCAACGCGGTCCTACACTGAGTTCAATGCTGACTGGCTACTCGTGTGACACCACTGGTGCCACATGTATCGGTCTCTGCAGTTCTGTAGGACTCATCAACTGCTTGGTGGGGGGGAACTGCTACACGAGCAACAGCCTTTCCTCCATATCGTACAGCCCTGGCCTGCGTGGGACAGCTGGGCCCAAGGTCTCTGGATGATGACCCAAGCTCCAGGCCTTGAATATCAGACTCAGTGATGATGAGACCTTGAATGTCCTCACTGGTCTGCCGGCCCAATATTCTTCCATGTCCTCCTCACTGGTCTTCAAATGTGGAGTGGAAGCTTAGATTCTGGCCTGTCCTTTAACTCCTTCGTATCTCTAACCTGACCACTCGCTCCCCTCTTTGTCTGCAAAACCATCTCTACAAACCTAAAAGAAATCTTAAAAAATAACTAAATCTCCACAAGTTTTTATTCCTGTCACTGGATGATAGCAAATGGTACCTACGTTCACCATTAATCATAGGCTGACATCTATCAGTACTTTATCCCTATTCTTGTGCAGCTGGAAATGCACTTCAGGAATTAGAGAAACCACTCAGGGTGAGAGGTTTACCACTTTGGCTGAAGGGAAGCAGTCTGAACATTTCAAACGATAACCATTGCTTTTTGATGATATCCTAGCAACAGCCTCCTAACTCTACCAATCTGCATGGTTTAATTTGTGCGTGGAGGCTGACTTAGAGAGCCAATTCTACATTAAAACTGACTTATATAACACAGTTCTATTCTTGCATTGCATTGTGGGTGCTTGCCAACCCTTCACTTTCACATTCTAAAACTTCCACAGAACAAACAATGCAGCTCAGTACAGGCCCTTTGGCCCACAATGTTCTGCCAGCCTCTTAACCTACTCATGACCAATTAAGCTATTCCTTCCTGCATTGCTCTCCATTTTTCTGTCATCCATGTGACTATAACTCACCTCAACTCTGAACTGATTCCACAACCTATGGACTCACTTTCGAGGACTCTGCAACTCCTGTCCACCGGGAATGCTCTGCCTGGGGTGGTGTTTGAGACGTTAAAGAGATGCTCAGATAGGCACATGAACGTGGGAAAATGGAAGGACTTGGCCACTGAGTTGACAGAACAGAGTAGTTTAGTTGGGCATTTGATCACAATTTAATTGGATCAGCACAACACTGTGACCAAATGGCCTGTTCCTGTACCGTACTGTTCTCAGAATTCATTTTTACTATTTATGATTATTATTATTTGTTCTTTTTGTATTTGGACAATTTGCATTCTTTTGCACATTGGCTGTTTGTTAGTCTGTGTAGTTTTTCATTGATTTGACTTTACCTCTTTAGTTCCCTGTGAATGACTGCAAGGAAATGAATCTCAGGGTAGTACAGGCAGTCCCCGAATTACGAACGTCCGACTTACAGACAACTCGTACTTACGAACCAAGGAAGGAGAACACCATCCGCCATTTTAAGTAGTTGCCGTTGACACTGTGTTGAGTGTGTAACTTTGTATTTGGCTTAAATTTTTCTTAGCAAGATTCACCCTGACTCCCGACCACCCCCGCCCCCCCCCCCCCCCCCCCCCGTTCCGGTCGGCTGGAGAACGGAGTTTCCCGAGTTCGATCCAGTGACAGACCACTCTCATGCCAGGTTGATGTTGATCCAGTGACTCCCGTACCATCCATGCCGGGTTAATGTCGAGCAAGCAACTCGACCTCGTAAAAAAAAAAACACTGCCACCTCCAGTTTAAATTCCCACGTGGAATATTGTGGAAGGTCAAATACAGTACCCAAACCCAGCACAGCCCCCATGTCACATTTAACCTGCCTCAGTGTGGTGGAATTTCGGACCCAGGGAATTCAGTGCAGTGGTCCTTAGGACTCAGCGGACCTCGGCAGCCGGTGGAGGTCGGGACCCTTCGCCTGCAGTGTTTCTGTTCCGTTGATGGGAAGCGATCGCGATTGAAAATAAAGTGGAAATAATAAAGTGTTTGGAAAGAGTTGTAATGCCATCAGTCATTGGAAAAGCGTTAGGCTACACTTGGTCAACGATTGGAACAATTTTAAAGGATAAAGTGAGAATAATGGAGCATGTGAAAGGCCCTGCCCCAATGAAAGCTACAATCATTACTAAGCAATGCAGTGGTTTAATTATTGGAATATATACGTTTCTTAAGTGTTTTACATGCATAGAAAGGTAAAATATATACTATATACTAAGACAAACGTTTGACTGACGCTAAGTAATACCGGATGTACTTGTTCCGACTTACATACAGATCTGACTTAAAGACGGACTCAGGAACCGGAACTCGTATGTAACCCGGGGACTGCCTGTATATGGTAACGTATATGGATAATAAATTTAATTTTATCTGAGAATGGCTTAAATGTCCTCAACGTATCTGCCTCTACCACCATCCCTAGCAGTGCATTCCATGCACCCACCACTGGCAAAAAACCAACCTCTGACATTCCCCTATACTTTCCTGCAATAATCTTAAAATTATGCCCCCTTTTACTGTACAATAATTGCATTCATTATTTAATGGTGCAGTAAAGTAAGTTTTTAAGAGATAACATTTTAAGATTAGCTTTATTTGTCACATGTACATTGATATATGGGAGAGTCTAGGACCAAAGTGCACTGCCTCAGAATTCAAGGACATCCCTTTAGAACTGAGATGTGGAGGAATTTCTTTAGCTGAAGGGTAGTGAATCTGTGGAATTCATTGCTACAGACAGCTGTGGAAGCCAAGTTATTTGGTATGTTCAAAGCAGAGGTTGATAGGTTCTCGATTAGTCAAGGCATCAAAGGAAGGCAAGAGAATGGAGTTGAGAGGGATAATAAATCAGCCATGATGAAATGGCGGAGCAGACTTGAAGGGCAGAATGGCCTTATTCTGCTCCTATGTCTTATGAAACATCGAAACAGACAGTGAAATGCATCATTTGTATCAACAACCGAGTATGTGCTGGGGGCAGCCCGCAAATGTCACCATAGTTCCGGCACCGACATAATATGCCCACAATCTGAGAAACCTCACTTGTACTTCTTTGGAATGTGGGAGGACAACTCAGCAGTCACGGGGAGAAAAGACAGCAGCAGGAATTAAGCCTGTTTGCTATTCAACGGCACTGTCAAGCATTAGATAGATAGATAGATATAGATACTTTATTCATCCCCATGGGGAAATTCAACTTTTTTCCAATGTCCCATACACTTGTTGTAGCAAAACTAATTACATACAATACTTAACTCAGTAAAAAATATGATATGCATCTAAATCACTATCTCAAAAAGCATTAATAATAGCTTTTAAAAAGTTCTTAAGTCCTGGCGGTAGAATTGTAAAGCCTAATGGCATTGGGGAGTATTGACCTCTTCATCCTGTCTGAGGAGCATTGCATCGATAGTAACCTGTCGCTGAAACTGCTTCTCTGTCTCTGGATGGTGCTATGTAGAGGATGTTCAGAGTTATCCATAATTGACCGTAGCCTACTCAGCGCCCTTCGCTCAGCTACCGATGTTAAACTCTCCAGTACTTTGCCCACGACAGAGCCCGCCTTCCTTACCAGCTTATTAAGACGTGAGGCGTCCCTCTTCTTAATGCTTCCTCCCCAACACGCCACCACAAAGAAGAGGGCGCTCTCCACAACTGACCTATAGAACATCTTCAGCATCTCACTACAGACATTGAATGACGCCAACCTTCTAAGGAAGTACAGTCGACTCTGTGCCTTCCTGCACAAGGCATCTGTGTTGACAGTCCAGTCTAGCTTCTCGTCTAACTGTACTCCCAGATACTTGTAGATAGATACACTATCTACTAAAATACTATGCTGCTCCCTTCTAAAAAAAAGCCTTGCATACAAAGTGTAAAGGAGGCGAAAGTGGATTTCAGACCGCTGGAGAGGTGGTAATGGGGAAAAATGAAATAGCGGACAAACTGAATAAGCATTTTGCAGCAGTCTTCACAGTGGAAGACACTAGCAGAATAGCGGGAAGTTACCATAACCAGCGAGAAGGTTCTTGGGAAGCTAAAAAGCCTGAAGGTAGATAGGTCACCTGGACCAGATGGTGTACACCTCAGGGTTCTGAAAGAGATGGCAGAAGACCATCACTACATGTGCTAACCAGAAGCCATGGATGACCGCGGAGGTGCGTGCGCTACTGAAGACCCGTGACTCCGCCTTTAGAGCAGGCCACAAGGCAGCCCTAACAACAGCAAGGGCCAATCTATCCCGGACCATCTGAGAGGCAAAGCGTGCACACGCCCAGCAAATCCACAGCCACTTCCAGGACGGCTACGACACGTGGCGCATGTGGAAGGCCATTCAGGCCGTCAACCTCAGCACAACATCACCTGACTGTGCGGGTAATGCCTCCCTCCCAGATGCTCTGAACAACTTCTACGCTCGTTTTGAGGCAGAAGATGACGTGGTGGCGAGGAAGTCCACTACTCCTCCAAATGATCAGGTGCTATGTCTCACCGTGGCCGATGTGAGGAGAACCCTGTGCAGGGTCAACCCACAGAAGGCTGCTGGACCAGACAATATTCCTGGCAGAGTGCTTAGAGGATGTGTAGACCAGCTAGCCCTGAGTAGCGCCATCGTTCCAATGTGCTTCAAGACCACCACCACTGTCCCCTCTCGAAACACTTCATGATGATGGATGTGAGTGCAACGGGATGGTAGTACTGCCTCAATGACTATCGTCCCGTTGCACTCACGTCCATCATCATGAAGTGTTTCGAGAGGCTCATCATGAGGCACATCAAGACCCTGCTGCACCCGCTCACTGGACCCCCTGCATTTCTTGTACCGTCCCAACCGTTCAACAGACAACGCCATTGCCATCACCCTCCACCTGGCCCTAACCCACCTGGACAAAAAAGACACATACGTTCGAATGCTGTTCATAGACTTCAGTTCAGCATTCAACACAATCATTCCTCAGAAACTGATTAGAGATCGTTAAGAGCACCAAATTTCTTGGCAGAGAATCTCACGTGGTCCGTCAACACCAGCTCCATAGCAAAGAAAGCCCAGCAGTGTCTCTAGTTTCTGCAAAGGCTGAGGAAGACCATCTCCTACCCCCCATCCTCATCACATTCTACAGAGGTTGTATTGTGAGCATCCTGAGCAGCTATATCACTGTCTGGTTCGGAAATTGCACCATCTCGGATCGCAAGACCCTGCAGCAGATAGTGAGGTCAGCTGAGAAGATCATCATGGTCTCTATTCCTGCCATTACAGACATTTACACTACACGCTGCATTCGCAAAGCTAACAGCATTGTGAAGGACCCCACACACCCCACATACAAACTCTTCTCCCTCCTGCCATCTGGGAAAAGGCACCGAAGCATTCGGGCTCTTATGACCAGACTATGTAACAGTTTCTTCCCCCAAGCCATCAGACTCCTCAATACCCAGAGCCTGGACTGACACCAACTTACTGCCCTCTACTGTGCCTATTGTCTTGTTTATTATTTATTGTAATGCCTACACTGTTTTGTGCACTTTATGCAGTCCTGGGTAGGTCTGCAGTCTAGTGTGGTTTTTTTTTTCTGTGTTGTTTTTATGTAGTTCAGTGTAGTTTTTGTATTGTTTCATGTAGCACCATGGTCCTGAAAAACACCTCGTTTTTACTGTGTACTGTACCAGCAGTTATGGCCGAAATGACAATAAAAAGTGACTTGACTTGACTTGAAGAGATTGGGGAGGCATTAGTAATGATCTTTCAAGAACCACTAGATTCTGGAATAGTTCTGGAAGACTGGAAACTTATAAACATCACTCCACTTTTCGAGAAGGGAGAGAGGCAAAAGAAAGGAACTATAGGCCAGTTAGTCTGAAGATGTTGGAGTCAATTATTAAGGATGAGGTCTAAGGATGTGGAGGTACATGATAAAATAGACGATAGCATGATTTCCTGAAGGGAAAATCTTGCCTGACAAATCTGTTGGAATTTATTGAAGAAATAACAAATAGGATGGACAAAGGAGAGTCGGATGATGTAATGTACTTGGATTTTCAGGCCTTTCATGAGGTGCCACACATGAGGCTGCTTAACATGCTACGAGCCCATGGTATTACAGGAAAGATTCTAGCATGGATAAAGCAGTGGCAGATTGGCAGAAGGCAGAATGGGAATAAAAGCAGCCTTTTTTGACTGGCTGCCAGTGACTAGTGGTGTTCCACAGGGGTCTGTGATGGGACCAATTCTTTTTACTCAATTTGGAGTATTGTGTGCATTTTTGGTCACCGAATTACAGGAAGAATATTAATAAGGTTGAAAGAGTGCAGAGAAGGTTTACAAGGATGTTGCCAGGACTTAAGAAACTGAGTTACAGAAAAAGGTTGAATAGGTTAGGACTTTATTCCCTGGAGCGTAGAAGAATGAGGGGAGATTTGATAGCTGTATATAAAATTATGATGGGTATAGATAGAGTGAATGCAAGCAGGCTTTCCACTGAGGCTAGGGGAGAAAAAAAAAGAGGACATGGGTTAAGGGTAAAGGGGGAAAAGTTTAAAGGAAACATTGGGGCTACTTCACACAGAGAGTGGTGGGAGTGTGGAATGAGCTGCCAGGTGAAGTGGTAAATGCAGGCTTACTTTTAACATTTTAGAAAAACTTGGACAGGTACATGGATGAGAGGTGTATGGAGGGATATGGTCCAGGTGCAGGTCAGTGGGACTAGGCAGAAAAATGGTTCGGCACAGCCAAGAAGGGCCAAAAGGCCTGTTTCTGTACTGTAATGTTCTATGGTTCTATGGTGTAATGTAGAGACTTTATAAAGCTCTGGTGAGGCCTCACTTAGAGTTTTAAGAGCAGTTTTTGGCCCCTTATCTTTAGAAGGATGTGCTGAAACTGGAGAGGGTTCAAAGAAGTTTCATGAAAATGATTCTGGAATTGAATGGCTTGTCAATCCCAGAAGAGTGTTTGATGACTCTGGGTGACCTCATTAAAACTTATTGAATGGTGAAAGGCCTTGGTAGAGTGGATGTGGAGAGGATGTTTCCTATGGTGGGAGAGTCTAAGACCAGAGGATACAGCCTCAGAATAGAGGGGTGTCCATTTGAAATGGAGAAGGAATTTCTGTAGCTAGAGAGTAGTGAATCTGGTATTCTTTGCCATAGGCTGCTGTAGAGGCCAAGTCTTTATGTATATTTAATGCAAAGATTGATAGATTCTTGACTGGTCAGGGCAGGAAGGGATACGGGGAGAAGGCAAGAGATTGAGGCTGAAAGGAAAACTGAACGGTCATGATGGAATGGCAGAGCAGACTCGATGGGCTAAATGGCCTAATTCTGCTCCTATATCTTATGGTTTTATGGTCTAAACATTAAAACCAAGCTTAATTTCATAAAACTTTGTCATGGTTTCCTGTACATGACACACAAGGATCATTAAAATGATGAAATTCCTTCTGACATTCTGTCTTTAATCTAATCCACATGATTCTGCTTACGTCTTCATTAATTTTCCTTGTAAAAATACTTGCAAAGCCATCATCAATTAACTGCTGCTTCTTGAAGAACGAAACACTCAAATATGAAATGTTGCAGTTTGACAGATCAAATGTAAAGAGGCAGTACGCTGTTCAAGATACAATCCTTTAACAGTGCTGATGAGCAGAGAGATTCTAGGGGCCCGTTCATAGCTCCCTGAAAATGGGTATACAGGTTGATAAGGTGGCTAAGAAGGCATACAGTGTGCTTGCCGTTATTAGTCGAGGCACTGAGTTCAAACTTCAGGAAGTTATGTTGCAGCTTTATAAAACTCCAGCTAGATTGCATCTAGAGTATTGTACACAGCTCAGGTCATCCACATTATAGGAAGCATGTTGAGGTTTTGTAGGGGGTATAGAAGAAGCTCACCAGGATGCTGCCTGGATTAGAGGGCATGAGCTACAATAAGAGGTTCGACAAATTTGGGTTGTTTTCTCTGGAGCAGTGGAGGCTGAGGGGGGATCTGACAGAGTTCAAAGTAATTGTATTATCCAAGTACGTTTATGTCACCAAATACAGGAAACACAATAGAATCAATAAAAGAACGTACTAACACGATGGACAAGCAACTATTGTGCAAAAAATGCAACAATCTGTGCAAATACAAAAAAAGAAAGTAATAACAATTATAAATAAATAAGTAATAAATAAATAAACATCGAGAACATAAATTGAAGAGTTCGTGAAAGTGAGCTCATAGATTCCGGGAAGAGTTCAGTGATGGGCTGACTGAAGTCGAGTGAAGTTAGCCCTCTGGTTAAGGAGCCTGAAGGTTTAGAGGTAATGACTGTTTCTGAATCTGGTGGTGAGAGTCCTGAGGCTCCCATACCCTCTTCCTGATGGTAGCAGTGAGGAAAGAGCATGACTGGGTGGTGGGGGTCTCTGATGGATGCTGCTTTCCTACAACAATACTCTGCATAGATGTGCTCAATTGTGGGGAGGGCTTTACTTGTGATAGACTGGGCTGTATCCACTACTTTTTGTAAGCTTTTCCATACCAGACTGTGATACAACCAGCAAATATACTCTCCACCACACATTTATAGAAGCTTGTTAAAGTTTTAGATGACAACCCAAATCTTTGTAAACTTTTAAGAAAGTAGCGGCACTGCCTTGCCTTCCTCATAATGGCACTCACATGCTGGGCCCAGGACAGATCCTGTGAAATTATAACACAGAGGAATTTAAAGTTGCTTACCCTTTCCACCTCTGATCCCCTGATGAAGACTGGCTAATGGACTTCTGGTTTCCTCCTGAAGTCAATATTCAGCTCCTTGGTCTTGCTGACATTGAGTGAGAGATTGCGATGTGGCACCACTCAGCCAGATTTTCAATCTCCTGCCTATATGCTGATTCATCACCACCTTTGATTTGGCTCACGACAGTGGTATTGCTAGCAAACTTAAATACAGCATTCGAGCACTGCTTAGCCACACAGTTATAAGTATAAAGCGAGGAGGAGAGTGGGCCTAAGCACACAGCCTTGTGGTGCACCCGTTCGGATGGAGTTTGTGGAGGAGATGTTGTTGCCAATCTGAACAGACTGGGATCGGCAAGTGAGGAAATCAAGAATCCAGTTGCACACAGAGGTATTAAGCCCTAGGGCTTGAAGCTTATTGATTAGCTTTGAAGGGAGGGTAGTATTGAAAGGTGATGCTGGCAGGGATGTCAGCAGAGCAGCAATGGCGTGTGTTTCTGGGAAAAATGAGAAAGATGCAGGACATGTGTATTCCAAAAATAAAGTAATACTCAAATGGCAAAATAGTGCAACCATGGCTGACAAGGGAAGTCAAAGTTAATGTGAAAACAAAAGAGAGGGCATACAACAAAACAAAAATTGATGGGAAGATAGAGGATTGGGAAGTTTTTAAAAACCTACAGAGAGCAACTAAAAGAATCATTAGAAGGGAAAAGATGAAATATGAAAGCAAGCAAGCAGGTAATAACATCGTAAAATAGAGATGAGCATAGACATAGGACCACTAGAAAATAAGGCAGGAAAAATAATAACGGGGGACAAGGAAATGACAGATCAACTAAATGAGTATTTTGCATCAGTGTTCACTGTAGAAGACACTAGCAGTGTGCCAGATGTTGTAGTGTGTGAAGGAAGAGTTCTTATTACAAGGGAGAAGGTGCTCAAAAAGCTGAAAGACCTATAAGTACGTAAATCTCCCAGACCAGATGAACTGCAACCTAGGGTTCTGAAAGAGTAGCATTAAAGATTCTGGCAGCATTAGCAATGATCCTTCAAAAATCATTGGACTCTGGCATGGTGCCAGAGGACTGGAAAATTGCAAATATCACCCTACTCTTTAAGAAAGGAGGAAAGCAGCGAAAGAAAATTATAGACCAGTTAGCCTGACTTTAGTGTTTGGAAAGATGTTAGAGTTAATTGTTAAGGATGAGGTGATGGGAGTACTTGGTGACACAGGACAGGATAGGACAAAGTCAGCATGGTTTCCTTAAGGGAAAATCCTGCCTGACAAACCTGTTGAATTCTTTGAGGAGATTACAAGTAGGACAGATAAAGGGGATGCAGTGGATGTTGTATATTTGGACTTTCAGAAGGCCTTTGACAAGGTGCCATACATGAGGCTGCTTACCAAGTTAAGAGGCCATGGTACTACAGGAAAGTTACTAACATGGTTAGAGCATTGGCTGATCGGTAGGAGGCAGCAAGTGGGAATAAAAGGATCCCTGTCTGGTTGGCTGCCAGTGACTAGAGGTGTTCCACAGGAGTGGGTGTTGGGACCACTTCGTGTTATACTGTATATAAATGATTTAGATGATGGAATAGATGGCTTTGTTGCCAAGTTTACAGATGATATGAAGATTGGTGGAGGGGCAGCTAGTGTTGAGGAAACAGAGGACGCAGAAGGACTCAGATTAGGAAAATGGGCAAGAAAGTGGCAAATGAAATATAATGTTGAAAAATTCATGTTCACGCACTTTGGTAGTAGAAATAAATGTGCCGACTATTTTCTAAACAGGGAAAAATCCAAAAATCTGAATGCAAAGGGACTTAGGAGTCCTTGTGCAGAACACTAAAGGTTAACTTCAGGTTAAGGTAGTGGTGGGGAGAGCAAATGCAATGTTAGCATTCATTTGAAGAGGTCTACAATACAAGAGCAGGGATGTGATGCTGAGGTTTTATAAGGTACTGGTGAGGCCTCACCTTGAATATTGTGAACAGTTTTGGGCTCCTCATCTTAGAAGAGATGTGCTGGCATTGGAGAGAGTTCAGAGGAGGCTCATAAGGATGATTCCAAGATTGAAAGGGTTATCATACAAGGAACACTTGATGGCTCTGGATCTGTATTCGCTGAAATTTAGAAGGATGAAGGGGGAACCTCATTTCGAATGTTGAAAGGCCTAGACAGAATAGATGTAGAAAGGATGCTTCCCATGATGGGAGAGTCTAGGACGAGAGGACACAGCTTCAGGATAAAGGGGCATCGATTCAAAACAGATGTGATGAAATTTCTTTAGCCAGAGGTGATGAATTTGTGGAATTTGTTGCCACATGCAGCTGTGGAGGCCAGGTCGTTGGGTGTACTTAAGGCAGAGATTGATAGGTTCTTGATTGGACATGGCATCAAAGGTTACGGGGAGAAGGCTGGGAACTGGAGTTGAGGAGGAGATTTTAAAAAAAGGATCAGCCATGACTGAATGGCACAGCAGACTCATTGAGCCGAATGGCCTAATTCTGCTCCTATGTCCTATGGTGTCCTATGGATGCTCTTCACTGACTACAGCTCAGCATTCAACACTGTCATCCCTCAGGTTTGGTAAGACTATGAGAGGCGGAGTTAGAGTAGACAGTATCTTCTTCCCAGGGTTGAAATGTCTAATACCAGAGGGCACACATTTAAGATGAGAAGGAGGAATTTCAAAGGGGATGTGAGGGGCGTTTATTTTTAAAAACGCAGAAAGAGGTGGGTGCCTGGAACATGCTGCCTGGAGTGATGGTACAGGCAGATACATTAGACTTTTAAGAGAAGTTTAGATAGGCACATGAATGTGAGGAAAATGGAAGGGCATGGACATTGTGTAAGCAGAGAGGATTAGTTTACTTGACCATTTGAATACTAATTTATTTGATTCCGTGCAATAATGTGGGCTGAAGCGCCTGATCTGTACTGCAGTGTATGTTCTAATTATACTTGGGAAATGGAGGGACTAATGAGAACTTCAAAGCCTCAGACCTCCAATAATTCACTTCTATTTAAGAATATAACCTCTGCAAAGTGAGAAATCCAAATGTGTGGAGCAAGCCACAATGGTGTGGAAACAGTAATGTTCAATGAGTTCTGATTCCTGTGACATTTTCAACACTGCAGACCGTGTATTGCAGTATGTTTACAGTGCAGGCATGTCCGAGGGCTGAGAGCCCCACCGTGGCCTAAAGGCTAGAGATTAGAGAGATTAGTGCCATTTGTCACATGTACATTAAAACACACAGTGAAATGTGTTGCTTGTGTTAAAGATGTGCTGGGGACATTTATAAATAACTTGGATGAAGAAGTGGAGGGATGGGTTAGTAAGTTTGCTGGGGGTGTTGTAGATAATGTGGAGGGCTGTCAGAGGCTACAGCGGGATATTGACAGGATGCAAAAAGAGCCGAGAGGTAATGTTGCAGCTATATAGGACCCTGGTCAGACCCCACTTGGAGTACTGTGCTCAATTCTGGTCGCCTCACTACGGGAAGGACGTGGAAACCATAGGAAGGGTGCAAAGGAGAATTACAAGGATGTTGCCCGGATTGGGGAGCATGCCTTATGAGAATAGGTTCAGTTAACTCGGCCTTTTCGCCTTGGAGCGACGGAGGATGAGAGGTGACCTGATAGAGGTGTACAAGATTATGAGAGGCATTGATCGTGTGAATAGTCAGAGGCTTTTCCCCAGGGCTGAAATGGCTAGCACAAGAGGGCATAGTTTTAAGGTGCTTAGAGGTAAGTACAGAGGAGATGTCAGGGGTAAGTTTTTTTACGCAGAGAGTGGTGAGTGCGTGGAATGGACTGACGGCGGTGGAGGTGGAGGCGGAAACGATAGGGTCTTTTAAGAGACTCTGGATGGATACATGGAGCTTAGAAAAATAAAGGGCTATAGGTAAGCCTGGGTAGTTCTAAGGTAAGGACATGTTCAGCACAGCTTTGTGGGCCGAAGGGCCTGTATTGTGCTGTAGGTTTTCTATGACAACCCGCAAGTATCATCATGCTTCCTTTGCCAACGTAGCATGCCCAGAATTTACTAACACTAACCCCTATGCTTTTGGATGTGGGAGTAAACACAGAGTCAAAGGGAGAATGGATAAACGCCGTAGAGAACAAGAATTGAACACTGATCGCTGGTACTGTGAAGTGTTATGCTAACTGCAACACCACAGAGACCCCATGCACTGCCTTCATACCGTGACCACAGAATGTACCACTGAAGTCCAACGTTCAAGCCCCATGTAACACGGAAGAAAGGCAACATTAACCCTGACAGTTTTATTACCAGACTTACCACACTCATGGATTTCACATTCGTTTATCACAGTTATCCAGTAAAAATGAAACGCACCATTTGCATTAACACAACCTAACAATGATCTGGGAACAGCCCACAAGTGTCACCAACATAGCATGCTGACAATGCTCAGCAGAACAACACAAGCAGCAACAATAACAGCACCACAAGCTCCTTTCCTCCCTTCTGCACACACAGACTCTCTTTGGTCTTCATCCTCCAGGCTTTGATATTCAGTATTGACCGGAGGACTCACGACAGGCTCTCAAATCAGCGGGGATAACTTCACTGGGCCCGTCACTGAACTGTTCCCACGACCTATGGACTCACTTTCAAGGACCCTTCATATCATGTTCTCGATATCAATTGATTATTTACTTAGCTTTCTTTTGTTTTACTTTTTATATTTGCAGTTTGTTGTCTTTTGCACATAGGTTGTTTGTCTGTATTGCTTTGTATGGTCTTTCACTGATTCTATTGTGTTTCTTTGTATTTACTGTGAATGCCCACAAAAAATGAATCTCAGGCTGTTTATGGTGATGTATATGTACTTTGATCATAAACTCAGTTTGAACTCTGAATTTTCTGAACTCGCTGAACATGGAACCCCGAACCCCAGGCCTCGAATGGACCTCTAACCCCTGGAAATCGCTGACCTGGGGAATTACCAGCCCACATGTAAATCCAAACCCAGGACTCGCCATCCGGATCAGGTCCTGATGAATGGACTTGCCCCAAAACGTCTTCATTTCCACAGATGCTCCCTGACTTGCTGCATTCCTCCAGCAATCTGTGTGTGTTTCTTTATCTTTTGTTTTTTATTACAAAAAAATCATTTATTTAAAAATTTTTATTCACTGATTATAACAATACAGCAATATAGTATAGAATAATCAGGGATTCAAACAATTTATTGTTTCAAATTAAAATACAATTACTATCATGTTTTGGAGTAGCACAGTGGGGCAGCAGTTAGTGTAACACCATTATAGCGCCAATGACCCAGGTTCAAATCCCGCCACAGTCTGTAATGAGTTTCTACGTTCTCCCCATGACTCAGCTCCTCACACTTTCCAAAAACATACAGGTTAGTAGGTTAATTGGTCACATGGATGTAATTGGACAGAGTGGACTTATTTGGCTGGAAGGGGCTTTTTAATCGTGTTGTATCTTTAAATAAAATTAAATATTTCTATCTATAACACACTGAGTCCCAAGGGCCTTTAAGCATAGGAGCAGAAACAGACCATTCGGCCCATCAAGCGGAACTATTATCCCACACAACCCTATTCTCCTGTCTTCTCCCCTGTGACTTTTGACACACTGACTAATCAATAACCTATCAACCTCTGATTTAAATATACCCAATGACTTGGGCTCCACACGTATCTGTAGCAATGAATTCCATTGATTTATTCCTCTCTGGTTAAAGAAATACATCTTCAATTCTGTTCTGAATGGACATCCCTCTATTTTTTCCAAGAACTTTCTCACTTTCAATGACTCCTCATTTCATCTTTTTGATATTTATTATTTATTTATTATAATTATTTTCTTTTATTTCTCTTTTTGTTTGAAATGAAAGAGAAAATTGGTAGCTTGGGTTGGCTGCTTGTTTGTAGGGATGTTCGCTGAGCCTGCAGGTTAGACCATATAGCATTTCATTATCAGTCAAGTGTTGTTTCTGCTGAATGCTCACAGTTCAACTCACTGTTCTGATTGGATGGCTGTCGTGCTGGCTGCTAGTCTCCACTGGGTCTCGGCCAACCAGATTGCTAAGTGATCTTCTTGGCTCGTATCCCTGTTTATTGGTTACTTGGGTGCCCACAGCTCACCCCTCAGCCCCAATCCCATAGACACCTAGGTTTGTAAATTGTGTCTAGATAAATATACTTGTTAATAGAGCCTTCTGTTGAGAAGCTAGCTTCTAAGAACTCTCCTGATTTATTTTGTGCTTCTGCCAGGTTTTTGTAGTTTTCCAGACAAACTTATGTCCTTCTGGACTGGACTGGTCAAAGAACACTGAGGCTGTCTACAAGAAGGGTCAGAGCCGTCTCTATTTCCTGAAGAGACTGAGGTCCTTTAGCATCTGCTGGACGATGCTGAGGATGTTCTACAAGGCTGTGGTGGCCAGTGCTATCATGTTTGCTGTTGTGTGCTGGGGCAGCAAGCTGAGGGTAGCAGACACCAACAGAATCAACAAACTCATTTGTAAGGCCAGTGATGTTGTGGAGGTGGAACTGGACTCTCTGACGGTGGTGTCTGAAAAGAGGATGCTGTCCAAGTTGCATGCCATCTTGGACAATGACTCCCATCCACTCCATAATGTACTGGTTAGTCACAGGAGTATGTTCAGCCAGAGACTCATTCCACCGAGATGTAACATTGAGAGTCATAGGAAGTCATTCCTACCTGTGGCCATCAAATTTTACAACTCCTCCCTCGGAGTGTCAGACACCCTGAGCCAATAGGCTGGTCCTGGACTTATTTCCACTTGGTATGATTAACTTATTATTTAATTATTTATGGTTTTATATTGCTATATTTCTTCACTATTCTTGGTTGCAACGGCTGTAACAAAACCCAATTTCCCTCGGGATCAATAAAGTATGTCTGTCTGTCTGTTCTTGTTCTTCATGTACTGAGACAAGCGCAGAGAATCGTATTCTTGCGGCTAGCTGATGTTCATGTAGTCTCTGTGGATAGTTTTCTCCCTGTCTACCCTACATAGTGTTTGGGCAGACTCTACATCAGATTTGGTACGTTACGTTTGTTCTCTCCACGTGGGCTTTCGGATCTTTGGGTCTCAAGAAGAGCATTCCGATGATTGTGCTGGGTTTGTGTGCTGCCATTCTGTGTGGCTGGAGCAGTCTAGCCATCATTTCTGTTGTATGGTAGGGTTAGCCTCTTGCTGACTGTTCAGTAGGAATTAAAAGGTTGTTTCTCCAGACAAGACATCTTCTGGTGAAGTTTTTTGGAAAGTCATTGGAATACTTTGAAAAGGTGATTTTCTTCTTTCCTCTTGAAGTCCCCACTACAGCAGTCCACTGCACTACCCCACTGCAGGCCGCTTCCACTTGATTGAATAGGCGTTCAGACACAACTTCATTTGTGGCAGTTTCTTTTCATATTTGCACTGTTTGTTGCCCTTTGTACACTGGTTATTTGCCCTGTAGGTGCAGTCTTTCTTTGATTCTATTGTGGTTATTGTATTTATTGAGTATGCCCACAAGAAAATGAACCTCAGGGTTGTATATGGTGATATATATGTACTTTGATAATAAAATTACTTTGACTCCATTTTGAGGCTGTGCCCACTGGTCCTAGACCACTGGAAACATCCTCTCCACATCCACTGTTTCTAGGCCTTTCAATATTTGTATATTTGTGTTTCTCAGTTCTATTGCAACACAGTTTGGAAGATGACTTTCACAACAGAATAATCAGCAGACCTCACCCACCTGCTTCATGGCTTCCACCCGCTTGTTAAGAGCAGTGGTTTGCTCGATGAGAGCCTCCGCTGCATTATCATGTTCTTTCAGCCGCTCGACCAGTGCTTTTGCATCAGCCAGAACCTTCTCTATGGTACAACTCATTTCTGCAAAAGAATAGACCGTGTTACTTTATACCTGATGATATGACTCAGAAATATCCCAAAAATAGCACACATCCCACACAATAGATTACTGTGGCACTTAGCCCGACATTCCTCTGCTGGCTTTTTGGAATAGCTGAACTATTTGTTCCTCTCTTTCCCAATAGTGTATAAATTCCTCCATTACTTCAATACTGGAATAAGTCATAAGAACCAGGCCACTTGGCCCATCTAGTCGATGCCAAACTGTTATTTTGTCTAGTCCCATTGACTCACACCCGAATCAGAGCACTCCATACCCTATCCATCCATACGTCTATCCAAACTTCTCTTAAGTGTTGAAATCAAACCTCCATCCATCATTTCCTCTGGCAGTTCATTCGACACTCTCAGCATGCTGAGTAAAGAAGCTCCCCCCTCAGGTTCCTCTTACATTTCACCTTTTACCCTTAACCTATGAACTCTAGTTTTACTCTCAGCCAAGTATAGTGGAAAAAGCCAGTTTGCATTTACCCTATCGATACCCCTCTGTACTGCCCTCACTGAGGTGCTGTAACATCAACCAGACAGTCTATTTCTACCTTTAATATCTTTATTTTTTTCCTTTCAGGGTTCTTTTGAAGACCCTGACCTGCAGTTACACTCTGACTTCGGTTCTTTGTGGGAATGGGACCCGTTCTCGGGGTTCCACAGCTGGCCGCAATTCGACAAGCCAAGGGTTTGGCCTGAGAATCTCGATCATGTTCGGAAGCCTAAGATCTCGGGGCTCTGGAGACGGGCGGATCCAGGGTCAGTGGCACAGCAGGAGACTCATTTGTCGTTGGGGAGGCTGGAAAATCTTTCGCTGTGGGACTGAAGACCCAAGGTCTTTTTGATCTTCGGACACAGAGCTAAAAAAAAAAACGATGATATGGGCTTTAAAGTTCGTAAACCAATGGGTTGTTGTATGTCTCTCGCTCACTGTGAAAATGAGGGACACCTCTCTCTCCCTTGCCAGGGAGAGAGAGAAGCTGCAGATTGTCGAATTTGGATGAAATGTGAAGCTTTTGGGGTAACTTTGGTCTGTGTCTTTACTATTGCTTAGCACATGTACCGATGCGCATTTATTTTTGTGGTGGGGGGAGGGGGATCGTTGCTTGCTGCCGCTTACGTGCAGGAGGGGGGAGCTGGGGGGGAACTTTGGGGTTCACACATTTAACTGTCGTTCATTCTTTGGGGCATTCTCTGTTTTCGTGGATGGTTGTGAAGAAAAAGCATTTCAAAATGTATATTGTATACATTTCCCTGCCATTAAATTGGACTTTTGAACTTTTGAACAGTCAGCCAAACTCCATTCAAAAATGACATGAGTCAGGATATAGCATCCCCTAGCTCCTCGAGTTTACTGCAGTCACTGGAATGACAGAGTGAAATGGATAAACAACAAAATACAGCGCAATTCACACAAGTAAATATACACAGATAAATTAATTAAAACTTAACTAAGTTTCCTGCAGGTAAGTATTATAGGATTCCAATAGGTAAGTACCACAGGCAAGTAGTGTGTGTAAACCATTAGCATCTAGGTTGGTAACTAATAAACTCAAAAATAACATTCTATTTCAGAATAATCTTACTGACACCTTTAGGTTAATTTCCAAACAATATGACACCAACTTACAAGCAATGCTTCTGCTGGGGAAACAACAGGATGGCTTTAGATGCTAATTTATTTAGCTCCTAACATAAACCTCTAGCCTTCTGCCACCAAAATGCTTTCCTTCTTCCAGATGAGGAGGAAGATGGATAGAGTGGACCATTCACCAAAACGCACGTATGTTGTGAAATTTGACTGCCCAGGAAGTGTCCTAATACAGATCTGAGACAGCTCATTTCAACATAAAAGCTGAATGTGCTTAATCACATAGAAAAGCATAAATCAACTGCCTGAAGGGCAGATAGCCCTCATAATTTTGTATACTTCTATCAAATCTTCCCTCATTCTCCTAAACTTGAGGTAATAAAGTTCAAAGTTCTTTTTTAATCAAACTACATGTATGTCACCATATATTACATTGCCATTCATTTGCTTGCAGGCATTTACAGCAGCACAGAATACAATGGAGACAATGAAAAACTGCACACAAAGACTGACAGACAACCAGAAGGCAAACTGTGCAGACAGATAGATAAGAATGAGAGTAAGAGTTGTAGAGTCCTTGAAAGGGGGTCCATAAGTTGTGGGATCAGTTCATTCAGTTTGATGTTGCGATGTACGCCGAGCTTGCAGACATTTCATCACCAGTCAAGGTGACATCCTCAGTGTCACTGATCTCGGTACACGAAGACCGAGAAGTGCAACACTTTAACTGGGATGTCGTGGAGGTTCTGGGGTAGGCAAGAGAAATTTTACGTGTGGTTTCTTCTAATTACTCTGTAATAGACATATTGAAATAGACACCATCTAGGAACACCTAACAGCCGAAGAACTGCGAGCCAATAGAATTCTAAGGTCAACTGAAGGGGTAGCCAATTAGGACCAAGGCAAGACAACAGGGTGGCTATAAAAATATGAGCACTCCCAGAGAGAAACATCAACAACTGCGCATTGACAATGTCGCCTTGACTGGTGATGAAACATCTACAAGCTAACTGCCAAGCTTGGCGAATACATTAAACGCCTCAACCAGAGCTCCCAATATTCTCCACCATCCTAAATCAGTTCAGAGTTGAGCTGATTGAAGTTCAGAAGCTCGATGATTGTAGGGTAGTTTTCTGAACCTGGTGGTGTGATACCTGAGGCTCCTGTACCACTTCCTCTATTCGACTAAGTGCTATTCAACCTTTCTCTAGAACTGAGGTCTGCAAGTCTTGACAATATTTGGTCACAGTCCACACCAAGCAATGGGCTCTGCATACTTCTATTAACAGACTGAGTTTGTCAGTTGGTTTACACTACAAATAGCTGATTGAGAAATGATGGTTGAGCAACTAGACATTTGATAAGTTCCGGAACCACAAGCAGTCAAGATATTAAACACAAAATATGCTGCAGATGCCAGAAACATCACTGAGAATCAACATAGACTGGGTGACCACTTCGTTGAACACCTTCGCCTCATCAGCCACAAAAGGTGGGATATTTCAGTGGCCACCCATTTCAATTTAACTCCCCATCTCCATTCCATGTGTCCATGGGCTCCTCTACTGCTATGATAAGGCCACTCTCAGGTTGGAGGAGTAACTCATATTCAGGATGGTGGTGAATATTGGTAGCTCGGGCTGAGGCTTTTGAAGTTGCGGTGTTCATCGAGCTTGGCAATTAGCTGCAAATGTTTCATCACCGGTCAAGGTGACACCCTCAGTGCGCAATTGTTTGTATTTCTCTTTGGAAGTACTCATGTTTGTATAGGCCCCCGTTCACTTCCTTTGATCCTGATTGGCTATATATTGGTGATGTTTGAATTCTATTGGTTCGTGTTTCTTAGGCTCTTACGGATTTGTAGATGGCATCTATTTCGTTATGTTTGTTTACAGAGTTATCAGAAGAGAACCACACCACTAAAATTTATCATGCTTTCTTTGTGATTGCCTGCACCAGAGCCTCCTTAATGTCCCAGTTAAAAAAGTGTCCTAGGACTTCATGTACTGAGATTAGTGATCCTGGATTCCACATCAAGTATATTCCTGGATGTACTTGTCGCAAGGCGGACAGATGGTGCATTAGAGACAACCATCTACCAGAAGAGTACGCACACAGACCAGGTACTGAACTATAACAGCAACCACCCAGTTTGCCACTAGAAAAGTACATTTGCACCTTTTTTCAGAGAGCACAAACACAATGTAGCACCACCTAACTTTGGGTCATGGAAGAGAAGCACTTATTCAAAGTGTTCCAACAGTACCTTACTCAATGTACAAACTTGCACTACACTCAGAATATCTCAGAAATGACAGCTCAACTGCTCAAACCCAACTGCATCACAATCACTCACAAACCAACTGCAACTTCTAGGAAACTTGTCTCAAGAACCAAGGAGCCAGTAAAGACAATGGACAAAAGCAAAGTGGTGTACTTGTGGAGACTGTAACAAGAACTACATTGACCAGATGAGAAGTAAACTCTCAATTCTATAAACAAACACATTGACCTCGATCCTATTTATGAGCCGATATGGGCAAAATTCCTGACAACGCACAAAGTTAGCCACTCAACCAATCAGCGATGAGATTTCCTCCCCACATCAAAATTGAGTTTCCATAATGACCAATCAGCTGGTTGAAAAGTAAATATAAGCCAGGCATTTGAAGGACACACAATTAACAGAGCACTGACAATGTCTCCTCGTATGGTGACAAAATGTTTGCAAGTAAATTGCCAAGGTTGGGGAACAACTCAATCTAACCACCAATCACCTGAGCTACCCATTTTCAAAACTATTGCCAACATCACTCACATACATTGTGAAAACTGCAGTTTTGCAGCAGCAGTACATAAAAAAAATTAGTAAAAGTTAAAGAGATAATGTTCATGGACCATTTCTTGTTTTCAAATCCGTCCATTAAAGAGACCTGAGGGGCAAGTTTTTCCAAAGGTAAGTGAAACAGAATCTGGTTTTATCATTGTTATATATCATGAAATTTGATGTTCTGTGGCAGAAGGACATAAAAAAAACTCTTCTAAATACGTATTAAATAATGAATAAGCAGTATAGAAAGTGAGCAAAATAGTGACTTGATGCTGTTTGTCATATCAGCCCGTACCTGAATGTGATTTATATTGGTCCGTGGAAACTGCATCAATTGCTCAGCGAAGAATTTTGGTTTGGTTTGGATTGGGTGCTGGCCAAGCACTGGACTGATTTAAGGCCTGAAGTTTAAATTGTGACCACAGCGTCTGGTAAGGAGGAATCTTCAGAGTAACCACGATACAGGCAGAAGGAATCAGGATCAGGTTTAATATCAAGGGCACATGTTGTCAAATTTAATGTGTTCCAGCAATAAATAAAAACAGAAATGACAGTAAGAATATATATAGCATGCAATACACACACACATACATACATGTATAAATAGTGCAAGGACAGCAAAATAGTGAACAAAATAGCATTGCACTAGTCCCAGTGAGGGATTGACATGGAAGCAGGTGTTTTGACTGCTCGGATTGCTATGTAAAGGAAATCCTCCATCTGCTTCAGAGAAACATTTAATCAAAGACAACAATATTCTATTGGAATTGCAGAACCCTCTTGTATTTAACCATATGCATTGTCACATTAATCACTCTCGGAGTTCCATTTAAGTGGGCTGTGCTTTTCTGTTTACATTAGATCTCAAACCAGCAGCAAGTGGTTCAGAGCCAGAGAGTTCTTTTTTTAATGAAGACTGGCTATACCCCCCAAAGAAGGTATTCCGCACTCACACTGTATTTTCCCTCAGCTTTGAGGGACTGTGCAAAGCCTACATTTATGGTGTATGAGGGGGCATTTTTAAAATATATTTATTGAGATATAGCACGAAATAGACCATTCAAGCTACCCAGCAACCCCAATTTAATCCTAGACTAATCATAGGACAATTTACAATGAACAATTAAGCTACCAACCAGCATGTCTTTGGACTGCGGGAGAAAACCAGAGCACCCAGAGGAAACCTACGCAGTCACAAGGAGCCTCAGACTCCTTACAGGAAGTGAACCCTGGTCGCCTGTACTGTAAAGCATTGTGCTAACCACTACGCTACCGTGCTGCCCCAAATTTTAAGTTGACTAGAGGAAACTATGGGGGGGGGGGGTAATGTCAGAGGTAGTTTTATTTTTACACAGTGGTGTAAAAAACACACAGCCGGGGCGGTGGTAAAGGCAGATACATTAGGAACAATGCTCTTAGACACATGGATGATTAAAAAATGGAGGGTTATGTTGGAGGGAAGAGTGAGATTGAATTTGGAGTACGTTAAACGGTTGTATGAAAGGCCTGTGCTGTACTGTTCTATAACGGCCTAGCTAGGCTGTTAAGTCAGCTACAGCTCTGTGAAGCTATGCACAGCTCACAGAGGGGAAGGCTGGTAGATTTATATCCCTCAAGGAGATTAGAGACAGATGGGTTTTGTGCTTTGCTGGCTTACACAACAGCTCAAGCCCAAAGACACTGAACCAACTTAGCACTGATTCTACACAGACTGCTAAACTCACAGTTTCACAAAGCTTTTGTGCAAACATTTCTCTTGCTCATTGTGCATTAACCTTGTATCCACAGTGCAGTATTCTAGACTTCTTTAATTCCCCACTCTGGACACCCACCTCTTCTCAAACAAGAAAAAATCTGCAGGTGCTGGAAATCCAAGCAACACACACAAAATGCTGGAGGAACTCAGCAGGCCAGGCCTCACCTACCCCAGTGCCCCTCCTCCTCATTCTCCCATGGTCCACTCTATCAGATTCCTTCCTTTCCAACCCTTAAACATTTTCACCCCTCCCCCACATACCTGGCTTCACCTGTCTGCCCCTCAGTTTTCTTTTCTCTAGTCCTGCCGAAGGGTCTTGGCCCAAAACGCTGACTGTGCTTTTTTTCCATAGATGCTGCCTGGCTTGCTGAATTCCTCAGCATTTTGTGTGTCGCTCAGATTTTGAGCATCTGCAGATTTTCTTTTAATTGTCACCAGTCACCTTCCAGCTTGTCCTCCTTCCCCTCCCCTCACCTTCTTATTCTGGCATTTACCCCCTTGCTTTCCAGTCCTGAAGAAGGGGTGCCCAAAATGTCCACTGTTTATTCATTTTCATAGGTGCTGCCTGACCTGCTGAGTTCTTCCACCATTTTGTGCGTTGCTTTGAAACTATTTAGTAGCAGCTGGAAGAGGATAGGTCAGCAATTGTTCAGAGTCTCACTTAGACCAAAAGTTGGCCAAGATTAAACCGCAGCCAGTTACCAATGATAAAGAAAAGTAAACACGAGAAAATCTGCAGATCACAAATAAGAGAAAATCTGCAGATTCTGGACATCCAAGCAACACACACAAAATGCTGGAGGAACTCAGCAGACCAGGCAGCATCCATAGAGTACCGTCGATGTCTCGGGCCAAGATCCTACATCAGGACTCAAGAAAGAAAAGGAGTCAGAGTGAGAAGATGGGGGGGGGGGGGGGGGTGGAGAAACACAAGGTGGTAGTAAAACTGGGGCTGCAAGTAAAGAGCTGGTAAGTTAATGAAACAGATACGGAGCTGGAGAAGGGGGATTGTAAAAGGAAAGGACAGAAGGGCATGGAAGAAAGAAAACCAGGAGGAGCACCAGAGGGAGGTAATGGGCGGGTAAGAAGGTGAGAGAGGGAAATGGGAGTGGGGAATGGTGTGGGGGAGGGGGGACATTACCCGAAGTTCAAGAAATTGATGTTCATGCCATCAGGTTGGAGGCTATCCAGACAGAATATAAGGTGTTGCTCCTCCAAGCTGGTGTGTGTCATCACAACAGTAGAGGAGGCCATAGACAGACATGTTGGAATGGTAATGGGAAGCTGAATTAAAATGGGTGGCCACTGGGAGTTTCTGCTTTTTCTGGTGGACAGAGCGTAGATGCTCAGTGAAGCTGCCTCTCAATCTACTTTGGGTTTGACCAACATACAGGAGGAGCACAACAGATTCACAGGTGAAGTGTCGCCTCACCTGGAAGGACTGTTTGGGGCCCTGAATGTTAGTGAGGGAGGAGGTGTAGCACTTGTTCTACTTGTAAGGACAAATGTCAGGAGGGAGATCAGCTGGTGACAAAATATCATACCCACAACACACTAACCCTAACCTATACGTTTTTGCAATATGGATGGAAACCAGAGCACCCGGAAGAAACCCACACAGTCATGGAGAGAACGAACAAATACCTTACAGATGGCGATGGGAATTGAATCCCAAATTGCATGCATCATCAAGCAATTGCGCTAACTTTTTGGATGGTGCAGCAGACTCAAAGGACTGATTAGTCATCTTCTGCTTTTGAACTTGTGTTACTACTCAGTCTTGATCAATGGCACATGCAGTGAGACGTCGGCTTAATCAACTTAAACTTGCCCATCGTCCAATGTTGGCAACCAGACACTAGCTAACAAAATCCAGCATGTGGACAGCGTAGTAAACACACAAAATGCTTGAGGAACTCAGCAGGTCATGTAGCGTTTATGGAGGAGAATGGACAATCGATATCTAGGGCACAGATCCTTCATTGGGACTGGAAGTACAGAGGAGAGTTAGTTCGAATGACAAAGTGGGTGGAAGGGGTAGAAACAATGGAATAGCAGGTGATAGACAAGTGATCAAGGGGCAAGGGGGTTGAATGGGGATGAAATGAGAAGCTGAGAGGTAATAAGTGGAAGTGACATAGGCCTGAAGGAGGAGGAATCTGATAAAAGAGGGCAATGGACCGAAGGATAGAAAGAGGGAGATGGGGAGGGAAACTTGTGAAGAAGTGTATGAGTGATGGGCAAATCAAGAGGGTTGGGGAAAAGTTACCAGTGGTTAAAGAAATTGGTATTCATACCAACAAGGCAAATTATGAAGGGTTACTCCTCCTATCTGCATTTAGCTTCCCTCAATGTGGGAATGGGAAGTGGACTTAAATGGGAGATCCTGGCTGGTTCAGTGAGCAGAGAGGTGGTGTTCAATGAGGAACTGGATCTCACTAATGTAGATGCAATAAATGACTCATGGCAAGAAATGGCCGACATGGAAGGACAGTTTAGTGCCCTGGATAGTGGTGAGAAAGGAGGTGTAGTGGCAGGCAGTAACACTTCAGGCATAGTGCCTGGAGGAAGCATTTATCCGTGTATCCTTCCAAGCCATGCTCTCCTCTTGCTGTCCACACGAAGACACCTCGGTGGTGGCAGGGTATTCATGAGTCTCACAGCCTGAGGTAAGAAGCTGAAATCCAGTCTGACAGTCCTAGTATTGATGTTCCTGTACCTGTTTCCTGATGATAAGGAGTCAAAGAGGTTGTGGAACGGGTTCTGGGGATCCTCAACAATGCTTTGGGCCCTTCATCTGCAACATTCCCAGTAAATGTCACAAAGAGGTGGGAGGCAGACCCTGATGATCCTCTCCGCGGTGTTTACTGTCCTCTGTAGGGTCTTGGATCCGATGCCTTGCAACTTCTGTACCACACAATGATGCAGCTAGACATGACACTCTCAATGGTGCTCCTGTAGACAGTTGTTAGAATGGGGGCAAGAAGCCTTGCACATCTCAATCTCCTCATAAAGTGTAGGAGGTCTTGCATCCCTATGTTTAGTGTAACTGGTTTGAATCAACTGGTTATTAAATATATACGTAACTAACATTTGATTTAGATTGTGGACAGCATCAAATGATCATCTCTTTGTTGCAGCAACAGAATTTTGTAAAGGAAACGGAAGTATAAATATTAACAAATAACACAAAATGTTCCACATGGAAATGGCTTGAAGATGAGATTCAAAGTGTCTTAAAGAAAATGTATAGACTGTACAATACACAATAAGGAATCTTGCCAAGAATTCTTGGCAGAATCTTTCAAATTCACAACCTCTGCCACCAAAAAAGACACAGGCTACCACCTGCTACTTCCCCAGTGTTAAATTTAATGGCCAATTGTTTTGAACTAATTACATGCTCATTCCTTAAGGTATTGTCTGGATGCCAATGTTGAACAGTGGGCAAAGTTAAGATCATTTGCTCCTCCCTTCCACTGCTCTCAAAATACATCACCACCACTTATTATTTTTGTTTAGAGATACAGCACAGTAAGCAGCTCAGCGACTCCATGCCGTCCATATACAGAAGTGACCCATTAATCTATTAATCCCTATCTCTTTGGAAAATGGGAGGAAACCAGAGCACCGGAAGACCATAGGATATAGGTGCAAAATTAGGCCATTTGGCCCACTGAGTCTGTTCTGCTGTATGATCATAGCCGATTTATTTTTCCTCTCAACTCCATTCTCCCGACTTCTCTCCGTAACTTTTGATACACTGACTAATCAAAAACCTACCAACCTCTGCTTTAAATATACCCAATGACTTGGTCTCCACAGCCGTCTGTGGCAATGAGTTCCAGATTCACTATCCTCCAGCTAGAGAAATTTATCATCTCTGTTCTTTTAAACTGAGGCTACAACCTTGGTCCTAGACTCCCTCACTATAAAAACATCCTCTCCACATCTACTCCACCTAGGCCTTTAAATATTTGATAGGTTACAGTGAGATCCCCTCAGCGCCCTGCATCACCAGCACCCTGCCATTAAGGACAAATATATAAACACAGAAAAGTGCCAGTAACATCAGGAATGGTCACACTCACCCTGCTCATAGACTGTTTGTCCCATTCCCAACAGGCAGCAGGCTACGTAGCATCCACGCCAGAATGAAAAAGTTACTTCACCCAAGCAGCAAGACTGATCAACACCTCCACTCACTAACTCAGCCCACAAACACCACTACTTTTTCATTTCCAGTCAGTCACCCTACGTACTGACACTCTTGTGCCTAGTATCACTTTATGGACATAGAAGCCATCTTATATTTATTGTATTATTTAATTGTGTTTTTATCTTATTACATTTTTTGTGCTACATCAGATCCGGAATAAGAATTATTTTGTTCTCCTTTACACATGTGTACTGGTAGTGACATTAAACAACCTTCTATCTTAATACTGTAACATTTCACTCTGGTGCCCAATTACTTGATTTTAGTTCTCTCACTCAGACAATATGCCACCGTCACAGTACGTAACAGTGGCAGAGCACTACTGCACAGAAACAGGCACTTCAGCCCATCTAGTCTATGCCAGTCTCATCAACCAGCACCTGGACCATAGTCCTCCATATATTTCCCATCCATGTACTTATCCAAATTTCTCTTAAATGCAGCAATCAAACCCAAACACAGCATTTAGGTCGATACTAAATTGTCTAAAAATGTTTTACTAGTAGGTAATCACACCAATTTTAGCAGTTTTGATTAAGAAATGATGTGCTGTCATTGGCAGGAGTCCAGAGGAGGTTCATGAGAATGGACGGGTTAACATACGAGTTTTAGATGACTCTGGACCGATACTCACTCCAGTTTACGAGAATGGGGGGAGGGAGGAGGGAATCGCATTGAAACCTATTGAATATTGAAAGGCCTAGATAGAATAGATGTGGAGAGGATGTTTCCTATGGTGGAGGAGTCTAGAACCAGAGAGCACAGCCTCAGAACAGAGATCAGAAGGAACTTCTTCCGCCAGAGGGTCATTGGGTATATTTAAAGCAGAGGGTGACAGGTTCTTGATTAGTCAGGATGTCAAAGGTTATGGGCAAAAAGCAGGAGAATGGGGTTGAGAGGAATAATATATCAGCCATGATGGAATCACCAGACTAGATGGCCGAATACCTAATTCTGCTCCCGTGTCTCACGGTCAGATTTGATGAAAAGCCTCCAAAGCCCTCTCAGACCAGACAACCAAAAACTTTATGAAGAAGGTTGAGTAGTAAAGTACATGGACTAGTGCAAAGAAGGAATTCACAATCAGTGAGTTCAGAGCGATCTCTGAAGATCTCTCCTGGGCCCAACATATTGAAGCAGGCATCCAAGCAGCTATATTTCATTGGGAGCTTGAGGAGATTTGGTATGTCACCAATGATTCGATTAAATTTCCATCGGGAGCACTGTAATTTATAGCAATTTCTTTATGTGCACTGGACTGTACTGCTGTCACAAAACAACAAATTTCATGACATATATCAGTGACAATAAACCTGACTGATTCACCCCAGCCCCTAGAAATATTTATGAGTCAGGAGGTGATCTCCTGTAGCAATTATCACAGGATAATAAACAATGCGGATGCAATTCGGTGCTCATTTTAAACCCATGCACTCTTCTTCTATTTTTAAATGTTACACCAATGACAAGTAGAACAAGGAGTTTACCAATGTAATTGTGGAGAAGGCGGCTCCAACAGAGTACACACATTCAGCCGTTCAGTTTTGTGGAGTCAAAAAGACCACAGATGATAAGACTATAATATATAGGAGCAGAGTCCATTTGGCCCATCGAGTCTGCTCCACCATGGTTGATCCATTTTCCCTCTCAGACTCGGTCTCCTGTCTTTACCCCATATCCCTTGATGCTCTGACTAACCAAGAATCTAACAACCTTTGGCTTAAATACACTCAAGAGACTTGGCTCCACCACCATTCGTGGTAACATATTCCAGATTCACCAATCTCTGGCTGAAGAAATTACTCATCTCCATTCTAAAAGGATGCCCCTCTATTCTGAGACCATATCCTCTGGACCTAGACTCTCATGCCGTAGGAAATCCTCTCCACATCCATTCTATTGAGGCCTTTCAAACACTCAATATCCCACCCCCTCTTCTGTTTACCAATCTGACTTTTCACCTGTACTCACTTACCTATAATTTCATCCTGGGTCCCCTCCTCCTTCCCTTTCTCACAGTCCAGGCTGGAAAAAGTATGCAAACCCTTGTATTTAATAACTCCTTTAGCACCAAACTTATCCTGTAACTGCTGATCAGGCTTGCCAACAATGAGAAGGAATTTTTAGACCATTCCTCCATACAAGACTGTTTCAGTTGATAAATATATCTGGGATACCTTGCATGAACAGCCCTCTTCAGGTCATGCCACAGCATCTCAATTGGAATAAGGTCTGGACTCCGAGTTGGCCATTCCATAAAACAAATTTTCTTCTTTTTAAACCATTCTGCTGTTGATTTATTCTTGTGTTTCAGATCATTGTCATCCAACTTCTTCTAAGCTTCAGATGATGGACCACTACCCTGACATTGTCCTGTAAAATTTCTTGACACAATTTTGAATTCATTGTTCCCTCAATGATTGCAAGCTGTCCAGGCCCTGAGACAACAAAGCAGCCCCAAGTCATGATGCCACTTCCACCACGCTTCACAGATGGGATGAGGTTTTGGTGTTGGTACCCTTTTTCCTCCAAACATAGCGGTGTGCATTTCTGCCAAAAAGTTCAACTTTTGTCTCATCTGTCCATGGAACATTGTCCCAGAAGTGTTGTAGAATATTCAGCTGGTCTTTTGCCAAACTTGAGATGTGCAACACTTTTTTTGGAGAGCAGTGGTTTCCTGTCTAGTGTTTTACTGATAGTGGACACATGAACAGAGACTTGAGTAAGTTCTGGAGATTTCTGCAGGTCTTTCGCTGTTACCCTTGTGTTTTTATTCACCTCCTTCAGCATTGCACGTTTTGCTCTTGGTGTGATCTTTGCAGGATGCCAACTCCTAGGGACAGTAGCAACAGTACCCAGTGTCCTCCATTTGTAGACAATTTCTCTTATGTGGACTGATGAAGACTCAGGTCATTAGAAATGTTTTTGCAGTCTTTTCCAGCTTCATGTATCTCTGGAATTCTTCTAAGGTCCTCTAAAAGTTGTTTTGATTGAGGCATGGCACACATAAACAGATCTTTCTTGAGAACAGCAGGCTCTGCCAGTAACCTAACTTCTGTGTGTGTTTTTTAAATAGGGCAGGGTACCTCTACAACCCACACATCCAATCTCATCTCATTGACTGGAACACCTGACTCCAAATAGCTTTTGTAGAAGGTATTACTCCAAAGGTTCACATACTTCTTTGAACCCAGACTGTGATGCAATATTGATGAGAAGTACAATTGTTTGTGCATTATTAGTTCAGGCAAATTGTACTTGTCTATAATTGTGACTTAGATGAAGATCATACCACATGTTAGGAGTAATTAATGCAGAATACAGTGGACTCCAGTTAATCAGGAAGCCACTTATTTGGGGAAACTCTTAAAGAACAAAGGTAATTGAGAAAATAGACGCAATCTCCTTTGTTTATTTGGGGCACTATGCCACTGAATTGTGACAGCAGGCTGTCGCCAAACAGGTTCTAACTAGTGTCAGTTGTCTATGTTGTGTTCAAAATACAGTGATTCTTGTCACTAATAGCTGGCGAGAAATAAGCAGTAAGACAATGCAGAACTGTTTTGCTCATTGTGGTTTCAAGAATTCAGGCTTGGAGATGCCAAAAAGAGCCAGGAATGGGAAGGAGTTGAGAGGGGTAGAGGGTTGGGCAATGTCAAAGAAAGGAGGTTTGCTGAGGTGGTGGCATAAAGGAGTGAGATAGATCAGCTGGTTGAGTGGTGTCACAGCAAAACCTTTACACTCAATGTCAGTAAGACCAAAGAACTGATTGTAGACTTCAGAGGAAGTCTACGGAACACACACCAGTCTCATCGAGGGATCAGCAGTGGAAAGGGTGAGCAGTTTCAAGTTCCTGGGTGTCAACATATCAATGCAATTGCAAAGAAGGCATGACAACGGCTGTATTCCCTCTAACATTTTCTTACAGATGCACAGACCAACCACTGCTCTGAGCACAAAATTCTTACGTAGCTTGGCATGGTAGCATAGTGGTTAGCACAATGCTGCACAGTACTAGCAACCGCGGTTCAACTCCTACTGCTGCCTGTAAGGAGTTTGTATATTCTCCCTGTGACCGCGTGGGTTTCCTCCCACAGTCCAAAGGTGTACCAGTTGGTAGGTTAATTGCTCACTGGAAATTGTTCCATGATTAGGCTCGGGTTAAACTGGGCGGCAAGGCTTGAGGGGCTGGAAGGGCCTACACTCTGAGGTATGTCAATAAACTTTTAAAGAACAGTGTAGCAGTTTAAATTAACATATTATAAAAACAATTTCAGCTGTGCGACAACAAAGGCTATGTGCGCAGGAGCAATTCAGTTATAGTGCGGCTGCGCACCTGCACATCTTAGAGGGAACAGGGCTTTGCGTGACAAACTTTCAGCATCTCCTCTCCCATCCAGTCCCTTCTCCCCGTGTTCGCCTCCCTATTCTCCCTTCTGTCTCTGATCTCTCCTTGCTCCACCTCTCCCCTCAACCCCCAGTTCCTTTCCTCTACTCTCTCCCCTCGACCCCCAGTTCCTTTCCTCTACTCTCTCCCCTCGACCTCCAGCTCCTTTCCTCTACATTCTCCCCTCAACTCTGGTCCCTTTGCTTCCCCTCCCTCCCCCAGCACCCTGGTTCCATTCCTCCTCCCTCACCCCCAACTCCCAGTTCCTTTCCTCCACTCACCACTGATTCAATTCAAACATAAGAAATAGAAGCAGGAGTAGGCCATCCGGCCCATCGGCTGATCTGTCCGTAAACTCAGCTCCATCCACCTGCCTTTTCCCCATAACCCTTAATTCCCCTATGTAAAAACCTATCTAACTGTATCTTAAATATATTTAGTGAAGAAGCCTCAACTGCTTCCCTGGGCAAAGAATTCCACAGATTCATCACTCTCTGGGAAAAACAGTTTCTCCTCATCTCCGTCCTAAATCTTCTCCCCTGAATCTTGAGGCAATGTCCCCTAGTTCTAGTCTCACCTACCAATGGAAACAACTTTCCTTCTTCTATCTTATCTATCACTTTCAAAATTTTGTATGTTTCTATAAGATCCCCTCTCATTCTGCTGAATTCCAGAAAGTACAGTCCCAGGCAACTCAATCGCTCCTCATAGGTTAACCCTTTCATCTCTGGAATCAACCTGGTGAACCTTCTCTGCACTGCCCCCAAGGCCAGTATATCCTTCCTTAAGTATGGAGATCAGAACTGCACACAGTGCTCCAGGTGCAGCCTCACCAGTACCCTGTATAGTTGCAGCATGACCTCCCTGCTCTTGAATTCAATCCCTCTAGCAATGAAGGCCAACATTCAGTTTGCCTTCTTAATAACTTGTTGTACCTGCAAGTCAACTTTTTGCGATTCATGCACAAGCAGTCCCATGTCCCTCTGCACAACAGCATGCTGCAATCTTTCACCATTTAAATAATAATCTACACTTATATTATTCCTTCCAAAATGGATGACCTCACATTTACCAATGTTGTATTCCATCTGCCAGACCTTGGCCCACTCACTTAACCTATCTGTATCCCTCTGCAGACACTCCACACCCTCTGTACAATTTCCTTTTCTACTCAGTTTAGTCACATCAGCAAATTTTGCTACGCTACATTCAGTCCTCTCTTCCAATGTAAACAGTAAACAGCTGCTAGCCCAGCACCGAACCTTGCGGCATCCCACTCACCACTAACTGCCAACCGGAGAAACACCAACTCTCTGCCTTCTATTGGTTAACCAATCCACTATCCATGTCAATACACTTCCTCCGACTTCATGCATCTGTATCTTATTTATAAGTCTCTTGAGTGGCATCTTATCGAACGCCTTCTGGAAATCCAAGTATACCACATCCTGTTCCCCTCTATCCTTTCCTCCCCTCTCTCCCCCGACCCCTGGTTCCTTTCCTCCCCTCTCTCTCCCCAGATCCCTTTCCTCCCCTCTCTCTCCCCAGATCCCTTTCCTCCCCTCTCTCGCCCGTTGACCCCCGGTTCCTTTCCTTCCCTCTCTCCCCAGATCCCTTTCCTCCCCTCTCTCCCCAGATCCCTTTCCTCCCCTCTCTCGCCCCTTGACCCCCGGTTCCTTTCCTTCCCTCTCTCCCCAGATCCCTTTCCTCCCCTCTCTCGCCCGTTGACCCCCGGTTCCTTTCCTCCCCTCTCTCCCCAGATCCCTTTCCTCCCCGCTCTCCCCCCCCCCCGACCCCCGGTTCCTTTCCCCTCTCTCTCCCCCCAAACCCCCGGTTCCTTTCCCCTCTCTCTCCCCCTGACCCCCGGTTCCTTTCCACCGCCGCTCTCCCCCTGACCCCCGGTTCCTTTCCACCGCCGCTCTCCCCCCCCCCCCGACCCCCGGTTCCTTTCCTTCCCCGAACCCCAGTTCCTTTTCACCGCCGCTCTCCGCACCCCCCCCCCCGATCCCCAGTTCCTTTCCTCCCCTCTCTCCCCCCCGACCCCCGGTTCCTTTCCACCGCCGCTCTCCCCCCCCCGATCCCCAGTTCCTTTCCTCCCCTCTCTCCCCCCCGACCCCCGGTTCCTTTCCACCGCCGCTCTCCCCCCCCCCCCGACCCCCGGTTCCTTTTCACCGCCGCTCTCCGCCCCCCCCCCCCGATCCCCGGTTCCTTTCCTCCCCTCTCTCCACTCCGACCCCCGGTTCCTTTCCACCGCCGCTCTCACCTCATCTGACCGCCGTTGCCATGAACTTCCCGGCACACAACGCGCCGAACGGAACGACTTGCGCCTGCGCGCAGCTCCTGCTGGGGATTGCAGTTCAATATTTCGCCGCCGCGAGTCGCGATGCTCGATAGGGACCTCCAGGCAGAGGGGGCGCTGCGAGGGCGACGGCCACCTTCACTGCCGTTAGCTTCGGCGTGAATCCTTCAATATGACCCAGGCTGGGAGACCGGATAGGTGTTTAGTGTAATCCAGTAACACTGGAACTTACATCCCTCGAGTGCGGATCCGACCACTGCATTACTGATTTAACCTTAGTCCAGGACAAATTACAACGACCAATCGGTAGTTAGTACCAGTACAGTATGTACGACCTGTACGTTTTTAGAATGTGGGAGGAAACCAGAGCACTTGGACGAAACCTACGTGATCATGGGGAAAACGTACAAACTTCTTGCAGATAGCATCAGAATTGAACTCTGATGCCCTGCTCTGTCATGGTGTCACACCAACCATTACGCTCCTATGGCACCCACAATATGTGTTACTCTGGATTTCCAGCATCTGCTGAATCTCCTCTTCATCTTATCAACCTGTGCTGCCACCTTCAGGGCTTCTAAGACTTGTGAAGGACCTTCAGCACCACATAGCACCTAATCTTTCATTGTGCATTAAATTCTCCCAATGTTCACTGTTTCTCACTCATCAGAATTAAATTCCATCTGTCACTGCTCTGCCTACCTTAACACTGATCGTTTATCCATCTATCAGTCTGTTTAACTATCTATCTGTCTATCCATCTATCTATATCTCTCTGACTATCTGTGATTCTATGTATACCTATTTGTTTATTTATCCATCTATTTACCTGACCCCTGATCCCTTTCCTCCCCTCTCTCCCCCTGACTCCGGTTCCGCTCCACCCCTCCCCCCCCCCGACCCCCGGTTCCTTTCCACCTCTATCTATCAGGATCAGAATGAGAATCAGGTTTAATATCACTGACATATGCCGTGAAATTTGTTCTTTCGCAACAGCTGTACAATGCAATACATCATTAAAAAACTATAGATTGCAATAAGAAAGATATATGTGCATTCCGGTTAATTGGGCCAGCAGTTCATTTGGGACAACTCATAAGGAATGAAAATTAATTAGACAATAGACAATAGGTGCCGAAGTAGACCATTCGGCCCTTCAAGCCTGCACCGCCATTTTGAGATCATGGCTGATCATCTACTATCAATACCCGGTTCCTGCCTTGTCCCCATATCCCTTGGTTCCCCTATCCATAAGATACCTATCTAGCTCCTTCTTGAAAGCATCCAGAGAATTGGCCTCCACTGCCTTCCGAGGCAGTGCATTCCAGACCCCACAACTCTCTGGGAGAAGAAGTTTTTCCTTAACTCTGTCCTAAATGACCTACCCTTTATTCTCAAACCATGCCCTCTGGTACTGGACTCTCCCAGTATCTGGAACATATTTCCTGCCTCTATCTTGTCCAATCCCTTAATAATCTTATATGTTGCAATCAGATCCCCTCTCAATCTCCTAAATTGAGAAAATAGCTGGGAATCCCCCATTTATTTGGCACACTATGCTGCTTAATTGGGACAGCTGACTGTTCACAAACAGTTTCTAACTAGTGTCAGTTGCATGAACTTGTGTGGTCATAAGAGACTACATGATGATCAGAGCAAACAGTTTTTAAATAGCAAACACAAAATACTCTACAGATGCTGGGGTCAAAGCAACACGCTGGAGGAACTCAGCAGGTCGGGCAGCATCCGTGGAACCGAACAGTCAACGTTTCGGGTGGAGACCCTTTGTCTTGGCCCGAAACATTGACTGTTCATTTCCACGTATGCTGCCCGACCTGCTGAGTTCCTCCAGCATGTTGTGTGTGAGTTTTTAAATAGCGTCAGTTGTGTGTGTTTGTGTTCAAAAAGCAGTGATTTTTGTCACGGATGGTTGGTGGGAAATAAGCAGTGAGACAACTTGCTCACTGTGGCTTCAAGCTTTCAGGCTTGGAGATGCCAGAAATGGCCAGGAGTGAAAATTAAATGACTTCACTACTTCAACACATTAGTAACTATGAGGAATTTGAAGGTATTGATAATCATCTTGAATGTTATAATGAATATAAAGATTTGAAGGATGCAATCATTGAGAGCATTGTATGAAGGCCATTCCATTATCTGCATGAGGTGTCTGCGCTAATTTTGCATCCTGTTGAAGGGTCTCGGCCTGAAACATCGTCTCTGCTCTTTGCCATAGATGCTGCCAGGCCTGTCGTGTTCCTCCAGCATTTTGTGTGTGTTACTCGGATTTCCAGCATCTGCACTAATTCGGCTCAGTCACAGTCAATTAAAAAGCATGGCAGTATGTTGGTTGTCTGTCAGATCCAACAATGACAGTGAAACTATGAGGGGGGATTTTCAAAGTGGAAAAGCCATTGCAGTGGAGCAGTTCTGTTTGCTTAACATTGGAAGTCTGTGTATCACAAACTGGAGCCCTCCTTGGCTGCAGCGGACGACCATGACTTCTTCTGTGCCTCGTCATAACCTTTATTCTCCTTGAACTGCTTTTCTGGACGTTAGATGTTGCTGGTGATCTCATTTATCCAGTCTGCTATTGTTGACTTTGAACATAGAACATAGAACAATACAGCACAGTACAGTCCATTCGGCCCACAATGTTGTGCTGACCCTTAAACCCTGCCTCCCATATAACCCTCCACCTTAAATTCCTGCATATACCTCTGCATGCTAGGACAGTCATATCCCTGTCTCAGTGGGGTATGGGGCCCATGGCTACCTTCACCTGGTTTAACCCACCTGTTCAAAGCGGTGTTCTGGGGTGGGGTCGCTGTCACATGCAAACAGCTACTTGGAGCCACAGGTGAGAACTGAGTGTCCAGTGGGGACCCAAGGTGGGTGAGTTGCCCCAGAATGGACAGGAAAAGCTCCTTCACCAGTGGTGCTACCCCTCCCTGGACACCCCATACTCAGGATGAATTCCTCCATCGATAAATTATAGGAATGAATACACTGTTTTATAGTGCTGTTTTAGCATTTGTATCATTCCAGTTGTTCTCTATTTCATTTAAGTACATAATTTGTTACTCAGTTAAATGGTAGTTTTGTAGTGGTTTCATAACTATTGTCATGAAACTTCAGCTAATTGAGCCAAAGAGTACTGGTCCCAATGTATCCCAATTAACCGCATTCCACTATATACAGTATATATAAAAATTAAATTAAGTAATTGTGCAAAAAGAAAACAATCAAACCGAGGTACTGTTCATGAGTTCACCGTATCTCCAGTAATCTGATGGTAGTGGGGAAGAAACTTTTCCTAAAATGTTTTATTTATTTACAGTATTTAAATATATGGACACAGTGAAAGAACTAACAAATCTAAATGTGCAAGTTATCATTGACGCTGCAGGGATCGTTCGATGTGGAGAGCCATGATCGCCCAAGCGTGTAACGCGTAAGGCACATGAAGAAGATTTATCTATCTATCTCTCTTTAGCAATCTGTCTATTTATTATTAAAATCTTTATTTTATTTTTAAATTATTATCCTGTATCCCACTGCTGCCCTTCTGCAGAAGGGATGGCACAGTGACACAGTGCTTTACAGTACCAGCGACCCGGGTTCAATTCCCACTGCTGTCTACAAGGATCTTCCAGGCTTCCCTCCCGAAGTGCACAGACATACATTTTGGGTTAGTAAGTTGTGGATATGCTATGTTGACGCTGGAAGCACGGTGACACTTGCTGGCAGCCCCAAGCACATCCACAGATAGTGGATTTACTCCCGAAGCCTTCCCCATGAGTGGGTAAGCCGCTAGTCAGCAGAGGCTTGAGCTCAGAGTTTTCCTGTTCTTAGATGAGCTACCAACCGCAGCTGACGAGCCCCATTTGTCCCTTCTCCTGTTCCGCCAGGCTTAGTTGTCAGGCTATTTGAGATGCATGTGGTTGGGAGCATTTAATGGGTAGTGGGAGCTCATTCCCACTACACACCCATTATGACAACTTTAGGAGAAAAGACTCCATCTGTGCCTCTCATGGTCATTGTTCCCTCTAAGGTGTGTGCCGGTGTGTGCCGGTGTGCGCCAGTGTGTGCCGGTGTGTGCCGGTGTGTGCGGGTGTGTGCGAGTGTGTGCGGGTGTGTGCCGGTGTGTGCCAGTGTGTGCCGGTGTGTGCCAGTGTGCGGGTGTGTGCCGGTGTGCGCCAGTGTGCGCCGGTGTGTGCTGGTGTGTGCCAGTGTGCGGGTGTGTGCCGGTGTGTGCCAGTGTGTGCCGGTGTGTGCTGGTGTGTGCCAGTGTGCGGGTGTGTGCCGGTGTGCGCCAGTGTGCGCCGGTGTGTGCGAGTGTGTGCGGGTGTGTGCCGGTGTGTGCGAGTGTGTGCGGGTGTGTGTGGGTGTGTGCCGGTGTGTGCCAGTGTGTGCGGGTGTGTGCGGGTGTGTGCCAGTGTGCGCCGGTGTGTACCGGTGTGTGCCAGTGTGTGCGAGTGTGTGCCAGTGTGCGCCGATGTGTGCGCACACATCTTTGCTACTAGTGCACAGAAGGCTGTCACCCTCCACCTCATGGGCATGTCGAGCATATTTCACGATCGTACACAGTCACATTTCCTTTTCCAGTCTCTGTGGCGGACAGTGTTGACAAAGTGGAGTTTGCGATAATTTGTCTGCAGATTTTAGAACTGGCTTATTTATACAGTTTTTATTGAAGTTATTTATTCACTTTGTCAAATTTCAAAGAGGCAGAGGGTGTGAAGTGTAAAAGAATTGCTAATTCATTTAAAGCGGTATGGCTTAGAATAGCTTCAGGTTTACTTCCGCTTAAATAGTCAGAGCGCGCATGTTGTCTCTGGGCAAAGATTTCACAGCACAAGATTTTTGCGCACACTGGTTATTACAAATTACAGGGAAGATTGCTCGTCATTCTATACATCAGAATCAAGGTCACCCCTTACCATCTAGGGAATAAAGCTGTAACCGGTCTCATCTTTTCCTGTAACAGTCCCCCAAGTCCTTCCAGCATCCTTGTAAATCTTCTCTGCACACTCTGCCAGTCCACTGGGGAAGTCCAGGCCCAGGACTGGAGGCTGGAGGTCAAAGACGGCCTGCCTGGGGATGAATGTGGGTGGGTGGGTGAGTGGGAGGAAAGGGGCTTGTTTTGCTGTTGTTGTTTTGTTACTTATTTTCTGTATCGTTTGCCCAAGCATTGTGGGGATGCCATGTTGGTGCTGAAATGTGCAGTGACTGTGGATCATTAGGCTATGTTCACTGTTAAAGCAAACAACACATTTCATTGTAAGTTCTGATGTCACGTGATAAACAAATGCAACTGAATCACTTCCCAGTTTAATAACACTACTGGGACGTGGGCCAAATGCAGGAAGATGGGACTATCTCACGTAGGCATCCTGGTCAGCAGGGGATGGGCTAAAAGTTCCCGGGTTGTATAATTCTATGACTCTATGGTAACACTGGCGGGTTGACCAGTTACAGGTGGCATTCGGGCTGTTACATCATGTCGATTTGCAAATGGCGAGAGAGTTCAAAGTAAAAATTATTATCAAAGTACATATATGTCACCATTAACAACCCTGAGATTAATTTTACTTACAGGCAATTACATGAAAATAAAGAAATACAATAGATATTTTGAATTGAATTGACTTTATTACTTACATCCCTCATATACATGAGGAATAAAAATCTTTACATTATATCTCCATCTAAATGTGTAATTTATAGTAATTTATCATAAATAGTATGTACAACAGGACAATCTGTCATAAAGGGCGTGAGACTGGACCCAAATGCAGGACACAGGCACTGAAGCACTAGGGGCAGGACAGGAACAGCTAAAGGATAGGACAAGGTGTGGAGACCGTGGCGTGCGTGAGGGACGTGGCGTTCGAGGTGATCCTGGAGTTCAGAGATAGTCTCAAGGCTAGACTTGAGGCTGGGGTCTCAAGGATGGGTTCTTGGAACTAGGAATGCTGGGAGGATAGCCCCCCCCCCCCCACCAAGCAGGCAGCAGAACTCTTGGGCAGGGCCTGGACCTCCCAGGCAGGACACAGGGGCCTGGACAGGTCGCTGGGCACAACCCATCAGAGGCGAAGGATCAGAAGGGGCAGAGTCCCCCGCCGGACAATGGCAGTCCAGCCTGGCTTACCCGACAGAGGCAAGGGATAGTAAGGGTCAGAGTCCCCCACCGGGCAACGGCAGTCCAGCCTGGCTTACCCGACAGAGGCAAGGGATCAGAAGGGAGCTCAGTCCAGGATGACTTCCAGACTCACTCACAGAACTCATCTATGGTAGCCGGTAGCTGGTAGCCGGTAGCCAGTAGCCAATAGCCTGGAGGGAATTAAGGAGTTGAGTGCTGAACTGTAGTCCAAGAACAGCATTCTCACGTAAGCATCCTTCTTCTCCAGATGTGTAAGGACGGTGTGTATTTCGTCATCTGTCGATCGGTTTTGTCAGTTGGCGAATTGTAGGGTCCAGTGTGGGTGATAGCAAGCTGCAGATGTAATCCTTGACCAACCTCTCAAAGCATTTGTTTATTATTGAGGTGAGTGAGACAGGACGCCAGTCGTTCAGACATGTTATCCTGGTCTTTTTAGGTACAGGAACAATGGTGGATATTTTGAAGCAGGAGGGCACTCTACATTCTACAAATTATACACAAATGAAGTCTGACAAACGACTAATGAACAGAAGAAGCAAAACGTAATTACAGTAATAAATTTAAATGTTGAGAAGATGAGTTGTAGAGTCCTTGAAAGTAAGTCTCTAGGTCGTGGAACCCATTCAGAGTTGAGGTGAGTGAAGTTATTCATTCTGGCTCAGGAGCCTGATGGTTGTAGGGTAATAACCGTTCCTGAGCTGATAGTGTGGGGCCTAAGGCTCCTCTACTTCCTGCCTGATAGTCAAAGTGGGATGAGAGCATGCCCTGAATGGTGGCGGCCCTTGGTGATGTGCTCAATGGTGAGGAGGGATTTGCCTGTGATGGACTGGGCTGTAACCATAACTTTCTGTATTTTCTTTTTGTAAAAACTATATTTAATTTATGTTTTTCTAGTAAACACTACTCATTTGAGGTCATGTGCTGTCAGCCTTGCTCCTGCTGTCACCTCCCAACCTGAACATACCGCCAAGTGTCAGTCTACACCCAGCTCACAGGATTCACCAGCCGCTCATTCCAGACTCATCACCGGCAGCCTATTTAACCCCAGTTCTCACACACAGACCCTGTTCACTCCTCCAACCACAACCAGTTGCTCTGAGTTTTCCCTCTCGCTGCCAAAAGTTTACCTGTTGCCTGTTGTGTTTAGTTTCTGTTCTCGCTTGTTTTGTGGCTTGGGATCTTGTTGTTTATTATTAAAGTTATGGTTTACCGCTGAATCGTTTCCTCTGCTCTGCTTTTGGGTCAAGCCTCCTCAAGCCTTGACAGATGCACCGCAGCAGAGACGTTCTTGTACAAAAGGCAGTAAACTCAAACTGAGATCTGATATACTGGTGTAAAGAGCACTGTCATCAGAAGAGGGCAGCAGACAGGAGAGGAGGCGGACTGACCCAGAGAAGTTCGGCCTATCAACCAGGGTGGTTCCGAATGGAAGTCCATTTACAAAGATGCTCTCCCCTTGCACATTGGGCGGCTGGTGATGGAGCACATTAAAGCCTTTCTCCCAGCTACGTTGGACCTTTCCAGTTCGCTTATCGCTCAAATCGATCCACTGATGATGCAATAGCCTCTGCCCTGCACTCTGTCCTGTCCCCCGTGGAAAATGGGGTCTCATATGCCAGACTGCTGTTTATAGACTTCAGTTCAGCGTTCAACACCATCATACCCCAGAAACTGGTGGGGAAACTGTCCACATAGGGTCTCAGTACCTCCCTCTGCAGTTGGATACTGGACTTGTTAACAGCAAGGCCACAGTCAGTCCGTGTGGGTAGCAACGTCTCCGGCCCCATTACTCTGAGCACCGGCGCTCCCCAGGGCTGTGTGCTCAGCCCGCTGCTGTTCACACTGCTGACACACGACTGTACCGCAGGATCCAGCTCAAACCAGGTCATCAAGCTGTGGGTGACACGACAGAAGGCACAAGAAGGCACAAAAATGCCTCCACTTCCTAAGAAGATTGAGGCAAGCAAGGCTCCGTTCTCCTATATTAACTGTGTTTTACAGGAGCACCATTGAGAGCATCCTGGCAAGTTGCATCTCCATCTGGTATGGGAGCAGCTGAGCAGGTCCCTACCAAGAACTGAGAGTAGCTGAGAGGATTATGGGGGTCTCCCAATGTCCATCAGGGTCATTTATCAGGAGCACTGCGTACGCAGGGCCCTTAGTATTATGAAGGATCCCACTCATCCATCCAGCATCCTCTTTGACTTTCTACCATCAGGCAGGAGGCTCCGATGCATAAAGACAAGAACGGTCAGGATGGGAACAGTTTCTTCCCTCAGTCCATTAGGCTTCTGAACTCCCTGTCGAATCGTATTCGAAGTGTCACCAGTTAATTTGTTCCATGCCTTAAAATATTTAATATTAATGCATTTTAGTTTGTTATTTATGTGTGATTCATCTCCAGAGTTTATCCTTACCTTCATAAGTTGTTGTGTGTTATGTTTACTACTGTGATTTACACCTTGGTTCAGAGAAAGGTTATCTCATTTTTATATACATTACTTGGTTACATGCATTATAACATACATGCAAGTAGTTAAAAGACATTGAATTTGACTTGATTTCAGCTCCATCCTCTTTCTCTTTGGTCATCCTGTAAGGAGGAGGGGAGAGAGAGGTGAGAAAGGGGTAGAGGGAGAGGGAGGGGCAGGGGGAGAGAAAGAGGGGGAGAGAGGGGGAAGGAGAAGGAGGGGAGAATGGAGGGGGAGTGGGGGAGGTGGAGAGAGGGGAGGGGAGAGAGAGAGAATATGTCCTAGTTAACCTGCTCCTGGGACAGCTATGACAGCTATCCATGGGTCCTGGAGATGGACAGCGGAGGGTTCATCCGGGCTGACTAACTGGCAATGTACAGGGCTCAGGTAGTTATGGGAGAATAATACCTGGCATTCACGGGCAAAGTGGAAGTGTCTCAGAATTGTTGGACACTGTGAGTATAACAAGGGGTGGTTGCCAAGCTGGGTAGAACTAGGGTAGTTATCTTTAACCCACAGACAATCAGAAAGACATACACCAGGTGGACCCAGGTGTAGAGGGGACTAAAGACGAGGATGAAGAATGAAGAGTCTTTACTTGTGGATTGGTTCGTAGAGAACACGAGAACCAGCACTCACACACAGTAGGTAAACTCAAGACTGTTCAAAGACCAACTAAACAGAGGGAACTTAAAAAGAGAAACAATTCAGTGTCACAGGTTCACTGTAACTATAACAAAATACAGATGAAAATAATCAATAAATAATGAGGGGAGGAGGAACGTTGGAAGCTGAAGGACTCCATCCGCTCCTGGTGCTAACACCAAAGTATGACAGCAGTGATAAGTGCCACCGTCGATAAGGATGGGAATGTGTTAGCTTAGTCTGTTAGTCTTGATTTGTCTGGCTTTTGTTTGTAATGTCATTATGCAACAGTACTGTAGTGGTTTGAGTTTATAATAAATGTATATTTAAAAAATCTGGTCCTGAAGAACATTCAAGAGACAAATGGCGAGAGATGCTCTGGAGCAGCACACTAAGTGCCAGAGGAACTTAGCGAGCAGGCAGCATCTGTGGAAGCAAATGGACAGTTGAACGGTCTCAGCCCAAAAAACACTGACTGTTCATTTCCCTCTACAGATGCTGGCCGACCTACTAGGTGTCAAGAAGCATAGAGGAGGCTTGACCCAAAAGCAGAGCTGTGGAGAACATTCAGTGATGAAAGATAACTTTAATAATAGACTTCAACATAAGCCACAATGGGCCACAAAACAAGAGAGAACAGAAACGAAACACACCAGGCAACAAGGTCAGCTTTAGGCAGGAAGAAGGAAAGCTCGGAGCAACTGGTTGAGTCCAGCTGGTTCAATGAGTGAACAAGGACCGTGGATGTGAAATGGGTTTAAATAGGCTGCAGGTGATGAGTCTGGAATGAGTGGCTGGTGAATCCTATCAACTGGGTGGAGACTGGGAGATGCTGGTATGTGCAGGCTGGGAGGTGTCAGCGGGAGTGACTGGGTAGTGTCAGCATGTGCGGACTGGGAGGTGTCCGAGTGTGTGGACTGGGAGGTGTCCGAGTGTGTGGACTGAGAGGTGTCAGCTTGTGTGGACTGGGTACTGTCAGCGGGAGTGACTGGGTAGTGTCAGCGGGAGTGACTGGGTAGTGTCAACATGTGCGGACTGGGAGGTGTCTGAGTGTGTGGACTGGGAGGTGTCAGCGTGTGTGGACTGGGAGGTGTCAGCGTGTGTGGACTGGGTACTGTCAGCGGGAGTGACTGGGTAGTGTCAGCGGGAGTGACTGGGAGGTGTCAGCGGGAGTGACTGGGATGTGTCAGCGGGAGTGACTGGGAAGTGTCAGCGGGAGTGACTGGGTAGTGTCAGCGGGAGTGACTGGGAGGTGTCAGCGGGAGTGACTGGGTAGTGTCAGCAGGAGTGACTGGGAGGTGTCAGCGGGAGTGACTGGGTAGTGTCAGCGGGAGTGACTGGGAGGTGTCAGCGGGAGTGACTGGGTAGTGTCAGCGGGAGTGACTGGGAGGTGTCAGCGGGAGTGACTGGGTAGTGTCAGCGGGAGTGACTGGGTAGTGTCAGAGGGAGTGATGGGAGGTGTCAGCGGGAGTGACTGGGTAGTGTCAGCGGGAGTGACTGGGAGGTGTCAGCGGGAGTGACTGGGAGGTGTCAGCGGGAGTGATGGGGTAGTGTCAGAGGGAGTGACTGGGAAGTGTCAGCGGGAGTGACTGGGTAGTGTCAGCGGGAGTGACTGGGAGGTGTCAGAGGGAGTGATGGGGTAGTGTCAGCGGGAGTGACTGGGATGTGTCAGCGGGAGTGACTGGGAGGTGTCAGAGGGAGTGACTGGGAGGTGTCAGCGGGAGTGACTGGGTAGTGTCAGCGGGAGTGACTGGGAGGTGTCAGCGGGAGTGACTGGGTAGTGTCAGCGGGAGTGACTGGGTAGTGTCAGCGGGAGTGACTGGGTGGTGTCAGCAGGAGTGACTGGGAGGTGTCAGCGGGAGTGACTGGGTAGTGTCAGCAGGAGTGACTGGGAGGTGTCAGCGGGAGTGACTGGGTAGTGTCAGCGGGAGTGACTGGGAGGTGTCAGCGGGAGTGACTGGGTAGTGTCAGCGGGAGTGACTGGGTGGTGTCAGCGGGAGTGACTGGGAGGTGTCAGCGGGAGTGACTGGGTAGTGTCAGCGGGAGTGACTGGGTAGTGTCAGCGGGAGTGACTGGGTGGTGTCAGCAGGAGTGACTGGGAGGTGTCAGCGGGAGTGACTGGGTGGTGTCAGCAGGAGTGACTGGGAGGTGTCAGCGGGAGTGACTGGGTAGTGTCAGAGGGAGTGATGGGAGGTGTCAGCGGGAGTGACTGGGAAGTGTCAGCGGGAGTGACTGGGAGGTGTCAGCGGGAGTGACTGGGTGGTGTCAGCGGGAGTGACTGGGAGGTGTCAGCGGGAGTGACTGGGAGGTGTCAGCAGGAGTGATGGGGTAGTGTCAGCGGGAGTGACTGGGAGGTGTCAGCGGGAGTGACTGGGCAGTGTCAGCGGGAGTGACTGGGAGGTGTCAGCGGGAGTGACTGGGAGGTGTCAGCGGGAGTGATGGGGTAGTGTCAGCGGGAGTGACTGGGAGGTGTCAGCGGGAGTGACTGGGTGGTGTCAGCGGGAGTGACTGGGAGGTGTCAGCGGGAGTGACGGGGTAGTGTCAGCGGGAGTGACTGGGAGGTGTCAGCGGGAGTGACGGGGTAGTGTCAGCGGGAGTGACTGGGTGGTGTCAGCGGGAGTGACTGGGAGGTGTCAGCGGGAGTGACGGGGTAGTGTCAGCGGGAGTGACTGGGAGGTGTCAGCGGGAGTGACTGGGCAGTGTCAGAGGGAGTGATGGGAGGTGTCAGCGGGAGAGACTGGGCAGTGTCAGCGGGAGTGACTGGGTAGTGTCAGAGGGAGTGATGGGAGGTGTCAGCGGGAGAGACTGGGAAGTGTCAGAGGGAGTGATGGGAGGTGTCAGCGGGAGTGACTGGGTAGTGTCAGCGGGAGTGACTGGGTAGTGTCAGCGGGAGTGACTGGGTAGTGTCAGCGGGAGTGACGGGAGGTGTCAGCGGGAGTGACTGGGTAGTGTCAGCGGGAGTGATGGGGTAGTGTCAGCGGGAGTGACTGGGTAGTGTCAGCGGGAGTGACTGGGTAGTGTCAGCGGGAGTGATGGGGTAGTGTCAGCGGGAGTGACTGGGAGGTGTCAGCGGGAGTGACTGGGTGGTGTCAGCGGGAGTGACTGGGTAGTGTCAGCGGGAGTGACTGGGTAGTGTCAGCGGGAGTGACTGGGTAGTGTCAGCGGGAGTGACTGGGTGGTGTCAGAGGGAGTGATGGGAAGTGTCAGCGGGAGTGACTGGGAGGTGTCAGCGGGAGTGACTGGGAGGTGTCAGCGGGAGTGACTGGGTGGTGTCAGCGGGAGTGACTGGGAGGTGTCAGCGGGAGTGATGGGGTAGTGTCAGCGGGAGTGACTGGGAGGTGTCAGAGGGAGTGATGGGAAGTGTCAGCGGGAGTGACTGGGAGGTGTCAGCGGGAGTGACTGGGAGGTGTCAGAGGGAGTGATGGGAAGTGTCAGCGGGAGTGACTGGGAGGTGTCAGCGGGAGTGACTGGGAGGTGTCAGCGGGAGTGACTGGGTGGTGTCAGCGGGAGTGACTGGGAGGTGTCAGAGGGAGTGATGGGAAGTGTCAGCGGGAGTGACTGGGAGGTGTCAGCGGGAGTGACTGGGAGGTGTCAGCGGGAGTGACTGGGTGGTGTCAGCGGGAGTGACTGGGAGGTGTCAGCGGGAGTGATGGGGTAGTGTCAGCGGGAGTGACTGGGTGGTGTCAGCGGGAGAGACTGGGAGGTGTCAGCGGGAGTGATGGGGTAGTGTCAGCGGGAGTGACTGGGTAGTGTCAGCGGGAGTGACTGGGTAGTGTCAGCGGGAGTGATGGGGAGGTGTCAGCGGGAGTGACTGGGAGGTGTCAGCGGGAGTGACTGGGTAGTGTCAGCGGGAGTGACTGGGAGGTGTCAGCGGGAGTGACTGGGTGGTGTCAGCGGGAGTGACTGGGAGGTGTCAGCGGGAGTGATGGGGTAGTGTCAGCGGGAGTGACTGGGAGGTGTCAGTGGGAGTGACTGGGAGGTGTCAGTGGGAGTGACTGGGATGTGTCAGCGGGAGTGACTGGGAAGTGTCAGCGGGAGTGACTGGGAGGTGTCAGCGGGAGTGACGGGGCAGTGTCAGCGGGAGTGATGGGGTAGTGTCAGCGGGAGTGACTGGGATGTGTCAGCGGGAGTGACTGGGAGGTGTCAGCGGGAGTGACTGGGAGGTGTCAGCGGGAGTGACTGGGTAGTGTCAGCGGGAGTGACTGGGAGGTGTCAGCGGGAGTGATGGGGTAGTGTCAGCGGGAGTGATGGGGTAGTGTCAGCGGGAGTGACTGGGAGGTGTCAGCGGGAGTGACTGGGAGGTGTCAGCGGGAGTGACTGGGTGGTGTCAGCGGGAGTGACTGGGAGGTGTCAGCGGGAGTGATGGGGAGGTGTCAGCGGGAGTGACTGGGAGGTGTCAGCGGGAGTGACTGGGAGGTGTCAGCGGGAGTGATGGGGTAGTGTCAGCGGGAGTGACTGGGAGGTGTCAGTGGGAGTGACTGGGAGGTGTCAGTGGGAGTGACTGGGATGTGTCAGCGGGAGTGATGGGGTAGTGTCAGCGGGAGTGACTGGGAGGTGTCAGTGGGAGTGACTGGGAGGTGTCAGCGGGAGTGACTGGGTAGTGTCAGCGGGAGTGACTGGGAGGTGTCAGCGGGAGTGACTGGGAGGTGTCAGCGGGAGTGACTGGGAGGTGTCAGCGGGAGTGATGGGGTAGTGTCAGCGGGAGTGACTGGGAGGTGTCAGAGGGAGTGATGGGAGGTGTCAGCGGGAGTGATGGGAGGTGTCAGCGGGAGTGACTGGGAGGTGTCAGTGGGAGTGACTGGGAGGTGTCAGCGGGAGTGACTGGGTAGTGTCAGCGGGAGTGATGGGGTAGTGTCAGCGGGAGTGACTGGGAGGTGTCAGTGGGAGTGACTGGGAGGTGTCAGCGGGAGTGACTGGGTAGTGTCAGCGGGAGTGACTGGGAGGTGTCAGAGGGAGTGATGGGAGGTGTCAGCGGGAGTGATGGGAGGTGTCAGCGGGAGTGATGGGGTAGTGTCAGCGGGAGTGATGGGGTAGTGTCAGCGGGAGTGACTGGGAGGTGTCAGCGGGAGTGATGGGGTAGTGTCAGCGGGAGTGATGGGGAAGTGTCAGCGGGAGTGACTGGGTGGTGTCAGCGGGAGTGATGGGGTAGTGTCAGCGGGAGTGACTGGGAGGTGTCAGCGGGAGTGACTGGGTAGTGTCAGCGGGAGTGATGGGGTAGTGTCAGCGGGAGTGATGGGAGGTGTCAGCGGGAGTGATGGGAGGTGTCAGCGGGAGTGACTGGGAGGTGTCAGCGGGAGTGATGGGGTAGTGTCAGCGGGAGTGATGGGGAAGTGTCAGCGGGAGTGACTGGGTGGTGTCAGCGGGAGTGACTGGGAGGTGTCAGCGGGAGTGACGGGGCAGTGTCAGCGGGAGTGACTGGGAGGTGTCAGCGGGAGTGACTGGGTGGTGTCAGCGGGAGTGACTGGGTAGTGTCAGCGGGAGTGACTGGGTAGTGTCAGCGGGAGTGACTGGGAGGTGTCAGCGGGAGTGACTGGGTAGTGTCAGCGGGAGTGACTGGGTAGTGTCAGCGGGAGTGACTGGGAGGTGTCAGCGGGAGTGATGGGGTAGTGTCAGCGGGAGTGATGGGGAAGTGTCAGCGGGAGTGACTGGGTGGTGTCAGCGGGAGTGACTGGGAGGTGTCAGCGGGAGTGACGGGGCAGTGTCAGCGGGAGTGACTGGGAGGTGTCAGCGGGAGTGACTGGGTGGTGTCAGCGGGAGTGACTGGGAGGTGTCAGCGGGAGTGACTGGGTGGTGTCAGCGGGAGTGACTGGGTAGTGTCAGCGGGAGTGACTGGGAGGTGTCAGCGGGAGTGACTGGGTAGTGTCAGAGGGAGTGATGGGAGGTGTCAGCGGGAGTGACTGGGTGGTGTCAGAGGGAGTGATGGGAGGTGTCAGCGGGAGTGACTGGGTAGTGTCAGAGGGAGTGATGGGAGGTGTCAGCGGGAGTGACTGGGTGGTGTCAGCGGGAGTGACTGGGAGGTGTCAGCGGGAGTGACTGGGTAGTGTCAGCGGGAGTGACTGGGTAGTGTCAGCGGGAGTGACTGGGAGGTGTCAGCGGGAGTGACTGGGAGGTGTCAGTGGGAGTGATGGGGTAGTGTCAGCGGGAGTGACTGGGTAGTGTCAGCGGGAGTGACTGGGTAGTGTCAGCGGGAGTGACTGGGAGGTGTCAGCGGGAGTGACTGGGAGGTGTCAGCGGGAGTGACTGGGAGGTGTCAGCGGGAGTGACTGGGTGGTGTCAGCGGGAGTGACTGGGTAGTGTCAGCGGGAGTGACTGGGTAGTGTCAGCGGGAGTGACTGGGTAGTGTCAGCGGGAGTGACTGGGTAGTGTCAGCGGGAGTGACTGGGAGGTGTCAGCGGGAGTGACTGGGAGGTGTCAGCGGGAGTGACTGGGTGGTGTCAGCGGGAGTGACTGGGAGGTGTCAGCGGGAGTGACTGGGAGGTGTCAGCGGGAGTGATGGGGTAGTGTCAGCGGGAGTGACTGGGAGGTGTCAGTGGGAGTGACTGGGAGGTGTCAGTGGGAGTGACTGGGATGTGTCAGCGGGAGTGATGGGGTAGTGTCAGCGGGAGTGACTGGGAGGTGTCAGTGGGAGTGACTGGGAGGTGTCAGCGGGAGTGACTGGGTAGTGTCAGCGGGAGTGACTGGGAGGTGTCAGCGGGAGTGACTGGGAGGTGTCAGCGGGAGTGACTGGGAGGTGTCAGCGGGAGTGATGGGGTAGTGTCAGCGGGAGTGACTGGGAAGTGTCAGCGGGAGTGACTGGGAGGTGTCAGCGGGAGTGACTGGGTAGTGTCAGCGGGAGTGACTGGGAGGTGTCAGCGGGAGTGACTGGGAGGTGTCAGAGGGAGTGATGGGAGGTGTCAGCGGGAGTGATGGGAGGTGTCAGCGGGAGTGATGGGGTAGTGTCAGCGGGAGTGACTGGGAGGTGTCAGCGGGAGTGATGGGGTAGTGTCAGCGGGAGTGACTGGGGTAGTGTCAGCGGGAGTGATGGGGTAGTGTCAGCGGGAGTGATGGGGTAGTGTCAGAGGGAGTGATGGGGTAGTGTCAGCGGGAGTGACTGGGAGGTGTCAGAGGGAGTGATGGGGTAGTGTCAGCGGGAGTGACTGGGAGGTGTCAGCGGGAGTGACTGGGTGGTGTCAGCAGGAGTGACTGGGATGTGTCAGCGGGAGTGACTGGGTGGTGTCAGCGGGAGTGACTGGGTGGTGTCAGCGGGAGTGACTGGGTAGTGTCAGCAGGAGTGACTGGGATGTGTCAGCGGGAGTGACTGGGTGGTGTCAGCGGGAGTGACTGGGAGGTGTCAGCGGGAGTGACTGGGTAGTGTCAGCGGGAGTGACTGGGTAGTGTCAGCGGGAGTGACTGGGTAGTGTCAGCGGGAGTGACTGGGTGGTGTCAGCGGGAGTGACTGGGTGGTGTCAGCGGGAGTGACTGGGTAGTGTCAGCGGGAGTGACTGGGAGGTGTCAGCGGGAGTGACTGGGAGGTGTCAGCGGGAGTGACGGGGCAGTGTCAGCGGGGGCAGGCCTGACACTAAGGGTTTTGTGTTGGTTCTAAACACAATTATCGGTAGTGCTTCAACAGTTTCATTACCGAACTAATTTCCGAGATGTCTCCTAACCATCACACCTTGTAATTTTGCGGGGGCGGGAATTGCTGTTTTTTGTTGTTTTGGATCGAGAGGAAAAAATTTTTTTTTCTTGGCAAAAATCTGATTTAATGTCTATAAAAGAATCGAACGCAGAAAGAGAATGTCTTGCTCTGTCGTCTGGAACTCTTGCACTATATCTCAGTTCCACATCTTGGGGAATTATTCACACACAAGACTTTCATTATTAAATGATTCCGCGATCAAGATTACTGCTGAGAGATGTTGCCCGAATCACCGTACGAATTTTAAAAATATATATTCGTTTAAATAAACTGTCCGAAGTCATCATTATAACGTATAGTTTCAGTACATTTCCTAGAGTTCTTGCTCGGGCTCTCGGGTCCTCTTCCATAGTCTCAGAAATTTAAATAATCTTCCTCAGAGGAGAATGTGGGGCGGCATTGCAGCCTCGTTGCTGGCATTAACACTTTACAGCACAGCAGAGGGGGTTCAATTCCCGCCGCTGTCTATAAGGATTTTGTTCGTCCTCCCCGTAATCGCCTGGGTTTCCTTCGGGTGCTCCGGTTTCCTCCCACAGTCCATATGCAAACCGGCTGGTAGGTTAATTGGTCATTGTAAATTGTCCTGCGATTAGGCTGGGATTATATCGGGAGTTGCTGGCGGCGCGGCTCGAGGGGCCGGAAGGGCCGGTTCCGCGCTGTGTATTAATAAATGAACAATAAATAAATAATTGGCAGATCAGCTGTTTTGAACTACACTCCTAAACTGTGGAATTCACTACCTAAAATCACAAGAGATGCAGACTCACTTGACACTTCTAAACACCAGCTCAGAGCCTATTGATTTAACTTTGTTTTTAACTAACATCTCTCTGTCATTTATTGTCATGTTTACACTTTATTCCAATGTAAAGACAGTTATCTCGTTTGTATGAAACTGGCTTGTATAAAGTGCTCTAGAAGTAAGTTATTATTTTTATATATTTTTTTCTCAGCGCAAGTTGATAAAACCTGAACTAGGGCACAGCCAAACACACCCATTTCTCAATTGTTAGGAACTCCGAGACTGCTCTAGTGGTGTTTAGCTTTGTGGCTTTCTGGGGATTTACATAAATGTTGCTGTGTAGGCCTAATTGTGTAATGCTGTTGTGTAGTGACTTCGGGATGACACCAGTTGTAGATTAATATTATTGCTGTTGTTATTACATATTGACATGGCGCACCCGTACAAACTGCAGCCGAGGGAAGTGATGGGGCGGAATGGCTGATAGGACTCGGCTGCGAAATAATTCATTGTCGTGAGGAGTGTCTGGGTGCGTCTGAGACACCGATGAGATGTTCTATCAATACTTCGTCTTAAAAGATTCATGCACGTTCCACTTCAGGGCTGTGGGATTTCACAACGCGTTTCCATTCTGGGTGTCAGTTACACGGACACCAGAGTAACAAGCCAGGGTTGCTATCACACTGGACCCGCCTCAGTGAGAGGAGCTGCATCACCGTCAATTTTTAATGAAGGTCCCGTCCACCTCCGCTCTCCCGTATCTCGAGTTGTAACAAGGATTTAGGAGGTAGACAAGATCTCCGGCGGTGAAGTTCTTCTGAACCAGTTGGCTTATTTTTTTTTTGTAGAGGCGGTGGGAGGGCTTTGGCGACCTGCTAATTTTCTGCTGCTCGGTCTCCCCCGGAGACTCTCAACAGTCCATACAGCTGATTACTGCAGAAACTGTAGGGAGCCCTGCCAGTGAGTAACTTTGTCTGGATTCCCACTGTAAACTTCCCAAAGCAACTGGTTGGACAGGGAAAGAGAGGGGGAGAGAGGGACAGAGAGCGAGAGGAAGAGAGAGGGGGAAAGTGAGGGGAGAGAGGGGGGAGAGAGAGCGGGGAGACAGAGAGAGAGAGGGGAGAGAGAGAGAGAGAGAGAGAGAGAGAGAGAGAGAGAGAGAGAGAGAGAGAGAGAGAGAGAGAGAGGACTATCTCACTGAGAACGGTATTCACACAACTGCTCTAACAGAAGGACCATGGACAGCGCCTTTACACGACCTGTCGAGCATCACTATTAGTGGCGAGTAAGAAGGGAGACTCCTTCCGCGTCAAATCAGCAACGATGTCGTTCGATGGATTTGCAACTCTCAAGGAGAAAGTCAAGTACACGGTGGGAGATTCCTTGGGCCATCTCCGAAGGTACTGAGAGAGAGAACTTAAAACTAAGTTTATGATGTTGCAAATGTTATAAATCCCGCAGATCCATATCGTAACTGGGTTTACCGGTCATGATTCGTGTTTTATTTGTTTGAACAATGCCTTTCTTTAACTGCAGACAGATTATCTTCACAGAAGTTTGTACAATCGTATCGGTGTGATCATAAAACGAACAGACATAGGCAGGAGCAGAATTAGACCATTTAGTCCATCGAGGCCGCTCTGCCAGTTCATCATGGCTAATTTACTATCGCTCTCAACCCCATTCTCCGGCCCTCTCCGTAACCTTTGACACCCTGACTAATCAATAACCTATTAAACTGCGCTTTAAATGCACCCAATGACTTGGTCTGGTCTCTACAATTGTCTGTGATAAATAATTCCACAGAATCAACACCCTCTGGCTAAAGAAATTCCTCCTCATCTCTGTTCTAAAGGGTCGTCCCTCTATTTTGAGACTGTGCCCTCTAGTCCTAGACTCTTCCACTATAGGAAACATCCTCTCCACATCCACTGTATCTAGGTCCTGCAATATTTGATAGATTTCAATGAGATCCCCTCTCATTCTTCTAAATTCCAGCCAGTACAGTCTCTGAGCTGCCAAACGTTCCTCATGCGTTTACCCTTTCATTTCCAGAATCATTACCTTTGTTGACATCTGTACAAACGAATCGGTGTCTTCATGATCCCGCTGCAAACATACATAACCACTGAGACAAAAAGGAAGAAAATGACCCCGCTACTGCACAAGTTCTCCTACATTTTAACTGATTTATTCACGTGTTTTACCTCAAAAGACAAATATTAAATCTATTCTATTTCTGCTTAAAATCGAAATGATCTAATCTGTAGTCATTTCCTGTAAATGCTTGTAGTTGAGTGCATTTGGAGTCTAAGCATTTAACCCAGACCATAAAAACATTAGACACAGGAGTAGAATTAGGCCATTCGGCACATCTAGCCCAATCCGCCATTCCATCATGGCTGATTTATTATGCCTCTCAACCCCATTCTCCTGTTTCCCCGTGACCTTTGATACCCTTACCAATCAAGAACCTGTCAACCTCCACTTTAAATATCCCCAAAAACTTGTCTTCCTCCTCATCTCTGTTCTAAACGGATGTCCTTGCAAGGCTGTGCCCTCTGGTCCGAGACTCTCCCAATCAACACCCATAATTAACAAAAATCTATCAACCTCCACTTTAAATGCACCTAATGACTTGGACAGTCAAAGTTTCAGTTCAAGACCCATCATCTGGACTAAAAGATGGTTGAGGAAGAGCCAGTATTAAAGTGCCAGTATTTAAGAGTCAGTATTAGATTTTATTTTTAAATTAACAGAGATAATCTAACCAGATAATTCATCCTCTGATTTTTGAATGGGCAATGAACCCAAGTACACTACCTCACTTTTTTTTTTCTTTTCCTTTGCTCTCCATTTGGACTCCGCATTTAATTTAATTATAGTGTCATAGAAAAGTACAGCACAGAAACAGGCTCTTTAACCCATCCAGTCCATGCTGAACCATTTATACTGCCAACTCCCAATGACCTACACCTGGACCATAGCCCTCCATATCGCTACCATCCATGTACCCATCTAAACCTCTCTTAAATATTGAAATCGAGCTTGTATACACCACTTGTACTTTGTAGCTCGTTCCACACTCTCACCACCCTCTGAGTGAAGACATTTCCCTCATGTTCCCCTTAAACTTTTCACCTTTAACACTTAGCCCATGATATATATACTAATATATAATCAACTTTAATAAGCAGTGCAAAAAGAGAACAATTCCTGTATTGTAATTTATAGTTTTTTATTATTATGTATTGCAATTACTGCTGTCATAAAGACAACAAATTTCATGACAAATGCCAGTGATATTAAACCTGATTCTGATTCTGATATTTTCAGACATACTTACAGGCTGCTGAGATGCATGAATAGAAGTGTCTGAATGCAAGTTTACAACTAGATCAATATTAACTGGATAGATTTAGAGTGACAGGGTTATAAATCAGGTAAACAGGCCCTTCAGTCCATCTCACCCATTCTGACCAAAGGTCACCCTGTTTGTCCATGTTGGTCTATACCCCTCTAAATCTTCCCTATGCCATGTACCTGTCCAATTGTCTTTTAAATGTTGTTACTTGTGACAGTGGTAGTATATTGATAATTAAATGGATGCAATATTACACCAAACAAGCACCCAATTAATATTAGTGACATGTAGGTACTTTTCTTAATTAAAATACTTTGTAAGAAAGATTACAAGCTGATAATCTTGCAAAAAACATTTATCATCTTTAGACTTTGTTCTTAGCATGTTGATTATTTCTTGGGGTGGTATTTCCAAAATATCCTTGCTACCCGTGAAGGTGTAACTCACTGTCTGGGACTTGGAATGACATCCTGGAAGAATCAAATAAATTCAATAGACTCTCATCATAAGGGCTGGACATCTATGGTAGAGAGGAGAAGATATTTTTCCAATAAGGTGTCAAATTCATTGCGAGGCAAGGGCTAAGATAATGTGCAGGCAAGGGGAGTTTATTGTGGAACACCATGGCAGCGATTAGTACAACGTAATATCCCAACTTCTGTACTTAATGTTTTGATTGATGAAGGCCAATTGCTGTATGAAGATGCTGACAGATTGTGGGTCAGTGTGGTCCAGTGAACACAGGTTCTTGGTTGAATTAATAGATTGACTAAAGGTCCTTTTTTGTGCTGTAGTTTTCTGTGACTCTATGACTCTCTGGCTTTTAAAGTTCTTGTCCTTGTTTTTTTAAACTCATCCATGATTTCTGTCCCTCCTTTTCTGAAATCTCATCGACCCTGATAAGCTTTCATGATCTCTGAGTTCCCCCCAATTCCAATCTCTGATCATTCCTGAATTAAAAGGGCGGTGACTTTGCCCTCAGCTGGCTTCAGTCTGTAACATCACTTTCTTCCTTTGAGATTCTCCTGCTTGCTACCAAGTTGGAGCTTTCTGTGAAGCTCCTCGGGACACCTCTCCAGCAGCAGCATGTGAAATTGATGTTATTAATGATATTTGGAACTGGAGTTGGATTGAAATTGATATGTCAACTTGTCCAGTTGAAATAAAGTTGCAGCAGTTCTCCAATGCCAACCAAATCCTGGAGTGTCTTATACTCCTGAAATCTGCACCTACTGGTACTATCTATAATTCATAAGTGTTTAGGATGGGCTTCTTAAGGTTGTTATAGCTGGGAAGGTTATTTAATTAACTATTAAATAATCCCAATGGCATGTATCTCAAGTAGCCTCTGACAACCAAGCACTAGTGTTCAGGTGTGGCTTAGCTACTAAGCCTGGTGAAACAATTTCTGCTGACAGAAGAAGACCATAAGACCATAAAACATAGGAGGGATTAGGCCATTTGGCCCATCAAGTCTGCTCTGCCATTCAATCAAGTCTGATCCTTTTATCCCCTCCTCAGCCCCACTCCCCGGCCTTCTCCCCATAACCTTTGATGCAATGTCCAATCAAGAACCTATCAATCTCTGCCTTAAATACACCCAATGACCTGGCCTCCACAGCTGCATGTGGCAGCAAATTCCACAAATTCACCACCTTCTGGCTAAAGAAATTTCTCCACATCTCTGTTTTAAATGTACACCCCTCCATCCTGAGGCTGTGCCCTCTTGTCCCAGACTCCCCCACCATGGGAAACATCCTTTCCACATCTACTCTGTCTAGGCCTTTCAACATTCAAAAGGTTTCAATAAGATCTCCCCCCCCCCCCATCCTTCTAAATTCCAGCAAGTACAGACCCAGAACCATCAAACGTTCCTCATATAATAACCCTTTCATTCCCAGAACCGTCCTTGTGTACCTCTCTGAGCCCTCTCCAATGCCAGCACATCTTTTCTTAGATGAGGAGCCCAAAACTGCTCACAATACTCAAGGCAAGGCCTCACCAGTTCCTTATAAAGCCTCAGCATCACATCCCTGTTCTTGTATTCTAGACCTCTATTTCTACTAGTAAAGTGCATGACCATGCATTTTCCAACACCATTTCATTTGCCACTTTCTTTCCCATTCTCCTAACCCATCGAGTCTTAAGGATTGCAGGGTGCCCATTCAGAACAGAGATGCAAAGAAATTTTTTTAGCCAGAGGGTGGTGAATCTGTGGAATTTGTTGCCATGGGCAGCAGTAGAGGTCAAGTCATTGGGTGTATTTAAGGCAGAGATTGATAGGTATCTGAGTAGCCAGGGCATCAAAGGTGAGAAGGTGGGGGAGTGGGACTAAATTGGAGAATGGATCAGCTCATGATGAAATGGCGGAGCAGACTTGATGGGCTGAATGGCCGACTTCTGCTCCTGTGTCTGATGGTCTAAGTCCTTCTGCAGCCTACCTGTATCTGCAAAGGTGGGTTACTGGCACCTTAAAACCAGTCATTTCAGGCAGAAGGGGCTTGTCCGTTGTGGTTGGCAGCTCACCTAGGAGAAGGAAAACTCTCATCTCAGGTTTCCAGTACCTTGTGGCTATACTCACGGCGAAGGCTTCGGGAGTAAACCCCGAGGGAAAAGTCCGGAGCTGGAGTCCCTAAGGTAGTCCTACGTTGAGTTCAATGCTGACTGGCAACTCCTTCAATGCCGCTGGTGCCAAACTGTTTTGGTTTCTGCTGTTCATTTGAGTTCACCAGCTGCGTGGAGAGGGGGAGCCTGCCACAGGGGCAATAGCTTGCTCTGCATACCGTACTGCCCTGGCTTGTGTATCAATCACATGGACGGTAAGGACACACCATCCATGGTCAACCCTGACCAATGGAGCACCACTGTTTAGGACGGTTGTTATATCCCATGGGAACCTCAGCTGTCTCCATGTAGCAGTGTCTGTTCAGATCTCTGAGTTCCCAACCATGTAAACGACACCCCTGGATCAGTACAGTCAGTATAGCCCCCCAACCCCCCATCAACACCTAATGACAGGAGACCACAGGTGCTGACATCTGGAGCAGAAAAGACAAACTGCTGGAGGAACATGGAACAGCTGGACTATGAGGTGTACAAGACAGAGATGTAGAAGGCATTACCAGGATGTTGCTTGCTATTATGGGAGGTTGGACAAAGTTGGGTTGTTTTCTCTGGAGTGGTGGAGGCTGAGGGGGGATCTGATAGAGCTTTATAAGATTATGAGGGGTATAGGTAGAGTAGATAAACAGTATCTTTTCCCCAGGCTTGAAATGTCCAATACCAGAGGGCATCCTTTGAAGGTGAGGGGGGTAATTTTTAAGGAGATGTGAGAGGCAGGTTTTTTTACACAGAGTCATGGGTACATGGGATGGTGGTAAAGACAGACACATTAGGGATTTTTAAGAGCCATTTAAACAAACACCTGAATTTGAGGAAAATGGAAGGATATGGACATTGTGTAGGCAGAAGGGATTAGTTTAGTTGGCCACTTGATCACTAATTTAATTGGTTGGCACAACATTGTGGGTTGAAGGGCCTGTTCCTGTGCTGTACTGTGTCCGATGTTCTATTTTCCTAAGATGATAAGAGGCATCGAAAGAGTGGACAGAGTGGAAATGGCTAATATGAGAGGGTATAATATAAAGTTGATTGGAGGGAAGTTTAGGAGGGATGTCAGAGGCAGGTATTTCACAGAGAGTGGAACGAACTGCCAGGGCTGCTGGTGGTAGATTAATTTAAGAGACTCTTAGATAAATACATAGATGATAGAAAATTGGAGGGCCATGTGTGAGGGTAGGGCTAGAGTAACCTTAGAGTAGATTAAAAGGTCGGCATAACATTATGGGCTGAAGTGCTGTAATATTCTATTTGGTAAGTGTTTGGAAACAGAATTAATAGTTGTCCACAATAGTTGGATGATATAATTGTAGGTAGAGGAAAGGATAGGGAACTAATTGGAAGAGGGTCAGTCTGAATGTTAAACTCTCTCAGCTCTTCCACTCTGTTAAGAATCGCACAATTCTCTCCTTCTCCTTGTCTCTTGTATTTGTAGACATAGAGTCATAGAATGCTACAGCACAGAAACAGGCCCCTTGACCCATCTAGTTATTCTCCCTAGTCCCATCGACCTGCACCTGGACCATAGTCCTCCATACCCCTCCCATCCATGTACCTATTGAAACTTCTCATAAATATTGAAATCAAATCACATCCACCACTTCCACTGGCAACTGATTCAACACTCTCACCACCCTCCGAGTGAAGAAGTTCCCCTTTAACTTCCCCTTAAACATTTCATCTTCCACTCCTAGCCCATAACCACTAGATGTAGTCTCATCCAATCTAAGTGGAAAAACCTGCTTGCATTTACCCTAACTATACCCCTCATAATTTTGTATACCTCTATCAAATCTCTTCACAACCTTCTACACTCCAGAGAATAAAATTCTAACCGATTCAACCTTTCCTTATATTATAAGTCCCAAGTTCTGCAACATCCTTGTAAAGTTTCTCTGCACTTTTTCACTCTTATTTACATCTTTCCTGTAAGTAGGGGACCAAAACTGTACACAATACTCCAAATTAAGCTTCACCAATGTCTTATACAACTTCAACGTAACATCCCATCTCCTGTACTCAATGCTTCGGATTATGAAGGACGATGTTCATTTGCAGTTAAAGGGCTCTCTAAGTTTAGGGGTCTTAGTCATATGTCAGAGTTCTGGAATTACTGAAGGAACAACTGAAATTCCATTAGGATTTTTGAAAGGACAGGTGCTTGTGAAGTATGGAGGAACAAGAAAGAAAATGGGATTCATTTCAAAGAGCTGGCATGACCACGATGCCATGTGACTGTGCTGTCAGATAATAGCTGAGTGGAATGAGTCATCTGCAGTTTCTACAATCTGCAGTTGTAGAAGGTCCCTCTGTGCTTGCCTTCCTGTCCATAATGGAGGGGATATGGAATGAGCTTTCAGAAGAAGTGGTCGAGGTATGTGCAGCTACAACATGCTTAGCAGTTAGCATTACACTATTACAGCGCCAGTGACCCTGGTTCAATTCCACTGCTGTCTGTAAGGAATTTGTACATTCTCCCTGTGACTGCATGAGTTTCCTCTGGGAGCTCCAATTTCCTCCCACATTCCAAATGTACGGATTAGTAGGCTGGTCACATGGGTGTAATAGCACTGGGGGGGGGGGGTTGTTTTATTTCTAAATAACTAAAATAGAAGACAGTTTGGACAGGTACATGGAAAGGAATGGTTTAGAGGCATATTGGCAGATTTGGGCCCCTTAGGGTGTGCTGTCTGGCATTGGAGAGGCTCCAGAGGAGATTCACAAGAATGTTCCCAGGAATGAAAGAATGAAAGGGTTAACATGTGAGGAGTTTTTGATGTCTCCAGGCTTGTTCTTGCTGGAGTTTAGAAAAATGAGGGGGATCTAATCGAAACCTATCGAATATTGGAAGGCCCAGATAGAGTAGATGTGGAGAGGATATTTCCTATAGTGGCCTACTCTGGCACCAGAGGCCCAGATAGAGTGGATGTGGAGAGGATGTTTCCTGTAGTGGGTGAGATTAAGACCAGAGGGCACAGACAGAGTAGATGTGGAGAGGATGTTTCCTGTAGTGAGGAGACCAGGACCAGAGGGCACAGTTTCAGAATAGAGGGGCGTCCATTTAGAACAGAGATGAGGAGAAATTTCTTTATCCAGGGGGTGGTGAATCTGTGGAATTCTTTGCCACAGACAGCTGTGGAGGCCGAGTCATTGGATATACTTAAAGTGGAGGTTGATAGATTCTTGATTAGTAAGGGTATCAAAAGTTATGGGAGAGGGCAGGAGAATGGGGTGGAGAGGGATAATAAATCGGTATTGATGGAATGGTGGAGCAGACTCAATGGGCTGAATGGACTAATTCTTCTCCTATGTCTTTATATGTACCAAAAACTGACAAACAAGGCTAGTTCAAGTAGATAATCTGATCAGCATAGATGAGATGGACAAAAGGACTATAAACATCAGAGATATTGTAGATGCTGGAAATCCAGAGCAATGCACACAAAATGCTGGAGGAACTCAGCAGGTCAGGCAGCATCTATGGAAATTAATAAACCATTGACGTTTCAGGCCGAGACCCTTCTTCAGGACTGGAAAGGTAGGGGGAAGGTGCCAGAATAAGAAGGTAGGGTGGAGGGGGAAGGAGGACAAAGTCGAAGCCAGGTGGGTGGGGGAGTGGGGATGAAGGAAGAAGCCGGGAGGTGATATGTGCCAAACGTAAAGGGCTGAAGAAGGAACCTGATAGGAGAGGAGAGTGGACAATGGGAGAAAGGGAAAGAGGAGAGGCACCAAGGAAAGGTACTGGTTAGGTGAGGATAAAAGAGCAGGTAAGAGGAAGACCAGAGTGGGGAATTGAAGAAGAGGGAAGGGGGAGGGAGGAAGTTACTGTGAGTTGGATTTATACTGCAGCTTCAATAACTTCTGCAGCAAGTCCCAGAGCTCTTCTTAATCAATTGATTAGCTCTGTTTTGGAACTGTGGTTGATGTTAGAAAGTGGGAATGTGTCAGGTGACTTATTTATGTACAAGTGGTAAAAGCCATCACTGGCTATTATCAATGTGCTTTCATAAATGTCCTTTGTTCCATGCCCACTGATTTGTGACAGCACCACCAATGGAAAGAGTTGACTCTACTTAAGCCCAGAAGACCATTCAGCCCATCCAATCTGCTCTGCCATTCCATTAAAGCTGATTTAATTTCCCTCTCAACTCCATTCTCCTGCCTTCTCCCCACTTATTTTGTCACCCTGACTAATCACAAACCCATCAACTTTCGCTTTAAATTTATTCAATGATTTGACTGCCACAGCCGTCGAAGGCAATAAATTCCACAGAGCGGGGTTACCATCCTATGGGTCCCTGGCATAAAAGAGGCTGGGAACCTTCACCATAGATTCACCATTTTCTGGCTAAAGAAATTCCTCCCCATTTCTACTGTAAAAGAACTTCCTCATATTCTGAGGCTGTGCCCTCGGACCCCAGATTTCCCCACTAGAGGAAACATCCTCTTCTCATCCACCCTATCTACTCCTTTCAATATTTGATAGATTTCAATGAGGTCTCTGCTCATTCTTCTAAACTGAGTACCCTCTATGCCTTTTCTTATTTTAAATTCCTTCATCAGATTCCCTCACCAACTTCCCCTGTTCCAAGGCAAATAATGCCAGTTACGCTATTCCATCCACAGAACTAAAGTCCCTCAAACCTGGAATCACTTCAGTAAATTATTTCTGCAGCCTTTCCAAAATTTTACATCCTTCCTAAGCTGTGGTGGCCAGAATTGGACCTAATACTCCAGATGTGACTGATGTATTGGGTGCAGTTTTGCTCACCTACAGAGAGCAAAGATATCAATAAGATTGAAAGAATGCACAAGTTTACAGGGTTTCTGCCGGGACTTGAGGACCTGAGTTATAGGGAAAGGTTAAATAGGTTAGACTTTATTCCCTGGAGTGAAGGAGAATGAGGGGAGATTGGATGAAGGGTATAGATAGGGTAAATGTAAGCAGGCTTTTTCCATTGAGGTTGGGTGAGACTAGAACTAGAGGCCAAAGGTTAAGGGTGAAAGGGGAAATGTTTAAGGGCAACAGGAGGGGAAATGTTTTTGCTTAGAGGGTGAGAACGTGGAATGAGCTGCCAGCGGAAGTGGTGGTTGCTGCTTTGATTTCAAAATTTAAGGGAGGTTTGATTAGGTACAAGGATGGGAGGCATATGGAGGGGTATGGCCCCAGGTGTGGGCTGTTGAGACTAAGAATAACAGTTTGGCATGGATGAGATGGGCTGAGGGGCCTATTGCTGTGCTGTAGTGCATTAGGGTTTCTTAAAGAATATTCAAGACTTTGTTGCTCTTCTATAAAACCCAGGATCTGCAACTTACTTTTAATGACTTTCTCCATCTGCCCCGCCCCTTTTAAAGTACTGCAGACACATACCCATAGATATTTCCGTTCTATTACCCATAATTGACCCTCACCATCCGGGGCATGCCCTCTTCCCACTTTTACCATCATGGAGGAAGTACAGGAGCCTGAAGACACATTTCAGGAACAGCTTCTTCCCCTCTGCCATCAGATTTCTGAATGGTGCACGAATGCATGAACATTACCTTACTATTCCTCGTTCACACCACTCATTGGCTTTTGGAACTTACAGTAATTTTTTGTCTGGTACTACTGCTACAAAACAGTGATGATAAACCTGATTCTGTTGCCATTATAGGAATCTGCCTTCTGGTTTATATCACCTTCTTCATGTGTCTGACCGGGATGCATACTCAGCGACTACCATTTCATGTCACCTAGTGATATCTGCCTGCTGTCCGCCCATCTCACCAGCCTGTCTAAGTCTGCTTTGAATATCGGACCATCCTCCTCACCTTCTGTCAGACCTCTGCACCCAAGCACCGGTCAATAATACAGAGCGTGAGGGTGGTAACTGCTCTCTGCTTCCCGGCACTTCGTCAATTTTCCTTCTATGTCATTATAAGTTTCATAAGACCATAAGGCAAAGGAACAGAATCAGGCCATTCAGCCCATCGCATCTGAGGGATTTATTTTCCCTCTGAACCCCACTCTCCTGCCTTCTCCCCATAACCCCTGACACCGTGACTAATCAAGAACCTATCAGTCTCTGATTTAAATACACCCAATGACTTGACCTCCACAGTTGTCCGTGGCAATGAATTCCGCAGATTCACCACCCTCTGGCTAAGGAAATTCCTCCTCATCTTTGATCCAAAGGGACTTTCTTCAATGCTGAGGCTCACCCACTATCGCAAACATCCACTCTACCTAGGTCTTTCAATATTCGATAGATTTCAAGGAGGTTCCCCCCCATTCTTCTAAACTTGAGCAAGTACAGGCTCAGAGCCATCAAAAAGATGACATATGTTAACCCTTTCATTCCTGGAATCATTCTTGTGAACCTGCTCTGAATGCTCTCCAATGCCATAAGGGGCCCAAAACTGCTCACAGTGCTCAGTGCTGTCTGACCTGTGCCTTTACCTCGTTGTCTTTGCTGGAACTCAGTTAGGTATGAACTCTCCTAGGTGAGCATCATCTGTCTGGATTGAGAACATAGAACATTGGACATAGGGCACAGAAGACAGAAGACAGAACATAGTACAGCATAATATGGGTCCTCCAGCCATAATGTGCTGATCCATATAAACCTACTCCACAACATCGACTGTTTATTTCCTGCCATGGATGCTGCCTGACCTGCTGAGTTCCTCCAGCAGTTTGTGTGTGTTGCTCTGGATTTCCAGCATCTGCAGAATCTCGTTTCTGAGAGCCTGTATATGTGTCCACTCCAGACTGTGTCATGGCTCTGAATCTCTCTGGAGCCTGTCTGGGTTCTGGTCATAGAGTTATACAGCATGGAAACCAGCCCTTCGGCCCATCTACTCCATGCCGACCCAAGTTCCCATCTCAGCCAGTCCCATTCCACATACTGACCACTCTCTCCATCTCATGGACTAATGGCCACTATCAGTGAAAATGTTATTCCCCCCTCCCCAGGTTTCTCTCCTCTCTCACCATAAATCTGTTCTCTGTATCTTGGTTCCCCAGCCCTGAGAAACAGATTGTGTGCATTCACTCTCTCTATGCCCTTCAGTATTTTATACACCTCCGTAAGGTGTTCCATGAAAGTGTCCCAACCTCTCTCCATGATTTCAGACCGTAAAACATTTAGCCAGCCGATAAAACAGATAAATGTTAAAGAAACGGTAAGGTTGGCATCCGATACGCCACAAGGCATGGAAAGGAATAACAATAATAACAACTATAAGACATAGAAGCAGAATTAGGCCATTCAGCCCATCAAGTCTGCTCTACCATTCTATCATGGCTGATTTATTATCCCTCCCAACCCCATTCTGCTGCTTTCTCCCTATAATCTTTCACACCCTGACTCTCCTAAGCAAATTCCTCCTCATCTCTGTTCTATTAGACATCTGTCTATTCTGTGGCTGTGCCCTCTGGTCTATCTCACTATAGGAACCATTCTCTCCACATCTATTCTATCTAGGCCTTTCAATATTTGATGAGTTTCAATGAGATGCTTCCTTGAATTCTGACAACGTCTTAATATATCTTTGTACCTGCTTCATCCACTTCCTCTGGGAGCTCATTTCACACACTAGCCACCCTCTGGGTGACAAAGTTGTCTTCAAATAATGTTGATCTTTATTGCTGGTGGATCAAGAATAAGGAGGTCCTACTGCAGTAGCGCAGAGCTCTGGTCAGATTACAATGGAATATTGTGTACTGGACTGGTCTCCCCTCCTACATAAGGATATACTTGGAGCAGAGAGGGGATACAGCAAAGGTTCCTGTGAGGAGAGCTTCAGTAGATTGGCCAAAGAGTCTCTTGAGTTTAGAAGAATGAAAAGTGGTTCATCAGGAGAGATGGACCAAGGTTTGGGGTGTTCATAATCAGACACCACAAAGATAAAGAGTAACACACACAAATTGCTGGAGGAACTCAATAGATCAGGCAGTGTCTATGGAGAGGAATAGAGCAACATTTTGCACTGTTCGCACAGTCCTTCATCTGGACTGGAAAGGAAGGGGGAGGAGGATAAAGAGATGGAGATTTGGAACTGAGATAAAAAGAGGATCCTTCTCTCTGGGGTGGTAAATTTCTGGAATTCTGCACCCAAGAAGATTGAGGAGTCTCTGAGTCTGAGCATATTCCTAAAGATATCAAGAACTTTAAAGGTTGAAGCTCCGTCCATTCCCCTCCACAGATGCTCGCTGGCCCATTGGGTTCCTGCTGCTGTCTGTGAGGAGTCTGTACGTTCCCCTTGTGGCTGCATGGGTTCCCTCTGGATGCTCCAGTTTCCTCCACAGTCCAATTACGTATAAATTATTAGATTATTTGTTCACACGGTGGAATGTGCAGCAAGGGATCATTGGGCTGGAAGGGTTTGTTATCGTGCTAACAATAGCGTTTGTTATCTCTAAATAAACATCCTCCACCGTTTTGTGTCTGTTCCTCCTGATTCCGGCCTCCTGACTTAATGTAACATTGCAATTGAGGGTACAATGCCTCACACACAGACTGATGCTGATATTGTAATCCCTCAAGGGTCGTAGACGGCACCAATGTGGAGGAGGAGGAGGAGATGGAGCTGAATGAGGACGGTCAGCCGGTGAAGGCGGGTGGGCTGAAGCGTCAGCCACTGTGTGATTGCGATTGCTTTGGAATGCCCAAGCGTTACATCATTGCTGTCATGAGCGGGCTGGGTTTCTGCATCTCCTTCGGCATCAGATGTAACCTGGGTGTGGCGATCGTGGAAATGGTCAACAACAACACCGTCTACGTGAACGGCAAAGCAGAGATCGAGGTGGGTGCAGCACTTCTGGGCAATGTTTGCTAACAAAAGGAGAAGGGGGTTAAAAAGAGATATGAGATCCACAGCTATATCAGCATGGATATCTTCACTCATCTCAATGCTGAATTACTCTCTCCTCACTACTACCATCAGGAAGGAGGTACAGGAGCCTCAGGTCCCACACCACCAGGTTCAGGAACAGTTATTACCTTTCAATTATCAGGCTCCTGAACCAGTGTGGATAACTTTACTCGCCTCAAAACTGAACTGATTCCACAACCACAACCACAACCACAACCACAACCTTGACTTACCCTCAAGGACTCTATAATTCATGTTGTTAGTATTATTTATTTACCTATGGTTTGTCCTCTTTTGCACATTAGCTGTTAGTCTTTGCTATGCCTGGCTTTTCATAAATTCTATTATATGTCTGTATTTTCCTGTAAATGTAAGAAAATGAATCTCCATGTAGAATACGGTTACGTACACACAGAGGTCACTTTATTAGGAGCACCTGTTTGTTAATACACGTACCTAATCAGCCAATCATGTGTCAGCAGCTCAATGCATAAAAGCATGCAGACATGGTCAAGAGGTTCGGTTGTTGTTCAGACCAAACATCAGAACGTGAGTGCATGGTTGGAGCCTAGGAAGTATGTCTAAGCAGGTGGTGGAGACAGAGACCTCAGAACACTTGAGAAGCATGCACATAATTACTCGAATCACCAAGGCTTACAGGGCTGTGGTCCTAATGTGGGTAAAGGGAGCAGTGTAGTTAGGTACTATGGCTGGTATAGACGTGTTGGATCCAATACAAGTTTATGATATTTTCAAAAAGACTTGGGTGACTTTTGATGCCTTTAAGGCCATGTTGAATAAACACAGGGTGGAAAGAATAAGAGGTGACGTTGACAGGGTGGAAGCTCCAGGGACTTTGTAAACACGGGCACACAGCGTGCAAGTTAACATATAAGGAGTGTTTGATGGCTCGGGGCCAATACTCGCTGGAATTCAGAAAAATGCTCATTGAAATATCAAAAGGTCTAGATAGAGTTGATCTGCAGAGGATGATTCCTATTGGGGGGGGAGGGGGAGTCTAGGACCTGAGGGGACAGCCTTGAAATAGAGGGATGTCCATTTAGAACAGAGATGAGGAGGAATTTCTTTAGCTGGAGAATAGTGAATCTGTGGAATTCATTGCCACAGACAGCTGTGGTGGCCAAGACATTGAATATATTTAAAGCAGACATTGATAGGCTCTTGATTAGTCAGGGTGTGAAAGATTATGGGCAGAAGAAAGAGAATAGGGTTGGGAAGGGCATTAAATCAGCCATGATGGAATGGTGGAGCAGACGCGATTGGCCGAGTGGCCTAATTATGCATCTCTGTCTTGTGGTAGGGTTCCCAACCTGGGGTCCATGGACCCCTTGCTTAATAGCATTGCTATCTGACATAAAAGAGGTTGGGAACCCCATCTTATAGTCTTAAGCTGAATAGTCTATTTATACTGGAATGTTATGTGGTCTTTTGGACACTTAAGAAGTAGTTGAACAATACTTGAATCCTCAAGACAAAAGGAGGATGTAGATGAAGTGCTGGAAAGTAAAATTAGAGCAGATTGCATTTTGAAGTTAGCATGGATGCTGTGGGCCGAAGGGCCTGTTTTTGTGATGAATGTCTATATGACTCTGAATTTTCAGGGTGTCAGGAAATCCCCACTAATATCCTCACCCCCCCCCCCCAACCACGAGGCCGTTAGAGGTGTGGGGGACGGGCAAGCAGAATGAAGTGAAAGTTGGGTTTATTGTGGTCTCATCTCCACAATACCTGTCTGCACAGATGCAATGAAAAGCTTTCTTGCAGCAGCATCACTGGCACTCAACATTTCCAAGAAGAATAGAAACAAAAATTGTACAAAATTTTACAAGAAAGCACACAATTCAAACAAAAAAACCACAAAGTCCATTGCAGTACAAAGTGGCCACAGGGTCTCTATACTGAGGCATTGATGAGGGTTTGCTGGTTCAAGAACTGAATGATTGACAGTAAGTAACCTGGTGGCATGTGGCTTCGGTCTTTGGTACCTCTCCCTGATGGTAGTTGTGAGAAGATGGCAAGTCCTGAGTGGTGGGGATCTTTGGTGAGGAATCTTGAGGCAGTGCCTCCTGTAGATACAACCGATGGTGAGGAGGGATATGCCTGTGATGTGTTGGGCAGAGTCCATTACTATCTGCAGCGTTGAATTGTTTCATCAGTTCAGGTCTTAACTTTGAAACATATCCCTGCAGACTTTTATTTTGTTAGTGTTCCTGCCTTTAATTTTGATATTCAGTTGGACTACGTCAGGAGAGCAGCCATTTTGTCTTTTAGTAGAGTTTCTCAGTCAGATTAAAGTACGTGTACACAATCCTCTTCGTTTACACCATTGAAATTATTCTCCTTTTACTCTTACTCAACAGTATGAGTGAGTCCTTTCATTATCTCTATCTCGTCTGTCTCCAGCACACTCGACAGTAAATAGGAATGCTACTTTTTATTTATTTATTATTTTATTGAGGTACAAGGTGGAACAGTCTCTTCTGGCACTTCAAGCCCTGTCACCCAGCAATCCCCAATTTAACTCCAGCCTAATCACGGGACAAATTACAATGACAATTTAACCTACCAACCTGAATACCTTTAGACTGTGAGAGAAAACCGGAGCACCCGAAGGAAACCCATGCAGTCATGGGGAGAACATCCAAACTCCATATAGGCAGCGGAGGGAATTGACCCAGTCGACTGGCTCTGTAAAACATTGTGCTAACCACTACACTATTCTGCAGTGGGAATTAAACTTGGGTCATTGGTATTGTAAAGCGTTGTGCTAACCACTACACTACCGTGTGATGGGAATTGAACCCGGGTCACTGGTACTGTAAAGTGTTGTGCTAACCACTACACTACCGTGCAATGGGAATTGAACCCGGGAACTGGTACTGTAAAGCGTTGTGCTAACCACTACACTACCGTGTGATGGGAATTGAACCTGGGTCACTGGTACTGTAAAACATTGTGCTAACCACTACACTACCGTGTGATGGGAATTAAACCTGGGTCACTGGTACTGTAAAGCGTTGTGCTAACCGCTACACTACCGTGTGATGGGAATTGAACCCAGGACACTGGTACTGTAAAATGTTGTGCTAACCACTACACTACTGTGTGTTGGGAATTGAACCCGGGTCACTGGTACTGTAAAGCGTTGTGCTAACCGCTACACTACCGTGCGATGGAAATTGAACCCGGGTCACTGGTACTGTAAAGTGTTGTACTAACCACTACACTACCGTGTGATGGGAATTGAACCCGGGTCACTGGTACTGTAAAACATTGTGCTAACCACTACACTACTGTGTGATGGGAATTGAACCCGGGTCACTGGTACTGTAAAGCGTTGTGCTAACCGCTACACTACCGTGCGATGGGAATTGAACCCGGGTCACTGGTACTGTAAAACATTGTGCTAACCACTACACTACCGTGTGATGGGAATTGAACCCGGGTCACTGGTACTGTAAAGCGTTGTGCTAACCGCTACACTACCGTGTGATGGGAATTGAACCCAGGACACTGGTACTGTAAAACGTTGTGCTAACCACTACACTACGGTGCGATGGGAATTGAACCCGGGACACTGGTACTGTAAAGCGTTGAACTAACCATTACACTAGCATGCGATGGGAATTGAACCCGGGTCACTGGTATTGTAAAGCATTGTGTTAACCACTACACTACCGTGAGATGGGAATTGAACCCGGGTCACTGGTACCGTAAAACATTGTGCTAACTACTACACTACCGTGCGATGGGAATTGAACCCGGGTCACTGGTACTGTAAAGTGTTGTGCTAACCACTACACTACCGTGAGATGGGAATTGAACCCGGGTCACTGGTACTGTAAAACATTGTGCTAACTACTACACTACCGTGTGACGGGAATTGAACCTGGGACACTGGTACTGTAAAGTGTTGTGCTAACCACTACACTACCGTGTGATGGGAATTGAACCCGGGACACTGGTACTGTAAAGTGTTGTACTAACCACTACACTACCGTGTGATGGGAATTGAACCCGGGTCACTGGTACTGTAAAGTGTTGTACTAACCACTACACTACCGTGTGACGGGAATTGAACCCGGGACACTGGTACTGTAAAGTGTTGTGCTAACCACTACACTACCGTGTGATGGGAATTGAACCCGGGTCACTGGTACTGTAAAGCGTTGTGCTAACCACTACACTACTGTGTGATGGGAACTGAACCCAGGTCACTGGTACTGTAAAACGTTGTACTAACCACTACACTACCGTGTGATGGGAATTGAACCCGGGTCACTGGTACTGTAAAACATTGTGTTAACCACTACACTACCGTGCGATGGGAATTGAACCCGGGACACTGGTACTGTAAAGCGTTGTGCTAACCGCTACACTACCGTGTGATGGGAATTGAACCCGGGTCACTGGTACTGTAAAGCGTTGTGCTAACCATTACACTACCGTGAGATGGGAATTGAACCCGGGTCGCTGGTACTGTAAAACGTTGTGCTAACCACTACACTACCGTGCGATGGGAATTGAACCTGGGTCGCTGGTACTGTAAAACATTGTGTTAACCACTACACTACCATGCCACCCCTATGCTACCATGCTGCCCCTATTTTTAGGAAGATCTTTCTGGAAAAGTCTCACCACAGAGGCCTCACTCATCTGGCCTGATTACACCTTGCCAGAGTCACCCCAGCCCATCTCATCTGCAGTAAGCAGAGGTGTCTCTGACAGTCTCACCTCAAAGATCTCACTTGACCACTACTGCCCCAGGCTAGTCTTGCCTGGACATTGACTTTAAACCTTGCCTTACCACAGCCTCCACACCATCGTGCCAAATACAAATAGGATTTCCTGGGTGGATGTAACTTTCCCTGGATATATTTGTGCTTCATTTCCACACAGCTCCATCTCCCTTGTTTCCACCCTCTGTGGGAATTTCTTCTTCACACCCCCTCTTAGTTCTTAAGTCGTGCATTTAAATGCCTAAGATGGGGGTCAAATCCAAAACCTTATGGTGGCTGAGTGTCACCAAGTCATGTAATTCTACAGATGCACCGTAGAGAGCATCCTAACCAACTGCATTACTGCAGGTATGGAAACTGCTCTGTGGCAGACGGGAAGGCTCTACAATGGGTAGTCAAAGCTGCCCAACCCATCACCGGCACCAGCCTAGCCACCATCAAAGAAAGGTGGTGGAAAAAGGGGCTGGTAACATCATGAAATATCCCACCTACTCTGCTCATGGACTGTCTGTCCCTCTCCCATCAGGGAGGAGGCTACATAGCATCCACACCAGGACCACCAGACTCAAATACAGTTACACAGCAATACTGAGATTTCAAATTTGATACTTCTGAAAGTTAAGACTGGTTCAATTAAGACATTCACTGATATGTTGAACTATGTGCTTAGAAATGAAGAATTTGAAGAACTGACGTTGTTGGAACATTTCAAGCTACTAGTGTTGATTGCGAACATGGATTCAGTCTTATGAATTCAATAAAATGTAAATCCAGAAACAGACTCGGTGGAACATTTGGATGCTCTAATGACAATTAAGACGTATCTTCATCTGGATGTGAAATTACTCTGGACAGTGTTTATAGACAATGTATTTGTAATAAAGACAGAAGAGAAAAAGGTCACAAAATGTGGAAGATTTTCTTTGTTTTATTAGCTTTCATTATATCCTCCAATAAATAAAATCAATGAAAGGTATGCAATTTGTTACCAAAGGTAAACATTTGAAGAGTTCATGCTATGTAAACATTTCCTGCTCACAGCAACGTTTGCTGCACAGCTGTAACAAAAAGTAGCGACAACATTGCCTCCAGTTTCTTGCGGTCAAGGGCAGGGCAGTTGTCATCAGGGTCCATAAGACCAGAAACATAGGAACAAACTTAGGCCAATCAGACTCTGCTGTGCTCCACATTTGATTAGGACTGATTTATTAACCCTCTCAACCCCATTCTCCTGCATTCTCCCCGTAACCTTTGACAACCTCACTAATCAAGAACTTGTCAACGTCCACTTTAAATAAACCCAATGATGGCCTCCACAGCTGTTTACGGCAATGAATTCCACAGATTCACCCCCACTTTAGATAACAAAACTCCTCCTCATCAGTCGTATCCAATTTCTTTGGCTTCCTGAAGAGGTACAGGTGCTGATGAGGTTTCTTGACTGTGGTGTTTATGTGGTTGGAGCAGGACAGGCTGTTGGTGACATTCACTGTGAGGAACTTGAAACACAGCCTTCCTGACCTCAGCACCATTAATATAGAGACAAGCACGTGAAATGCCCCCCCCCCCCACTAAAGTTAGTGACCAGCTCTTCAAACATTGAGGGAAAGGTTGTTACTAGATTCTCCTCCTTCCTGTACTCTGACTCACCGGTTGTCTCCCTCCATATCAAAGGACTCACGTTCTCCTGACTTTGATTCCCATTGGCTACTGGACCTTGTATTTCGCACATTGGTTGTACACCCAAGTTGCTGCAGTCTTTCACTGGTTTTGTCATGGTTATTAATCTATGGATTTATTGAGTATACTTGCAGGAAAATGAATCTCAGGGTTCTATATGGTGACATATATGTACTTTGATAATAAATTTACTTTGAACTTTGAAGAACAAACGGTCAGATAGCTTGCTTGTAATCCAGGAACTTCCATCCCTAACAGCACTGTGGGACCACTGTCCCTACTTGGACAGAAGCAGTTTCATTCCCTACCCTGGTAGCTGTCTTTCTTTCACCTACCCATCACCTCCCCATGGTGACATTCCTCCTTCTCTTTCTTCCATGATTCACTCTACTCTCCTATCAGATTCCTTCTTCTTCAGCCTTTTTCCACCTATCACCTCCCAGCTTCTTACTTCATCTCTCCTCCCCCGCCACCTGGCTTCACCTTTCACCTTCTAGCTCGTACTCCTTCCCCTCCCCCCACCTTTTTACTCTGGCCTCTTTCCTCTTCCTTTCCAGCCCTGATGAAGGGTCTCATCCCCTCCATGGAAGCCGTCGGACCTGCTGAGTTCCTGCTTTGTGTGGGTGTTGCAGTGGTACAAGGTGATAGCCCTCCGCCATGTTCCGTAGGGCAAGCAGGGACGTACAAGGAGAGCTGGCCTGCCTCCTCAGAATGAATTGAAAAAAAATACATGAAACTGCTTTGACAGCTTGTTGCTGAAATACATCTGAAAGCGCACCTAATTTAGCTTGTTTGGGAAGTGATTCATGTAATCTAATTTGTAGAATGTAATAGAGGTTTCAAAATGGACACTCTGTGATCCGTCAGGCGTGGCACCTGGTGATAATATCTCATGATGAGCTAAAGGCATCAGAGAGAAAGCCCCTGGTGTCTGAGTCATGTGGATGGGATACACACCGGTGAGGGGGTTGCTGAAACCTAGAGCAGTGGTGCTGATAAATGTCACTGAAGTCTTAATTCAGTTACTCCAGCCTTAATGAGATCAACAGAGATCCAAATCAGGATCAGGTTTATTATCATTGACATGTCATGAAGTTTGTTTTGCAGATGCATACAGCACAATACATTAAAATTACTATAAATTACAAAACGTGTTTAAAAAAGTAGTTAAAAAGAGAACAAAACAGTGAGTAACTCATACAAAGTGCCGGATTGACTCAGCAGGTCAGCCAGCATCTATGAAGAGGAATAAATAATCAACGTTTTGGGACGAGACCCCTCTCTTCCCTCTTCCTTCCCATTATTGGTGTTGGGCCAAAACGTCAACAGTTTATTCCTCTCCATAGATGTTGCCTGACCTGCTGAGTTCCTGCAGGATTTTATACGAGTTGCTCAGCATTTCCAGCATCTTCAGAATCTCTTGTGTAAAAAATGAGATAGTGTCTTTGGGTTCCTGGAACATTCAGCAGGGTGGCACAGTTCATTTCCACTGCTGTGTGCAAGGAGTTGGTAACTTCTCCCCATGACCATGAAGGTTTCCTCAGGGTGCTCAGGTTTCCTCCCACAGTCCAAAGACAAATGGCTTAGTAGGTTAATTGGTCACATGGGTGTAATTGGGCGATGTAGGCTCAGTGAGTCGGAAGGGTCTGTTACCGTTCTGTACCTCTAAATAAATAAATGTGACGGTGGAGGGGAAGAAGCTGTTCAAGTTCAAGTTTATTGTCAATCAACTGTACACGAGAATACAGACAAACAAAACACTGTTCCTCCAGAGCAAGGTGCACATCACAGTCCATACAACTCACACACACGACACAGGAAGGAACATGATCACAAATGATATGTATATTCCTGAGGCACCACCTTTTGTAGCTGTCCTGAATGTTAGAGAATGCCCGTTGGGAGCCGTGTGGAAACAGAGGTGGGGCATGGCTGGATGGACCGATAGTCAATGATCAAACGGTGTGGAATAACATGGTGAGAAAATTTAACCAGGGCATTGTTAGCATTCATTTCTAGAGGACTCGAGCACAAAACCAAGAATGTAATGTTGAGGCTTTATAAGGCATTGGTCAGACCACACTTGGAATATTGTGAGTAGTTTTAGCCCCTTAATCTAAGAAAGAATGAGCTGGCATTAGAGAGCATCCAGAGGAGGTTCATGATAATAATCCTGGGAGTGAAAGGGTTAATGTGTGAGGAGGATTTGAGGACTCTGGGCCTGTACTTTCTGGAATTTAGAAGAATGGAAGGGGAAGGATTTCATTGAAACCTCTTGAATATTGAAAGATCTAGATTGAGTGGATGTGGAGACTATGTTTCCTATAGTGGGGGAGTCTAAGACCAGAGGGCACAGCCTCAGAATAGAGGGACATCCATTTAGTACAGTGATGAGGAGGAATTTCTTTAGTCAGAGGATGGTGAATCTGTGGAATTTATTGCCACATATGTCCGTGGAGGCAAATCACTGGGTAAATTTAAAATGCAGGTTGACAGGTTCTTGATTAGTCAGGGTGGCAAAGGTTATGGGGAGAAGGCAGGGGAATGGGGTTGAGAGAGATAATAAATCAGCCATGTTGGACAGCAGAGCAGATTCAATGGGCTGAATGGCCTGATTCTGTTCCTGTGTATAACGGTCTAATAGCTGTGACATCCACGTTCCTTTCTCTTTCCAGAAACCTCAGTTCAACTGGAACCCGGAGATTGTGGGTCTAATTCACGGTTCCTTCTTCTGGGGTTACATCGTAACTCAGATCCCCGGTGGATTCATCGCCAACAGCTTTGCCGCAAACAGGTAAGAGCGTCGTAATGGAGCAGCAACAGTGGACTCTTTCAGCAATGACGACTTTGTGCAGAGAAAACTGGACCAGTATGGTTCCGGTTCCAGATGTGAAATGGCGGTGTAGTGATTAGCGCAACGCTTCACAGCGTCAGCGCTCAGCGATCGGAGCTCAATTCCCACTGCTGACTGTGAGGAGTTTGTACAATCTTCCCGTGAATTTCCTCCCACATTCCAGGCGTACTGTGAGGGTTAGGGTTAGTAGGTTGTGGGTTTCCCGTGTTACATAGTGATACCTGTGGGCTGCCCCCAGCACGTCCTCTGACTGTGTTGGTCGTTAACACAAACGATGCATTTCACTGTATATTCAGGATCAGGTTTACTATCACTGGCAGCAGTACATTGCAATAGTGAAAACTGTGAATCACAATGAGAAATATATAACAAATGAGTAGAGCAAAAAGAAAAAAGCTAGTGAGGTAGTGTTCTCCGTTTCATTGTCTAATCAAAAATATGGGGAGAGGGCAGGAACGGGGTACTGATTGTGTATGATCAGCCATGATCACAGTGAATGGCGGTGCTGGCTAGAAGGGCTGAATGGCCTACTCCTGCACCTATTGTCTATTGTCTATTGGCTATTGTCTATGATGGCAAAGAGGAAGAAACTGTTCCTGAAACACTGAGTATGTGTCTTCAGGATCCTGTACCTCCACCCTGATGGTAGCAATGAGAAGAGGGCATGTCCTGGGTGATGGGGGTCCTTCAGGATTGATGCTGCCATTTTGAAGCATCTTCTTTTGAAGATGTCCTCAATGGTGGGGAGGCTGGTGCCTGAATATATGTGACTAATAAAGGATATGGGGAGAAGGCAGGAACGGGGTACTGATTGTGGATGATCAGCCATGATCACATTGAATGGCGGTGCCGGTTCGAAGGGCCGAATGGCCTACTCCTGTACCTATTGTCTATTGGCAATTAATTCCAGAGATTTTCAACCTTCTCCTGAAGCAATTCCTTCCATCGCTTTTGCAAATGAGCACAGTGTTATTCTGAAACAATGGCCCCAGTTGTAAAACATCCACTAAATGAGGCACATGACCACAGGACATAGGAGCACTGTTAGGCCATTTGGCCCATTGAGTCTGCTCTGCTGTTCCATCAGGGCTGATTCATTATCCCTCTCAACCCCATTCTCCTGCCTTCTCCCTGTAACCTTTGATGCCCTGACTATTGAAGAACCTATTAACCTCCGCTTTAAATGTACACAATGACTTGGTGTCCATAGCCATCTGTGGTTATGAATTCCACAGATTCACCACTCTCTGGCTCATTTCTCCTCATTTCTGTTCTAAAGGGATATCCCTCTATTCTGAAGCTGTGTCCTCTGGTCCTAGACTTCCCCTCTACAGGAAACATCCTCTCCACGTCCACTCTATCTGTGTCCTCTGGTCCTAGACTTCCCCTCTACAGGAAACATCCTCTCCACGTCCACTCTATCTCAGCCTTTCAATATTCCGTCCAATTACCACCGCATGTTCTGTATTTGTCTGCATGTTCTCCCCATGACTGATGGGGTTTCCTCCAGGTGCTCCAAAGTCCTCCCACATTCCTAAGGTTTAGGGTTAGTAACTTGTGGGCATGCTATATTGGTGATGGAAGTGGGACAACACTTGCGGGCTGCCACACTGATTCAGTTTGATGCATTTCAATGTACGTGTGACAAATAAAGCTAATTGTTATAAATGTTTGGAAAGAAATAGAAATAGATAGATCGAGAGAGAGAGAGAGAGAGAAAGATGGAGATAACAAAAGGCAGAGAAAAATAGATACAAGATTCAGAAGAGGGAGGGAGAGAGGGAGTTGGGGTAGAGTGAAGAGGGGAGAACTTTGCTTTAAGATTAGTGGCTCTGTTCAGACATATGGAGTTTATCAAAGTCAAACAATTGATTGCCACTCAGGAATTTCTCCCCAGAAGAGACAGCATTTAATTAAATACTATATTGGGCAGTCTAACCCCAAAATCAGCTGGATGAACAATGTGTCCTTTGGCACTGTCAGTTCAGGGATGACGTTTGGTCCCAGGTCTATTAACGTCCGCAGGGAGAGATGATGGGGCTTTGCTTTAAGCCTATGATCAATGGCAGTGAGAATGCACCGCCCCCTTGATATCTCACTGAACCATCAGCCGAGATTATTAGCTGACGTTTCTGTAGCGGAGCTGTTGGAATGGAAATGTCACCTCTTTTGACACATCTCAGTTTGAGGAAAATGCGATAAACACAGGCTTGCAAATTTAAATGAGGATGTGATTTTTCCTTCTCCTTGGTCACGGAACAGATTTTGAAACTCCCATTGTCTGAGAGAGATGTCACTTTTCTCCAACCTTGTAAAGAGCAGTGAAACCTTTCTTTTCTACCGTTACAACCTGATGTGTGTCTGCAGTGGGCAGGCAGCTATTAGCCCTGGGTTTGGTGATTTCTTTTAAATTATTTTGTGAATGTCCCTAATTGATTTTGTACTGTGGGCAGGTGAGGATCAATTTAGTATAGATCGATATTACAGTATACACTCAGTGGCAACCTCATTAGGTAAATCTTCTATCTATAAAGTGGCCACTGAGTGTATGTTCATGTTCTTCTGCTGCTGTAGCACATCCACTTCAAGGTTCAACATGTTGTGCGTTCAGAGATGCTCTTCTGCACACCACTGTTGTAACATGTGGTTAATTGAATTACTGTCACCTTCCTGTCAGCTTGAACCAGTCTATTCGCTCTCCTCTCACTCTCTCATTTACAATATGTTTTTGCCCACAAAACTGGATGTATTTTGTATCTCACACCATTCACTGTAAACTCCAGAGACTTTCTGAGATACTCAAACCACCCCATCTGGCACCAACAATCATTCCACGGTCAAAGTCACTTAGATCACATTTCTTCCCCATTTTGATGTTTGGTTTGAACAACAACTGAACCTCTTGACCATGTCTGCATGCTTTCTGCATTGGGTTGCTGTCACACGATTGGCTGACAAGATTAGCGGTCAGGTGTACAGGTGAACCTAATAAAGTGGCCACTGAAGATAGATAGGTAGTGGAGTCAGATACCATTACAGTATGTAAGAAGCTTTTAGACAGTCACTTGAATAGGCATGGCATAGAGGAATACAGTGCTAGTGTGGGGCAAATGGGATTAGTGTACATGGGCAAGAGAGTCACCAGGATCATGATGGGCTGAATGGCCTGCTTCTGTGCTGATGTCTCTCCAGTACAAATTTAGATGTCACTCAACCACACTCATGAATACAGCCAAATGAAACACAGTACTGATAGTCATATACAGCACTAGGCACATATCACACATATAGTTACGATAACAGTAATACATACAGTTAGAAAAACAGAGCAATAAAAAATAATATAACCCAAGCTCCTGAGCATCATGGTCTGTAGACTGAGGGTGTATTGGATGTTGTCCTGGAGCCATGTTTCTGTAAGAACAAGCCTATAGCAGTTTCTCATCACACACTAGTGCAGCCACAGACAAACACAGTCCAGCTGGTCTTCTACCGAGCGCATACTGGAAAGCAGCACTGATGGGAGGGATCAGCTCCATCCCATCCTCCAGTGTCTCATCTCCTGAGTGGCTGCACCAGGCAAGCCCGCAGCACGAGGGCCTGGTCCACATGACGACCAATCCCACACAGCTCACCGCCGCTGGTCGTCCGCACGACGACCAATCCCACGCAGCTCACCACCGCTGGTCGTCCGCACGATGACCAATCCCACGCAGCTCATCGCCGCTGGTCGTCCGCACGATGACCAAGCCCACGCAGCTCACCACCGCTGGTCGTCCGCACGATGACCAATCCCACGCAGCTCACCGCCGCTGGTCGTCCGCACGACGACCAAGCCCACGCAGCTCACCGCCGCTGGTCGTCTGCACGAGGACCAATCCCACGCAGCTCACCGCCGCTGGTCGTCCGCACGACGACCAATCCCACGCAGCTCACCGCCGCTGGTCGTCCGCACGACGACCAATCCCACGCAGCTCACCGCCGCTGGTCGTCCGCATGAGGACCAATCCCACGCAGCTCACCGCCGCTGGTCGTCCGCACGACGACCAATCCCACGCAGCTCACCGCCGCTGGTCGTCCGCACGAGGACCAATCCCACGCAGCTCACCGCCGCTGGTCGTCCGCACGAGGACCAATCCCACGCAGCTCACCGCCGCTGGTCGTCCGCACGACGACCAATCCCACGCAGCTCACCACCGCTGGTCTCGCCAGTGAACCTATGATCAAAGTCTCAGTCTGATCTGGAAGAGATGGCAGGATTTTTCTCTCCAAGGGACATTAATGAGCCAGACACGATGTTTCAAACTGCACCCCAGAAGCAGAATCACATCACTGACAGATGTCATGAAAGTTGTTGCTTTGTAACAGCAGTACAGTGTAATACATGAAAATTACTATAAGTAACAAAAATAAATAGTGCAAAAGAGGATTAGTGAGATAGTGATCATGGGTTCACAGACCCTTCAGGAATCTGGTGTTGGAGGGGAAGAAGCTGTTGAGTGTGGATTGTCAGGCTCTCGTATCTCCTCCCCTGTGGAAGTAATGAGAAGAGTGCGAGGGTCCTTGCTGATGTTTGACACCTTCTTGAGGAGCTGCATCTTGAAGATGGGGAGGGTTGTGTCCCTGATTGAGCAGGCTGAGCTTACAACCCTCTGCAGCCTCTTGTGATCCTGTGCACTGGAGGCTCTACACTGGGCAGTGATGCAACCAGTCACAACGCTCTCCACCAGACATCTGTAGAAACTTGCAGGAGGCTATGCTGACGCACTGAATCTTCACAAATCCTTAAGCAAGTTGTCTAGGGACACTGACGACGCGGCTTTGTGATTGCCTTAGGGCATTGGGCCCAGGGTGGGTCTTCTGAGAACGATGTGCCAGAACGTTGGAGGAATGAGCCACCTTTGGGATTGCCTTAGGGCATTGGGCCCAGGGTGGTGATACACACAAAGAGGAACTCAGCAGGTCAGACAGCATCCATGGAAATGAATGATGTCACAGAGTCAACAGTTCGGGCTAAAAGTCTTAATCGGGACCCTTCATCAGATCCTCTAAGACATTGATGCTCAGAAACTGGAGGTAATTTCAGTGTGAGCATCACAAAGATGAGCGTGTTTACTACGATTCATTTAGACAAGAGATAAGATGAGATAAAGCTTTATTTAGCCCAAAGGAAATTATTGTTGCAAGGTTGCTCAGTCGGAAATATATACTTTAAAATATAAAATGTAAGCGTTGAGGTACAAAAGCAAATGCAAACTGTGCATTAAAAAGTAATAGTGCAAAGTACAGATGTGCAATGAAATCAGATGGTTATATACCTTAGGAGGAAGAGTTGCAGTCTTACAGCCACAGAGAGAAAGGATCTCCTGTGGCGTTAGTGGTGCACCTTGATGGAGTCAGTCTGTTACCAGAGGTGCTCCTCTGTTTGTCCAGTATGTCACGGAGGGGGTGAGAGGGATTGTCCATAATGCTCCATAACTTCTTCAGCATCCTTCTCTCAGACACGACCACCAAGGAATGCAGTACAACTCCCAGAACAGAACCAGCCTTCCTGACCAGCTTATCAATCTTCTTAGCATCAGCTGCTCTCACCCAGCAGACCACAACGTTGAATAAAACGCTGGCCACCTTGAGTGGTAGAATATCTGCAGCGCTGTACTGTAGACGTTGAATGACTGCGAGCCTCCTCAGGAAGTGCGGTTGGCTCAGTCCCTTCTCGTACAGAGCCCCTGGATTTTTAGTCCAGTCCAGTTTATTGTCCAGGTGATATTTAGTTAACAGCCTTTACACATGATGCACCATCAATAACTCTCTCTGAGACGTAAAGGCGAGATCTGCTGCTCCTGTGGGCGCCAGGTCGCGGACGGAGACCGTGTCCTCCCGCCCATCAGGTAAGACCACGTAGGCATACTGGGGGTTCGCATGTAGAAAGTGAACCCTCTCGACCAGCGGGGAGTATTTATTACTCCTCACATGTTTCCGGAGCAGCACTGGCCCTGGGGACGTCAGCCAAGCTGGTAGGGTGGTCCCAGTGGCAGACTTCCTGGGAAAAGAGAATAGGCGCTCGTGAGGGGTGGCATTGGTGGACGTACATAACAGGGAGCGGATAGAGTGGAGTGCCTCGGGGAGGACCTCCTGCCATCGAGAGACCGACAACCCTTTTGACTTAAGGGCCAAAAGTGTGGCCTTCCACACTGTGGCATTCTCCCTCTCCGCCTGTCCATTTCCCCGGGGATTATAGCTCGTGGTCCGACTAGTAGCAATGCCCCTAGCTAGCAGGTACCGGCGCAGCTCGTCACTCATAAAGGAGGACCCTCTATCACTGTGGATATAGCAGGGATATCCGAACAGAGTGAAGAGCTGGCGCAGGGCTTTTATGACGGACGTGGTAGTGGTGTCGGGGCAGGGGATGGCAAAGGGGAACCGCGAGTACTCGTCGATAATGTTGAGAAAGTAGACATTGCGGTCGGTGGAGGGAAGGGGGCCCTTAAAGTCAACACTCAGTCGCTCAAAGGGGCGGGTGGCCTTGATAAGTTGCGCCATTTCAGGATGGCAGAAGTGCGGTTTGCACTCACCGCAGACTTGGCAGTCCCTGGTCATCATCCTGATGTCCTCCAGGGAATATGGCAGGTTCCGGGCTTTCACGAAATGGTAAAATCGGGTGACCCCTGGATGGCAAAGATGTGCATGGAGGGCGTATAGCCGGTCGAGCTGCACGCTGGCACACGCTCTCTGGGATAGGGCATCAGGGGGCTCATTGAGCCTTCCAGGCCGGTACAGGATATCATAGTTGTAGGTGGAGAGTTCTATTCTCCACCTCAAAATTTTATAATTTTTGATTTTGCCCCGCTGTTGGTTGCTGAACATGAACGCAACCGAGTGCTGGTCGGTCAGCAAGGTGAACCTTTTGCCGGCGAGATAGTGCCTCCAGTGCCTAATAGGTTCCACTATGGCCTGGGCTTCTTTCTACATCGTGGAGTGCTGAATTTCAGGGCCTTGAAGGGTACGAGAGAAGAATGCTACTGGCCTGCCTGCCTGATTGAGGGTAGCAGCCAGTGCGAAGTTGGAGGCGTCACTCTCTACTTGGAAGGGAATGGTCTCGTCCACCGCATGCATCGTTGCTTTGGCAATGTCCCCTTTAATGCAGCTGAAGGCCGCGCGGGCCTTGGCAGAGAGGGGAAATGTGGTGGACTTGACCAGGGGGCGGGCCTTTTCTGTGTAATGGGGGACCCATTGGGCGTAATAGAAAAAGAAGCCCAGGCACCGTCTGAGGGCTCTGAGGGTGGTGGGAAGAGGGAGTTCTAACAGGGGGCACATACGGTCGGGATCAGGGCCAATGACCCCGTTCTCCACGACATACCCAAGGATAGCGAGTCGGGTGGTTCAGAACACACACTTGTCCCTGTTATAAGTAAGGTTCAGGGCTTCGGCCACTTGGAAAAATCGTTGGAGGTTGGTGTTGTGATCCAGCCAGTCGTGACCACAGATGGTGATGTTATCCAGATAGGGAAATGTGGCCTTCAGTTGGCACTGGTCCACCATCCGGTCCATTTCCCTCTGGAAGACCGAGACACCATTTGTGACACCGAAGGGGACGCACAGGAAGTGTTAGAGCCTGCCGCCCGCCTCGAAGGCGGTGTAGGGGCGGTCCTCTGGGCGGATGGGGAGCTGGTGATCAGCGGATTTCAGATCTATTGTCGAGTACATCTTGTACTGAGCTATCTGGTTGACCATATCCGCGATGCGGGGTAGGGGGTACGCGTCAAGCTGCGTGAACCTATTGATGGTTTGACTATAGTCCACGACCATCCTATTTTTCTGCCCGGTCCAAACAACAACCACCTGGGACCTCCAAGGGCTTGTGCTTGGCTCAATGATCCCCTCCCTGAGCAGCCGCTGCACCTCCGACTGAATGAAGGCCCTGTCCTCCGCGCTGTACCTCCTGCTTTTAGTTGCCACCGGTTTACAGTCGGGGGTCAGGTTGGCGAACAGCGGTGGGGGAGGGATCTTGAGGCTGGAGAGGCTGCAAGTGGTGTCAGTAGCGCAGCTGTCGGCATGGTGCTGGGTGGGATGTGTGGTTCGGTGTGTGTGTGCGTGGTCAGTAGCGGGGTATATGACGAAGTCCCACAAAACTGAGGATTCCTGACAGTGAGTGGTGGGAGGGGCCCGTCATATGCCATAGTCACACTTTCGAGATGGCTCTGGAAGTCCAGCCCCAATAGCACAGGCGCGCACAGTTGAGGCATGACCAGTAGCGCAAAGTTCCGATATTCTGTGCCCTGCACCACCAATGTCGCTACACAACCCACCCGGATGTTTGTGGAATACGACCCAGAAGCCAAGGTGACCCTCTGGCTTACCGGCCGTGTCACGAGTCTGCAGCATTGCACCGTGTCCGGGTCAATAAAACTCTCAGTGCTGCCTGTGTCAAACAGGCAGCTAGTCCTGTGCCCCTCCACCAGGATGTCCATCATTGACCTTGCAAGCTGGTGTGGGGCGCTTTGGTCGAGGGTTACGGAGGCCAGAGTTGAACTGCCGTCTTGGTGCCCGGTAAGCACCGGTGGGTCGGGGGCGGGGCGAGGTGGCGCCGACAAAGATGGCCGCCCCCATCCGGGCAGGCAAGATGGCGGCCCCCATGCCTCGCACGAGGCGGGCAGGCAAGATGGCGGCCCCCATGCCTCACACGCAGCGCTGCCCGACCCCGCTCGTGATTTAGACTTACAGACCTTGGCGAAATGGCCCTTCTTCCTGCAGCTGGAGCAGGTCGCTTCTCGGGCCGGGCAGCGTTTTCGGGGGTGCTTTTTGAGTTCGCAGAGTAACACTGCGCAGGCTTTTGACTGGCCGCAGCTGTGGTCAGGTTCGGGGAGTTCGTGGAATCGCGACTGGCAGCAGCGTTGGCGAATTCGCTCACGGGAACCAGCGGCGGGGTCTGAGGCGTCCACGGGACCGGCGGGGGATCGCGCGGCTGGACAGCATCAGCGTTGTGCAGCGTAGCCTCCAGCGTGTCGGCCGTCTCGATCGCCGAGCGTAAGGTAAGATCGGCATTTTCCAGCAGCCGCTGGCGCACATACACTGACCTGATTCCTGTAACAAAGGCGTCTCATACTAGCAGCTCCGCATGCTGTTCCGCCGTGAACGTTTTTCAGTCACAAGTTCGGACGAGTGTCTGTAGGGCTCGGAGAAACTGGGCGCTCGATTCTGCAGGCTGCTGCCGTCGGGTAGCTAAGTGATGTCTTGCATAGACGGTGTTCACCGGCCGCAGGTACTGTCTTTTGAGGGCGTCCAGTGCCCCTTCGTAGGTCGGCAGGTCCCTGATAAATGAATAAACTTTTGGGGTGACCCTCGAGAGGAGAATTCGGTGCATAACAGTGGGTTCAGTTGCACGAACCTCCTCCAAGTATGAGTGGAAGCATGCAAGCCAGAGTTCAAAGGCAAGGGCTGCTTCAGGGTCTTGGGGGTCCAAATCCAATCTTTCCGGACGTAAAACGCTTTCCATGTTTTAAAACTTCCAGTCAATAAAAATGATGCACCATCAATAACTCTCTCTGAGACATAAAGACGAGATATTGGCTTTTATTGACTGGAAGAAGGAACGAGCAGTGAGTGACCACCATACTACATCCTGGAGACAGAGAGGCCGGGCTCAGACCTCAATCGCCTTTATACAGGGTTCTGTGGGAGGAGCCACAGGAGCAGTCAGCGGGGGTCTGTGGGAGGAGCAACAGGAGCTGTCAGCGGGGGGCGTGTCCAGACAGGTATATGTAGTTCACCACAACACTGCCCGGCCACTGCTCTGGCGTTCAGTGATGTGTCGCCCAGACTTGCTACCGAACCACTCCGCTGTTGAAATGTAACCCCAGGTTCTGTACAATCGGAGACTGCTGTCCAGTCTGTGGGCAGCATGATAGTGTAGCAGTTAGCGTAATACTTCACAGTGCCAGCATTTGGAGACCAATTCCTGCCACTGTCTGCAAGGAGTTTGCCGTGACTGTGCGGGTTTACTCTGGTTTCCTCCCACATCACAGGGACACACAGGCTAGTAAGCTGTAGGCATCCAGTGCTGGGCCCAACATATTGATGCAATTACAGAGAAGGCACGACAGCAGCTATATTTCCTTAGGAGTCTGAGGAGACTTCGTAGTCTGCAAAGACGCTCACAATTTTCTACAGAAGTACCATTCTAACAGTTTGCGTCACCACCTGCTATATATCCTGCACAGGATCAGTAAAAGCTGCAGAGTCACAAATGCAACCAACTCCATCGTGCACACTCGCCTTCCAGCATCAAGGACATCTTCAAAAGGCAGCGTCCATCACTGAGGACCCCCACACCCAGAACATGCCCTCTCCGCATTGCTACCATCAAGGAGGAGATCCAGAAGCCTGAAGACACACACTCAACATTTCAGGAACAGCTTCTTCCCCTCTGCCATCCGATTTCTGAATGGACAATCAACCCATGTACACGACCTCACTATTTTTTTTGTTTTCTTATTCATTACTTATTTAATTGAATATATTTCTTATTGTAATTTATAGTGTGTTATGTATTATAATGTACTTCTACTGCAAAATAACAAATTTCATGACATCTGATGGTGATATTAAACCTGATTCTGATTCTCACCAGAAATGTGGCGACATTTGAAAAGACTTTTAAAGAAGGTTCAACACATATACATCAAAGCATCAAAACATACAGTGAAATGCATCATTTTGCGTCACTGACCAACACAGTCCGAGATTGTGCTGGGGGCAGCCCACAAGCGTCACCGTGCTTCCAGTGCCAACATAGCGTGTCCACAACTTGGTAACCCTAACCAGTACATCTCTGGACTGTGGGAGGAAAGCAGAGCACCCAGAGGAAAGCCACACATTTATGGAAAGAACATACAAATCCCTTACAGACAATGCGGGAATCGAACCACGGTCAACGATCATTGGCACAGTAAAACAATTGTGCTCACTGGCAGGCTACCGTGCTGCCCTACATTGTGGGCTGCCCCCAGTACATCCTTGGATTGTGTGGTTGTTGGCGCAAAGCCATGCATTTTACTGTAGGCTTCGATGTTTGGACAAACGTGTGACAAATAGAACTAACCTTTCTTTGAAGAAATGTAACGCCTCATTTCATACACTCCATGAGAGGCGACGACAGTGTTTCGTCCTTTCCCTTGTCAGATGATATCCCTCTTGTAAGGTGAGCCGGGTGCTGCAAGGTCTGTTAATTATTAACCCGTCTCTTTCCCTGGGCGATGCTGACGGATATTAAACTGCTGTTCAGGGAAACTTTGAATAAAAACTCAGAGTTGTATTAAATATTGGCTGGTAGGTACTCACGGGGGGAGGGCAGGCTTTATGATCACAAATGTCTGGAATATATCTGTTAAGGAGGCAGATAAGATCAGCAAAACATTTAATAAGAGCATGATACACTTTGGCAAGGGATCGGTGTCCGTCGGAAAATCAGTCTCTGAATAATTAGCAGCCGTTGGAATGGAGGGAAATGATAATGATCACAACGCATTGTATGAAAGAGCATCAAGACCTTTGATCACTCTTGTCTCTGTCTCAGGAGACAGATATCCATTGGCATTTACTGCACACCGCCAGGTAATGTTGCAGCTCCGTAAATCTCCGGTTAGACTGCTGAAAGTTATCCTGCCATCAGTCATACTTTCCGCCTTGCGCATGGGCCATCCGTATCTCCCTGGTCCATTCTTCCCTCCCACTCCTCAAGTGCCTTCACCTCCACCTCCTCCTTCCTCACCATCTGTGGCTCGAACCACCCCTCCCAGGCGTGGCAGCAACTCACCAGCACCTCCTGCATCCTGCTCTGATGCCCCGCTCGTGGCCTCGACGTCGGTGGCCGTGCACAGCTTCACCGAGCACGCTCACTCCATCTGCTATGGCCGTCTGGAACTCCTGGCTGTCAGCATTTTATTTCCCCACCGACCTGTCTGTCCCTGGACTCCTCCACTCCCAGGGTGAGGCCAAGTGCAGACAGAGGGACGGTGCCTCACACTGTCCACGTGAATACCGAATTCTCTAATTTTAAATAACCTGTTCACACTCTGTCCCTCCATCTTCCTGATCTACCGGTTCCTTCTAGACCCCCTGCCCCATCACCCTGTTTACAACATGGTGGTTGCCTGTCATATCCGACAATGACAGGAGAGTTTTTCAGCTGTTGCACTGGGGCAATTCCACTCTCTGAAGTCTGTGTCCATGGTACGAGTAGGCGTCACAAACTGGGTTCTTCCCTGGTTACAATGGATGACCATGACATCTTCCGGGCCTAGTCAAGCCCTTTGCTCTCCACGGAGCATTGCAGAACTGCCTTCCTGGCCATTGGATCTCACTGTAGATCTCCCCCCATCCCCAGTCCACCAGACGTGACTTCAGATGCTAGGACAGGCATGCCCCATCTCACCGGGGTACGAGGCCGGCCTGCCGAATTTCAGTCCAAATAAACATTTTAGTCACTTCAACCAGGTCATTGTGTGGGAACTTCTCCCAGAGAGTGCAGAATTTCAGGAGGTGGGAAGGAGATAAGACCGCTTGGGGGGGGGGGGTAGATTTCTGAAAGATTTCAGTATCGAATAGTAATCCAAGGACAGTACCTTCCATTGTGTCCACTAGGTGGCATGGTGGAGTCAGTCCGTAAACTCCCTGAGCCATAAAACACTCGGAGCAGAATTAGGCCATTTGGAACAGACCCAGAGCTATCAAACATTCCTCGTATAATAACCCTTTCATTCCTGGAATCATCCTTGTAAACCTCCTCTGAACCCTCTCCAATGCCAGCACATTTTTTCGTAGATGAAGAGCCCAAAACTGCTCACAATACTCAAGGTGAGGCCTCACCAGGGCCTTATAAAGCCTCAGCATCACATCCCTGTTCTTGTATTCTAGACCTCTTGAAATGAGTGCTAACATGGCATTTGCCTTCCTCACCACGACTCAACCTGCAAGTTAACCTTCAGGGTGTTCTGCACAATGATTCCCAAGTCCCTCTGCATCTCAGATTTCTGGATTTTCTTCCCGTTTAGAAAATAGTCCGCACATTTATTTCTACTACCAAAGAGCATGACTGTGCATTTTCCAACATTGTATTTATTTTCCATTTTCTGCCCATTCTCCTAATCTATCTAAGTCCTTCTGCAGCCTACCTGTTTTCTCAACACTACCTACCCCTCCACCTATCTTCATATCATCTGCAAACTTGACAACAAAGCCATCTATTCCCTCATCTAAATCATTGATATACAGCATAAAAAGAAGTGATCCCAATACCGACCCCTGCAGAACACCACTAATCACTGGCAGCCAACCAGAAAAGGATCCTTTTATTCCCACTTGTTGCCTCCTACCGATCAGCCAATGCTCTAACCATGCCAGTAGCATTCTTGTAATACCATGGGCTCTTGACTTGGTAAGCAGCCTCATGTGTGGCACTTTGTCAAAGGCCTTCTGAAAGTCCAAATATACAACATCCACTACATCCCCTTTATCTATCCAACTATCAGTCTCCTCAAAGAATTCCAACAGGTTCATCAGTCAAGATTTTCCCTCAAGGAAACCATGCTGACTTTGTCCTATCTTGTCCTGTGCCACCAAATACTCCATCACCTCATCCTTAACAATTGACTCCAACATCTTCTCAATCACCGAGATCAGGCTAACTGGTTTATAATTCCCTTTGTGTAAAATCAGAAAGCACTTGTCAAATCCCAAGTAATTCATGGCCAAAATATCTATTCCCAGATAATTGTGGACTTTGAAACTCAACTCATGGACTATGCGGAGCACATTTGATGGGTCAAATGGATTAATTCAGCTCCTATGTTTTACTCATATCCATGTACAAGTCTGCAGATGATACCACTGTAGTGAGTCCTATCTCACACAACGATGAGTCAGTGTCAAGAAAGGAGACAGAGAGTTTAATAACAGGGTGTCATGACAACAACCTTTTCCTCAATGTCTGGAAGACAAAAGAGCTGGTCACTGACTTCAGGAAGGGGGGTGGTGTGTGTGTGTGTGTGTGTGTGTGTGTGTGTGTGTGTGTGTGTGTGTGTGTGTGTGTGTGTGTGTGTGTGTGTGTGTGTGTGTGTGTGTGTGTGTGTGTGTGTGTGTATATGAGTGTGAGTGTGTACGGGGGTGTGTGAGGGGTGGGAAAGGATGGTGCACTTGATCCTGTCTACATCAACGGTGTTGAGGTTGAGAAGGTTGAGAGCTTCAAGTTCCTTGGAGTGAACATCACCAAGAGCTGATCCAACTGCATAGACACCGCGGCCAAGCAAGCTCACCAACACAAGGAGGTGAAAGAATTCCTCACGTCCCTGTCGAGCTTTACCAATCGATGCACCATAGAGACCACTCTGTGTGGATGCACCACGGCTTGGCACAGTGACGGCTCGATATGTGAGCACGGGAAACTGCAGAGAGTTGTGGACACAACTCAGCATGTCACAGGAATCAGCCTCCCCTCCATTACTCTCTCCACACTCCCGGCAGCCTCAGTAAAGTTAGCAGCATAATCAAAGACCCCAGCCACCTGGACATTCTCTCCTCTCCCTCCTCCCGTCGGGCAGAAGAAACAAAAGCCTGAAGTCACCTACCACCAGGCCCAGAAACAGCCTCTACCTCACTACAAGTCTATTGAATGGTCCCCTTGTATGAGAAGGTGGACACCTGACCTCACAGTCTATGATCTTGGACCTTATTATCTACCTGCACAGCACTTTCTGTGTAGCTGTTACACTTTATTCTGCACTCAGTTATTGTTTTCCCTTGTAATTGCCCTTCCCTTGGACAACATCGGTGGCGTGGAGAGGGGAGACTTGCAGTTTGGGCAACTGCCAGTCTTCCATACAACCCTGCCCAGGCCTCAGTCATCATCGAAAATCGATGGACAACTGAAGAGAAAAGTTTTCCCTTGTACCAACTTAGTGCACTGTGTAATGATCTGATCTGCATGAACAGTACACAAGGCAAGTTTTTCACTGTATCTTGTACATGTGGCAATAATAAACCTGTTTAAAGATTAGCTTTATTTCTCACATCTATGTCGAAAGATTGAAACATTCAGTGAAATGCATCACTGTGTCAATAACTAACCCAGTCCGAGATTGTGCTGGGGGGCAGCCTGCAAGTGTCACCACGTTTCTGGCGCCAACATAATATGACCACAACTAACTCTAACTCCATAAGACATAGGAATGGAATTACACACACACAGACACACACAAAGACACAGACATAAACATTCACACACACACACACACTCAGACACACACACCATAGTCTGTGGTAAGAGCATTTCACAGATTCACTATTCTTTGGCTAAAAAAAAATTCCTCCTTACCTCTGTTCTAAAGGGTTGGCCCTCCAATTCTGAGCTGTGCCCTCTAGTTCTGGATATCCTCATCATATCAAACATCCTCCCACATCCACTTTGTCTAGTCCTTTCAACATTCAATGAGATCTCCATGCATTCTTCTAAATTCCAGTGAGTACAGGCCCAAAGCTGCCAAACGCTCCTCGTGTGTCTCTGGGTTGTGGGAGGAAACCAGAGCGCTTGGAGGAGCAGTCACGGGGAGAAATACAAGCTCGTTACAGACAGCAGCGGGAATCGAACCCCCGTTGGCAATGTCGGGAACCGTAAAGTGTAACCACTACACTTCAGCAATATAGCAATAGCAATTCTAGTAGTCTTCCTCTTTAAAGCCCATCAGCCCTGTTGGGTCACAGGCTGCCAACAGCAGCTCCCCAGAGTCCTCTGTCCTGGGACAGTCTTCCATGTAGTTTCTGGGTGTAGCCCACCTTCCTGTCGCAGTGAGGAGGTTTCTGTAGCTCTTTTATAGGATGGAGTTGCTCGCCCCATGCCCAGCCCTCCTCCTGGACTGGCAGCAGTGCTGAACTGGCTCTGTCTACAGTTCACATTCTGTGTGGTATTTGGTTACTTTTTTATATCTTGCAAGATTCGTTCTTTTTTTGCGCACTGATTGTTTGAGGGTCTCTGCTGTGTGGGGGGTTGTAATGGGTTCCGTGGTGTTTCTGTGTTTTGTGGCTGCTGCTGGACGATGAGTCTCAAGGTTGTATATGGTATAAATAGGGTTGATAATAAATGCATGTTAAACTTTGAACATTTTGCAGCTGGGATTGGGGTTTGCCCATGGCAGAGGTCAATTCCAATAGCAATACCAGTGAACTGCACAGCGATGGTTTGTCAGGTTCATATACTGCACTTCAACTACTGCACAGAATCTTGCCATCTTCAGAAGTTTTCTGATGACTCTGCCATAGTTGGATGTATCAGCAAGGGAGATGAGGCTGAGTACAGGGCTATGGTGGGAAACTTTGTCACATGGTGCGAGCAGAATCATCTGCAGCTTAATGTGAAAAAGACTAAGGAGCTGGTGGTGGACCTGAGGAGGGCTAAGGCACCGGTGATCCCTGTTTCCATCCAAGGGGTCAGTGTGGACATGGTGGAGGATTACAAATACCTGGGGATACGAATTGACAATAAACTGGACTGGTCAAAGAACACTGACGCTGTCTACAAGAAGGGTCATAGAAACATAGAAACATAGAAAATAGGTGCAAGAGTAGGCCATTCGGCCCTTCAAGCCTGCACCGCTATTCAGTATGATCATGGCTGATCATCCAACTCAAAACCCTGTACCTGCTTTCTCTCCATACCCCCTGATCCTTTTAGCACAAGGGCCATATCTAACTTCCTCTTAAATATAGCCAATGAACCGGCCTCAACTGTTTCCTGTGGCAGAGAATTCCACAGATTCACCACTCTCTGTGTGAAGAAGTTTTTCCTCATCTTGGTCCTAAAAGGCTTCCCCTTTATCCTTAAACTGTGACCCCTTGTTCTGGACTTCCCCAACATCGGAAACAATCTTCCTGCATCTAGCCTGTCCAATCCCTTTAGAATTTTATACGTTTCAGTAAGATCCCCCCTCAATCTTCTAAATTCCAGTGAGTATAAGCCTAGTCAATCCAGTCTTTCTTCATATGAAAGTCCTGCCATCCCAGGAATCAATTTGGTGAACTTCCTTTGTACTCCCTCTATGGCAAGTATGTCTTTCCTCAGATTAGGGGACCAAAACTGCACACAATACTCTAGGTGCGGTCTCACCAAGGCCTTGTACAACTGCAGTAGAACCTCCCTGCTCCTGTACTCAAATCCTTTTGCTATGAATGCCAACATACCATTTGCCTTTTTCACCGCCTGCTGTACCTGCATGCCCACCTTCAATGACTGGTGTACAATGACACCCAGGTCTCGTTGTATCTCCCCTTTTCCTAATCAGCCACCGTTCAGATAATAATCTGTTTTCCTGTTCTTGCAACCAAAGTGGATAACCTCACATTTATCCACATTAAATTGCACCTGCCATGAATTTGCCCACTCACCTAACCTATCCAAGTCATCCTGAATCCTCTTAGCATCCTCCTCACAGTTAACACCGCCGCCCAGCTTCGTGTCATCCGCAAACTTGGAGATGCTGCATTTAATTCCCTCGTCTATATCATTAATATATATTGTAAACAACTGGGGTCCTAGCACTGAGCCTTGCGGTACCCCACTAGTCATTGACTGCCATTCTGAAAAGGTCCCGTTTACTCCCACTCTTTGCTTCCTGTCTGCCAACCAATTCTCTATCCACATCAATACCATACCCCCAATACTGTGTGCTTTAATTTTGCACACTAATCTCCTGTGTGGGACCTTGTCAAAAGCCTTTTGAAAATCTAAATATACCAAATCCACTGGCTCTCCCCTATCCACTCTGCTAGTTACATCTTCAAAAAATTCTATAAGATTCGTCAGACATGATTTTCCTTTCACAAATCCATGCTGACTTTGTCCGATGATTTCACCTCTTTCCAAATGTGCTGTTATCACATCTTTGATAACCAACTCTAGCATTTTCCCCACCACCGATGTCAGACCGAGGTCAGAGCCGTCTCTACTTCCTGAGGAGACGGAGGTCCTTTAACATCTGCCGGATGATGCTGAGGATGTTCTACGAGTCTGTGGTGGCCAGTGCTATCATGTTTGCTGTTGTGTGCTGGGACAGCAGGCTGAGGGTAGCAGACACCAACAGAATCAACAAACTCATTCATAAGGCCAGTGATGTTGTGGGTGTGGAACTGGACTCTCTGACGGTGGTGTCTGAAAAGTGGATGCTGTCCAAGTTGCATGCCATCTTGGACAATGACTCCCATCCACTCCATAATGTACTGGTTAGGCACAGGAGTACATTCAGCCAGAGACTCATTCCACCGAGATGTAACACTGAGCGTCATAGGAAGTCATTCCTATCTGTGGCCAACAAACTTTACAACTCCTCCCTCGGAGTGTCAGACACCCTGTGCCAATAGGCTGGTCATGGACTCATTTCCACTTGGCATGATTAACTTATTATTATTTAATTATTTATGGTTTTATATTGCTATATTTCTACACTATTCTTGGTTGGTGCGACTGTAATGAAACCCAGTTTCCCTCGGGATCAATAAAGTATGTCTGTCTGTCTGTCTGTCATATGATCACAGACCTAGTGTCCAGTGCTGATCCACCCAGCTGTGTGGAGTAAACTGTTCCCGACCCTCAGTGCCTGCCAGGAACTCAAAGTGCTTCTGTCCCCTGCTCCAAATATTCCTGCTGTGTAGTTTGTCTCTGGCTGGGATCTGACATCTTACAAACTGGGCAAATGCAAAAGAAAAAATAAATAATAATAATAAAGAAAGAAAGGATAATTGGCAAGAACTATGAGATGAAGAGTCCTTGAAAGTGAGTCCACTTTGGTCAACTGGAGGAATGGAGAAAGAGGACTGGGTTATTCACAGTGGCCATCACTTTTTCAAGGCAGAACCTCCCCCTTGAGATGTCCTTGCAAACATTGTCCATGTGTGTCTCTCCTCCTTCCCCAGCCCCTGTGATGTGGTGCCTATGAGACCGGTATAGATCTCAGCGTGTTGGTACACAAAGGATTGTTGTACAAGGACAAATTAACTCAATTGGACTTCACATTCACTAGATGTTTGAAGATGGAGGGGGGATCCAATTGTTAAATGTTGAAGATGAAAGATCGCAAGGTTTCAAGAACACAAAACATTGAACATTACAGCAAGTACAGGCTATTCAGTCCACAATGTTGTGCCGACCGTTTAACCTACTCTAAGGTCAATCTAATCATTCCCTCCCACATTGCCCTCCATTTTTCGATCATCCATGTTCCTATCTAAGAGGATTCTTGAATGCCCCTAATGCCCCTACGCCTACCACCCTTGGCAGTGCCTTTCCTGCACCCACCACTCTCTGTGTAAAAATCCTACCCCTGACCTTCTTCTTATGCTCCCTCCAAATCACCTTAAAAATATGCCCTCTTGTATTAGCCAACTCTGCCCTGGAATCTAGTGGTCCACTCTGATGTCTTATACACCTCTAGATATCTACGTTTCCTTCTTCCAAGTGAATATTGTGGTGTAGACAATGCATAAATGTCACTGTTGGGAATGCCACAATGTAGGTAACCATGTGAATGTCACACTAAAACCACAGTGAGATGTCACAGTGTAAGTAAACGTGTGAGTAAGACAACAGAGCAGAATTAGGCCATTTGGCCCATCGAGCCTGCTCTGCCATTTTATCATGGCTGATTTATTGTCCCTCGTATGATTAATAATTTAATGTCATATTGTAGGTCACCATGGAAATGTCACGGTGTAGGTAACCACCTGAATGTCACACTGTAAGTCACCATGGGAATGTTACATTGGAGGTCAATATGGGAACATCACACAGTTGGTCACTATGGGAAGATTGTGGTGTAGATCACAACAGGAGTGAATTAGTGAACAATGTTTTATGAAAGGCTACAGCTTTGTAAAACTCCAGCTCGGCCACACCTGGAGTATCGTGTACAATTTGGTTTGCCAGGATGCCACCTGGTTTGGAGGGTATGTGCTATTATGAGAGGTTGGACAAACTCGGGTTGCTTTTTCTGAAACGATGGAGGCTGAGGGGAGATCTGATAGAGGTTTATAATATTATGAGAGGTGTAGACAGGAGTATCTGTCTCCCAGGGTTGAAATATCTAATACCAGAGGGCATGTATTTATGGTGAGAGGGGGTAATGTCAAAGGAGATACGAGGGGCAAGATTTTTTACCCAGAGAGTGATGGGTGTCTGGAATGTGCTACCAGGGCTGGTGGTAGAGACAAATACATTAGAGACTTTAGATAGGCCCATGAATGAGAGGAAAATGGAAAGATGTCGACCTATTGGTGCCGCCTTTCATTGATTCTATTGTGTTTCTCATATTTACTGTAAATGCCAGCAAGTAAGTGAACCTCAGGGTTGTATATGATGAGATATATATATAGTTTCCACCACCGAAATAACTGAAAAGACCTTCTGTCCCCGATTCCCACTCTCCTAACACATTCTATGCTTTTCTCCTAGGGTGTTTGGAACTGCAATATTTTTGACCTCAACACTCAACATGCTCATCCCATCAGCAGCCCGGACCCACTTTGGCTGTGTTCTCTTTGTCAGGATCCTTCAAGGACTGGTTGAGGTAGGGTGTGAGGTCCGCTTTGTTGGTGGGGTAAACCCTTGTGGAAATCCGATGCACTGTCCGTGTGGCTCACTAAGGCCGACCCACCATTAAACAATGAACAGAGAGCTGCTGGCATCTGTGGAGGAGAAACCGGTTAACGTTTTGGGTCAGGGATGCAAGAGGGGCAGAGTGGAGGGGTGACAGTTCACAGTGCAAGACAGAAGACCCATTGTACATAGAGTCTGGGGTAAAATAGTGCTGATGAATGGTGACCCTTTGTGTGCTGCTCCCATGGGAATAATCAAATATTCCCGTTTTTGGGAATCCGCAGTTGAAATTCCCAGTCACAGGCATGGGTACTTCAGTAAGCACCATTCTTTTAAGACTACACTATTTTTTGCTCTCTTTTTGCATAACTTATTCAATTGACTTTATATATATCGTTTTTTCATTCATTTGTTTTGTTTTGTTCATATGGTGTGGGTGATCACGGTCTTTCCATCACCATGATTGTTCTTGGTAAATTTTTCTCCAGAAGTGGTTTGCCATTGCCTTCTTCTGGGCAGTGTCTTTACAAGATGGGTGACCCCAGCCATTATCAATACTCTTCAGAGATTGTCTGCCTGAGGTCAGTGGTCGTATAACCAGGACTTGTGATCTGTAGCTGCTGCTCATACAGCCATCCACCATCTGCTCCCCTGGCTTCACGTGACCCTGATCGGGGGATAATCAGGTGCTACACCTTGTCCAAGGGTGACCTGGAGGCTAGTGGAGGAAAGGAACGCCTTACACCTCCTTTGGTAGAGACGTATCTCCACCCCATCACCCAGTGCAATTTCTAATTTTTTATTACTGGGGGCAAAAGAACATACACCAGTATTATTAAACCTGATACTGATTCTGATTAAGGCAGGTCAGGTGGGAAGGAGGACATATACTAATAACACACAAAATGCTGGAGGAACTCTGCAGGCCAGGCAGCATCAACGGAAAAGGGTCAACAGTCAACGTTTCGGGCTGAGACCTTCACCAGGACTGGAAAGACGATGAGAAGGTGGGGAGGGGAGGAAGAAGTACAAGGTGGTAGGTGGTAGGTGAAACTGGGAGAGGGGGATGGGTGGATGAAAAAGCTTTGAAGTTGATTAGTGAAAGAGATACAGGGCTGGAGAAGGGGGAATCTGATAGGAGAAGATAGAAGACCATGAAAGAAAGGGAAGGGGGAGGAGCACCAGAGGGAGGTGATGGGCAGGTAAGGAGATAATGTGAGAGAGGGAAACAGGAACAGAAAATGGTGAAGGGTGGGGGGGAGGGGTTGCAATTACCGGAAGTTTGATAAATCTGGTTGGAGGCTACCCAGGTGGAATATAAGGTGTCCCATTAGGTTGGCATGCAAGGTGTTACTAATAGGGCGTTTTTGCCTAAAGAACTGATGCTGGCTAGATTTTTGTTGCTTCTTTTTACACCATTCTTTCTCAACTCTTGAGACTGTTGTGCATGAAAATTCCAGGAGATCAGGGTCTGAGATGCAGTCTGGCTTTGAAAATCACTCTATGGTCAAAGTCACTTAGATCACATTTCCTCCCCTTTCTGATATTTGGTCTGAAAAGCTGAAGCTTTTGGCCATGTCTGCATGCTTTTCTGTATAGAGTGGCTGGCTGATCAGATATTTACACGAATGAGCAGGTTTACAGGCGTACCTAATAAAGTGCCCACTGAGTGTAAGTCAGTGATGAAAAATCTAATTCTGCCAAATGAGTGAGAGAGCTTTGTTCTCGATGAAGGAAGGTGCAGTTAATCTCCTGATGTGCAGGTTTATGGAGCACTGGTTAACTAATTAAATTAGTCATATTCCATATCAAACTCATAGTTCAATCATTGAAAATTAAAAGGCAGTTTAGATTCTCTTTAAAGTGTCTGCAGTGTTAAGCAATGATAAAACTGATCCTATTCTTGCCAAAGGCACTAAAGGACTCTTGTCTGTTTGAGTGATATTCATTATCTTCTCTGCTCGGTTATCAGCAGTTACTGTAAAACCGGGGGTGAAACGATTCAGGCAATTGGACGTAATAAAGTAATAATCTTGGATAACTGAACATCGTCCGGCTTCTTCAGGGAAGTGTGCCTACAAAGTCAGGTACATCAGGAAGAGAATAAGGGATGACCTGGGTCCATTCCTGAAGTAGGGTACTGTAGGACCGCAGAGTTCGCCTAACTCCCCAGGGAGTGATCTGGCTTTAGCTGAGGCTATGGACAGTGTGCTTATAGAGGTTTGGGTTCCTGATCTTAGGAAAGATGTGTTGGCATTGGAGAGAGTCCAGAGGAAGTTCATGAGAATGATTCCTGGAGTGAAAGGGTTAACACATTAGGAGTGTTAGTAGCCGCTGGGTCTGTATTTGCTGGAGTTTAGAAGAATGAGTGGGGGGCGGGGGTAGGAAACTCATTCAAACCTAATGAATATTGAAGAGCCTAGACAGAGTGGATGTAGAGAGGATGTTTCCTATAGTGTGGGAATCTAAGACCCAAGGGTGTCCTCTGCACCCTTGAATTATATCTTTGAGAAACTCAAGGATGTCCATTTAGAACAGAGATGAGGAGGAATTTCTTTAGGTAGAGGGTGGTGAATCTGTGGAATTCATTGCCACAGATGGTTGTGCAGGCTGCCCACTCAATCTATGCCTTTTATCTTGCACACCTCTATCAAGTCATCTCTCATCGTCGTTCTCTCCAAAGAGAAAAGCCCCAGCCCACTCAACTTAACCTCATAAGACGTGCTCTCTAATCCAGGCAGCATCCTGGTAAATCTCCTCTGCATCCTCTCTAAAGCTTCCACATCCGCCCGATAATGAGGCAATCAGAACTGGGCACAATACACGAGTGTGGTCTAAGCAGGGTTTTATAGGGCTGCAATATTACCTCGTAGCTCTCGAACTCATTCCACAACCAATGAAGGCCAACACACCATATGCCTTCTTAATCACCTTATCAACTTGTGTGGCAACTTTGAGGGATCTATGGACATGGACCCCAAGATCCCTCTGTCGCTCCACACTGCTTTAATCCTACCAACAACTCTATATTCTGCCTTCAAGAATATCATTGCCAGAACTATTCTCAAAGCCCGGGATGTTATACCACGGCTTTGAATGCAGCAACTCACCATTTGTTGGAGGAACTCAGCTGCTCGAGAGGTGTCTGGAGTTGGGGGTGGGGGTGGAATTGTTCATGTTTTGGGTTAGAGCCCTGATCCTGGGTTTCAAATAAAAACTCGCCCAGTGCTGACGCAAGGTCTCGACCCCACACAGATTCTGCTCGACCCACCGTTCCTCCAGCAGATTTTGTGTGTTGCTCCAGATTCGGTCACTGGCAAAGTCAGAATCAGAACTGGGTACAATATCAGTATTTGTTGTTTTGTGCCAGTAGAGCATCGCTATGTGAGGCTCCATTGGTCAGGATCGACCATGGACGTTGCATCCTGGCTGTCTACAGGAGACACGAGCCAGGGCAGTGCGGAATGGAGAGCAGGCAACTGCCCGTGCAGCTGGCTCCCTCTCTGCACACCGACAAATCTGACCGATACAGACTGGCACCCGCAGTGTCGCAGGAGTTGCCAGCCAGTGTTGAACTGAATGTAGATCTGCCTCAGGGACTCCAGCTCCAGAATTCTCCTTGGAGTTTACTCCATCTAGCACAAGGCAGTGGGGGTTTGAGAGCAGAGCTTTCCTTTCCCATCTCCTAGATGAGCTGCCCACCATGGCTGATGAGCCCCATCTGTTTGAAGCAACAGGTTTTAATGCATCAGTAACCTATCTTTGTCCCTTCTCCCGTCAGTAGAAATGGTTCCACCGGGTTTCGTAGCTAAGCCACATGTGAAGACCAGGAGCTGGACTTGCACGCCATTGGGAGCATTTAATAGGTAGCGGGAGTTTGTCTCCACATCGCTTCGCCCCAGCAATGACAACCTTACATTACAATACAAAATGCTAAATCTATAAGTTACCATAAGAATTATACAACTAATATTAAATTGAATAAGGAGTGCAAAAAGACAGGAAGACAGTACAGTAGTGAGTTAGTGCTATGGATTCATTGCCCATTCAGAAACTGGATAGCAAAAAGGAAGAAGCTGTTGCTGAATCATTGAGGGTGTGCTTTCAGGTTCCTGTACCTCTCCTGTGACGGTAGGAATGAGAAGAGGGCACTTCCTGGGTGGGGGGGGGGGGGGTTGCTTGATGACGGATGCTGCCTTCTTGATGCATTGCCTTTGGGAAATATGATGCTGGGGAGCCTAGCCCCCATGATGGAGCTGGCTGAGTTTAGAACCCTCTGCAGCTTTTTTCTCTCGAGTCTGCTGACGTTTGTAACTTCTTTGCCAAGGGTACATTCGAGTCAGGGGTGGCGTGCAACTGCCCCGGTGTTGTTTGTTTTGATTGCATTGGATCTTAATGTTTGTTGCTGTTTTTACAGGGAGTCACCTACCCAGCATGCCATGGACTGTGGAGCATGTGGGCCCCGCCTTTGGAGAGAAGCCGGCTGGCCACCATCTCTTTCTGTGGTCAGTGTCTCCTTCGTTCGTTCCTCCCCGGGCAGTGATGGGCTTAGCAGCTGGACATCAGAGTCCAAAAACACAAGAGATTCTGCAGATGCTGGAAATCCAGAGCAACACACACAAAACGCTGGAGGAACTCAGCAGGTCAGGCAGCATCCATAGAGGGGAGTAAACAGTCCACATTTCAAAGTGAGACCCTTCATCAGGAATGGAAAGGAAAGGGGAAGAAGCTAGAATAAGGTGGTGGGAGGAGGGGGAGGAACATGATAGGGCAGACCAGGTAAGTGATAGGTGGAAAAGGTAGAAGGCAGGAACAGATGTAATCTGATCTATGAAGGAGAATAAATAATAAAGAATTTTGGGCTGAGACTCTTCAGCAGGACCAGAAAGGAAGGGGGAGGATGCTGGAATAAGAAGGTGAGAGGAGGGGAAGGAAGACAAGCTAGAAGGAATTTTCTAGCTTGTACTGCTTCCAGTATCTTCCCCCTTCCTTTCCAGTCCTGATAAAGGGTCTCATCCTGCATGGATGCTGCCTGACCTGCTGAGTTCCTCCAGCATTTTGCGTGCGTTGCTCTGGAAAACTCTTTCAGGTTTTGGACACTGTGGTGTTGGTTCCCAGTGTTGATCGAGGGGAAAGTGAACCAAGAGACTCTGAGAGTTTACTGCAGGTGGGAGTCTTGGTTCCAAAGTCAAGCTGCTCAGGTACTGGTTAATGCAGGAGGAGTGGAGGTGTGGTGTTGAGAAAGGTCACCGAGAAAAGGTCTTTCTTTATCCAATAATCCAGCCTTTTCCTTGCTCAATTTATTCCTTATTCTCCAGTTCTGATGAATTTCTAATTCACCACATTCCTTCCCCAGCTACACTTAGTGTCCACCTTACTATGAACCTCCTCTACCTGGTAAAGTGGTCACTGAGTGTACGTTCCTGCTCATCTGCTGCTAGACCCCATCCACGTCAAGTTTTGATGTGTTGTGGCTTCAGAGATGATCTTCTTCACACCGCTGTTGTAACACATGGTTACTTGAGTTACTGTTGCTTGAGCCTGTCTGATTATCCTTCTCTGACCTTCCTCATTAATAAGGTGTTTCCACCCACAGAACTGCCGCTCACTGGATGCTTTTTGTTTATCACACCATTCTCTGTAAACTTTAGAGACTATTGTGTGTGAAAATCCCAGGAGATTAGCAGTTTTCTGAGATACTCAAACCACCCTGTCTGGCACCAACAACCATTCCACTGTCAACCTCATTTCTTTCCCAACCTGATGTTTGGTCTAAACAATAACTGAACCTCTTGACCACATCTGCAGCTTTTATGTATTGAGTTGCTGCCACATGATTGGCTGATTAGACGAGCAGATGTACACATGCAAAGTGTGTGTTATATTTTATTTCCATATATGAGGGTGGGTGCCTGGACATGCTCTGATCAGTGGTGGTGAAGGCACATGTGCTAGAGGCATTTCCACCTACTGTGTCTCCTCCATCGGGAAGATGATGGAGAAAGACCCACACTGACATGGTTGGTGCTTTTTAAGCCAAACTGGAGCACAGGGACTCAGACAGTCTGCACTCCATGGCACAAAATCTCTGGGAAACAATTGCTGGGGCTACAAACCACCAGGAAATAACCGGCCAGATAACAATGGTGTTACAATGAACAATGCTGTTACAATGAACAATGCTGTTACAACGAACAATGCTGTTACAACGAACAATGGTGTTACAACGAACAATGCTGTTACAATGAACAATGCTGTTACAACGAACAATGCTGTTACAACGAACAATGCTGTTACAATGAACAATGGTGTTACAACGAACAATGGTGTTACAATGAACAATGCTGTTACAACGAACAATGCTGTTACAATGAACAATGCTGTTACAACGAAGTGCCAATCTGAAGAAAACACTGTAGCACCTCTACTTTATCAGAAGTTTGTGAAGGTTTGGCACGTCATCTAAAACTTTCATAAACTTCTATAGATGTGTAGTGGAGAGTATATTGACGGGTTGCATCATGGCCTGGTGTGGAAATATCCCTTGAATGGAAATGCCTACACAAAGTAGTGGATACAGCCCAGTGCATCACAAGGAAAGCCCTCCCCGCCATCAAGCACATTTACATGGAGCACTGCCACAAGAAAGCAGCATCCATCATCAGGAACCCCCACCATCCAGGCCATGCTCTCTTCTCACTGCTGCCATCAGGAAGGAGGTACAGGAGCCTCAGAACTCACACCAGGTTCAGGAGCAGTTATTACAACTCAATCATCAGGCTCCTGCAGTAAAATAGGTTAACTTCACTCACCCCAACACTGAACTGTTCCCACAACCCATGGACTCACTTTCAAGGGCTCTTCATCTCATGTTCTCAATATTTATTTATTTATTATTTCGCTTGTGTTTTGTTATTTCTTTGCACTTACTATGAATGCCCACAAAAATGAATCTCGTGGTTGTATAGGGTGAACTATGCATATGTTCTTAGATAACAAATTTACTTTGAACTTTGATGCTATCACCACAGCCAATTCTCTGCAGCAATTTCTGACAACAGAACATAGCGGCACTCTTCATTTCCACCCTTTTTTCGACTGGCAGACATGAGGTAAATGTTTGCCTGGTAAACGGTATCTGATGGTAGGGCTGCCTGTTGCTATGGAGACTTATTAATATTGCTCCAAAATGGAAGCTTTTAATACAACCATTGCACATCTAACAAAGGGTGAGTTCCAATTTAATCAGCAGTCAACAATGAGACTCCTATGATGTTACAGAGAGATGAAATTTAAAGGTTTAATGTTTTCTTTCACAATGCTGAGAGAACTTTGTCCTATCTGTTGTACACCTGAGTTGAAACAAATCCCTCCTGCGCCTGTTTCAAGTTCCTGGGTGTCAACATCTCTGAAGATCTCTCCTGGGCCCAACATATTGGTGCAAATACGAAGAAGACATGACAGCAGCTATATGTCATTGGGAGTTTGAGGAGACGTGCTATGTCGCCAAAGACTCTCGCAGATTTCTACAGATGTACCATGGAGAGAATTCTCACTGGTTGCATCACTGTCTGGTACGGAGGGGCCACTGCACAGGATCAGAAAAAGCTGCAGAAAGTTGTAAACTCAGCCAGCTCCAGCATGGGCACCACCCTCCCTAGCATCGCGGGCATCTTCAAAAGGTGATAGCTCAGGAAGGCGGCATCCATCATTAAGGACCCCCACATGACCCCTCTCATTGCCACCATGAAGGAGAAGGTACAGGATTCCACAAGACACTCAATGTTTTAGGAACAGCTTCTTCCCCTCCGCCATCAGGTTTCTGAACAGACAGGGAACCCATGAACACGACTGCATTATTCTTGTTTTCTTTTTGCATCACTTACTTAATTTTTATGTATATTTCTTCTTGTAATTTATAGTATATTTTATGTATTGCACTGTATTGCTGCCACAAAACAACAAATTTCACATCGTATGTCAGTGATGACTCTGTTACGATCTGGCTGACATGGAGGGATATGTGCTAATGGAGGGAATTGGTTTGAAGGTGAAGGTTCAGCCAAGACGTCAATGAATGATGGTACAGGACTGGAAGGCCTTGACCTTTGACCTTCTCTTAGGAGCCATTAGAAAAGGGTTTTTCTCTATGGAGCGAAGGAGATGGGGGTGGGGGGGGATTGACCTGATAGACATGTACAAATTGATGCATAGATTGAGTGGACAGCAGTGCCTTTTACCTAGGGCAGAAATGGGGGCATAATTATCAGTGTCCAATGGCTAATACAAGGGGGATTGATAAGAGGCATAATACAAGGGGGCACAATTTTAAGGTGAATGGAGGGAAGTATGGGGGGGGCTGCCCATGAAAGTTCTTTCTCAGAGTGGTGTGTGAATGTAATGCCCTGCCAGGGGTAGTGGTAGAGGTAGATACATTAGGGACATTTAAGAGACTCTTAGATGGCTACATGGATGAAAAAATGGAGGGCTGTTTACTATTATTTATGTATTTCATTTAGAGATACAGAATGGAACAGGCCCTTCCAGCCCAACAGGCAGACCACTCAGAAACCCAACACTTCACGCTGGCCTAATCCCAGGACAGTTTGTGATGACTCATTAAACTACTAGCCTGTACACTTTCGGACTGTGGGAGGAAACCGGAGCACCCGGAGGAAACGCATGTGGCCATGGGGAGAATGTACGAACTCCTTACAGACAGTACTGGAATTAAACTCCGAACTCTGGAACACCTCGACATGTAATGGTGTTGTGCTAACCTCTACGCTACCATGGTGGTCCCATGACTATGTGGAGGGAAGGGTTAGTTCGTTCATGGACTAAGTTAATAGGTCAGCACAATGGTGTGGGCAGAAGCACCTGTATTGTGCTGTAGTATTCTATTGTATGCTCCACGTGCAACTCCCCAACTCTCTCCGTGGAGCTCTGTAATTCTCTCTTTCATGACCTGTACTTACTCATTTTATCCCACCTCTTTGTTTTTAAACAACATTTACAGCCTTGTATTCTTCAAGTACCACTATACATCAATATTGTGAGACTGCACAGAAGGGGCAGTCTGCCCAGTCTCCACCCAGCTAACAAGGGTCACCTGTCACTCATTTCCAACTCATCACCTGCAGCCTATTTAAACCCAGCTCTCAGCCGCAGACCGTTGTTCACTCATTGAACCAGCCAGCCTCAACTAGTTACTCCTGGACTTTGGTTATCTTGTTGCTTGTTGGGTTAAGATTCTGTTCTTTCTTTTTTTGTGACCCCTCATGGCTTGTTCTTTTGCAGTTTATTAGTAAAATATCATTCACTGCTAAATCATCTCCACTGCTCTGCTTTTGGGGCAAGCCTCCTCTACGATTCTTGACAAATATTCCTTGTGATTTTTTTTGTATGCTAGGAGCACAATTATTGGTGATGTCATTAGTGAGGAGAAAGGACGTGTTTTCACTGGCAGGGATGTAGGGTATAACTTCTGTAGGGATCTGTGTATCCAGGGCTGGTTTCCTTAGCACAGACAGAGATAAAAGAAGATTTAGTGGAGATATTCCAGGAATAAAAGTGTTAGTGTATGAGGAGAATTTGATGACTCTGGGTTTGTACCCACTGGAGTTCAGAAGAATAAGGGGGGACCTCCTTGAAACCTATTGAATATTGAAAGGCCTGGATAGAGTGGGTGTGGAGAGAATGTTTCCTACGATATAGTGGGAGAGTCCTGGTACTGAGAACGCAGCTTCAGAATAGAGATGTCCATTTAGAACTGGGATGAGGAGGACATCCTAGACTCCCCCACTACAGGAAACATCCTTTCCACATCCACTCTATCTAGACCTTTCAGTATTTCTTTGTAATGTCCTGATGATGGGCCTTGGCCCGAAATGTCATCTGTGCTCTTTTTCCCTGCCTGGCCTGCTGAGTTCCTCTAGCATTTTGTGTGTTTTGCTTGGACTTCCAACATCTGCAGATTTTCTCATCTTTCAATATTCAATAGGTTTCACAGAGATCTCCCCTCATCATTCTAAACTCCAGCGAGTTTAGGGGTAACACTTGGGGGAACTTCTTTACTCAGAGAGTGATAGCTGTGTGGAATGAGCTTCCAGTAGAAGTGGTAGAGGCAGGTTCGGTATTGTCATTTAAAGTAAAATTGGATAGGTATTGGACAGGAAAGGAATGGAGGGTTATGGGCTGAGTGCGGGTCAGTGGGACTAGGTGAGAGTGAGCGTTCGGCACGGACTAGAAGGGCCGAGATGGCCTGTTTCTGTGCTGTCATTGTTCTATGGTTTATATGGAGTACAAGCCTAGAATCATTAACTACTCCTCATACATTAACCTTTTCATGAGGAGTATCTTCTTCACTCAGAAGGTGGTGAGAGTGTAGAGCAAGCTTTCAGCAGAGGTGTTGGATGCGGGTTTGATTTCAACATTTAAGAGATGTTTGGATAGGTACATGGATGGGAGGGGTATGGAGGGTTATGATCTAAGTGTGGGTCAATGGGACTGGACAGAAGGACAGAAGGCATGCACTAGATGGACCAAAGGGCCTACTTCTGTTCTGTAGTGTTCTATGACTTGATGACTGTGAGTAGTGCCAGTAAATGTGATTTGTGCAAATGGATACTGGATCAAAGATCAGCTTTATTCACCATATACATTTACAGGTATCAGGAACTTGCTGTGGTGTGTTGGTCAGGGTGCGATATGAAACATTCAACAATTATAAAGAATAAAGAATTCTATTAAATAAAGTCAGAATTATGGATATTGATTAAAATGTGCATAAATATATAAATATCAGCATGCGTTTACAATGTAAACAGCATTATAAAACATGGTGTGAAGTGGTGTACGGTGATGGGGGTAATAGATGGTTGGCGTGGATAGGATTGCCTGTGCCTTATTGCTAGATGACTCAGTGACTCTATTCTATCAGAACAGTGGTCAGAAAGCAGTGGAAGAAGTATGTATGTATCTATCTTTCTATCTCCCTGTTTATCTCTCCCTCTCTCTACCTTCCTATTTGTCTGTATCTGTCTCTCTTTATCTTTCTATCAATCTATCTGTGTATCTTTCTATCCAGGCTAGGAAAGAAAGCCAATTTATGGATGGGGTGACAACAGTTCCTCTTTCCCGCAGTCCATCCACTTCAGGAATCAATTGACCTATGTGTTACGGTGGCTTTGCCACAGATCCTGTTTAGGTAATCCGTTATGAGGTATGGTGGCTTCACATTGATCCTGTATCACTGATCCTGCTGAGGTAACTGATCATGAGATATGGTGATTTCCCACAGATCCTGTTTGAGTTATTGATTACGCACTACAGCTATTTCTCCACAGAGCTGGGCCTTGCTCTCATCCTCTCCTGTGTGTTCTCTTCAGGTTCCTATGCGGGGGCTGTCGTGGCAATGCCTCTGGCTGGGTTGCTAGTCCAATACAAAGGCTGGTCTTCTGTTTTCTATGTTTACGGTGAGTCCCAGGAGAATCCAGTGGCTGCTTGTTCTGAAGTGTTTGCAAATTGACTGGAGTGTTTGGGTTCAATTTCAATGATAAAAGAAGTTTGGATAGGTACATGGATGGGAGGGGTATGGAGGGTTTTGGTCAAGTGTGGGTCAATAGGACTGGACAGAAGGACAGAAGGCATGGACTAGATGGGCCAAAGGGCCATTTTTGTTCTGTAGTGCTCTATGCAGGTCAATGCAACTAGCCAGAATAATAGCTTGGCACACACTAGATGGGCCGAAGGGCCTGTTTCTGTGCTGTAGTGTTCTATGACTTTGGGTCTAAGTCCTTGTTGTTGAGGGCAGTTACCTCTGCACAGTGCTGGCAGAGTGGGAAAATTCATATTACTATCCTTGAAATTAATTTCTCCAACTATCGATCTACCTACCTTACCAATCTATGTATGTTTATATGTGTGTGTGTGTGTGTGTGTGTGTGTGTGTGTGTGTGTGTATATATGTACAGTATACCAGTCTATCTTCCTATTTTCCTATCCCTCTATCTGCCTATCTATCTGCTGTTGTAGACCATTTGTCAATGGAACTAGTTTAGGAAATTGTCTACGCAATTTGTAATTAATCGAAGATCACACTTTATTGTCTCTGCACAACAACAGAACTATGTTGACCCTGGACTTAGAACATGAATTCTACTGTTCCCTCTGTACCAATGCTCACTCAGACCACTTCTCCAATTTATAACACCGAAACAGGGGAACTCCATTGACCAGATGATCGATCCTTTCTTCTCCCAGCCCGGCATGGGGCTTCTTCCTCGTGATGTGATTCTCTGGAGTTATCGCTGATAGCACAAATGAAGTGTCCACTTTTACATTAGTTCATCAGTTCAGATGTGGTATTCCAGTGTCACTGGATGCACATCACCTGGTTGGCCCGTAACACCTTTTTATTGGCTCTGGTTCAGAGCTACAACCCACATAGTTCTATGGTTTCCACTCCCCCACCCTCATGTCTTTGTTTCTTTCAACTCTACTGGTTCTAACAAGCCAAACTAGGTGACCCAGACATTGAGTCTAATGAAATTACAGATCGCTTCTTCAGTAGGTTTGGCACTTAGTGTAATAAATGGCTACTTGTCTGAGAATGGTCTCAGGTTTAGCAGGTCATTACCTGAAGCTCCTTGTGTCCAGATTCAATCACTCTGATTAGATGATCCCAGTTCAGTTCAGAGTCCACAAGGTGGATGGGTGAGGTGGGTGGGGGGGAATGGCAACGACAATCTCACAGAATGGGCATCTCCATCCCAACGTACTGGACCCATACAATTTCAACATTTTCTTCCATATTTCAGATCCGTCATGGCCAACACTGTCTGCCTATCTGACCTAGAAGGGAAATGCTTTCAGTGGTGTCCCCCAGAATCAGAAACCCTTGGGGAGGTCATAGGTTTGTGGGGTGTTGTTGGAATGGGTAACCACAATGAATTTTGTACATGCCAAAGCCATTTTCCCACTCTGACAGCCATGAAGCTGGGACAGGGCCTTGCCAATTGTCAAAGCTATGCGGTAAGATTGACTGGTTGTCACCGTTGAAACATTCCCTATGAGATAACAGAGATCCCTGCGGAAGGTTAAGCAGGAACATCCCACACCAGCAATTTCAGACTCTTATATAACCCCAAGGGCTGTCGTTCTCATCAGCCACTGTTCTGATGGAAATAAGAAGTCAGTCCCTCACTGGGTCTAAAGCCCGAAACTCCCTCCTCAATAATACCTTCACCAGAAAAAATGCAGTTGTTTATATAGTTTGTAAAACCACCAACTTCTGAAGAACCATACTAATGTCATGGCCAAGAAAGCTCAGCAGTGACTCTACTTCCTCAGAAAGCTGAGGGAATTTGGCACGTTGCCTTCGACCCTCACCAGTTCTTGTTCATACTCTATAGAAAGCATTCTGTCTGGATACATCACGGCTTGGAATAGCAACTGCTCTGCACGTGACCATGAGAAACTGCAGAGAGTTGTGGACACAGCTCAGCACATCTCGGCAACCAGCCTCCCCTCCAAGGGATCTGTCTCCACTTCTCTCTTCCTGTAAAGCAGCCAACATAATCAAAGATGTCACCCACTCTGGACATTCTCTCTTCTCCCCCTCCCATCAGATTCAGCCACTCGAGAGGAGGAAACTTTAGTTGCTGTGTGAGCAAGTTTTGAAGTGACAGTTGGTAACTTCTTGCTTATAAGTAAAATTGTAGGATATCGAAACTATTTGTGTTCTCCAGATAATTACAATGTCATTCACTTGTATCACTTCATTGGAGCTGTTACCCTTGTACTAACTCAGTGCACTGTTATGAAATGATCTGTGTGGATGGTAGGCAGGACAAAATTCTTCACACTAACATGTGACGTTAATAAACCAGTTTTATCTTCTTTTCCCATTTCCCAGGTATGTTTGGGATGATCTGGTACGTATTTTGGCTGCTCCTCGCCTACCAGAGTCCGGCAAAGCATCCGACTATAACCAGCGAAGAGAGGACATATATTGAGTCCAGTATTGGGGAGAGGGCGTCTCTCATCAATACCAGCCAGGTCAGACTGCAGCAAGCACCTAGCTGCAGGAAAGATGCCAATAAGATTGAAAGAGTACAGAGAAATTTTACAAGGATGTTGCTGGGACTTGAGGACCTGAGTTATAAGGAAAAACTGCATAAATTAGGACTTTATTCCCAGGAGTGTAGGGGAACGAGGGGAGATTTGTTAGAGGTTTACAAAATTATGAGGGGTATAGATAGGGTAAATGCAAGCAGGCTTTTTCCACTGACGTTTGGTGTGACTAGAACTTGAGGTCATGGGTTGAGGGTGAAAGGTGAAATATTTAAGGAGAAATTGAGGGTGAACATCTTCACTCAGAGAGTGTGCAATGGGCTACCAGTGGGAGTGGGGTCAAATGCAACATTTCAGTGAAGTTTTGATAGGTACATGGGAGGGGTATAGAGTGAGTAACACATACTTTGTCACATTGTCTTGGACCCCACCATGCTGCTGGATCCGGGAGGGGACGTCTAGAGGGTGGGTCTGGACCTGTGCAACCCCCGACTCACCTAAAATCCATTCACGCACACGCTGTTCCTTTCTGAGGAGTGGGGTATATCAAACCCCACTAACCGACTGAAAGGAACCATCATCATCCTATGGGATGGACAAGAAGAAGAAGAAGACTTTGTCACATCCACCTATCAACCCCCACCCCCCGCAGGCTTCTCACTTCATTCCCATTCTCCTGCTCCCTTACTGGTCCATCGTTCCCCCTTCTACTGGATTCACCTATCTTCTCTAGCTCCTTCTCCACGGCTTTCCCCCCACATTTTTTACACTGGATATCTTCCCTCCTTTTTCCCAGCTCTGTTGAAGGTTCTGGACCCGACACATTGACTATCCATTTCCCAGATACTGTCTGACCTGTTAAATTTGTGTTGCTGAAGAATTCAGAGAACCCTCTTTTCCCAGAGAGGTGAGAATATGGAGGCCAGACCTATGGTGAATAGTTGAGGGGTCATGAGCTGACTCTCATATTTTCCAATCACAGAGAAAGAGGTTATTTGGCCCATCAAATCCATGCTAGTAACCAGCACAGTCCGATCATTCGCATTCTGCAATTGTAAGCAAACTGACCTCCCAAGGCTCCCATTTTGGGACCTGAGTGGAAAGTGGAGCAGCCAAGAGGAATTCAAGTGGTAATAGGGAGAGCATGCAGACTCCACTTAGACAGCATCAGAGGTCAGCATCGAACCTTGGCCTCTGGAGCTTTGATACAGAGATTCTACTTGCAGTGCCACTGGTTACACGAGAGGGAAAAGACATAGGAGTAAAGTTAGGCCATTTGGCCCATCGAGTCTGCTCTTCTATTCCATAATGGCCAATTTATTATCCTTCTCAACACCGTTTTTCATGTCTTCTCCCTGTAACCTTTGATATCCTGACTAATCAAGAACCTATCAACTTCTGCTTTAAATACACCCAATGACTTGGCCTCCACAGTCATCTGGGGCAACAATTCCATAGATTCATCACACTTTGGCTAAAGAAATTCCTCCTCAACTCTATTCCAAAGGGACAACCTTGTATTCTAAGTCTGTGCCCTCTGGCCCTAGATTCCCCTGCTATAGGAAGTATCTGCTCCACATCCACTCTATCTAGACCTTTATATATTCAGTAGATTTCAGTGTCACTGCTCATTCTTCTAAACTCCAGCAAGTACAAACTCAGAGCCATCAAACGCACCTCGTACGTTAAAACTTTCATTACTGGGATCATTCTCGTGAACCTCCTCTGGACCCTCTCCAGTGCCAGAACATCTTTTCTTAGATAAGGGATCCAAAACTGTTGGCAATACTCCAAGTGAGGCCTCGCCAGTGCCTTATAAAGCCCTAACGTTATATCCTTGCTTTCATTTTCTAGTCCTCTTGAAATGAATGCTAACATTGCATTTGCCCTCCTCACCACTGACTCAGCCTGCAAGTTAACCTTTAGGGAATCCCGCACAAGGACTCCCAAATCCCGTTCAACCTCCTGTTTCTGAGTTTGCTCCCATTTCAAAGTTCAAAGTAAATTTATTATCAAAATATGTACATATATGTCACCATATACAACCCTGAAATTTCTTTTCTTGTGGGCATTCAAGAAACACAATAGAATCAGTGAAAGACCACACCCAACAGGACAAACGGCAACCAATGTGAAAAATAAACAACAAAAATAAATAACAATAATAAAAAAATAATAAATAAGCAATAAATGTCAAAAACATGTAATGAAGAGTCCTTGAAAGTGAGTTCACTCCAGTGAGAATAGTTCAGTGATGGGGTGAGTCCAGTTACCCCCTCTGGTTCAAGAGGCTGATGGTTGAGGGGTAATAACTGTTCCTGAACTTGGGGCTGCAGGTCTTGAGTCTTCAGTGCCTTTTTCCTGATGGCTGCAGTGAGAAGAGAGCATGTCCTGGGTGGTGGGGTCCCTGATGGCAGCAGTGAGAAGAGAGCATGGCCTGGATGGTGGGGTCCCTGATGGCAGCAGTGAGAAGAGAGCATGGCCTGGGTGGTGGGGGTCCCTGATGACAGCAGTGAGAAGAGAGCATGGCCTGGATGGTGGGGGTCCTTGATGATGGATATTGATTTCCTGTGGCATTGCTCCATATCGACATGCTGAATGGTGGGGAAGGCTTTACCAGTGATGGACTGGGCCATATGTACTACTTTTTGTAGGCTTTTCTGTACAATGGCATTGGTGTTTCCATACCAGGCCGTGATACAACCAGCCGCTATACTCTCCACCACACATCTACGGAGGCTTGTCAAAATTTTAGATGACATGCTGAATCTTTGCAAACTACTCGGAAGGTAGAGGTGCTATCATGCTTTCTTTGTAATGACACGTGTGTGCTGGACCCAGAACAGATCCTCTGAAAAGATAACACCAAGGAAATTAAAGTTGCTGACCTCTCCACCTCTCATCCCCCCGTGCACCTGTGCTGATGGAGATTGTAGAGGAGATTATGTTTCCAATCCAAACTTACTGGGGTGTGCAAATGAGGAAATCCAGGATCCAATTGCACAAGGGGGCATTGAGGCTGAAATCTTGAAGCTTATTAATAAATTTTGAGGGGATAATAGTATTGAACGCTGAGCATGAAGAGCATCATGATGTCTGCCCCTCTGCAGTCCAGATGTTCCAGGACTTCTATCCACTGCCATGGATAGAAGACTGGCTGATTGGCAAGAGGGAAAGGGTGGGAATAAAGGGGGCCTTTTCTGGTTGGCTGCCTTTTTCTAGTAGAGTCCCACGGGGTCAGTGTTGTAAACGGTTCTTTTCATGTTATATGTCAATGATTGGGATGTCGGAATTGATGGCTTTGTGGAGAGGCAGGTAGTGCTGAGGAAGCAGGGAATGTGCAGATTGGGAGAATGGACACAGAATGGCAGATGGAATATAGTGTATGGAAAGGTATGGTCATGCACTACAGTAGAAAGAAATAAAGGTGTAATTTTCTAAACGGGGAGAAAGTTCAAAAGTCAGCAGTGCAAAGGGAGTTGGTAGTTCTTGTGCAGGATTCCCAAAAGGTTATGACGATGGTACCTGTGTCTGACCTCCACACAGAAGTTCAGGACACCATGGCTGAAGTTCTTCACCTCCATGCCAGTGTATGCTATCATCGTGGCCAATTTCTGCCGCAGTTGGACCTTCTACTTGTTGCTTATCAGCCAGCCTGCCTACTTTGAGGAAGTCTTCGGTTTTCCCATCAGCAAGGTAAGCTAACAAAAATCCCTCACTCTCCCTCCTTTGGATTTACTCTGTGGTATATGGTCTCAAAGTTCAAACTAAACTTATTATCAAAGTACACGTCACCATATAGAGCCTTGAGGTTGATTTTCTTGTAGGCATTGACAGCAATAAAAGAAACACAATATAATCAATGGAAAACTGCACACAGCAAGACAGGCAAACAACATGTGCAAAAGGCAACAAACTGCAAATACAAAAGAGATTAAAAAAACAAAATAATAATAATAAATAAATAAATAAGCAATTGATATCTAGAACATGAGATGGAGAGTCCTTGAAAATGAGTCCTGAGGCTCCTGTACCTCCTTCCTGATCAAGTTCAAATTTAATTGTCATTCAACCATATATAAATACCCATGAATACAGCCAAACAAAAATGTGTTACTCTGGGGCCAAGGTGAAAACACAGTATCAACAGAACAAGATACATACTGTAAGATAGCAGTAAATTACAGTCACACATTAAATTATAGCCCAAGTCCCTGAGTCCATGAATGTTGCAGTAATCTGCAGTCAAAAACAATACAGCTTGTCTCTGCCAAGCAAACACTGGAGGGCAGCACCAATGGCACCGATATGGATACTGCTCCACACCCCTCCGGCACCAACTCTGATGCCTCTCTCTGGGTGGCAGGGTCTCACATGTTGCCTGGATCACACTGCTTGGTCTTACACCATCATCCCTGGTCCCAGGGACACACAGCGAAGACTAAAACATGGACTTTGAGAGTTTTATTCAGAGTCAAAGGGGTCAACCTGTTGACACTCAGCAATAACGATCCCTGCTGGGGCAATGAAGTTCCATCTATCAGGATGTCTACCTTTTGGAATCTGTATTTCTGTCGTGCCTTCTCCTATTTCAGAACACTTCGAACATTTACAGCCAAAACTCTCATTTCTCATAATCTCTTCTCTCTTTTAATTTCTGTTCTGCTCTTTCTATCACTGTCTCACTTCTTTTCTCCACATCTTCCCTCCTTATTGTTTTTCTCTTCCTCCATTTTTTTCTTTGTCTCTTTCTGTAACCCTATTTCTGTCTCACTCACTCATACTGTCTTTATCTGTAGGTCCATTTCTGTCTCCCCATCCTTCCCCCTCTCCCTCTCCTTCCCCCTTCCTTTCCCTTCCCTTCTCCCCTCTCCCTCCACCCTCCCCCTCCTTTCCCTCTCCCTACCCACTCCCTCCCCCACACTTCAATTAACAAAATAATTGTTACTCTGGATCTGATGCAGTATACAAATCACAAAAGATAGAGAACACAATAATTAAAAAAACAATAAACATAAATACATTGGATAGTTTACATACATAGATTGACTATATGTCCATAAAGTGGTGCTAGGGTGCAAAGGTGACTGACAGGAAATAATAAAGCAGGGGTGGGTTAGTGGGTCGAGATGTTGACCTGCCTTACTGCTTGGGGGAAGAAATGGTTTTTGAGTCTGGTGGTCCAGGTGAGGGTGGGTTTCTTCACAGTGTCACCGGCCCTTTTCCAGCACCTTTCTGGACATATGCCCTTGATGATGGGTAGGCTGGTGCTTCTCTGTGAACAGAAAGAGTGGGTTAGAATTCTGGCCAAAGATTCATCTGGAATATTATATTCAATGACAGGTGAAGTTAAATTAATAAAAGCATTGAACTCACCTGCTATCTGATCGGAAGAGGATCCAATAACACCACAGAAATCTGTTTCATTAAAAACCCTTCATTATTCTTACTTCCCGTCACGCTGGGCTGGTGCAGTTCCAAGCAATAATATTATCACACACATGACAGGATAACTGTGAGAGATGTAATTAAACAGAAAGCCCAAGACTATGGAAGGAGCAGCCTTAACCACCCAGCATAACAATAAACGATAGACAACGAAATATCAATCATGGAGAGGGATAATACGATGAGATATGTCGCCCGGCAGAAAGTTAATGAATTAATGCGGGGGCTGCGTGAGTGAATAAAGGGGAGGAAAGGAAAAGAGTATTCTTGCTGGGTCATTTGTAAGGCATTAGTCAGACCACATTAGGAGTATTGTGAGCAGTCTTAGGCCTCTTATCTCAGAAGGGAAGTTCTGACATCACAGAGTGTCCTGAGGAGGTTCACAGGAACATTGTTAATGCTCGAGGAGTGTTTGATGCCTCTGAGCCTGCACTCGCTGGAGTTTAGAAGAATGAGGGGAGAATCTGATTGAAACCTGTCAAATATTGAAAGGCCAAGATAAAGAATATGTTTTCTATCGTGAGAGCGTCTTTGACCAGAGGGCACAGTCTCCGAATAGAGGAGCATCCATTTAGAGCAGAGATGAGGAGTTTTTAGGCAGGGGACAATGAATCTGTGAAATTCATTGCCAAGTCATTGGGTATATTTAAAGTGGAGGATGATGCATAAAAACATAGAAACATAGAAAATCTACAGCACAATACAGGCCCTTCGGCCCACAAAGTTGTACTGAACATGTCCCTACCTTAGAAATTACTAGGTTTACCTATAGCCCTCTACTTTACTGAGCTCCATGTACCAATCCAGGAGTCTCTTAAAAGACCCTATTGTATCCACTTCCACCACCATCGCTGGTAGCCCATTCCACGCACTCACCATTCTCTGAATGGAAAACTTACCCCTGACATCTCCTCCGTACCTACTCCCCAGCACCTTAAACCTGTCCTTGATTACGGCCTTGACTAGTCAGGGTGTCAAAGATTACGGGGAGAAGACAGAGGAATGGGGTTGAGAGGAATAATAAATTGGCCATGATGGAATGGCAGAGCAGACTTGATGGGCTGAATGGCCTAATTCTGCTCCTATGTCTTATGGTCTTTTAAAGGAGCATTCTGGCCTTTATTGGAGAGCTGTCTTTAAAATGATTGAAGTTGTTTCCTTTAATGGGTGGAGAGTTATAAAGAGAGAACTCTTCAATAGTCACGAAGGGTTTTGCCGGATTACGTGAGGAGAAGCTTTTCCAGAGCAGGAGAGTTAGATGTAAAGACGCAGTCAAGGGGATTGGGCAATAAACAATGGAGAAGTAGGAGTAGAATTTCTCTGTATCAAGTTGTGTGATCTGCCATACACTTTCTAAAAGAGTGCTGTGAGCAAATTCAGCAGGAACTTATTATTATTGTAGTCACATGTACCAGGGTATGTGAAAATCTTTGTTTTGCATGGTTAATGCAATAATGGACATTATTGTCAGATGTGCTGAGATAGTGAAAATTTGTCTTGCGTGCTGTTCATCCAGGTCAGATCACCAAGGTAGAACAATGTAAAACAGTAACAGAATGTAGAATAAAGTGTAACAACTCCACAGAAAGTGTAGTACAGGCAGGCAATAAGCTACAAGCGGGAGACAGTGAGATCCAGAGATCATTGCATTGTACAAGAGTTCAATCAAAGTTCAAAGTAAATTTATTACCATGTATAACCCTGAGATTCATTTTCTTGTGGGCATAATAGAATAATAACCATAATAGAATCAATGAAAAACACACTAACTTGAGCATTCAATCAGTGGGCAAAAAGAAACTGAAAATACAAAAAGAAAATAGTAATAATAATAAGCAATAAATATCAAGAACATGAGATGAAGAGTCCTTAAGAGAGAGTTCATAGGTTGTGGGAATGGATCAGTGATGGGACAAGTGAAGTTGAGTGAAATTATCTCCTTTGGCTCAAGAGCCTGATCATTGAAGGCAATAACTGTTCCTGAACCTGGTGGTGTGGGTCTATAACAGTGGGATAGAAGCTGTTTTTGAGCCTGGTGGTGCTGTTTTCAGGTTTTTGAATGTCCTACCTGATGGGAGAATGGAGAAGAGAGAATGTCCAGGATGGACATCTTCATTCATTCCTGATGAAAAGTCTCCCAAGTGCCGACTGTTTATCCCCATCTGTCAAAGCTGCCTGATCTGCTGAGTTCCGGCAGAACTGTGTGAATGTTTGCTAACACCACCCAAGTTCTAGAAACAGTTCCATTGATCTTCAGTACCATTTGATCAGATGTCCCCTCTGAGTTCCAGGGAATTTCAGGCAATACCTCATAGTATGACCCTTGAAATCAGATAATATTGAAATCAATAGGTTTTGTGATAGATAAGATGAACTGAAAATTTCCCTGATTCAATTAAAGCACAGGACTGATGAGATTTTTTGTGTGACTGTAGGTGCTATTGTAGGTATACGTGTTCTGTGTGACTGTAGGTGCTGTTGTAGGTATACGTGTTCTGTGTGACTGTAGGTGCTATTGTAGGTATACGTGTTCTGTGTGACTGTAGGTGCTGTTGTAGGTATACGTGTTCTGTGTGACTGTAGGTGCTATTGTAGGTATACGTGTTCTGTGTGACTGTAGGTGCTGTTGTAGGTATACGTGTTCTGTGTGACTGTGCAGTGCTTTGAGCCTTGGCCCTGGAGGAATGCTGTTTCATTTAACTGTATACCGATGTGTGGTAGAATGACAATTGAACTTAAACTTTTAAAGATTTGAGGAATTATACAACAGTTTGCCTAACTGTTGCCATTAACAATGTAAGCATTTTTATAAAGTTGACATGTGCAAGCATGTTGAATACATGATTCTTCAATGCCTCTAAAAGTATTTTGAATGGTTTTCCTGGCAGGTGGGAATGCTGTCAGCTGTACCGCACATGGTGATGACAATCGTCGTTCCAATCGGAGGGCAGATCGCTGACTTCTTGAGGAGCCGAAATATCTTGTCCACAACGTCCGTCCGGAAGATCATGAATTGTGGAGGTAAGAGGGAAGTCAGATTCCATAGGATTGCCACCCCATCCTAGAACATAGAGCATAGAGCATGGGATATAGAACACAGTTCAAAGTAAATTTATTATCAAGGTACATACAGTATATGTCACCATATACAATCCTGAGATTCATTTTCTTGCAGGCATTCACAGGAAATACAAAGAAGCACACACTATAGGATCAATGAAAAACCACATACAGTAAAGGTGGACAAACAACCAATATGCAAAAGGCAACAAACTATGCAAATACAAAAGAAAAAAACCTAAATAATAACAAGTAGATAATGAATAAATATCGAGAACATGAGTTGAACATATAACATAGTACAGGCCCTTCAGTCCACAATGCGGTGCCAAACTTTTAACCTACCTTAAGATCAATTTAACCCTTCCCTCCCACATTGCCCTCCATTTTTCTTTCATCCATGTATCTAAGAGTCTCTTAAGCATCACAAATGTATATGCCCCAACTGCCATCCCTGGAAGCATGTTCCACACACTCATCACTACAAACTACACCCTATCCTACATATTCCTCCAAACACCTTACCATTATGCCCTCTCATATTAGAAACATAGAAAACCTACAGCACAATACAGGCCCTTTGGCCCACAATGCTGTCCTGAACATCACAAACACGAGGAAATCTGCAGGTGCTGGAAATTCAAGCAACACACACAAAGTGCTGGTGGAATGCAGCAGGCCAGGCAGCGTCTATAGGGAGAAACATTGTCGACCCTTCGTCAGGAGTCCTGTGAGGCGACTGTGCTTCTCCCTATAGATGCTGCCTGGCCTGCTGCGTTCCACCAGCATTTTGTGTGTGTTGCAGTGCTGAACATGCCAGGTTTCATCGCACATGTGATAAATAATTGAATCTGAAATCTGAATTTTCTGCCCAAGAGATCCATGGAGATTCAGATGTTAAGTGCATTCAAGATGGGTGTTGGAACAATTTTCAAACATTAAGGAAATCATAAGTTAAGAAGTTAGAACATTAGAACTTTAGAAAGTGTTTGACAAGAACTGGTCATTTGGTCTAACAAAGCTTGCCAAATTCCTGTTCACAGAGTGTGTTGAAATAACTATTGAGTTTAGACTTGAAAGTCTCTAAAGTATTACTCTCAACTACAAAATTAGGTAGTTTGTTCCATCTGTCCACAACTCACTGTGTAAAGAAATGCTTCCTGATGTTAGTCTGAAATCTCCCTTTAACCAGTCTCCACCCATGGCCCCCGTGTCCTCATTGATGGATTAATTCTGAAGTAGCAGCTGGCATCCACATTACTTATACCCTTAATGATTTTGAACACTTCTACCATGTCTCCTCTCATTCTGTGTCTACTTAGATTAAAAGGATTTAATTCTTTCAATCTTTCTTCATAGCTCATACACCGCAGACCTGGAATTAATCTAGTTGTCCTTCTCTGAACTTTCTCCAGTGCATTCACATCCCACACAAAATTTGGATACCAAAATTGTACATGGTATTCAAGGTGTGGCCTCACAAGCACGTTAAACAGCTTAAGGAAAACTTCTCTTGACCCGAATTCCACTGGGTGCATTATATAGCCCAACATGTTTGGCACAGCATTGTGGGCCAAAGAACCTGTATTGTGCTGTAGGTCTTCTATGTTTCTATGTTCTTTAACATTCTATTAGACTTCCTAATCACTTCTGTGCATTGCCTAGATGTTGATAGTGAAGAGTCTACCTGGACGCCCAAATCTTCTCATAGGGTGCACTTTCTAACTCAAGACCCCTACATTGTACATTTATATCTAATATTTCTACTTCCTATATGTTTATTTACGTTAAACTTCATCTGCCATTTACTTGACTGCATCTGGATTTTGTTCAGATCTAACTATTGATTCTGCTGCCTGAGAGTTACTGGCCCATCCCCCTAACTTTGTGTCATTGGCAAACTTTGCTAGTTTATTTGTTGTGCTTATCCAAATCATTAATGTAAATTAAAAACAGCAGAGACCCCAAAACTGATCCCTGTGGAGCCCCACTTTTACTATCTGCTAGATGTGAAAAAGCTCCTGTTACCATAACTTGTTGTTTTGTTTTTTTTGGAGCCAATTCTGCACTCATTCGCACATCTTACTCTGAATCTCTACATCCTGTAATTTGATTATTAATCTCTTGTGGGGTACCTTGTCAAATGCCTTCTGAAAGTCCATGTAAATGATATCAACTGCTCTATTGTTATCATAAATTTTAGTTGTCTCTTCATAGAACTCCATCATATTAGTCAACATGATTTCACCTGTCTGAACCCGTGCTGGCTTTCTGCTAACATGCCTGTTCTTATCAGCTGCTTTTCCACCTCATTCTTTATTGATGTTTCCATTATCTTACCTATGATACACATTAAGCTTATTGGTCTGTAGGTACCAGGGTCAGTGCAGTCACCCTTCTTATATACCGGGACAATATTAGCCCATTTCCGGTCCTTTGGGATTTCACTTGTTTTCAATGACTTTTGAAAATACATGTTAAGGGTTTGTATGTATAATTACAGACATCTTTAAGTTCCCTTGGATATACGTTGTCTGGCCCTGGAAATTTATTAACTTTCAGCCTTTTCAGCTGAAGCAGGACCTCGCTTTCAACAATTTCTAAGTCACTTAAAACAACCTTATTTTTCTCTACACTTATGGGCATATTGTTAACATTTTCGCAGGAGAATACTAACAAAATATCAAGAGTATCCACTATGTCCTTCTCTGCATAATTTATCACCCTACTATTATTCCTAATAGACTTAACTTCTTCCTTGACATTTCTTTTACTACTAAAGTATTGAAAAACTCTCTTAGGGTCAATCTTGGCATTATCAGCAATATCCTTCTCAACCTTCCTTTTGGCAATCTGAATTTCCCTCTTGACTAGCTCTCATATTTTCATATGCCCTGGAGTTAATATCATTCCTATTTTTTCTCTATTCCTTATACAGCTGTCTTTTCTACAATAACTTTTAACATATATCTTTATTCATCCATTTATCTGATCTATTGTTTTTATTGTTTCTCTTGACCTTGGGTATGAACACTTCCTGCATTGTGTATATCACCTCTTCAAATTGATCCCATTCTTCCTCAGCTGACTCAATGTCAAGCAGTTCCTTCCAGTTTACCTTCTGAAGTCCTTGTCATATCTGCACAAATGTTGCTTTTCTGAAATTCAATTTAATGACTTTGTTTTTTTACTGATATACTGTCCCAAAAAACTTCAAAACTATCAATGTTACGAGTGATTATTCCTGAAGGTGCAACAACTTCCCTACTCAGAATTTTATCCTGATTGTTACAGAATAACAAACCTAGACAGGCCTCCCCTCTTGTTGGTGCATCAACATACTGAGTTAAAAAAACAATTCAATAACTTAATGAATTCACTTTCCTGTAATCCATTCTTTTCTCAATATTAGGAAATTAAAATCACTCATTACTATAACATCACCCTGAGAATTTGCTTTTCTAATATTGTGATAGAGTTGTTTATTAAAATCACTGTCAGCATTAGGGGTTCTATAACGTCCACCCAATGTTATTCCTTTATCCTTATAGCTTTCAATTCTCACCCAGATATCTTCACTAACTCTCGATTCATCTCCTGTTATAAGCAGCCTGATGTTTAAATTCTCTCTTTTATATATGGTGACTCCTCCACCTTTATTATCTTGCTTATCTTTCCTAGGTAAAGCATATATTTTAATACTATATTCATCACCATCCAAGTTATTTCAGGAGAACAGCTCTGAGATGAAAGGTTAAACCATAGTCCTATTGTACATTGAGGCTAGATCAATGGGCCAAATGGCCTACTTCGGATTCTGTTTTGAACTCAAGGCCCTGGGTTTAATCCTCTTCTCAAGAGGCACTGTTTTCTGCATACCTACCCACTGACACCTATAGAGTCACCTATCTGACCCTTCCCTTCCGCCAACCAAGCTCCTGCAGATGTTGGGGCAGCTGTGAAGCTTTTGTGTAACTCTCTCTCTGATGGTATGCCCGCCGGGACACTCTCCTGCAGTGCTGGTAACAAGTGGTGAGACAGGGAACTTCTCGAGCCTTCTGACGAGACAATGGCCACGTCCACTTCTCCATGGCAACCACTGGCAGTGTGAAGCTGAGAGAGCTGACCTTTACATCACTGTATACCTTTGTCCTGTTCTCATCTCTGTTGAAGGTATAGATGGGCTTTATTTGTCACGTGTACATCGAAATATCAAAACATACTCAGTGGCCACTTTATTAGGTACCTCCTCTGTTAGTGAGTGTGTGTCCATGGTCTTCTGCTGCTGTAGCCCATCCACTTCCAGCTTCGACATGGTGTGCATTCAGTGATGCTCCTTTGCACTCCACTGTTGTAACGCGTGGTTATTTGAGCTTGAACTAGTCTGGCCGTTCTTCCCTGACCTCGCTCATTAACAGTGTGTTTTCACCCACAAATTGCCACTCACTGGATGTTTTCAGTTTGTCACACCATTCGCTGTAAACTCCAGAGACTCTTTTGAGCAAAAATCCCAAGGGATTGCCAGTTTCTGAGATACTGAAACCATGCCTTTTGGCACCAACAATCATTCCTTGGCCACATTCCTTCCCATGCTCATATTTGATCTGAACAACAACAGAACCTCTCGTATATCTGCATACTTTTTATTCATTAAGTTGATTGGCTGAGTAGAAATTTGCAATAATGAACAGTTTACACGTGTACCTAATAAAGTGGCCGTTGAGTGTATCTAGGCGATGATATGAAAATACAAGCAGGCACAGGAAGATCTTACCCCAGTCTCCGCTGGATGACGTTGGCAGGGTGCTTAAGAAGGCGTATGGGGTGTTAGCCTTCATCAGTCAGGGGACAGAGTTCAAGAGCTGCAAGGTAATGATGCAGCTCTATAAAACCCGGTTAGACCACACTTGGAATATTGTGTTCAGTTCTGCTTGCCTCATTATAGGAAGGATGTGGAAGCTTTACAGAGGGTGCAGAGGAGATTTACCAGAATGTTGCCCGGACCCGAGGATAGGTTGAATGAGCTGGGGCTTTTCTCTTTGGAGTGAAGGAGGATGAGACATGACTTGATATTGGTGTACAAGATGATGAGAGGCACAGATACAGTGGGCAGACAGAGACTTTTTCTCAGGGTGGAAATGGCTAATACAAGGTGAATAGAGGGAAATATGGGGGGAAGTTAGAGGCAGGTTTTTTTTTTACACAGAGTGGTGGGTGCACTGCCAGGGATGATGGTCGAGGCAGATATACTAGGGACATTCAAGAGACTCCCAGATGGATGATAGAAAACTGGGTGGCTGTGTGGGAGGGGAGGGTTAGATTGATCTTGGAGTAGGGTGGGTGGTCAGCACAACATTGTGGGCTGAAGGGCCTGTGCTGTGCTCTGTGTTCTGTGTCAGCAGTAGTAAACCGGATTCGAATTTGGATGGCTAACATGATGTTTTCTCCGCTCCAGGTTTTGGCATGGAGGCCACCTTGCTACTGATTGTCGGTTACTCCCACACCAGAGAGGTTGCAATTTCGTTCCTGGTGCTCGCTGTTGGATTCAGTGGATTTGCAATTTCAGGTTAGTTGCTTTAGGTTCCAATGGTCTACCCCTAAACCAAGTCCAGTGAGTTTGAATTTCCAGCATCTGCAGATTTCCTCGTGATTGCCCAGTGAGTTTATTGTCATATGCACAGCTATAGTGAGGGACAGGTACTGGAGGAAACTTATAGAAGCATCACAGGCACGTCAGTACAGAGGAGATTTACTACACACAGTACTGACCACGCACAGTACAGACCATGCACGGTACAGACCACACACAGTACTGACCACGCACGGTACAGACCACGCACGGTACAGACCACACATGGTACGGTGAAACAATACATTCTGCAAAAGGCAAGACCTTAGAACAAATGAAAACAAAGGGGTTTAGAAATTTTATAAACGGCTTGTTTATTTTATTTCATTGTATAGATTTATTCATTGGTTGATTGATTTAAGTATTTATTTAATTATTTTTCTATCTATCTAAAACACAAGAGATTCTGCAGATGCTGGAAATCCTGAGTAACACTCACAAAATGCCGGAGGAACTCAGCAGACCAGGCAGCATCTGTGGAGAGGAATAAACAGTCGATGTTTTGGTCTGAGGCCATCAGGACTAGATATCTATCTTTATATTTATTTATTTAGAGATCCACACAGTACCAGGCCCTTCCAGCCCAACGAGTCCGCGCTTCTTAGTTACACACTTGACCAATTAACCTCCTAACCCAAATGAGTTTGGACTGTGGGAGGAAACGGGGGCAGCCGGAGGAAACCCACGTGGTCGTGGGAAGAACCCAGGCGACCGGAGCTGTGATGCGCTGCACTAACCACTACGATACCGTGTCACCCCTTTTCCGCTCTAGTTTTCTTTGCAGCAGCAGAGACTGAAGGGAGACCTGACAGAGATTTATAAAATTATTAGAGGCATGGAGTGGACAGACAGTAACATGTTCCCACGATTAAGATGTCTAATATCAGAGGACATGAATTTACAGTGAAGGAGACGTGCAGGGCTGAATTTTCTGCACAGAGCGTGGTGGTAGCAGATATGACAGTGGTGCTCAAGAGGCTCATGGACAGGCAAATGATTAAGCAAAGAATGGAGGGATATGGACCATCTGCAGGTAGAAGAGATTAGTTTAATTAATTTCTATTAGTTTAACTAGTTCAGCATGAGATTAGGCCTGTTCCTGTGCTGTATCTGAGACAAGTCCACAGTAGTGCAGGAGGTGGTTTCTAGTGTTCCGCTGCTGTGATAGGTGTAAAGTCTTGCAGTTTGGTTCAAGAACCTGACAGTTGTAGGATGAATCAATGCAGTGAGTTCCTGTCCATAACTTGGTGCACGTCTCCCTTCGCAAACCTCCTCCTAGTCCCCATCAGTAACTCAGCTCGGATGTGTTATGCCGTTCTCATGTGGAGGAAGAATTATTTGCTTTAAGAAGGTTGGAACAGAGGCCATTCAAACTCTCAAAACTAATTTGCAATTTATTTCCCCAGGATTGTAATGCGAATGCTTTATAAGGTGTTGGTCAGATTGCACTTGGAGTATCGCAAGCAGTTTTGTGTCCCTTGTCTAAGAAAGGATCCGTTGCATTGTAGAGGGTCGAGAGGAGGTGCATGAGAATGATCCCAGGACTGAAAGGCCTGATGTATTTGATGGCTCTGGGACTGTAGTCGCTGGATTTTAGAAGACTGAGGGGGAGATCTCATTGAAACCTATCGAACTTTGAAAAACCCAGGCCGAGTGGATGTGGAGAGAATGTTTCCTGTAGTGAGGGAGTCAAAGGCCAGAAGACACAACCTCAGAATAGAAGGGTGTCCCTTTAAAACGGAGAAGAGGAGGAATTTCTTCAGCCAGACAGTGGTGAATCTGTGGAATTCATTACCCCAGAGGCCTGTGGAGGCCAAGTCATTGGGTATATTTAAAGTGGAGGTTGAGAAGGTCTTGATTAGTCAGGGTATCAAAGGTTATGGGGAGAAGGCAGGAGAATGAGGTTGAGAGGGAAATGGATCAGCCATAATGGAATGGTGGAGCAGATTCGATGGGCTGAGTGGCCTAATTCTGCTCCCATGTATTATGAAAAGACAGTCTTTTTCCAAGGGTGGAAATATCAGAGGCATAACTTTATGGTGAGAGAGGGAAAGTTTAAAGAAGTTTTAAAAGCCAAGATTTTACAGAGTGGCAGGTACCTGCAACGCACTGAATGGGGTGGTGGTACAGGCAGATACATTAGGGACACTCTTAGATAGGCACATAGGTAATGGAAAGTAGAGGGTTATGTACGACAGAAAGGCTAATTTGTTTTGGAGTAAGTTAGAAGTCTGACAGCACTATGTAGGTTGAAGCCTGTACTATGCTAGAATAGACCATAAGACATACATAGGAACAGAATCTGGCCATTTCATCACAGCTGATTAAATACCTCTCTCAACCCCATTTTCTTGCCTTCTTCCCATACCTTTTGATGCCCTGACTAATCAAGAAACTATCAACCTCTGCCTTAAATATACCCAATGACTTGTCTATGTCACTGAATTCTACAGATTCACCACTCTGTGGCTAAAGAAATTCCAACTCATCTCTGTTCTAAAGGAATATCCTTCTGTGCTGAGGCTGTCCTTTGCTCCAAGACACCCCCACCAGAGGAAACATCCTCTCCACATCCACTCTATCTAGGCCTTACAATATTCGATAGGTTTCAATGAGATCTCCCCCTCATTCTTCTGAACTCTTGTGAGTACAGGCACAGAGCCATCAAATGTTCCTCATAGTTAACTCATTCATTACGGGGCTAATTCTTGTGAACCTCCTCGGGTCCCTCTCCAATGCCAGCACATCCTTTCTTAGATAAGGGGCCCAAAACTGCTCAGAGTACTCTGAGTGCGGTCTGACCAATGCCTTGTAGAACCTTATAAAACATAATATTTGATGGTCTATGTTCTCTGCCAAAGGCAGTTGGCTAAACCTTGAGCATCATCTTTAGGTTACAGTGGAAGTTCCAGGCCTCCTCATTGGGATAATCTGCTTTTGTTGTTGACCTCAGGATTCAACGTAAATCACCTGGACATCGCTCCTCGCTATGCCAGCATTCTAATGGGAATATCAAACGGCGTGGGAACCCTGTCGGGAATGATCTGCCCACTGATTGTTGGAGCAATGACGATACATAAGGTACAATCAAACTCATCACCAACTACCCTCTTCACTCAGCGGGCATTGGACGCCAACATGTTCAGGGGAGAGGACTGGCGGGCACAGCCTCAGAATAAGACGTCACTTTAGAACAGTGATGGGGGGGAATTTCTTTAGCCAGACAGTGGTGAATCTGTGAGCTCCATTGCCACAGGTGGATGTGCAAGTCAAGTCATTGGGTATACTTAAAGCAGAGGCTGATAGGTTCTTGATTAGTAAGGGTGTTAAAGGTTATGGAGAGAAGGGAGGACAATGGGGTTGGGAGGGGGAGGGGTTGATAGATCAGCCATGGAGAAGAAGGCTTGATGGGCCAAATGGCCTAATTCTGTTCCTATGTCCTATTGTCTTATGGTTCAAAGGTCCAAAAGTTCATTTTTAATCAAAGTATGTGTGCAGTATACAACTCTGAGATTCATCTTCTCGAAAATGCCACTAAACGATGAAAAACCATGGAAGGCATTCAAAGAAAAATATCAAAAACGTAACTCAAAAATGCCCCCTCCCTCACACAAAACACTAACAGATCGAGCCAACTGGCAACAGAACATCAAACCCCAAACCCCAAATCCCCTCCCTCACACAAAACACTAACAGATCGAGCCAACTGGCAACAGAACATCAAACCCCAAACCCCAAATCCCCTCCCTCACACAAAACACTAACAGATCGAGCCAACTGGCAACAGGAGATCAAACCCCAAATCCCCTCCCTCACAGAAAACACTAACAGATCGAGCCGACCAACAGCAAGAACATCAAACCCCAAATCCAAACCCCTCCCTCACACAAAACACTAACAGATCGAGCCAACTGGCAACAGGAGATCAAACCCCAAATCCCCTCCCTCACAGAAAACACTAACAGATCGAGCCAACCAGCAGCAAGAACATCAAACCCATACCAAATCAAACTCAAGCCTGTAAAGAAGGTAGAAAAATGATTCATTAGGGACTGCTGTAGGGGTGAGGGAGTTCTGTAACATGACAAGAGCAAGGGAAAAATTACATCTCTGCCTAAAAACAAAGAAGTTTGCAGATCTAGAGAGGAGATTCACAACATATTGCAGATTAAATCTGATAGAAGGGCCTTCATAAGTTAGAGTACAGGAGTTGGGTTGTAATGCTGAAGATGTGTAAGATGTTGGTGAGGCCTAATTTGGAGCATTGTGTGCATTTCTGGTCACCTATCTACAGAAAAAATGTCAATAAGATTGAAGGAGTGCAGAGAAAATTTGCAAAGATGTTGCCAGGGCTTGAGGACACAAGTTTTAGGGAAGGTTTGCATATATGAGGACTTCATTCCCTGGAGCATAGGGAATGAGGGAAGATTTGACAGTGGCATACAAAATTATGAGTGTATGGACAGGGTAAATGCAAGTAGGCTTTTTCCACTGAGGTTCGGTGGGACTACAACTAGAGGTCATAAGTTAAGGGTGAAAGGTGAAATGTTTAAGGGGAACATGAGGGGAACTTCTTCACTCAGAGGGTGGTGAGAGTGTGGAACGAGCTGCCAGGGGAAGTGGTGGATGCAGGTTCGATTTCAACATTTAAGAGAAATTTGGATAGAAAAATGGATGCGAGGCGTTTGGAGGACATTCACTAGGTGCAGGTCAATAGGATTAGGCAGAATAATAGTATGGCACAGACTAAATGGGCCGAAGGGCCCATGCGTTCCTGTGTGCTGTAGTATTCTACTTGCTTTGCATTAACTTCCATCTGCCATTTTGAGCCTATTTTTCCAGCTGATATAAATCCCACTGCAAGCTTTGATGGTTTTCTTCACTGTCCACTACACCCTGAATCAAATTTGTTGATCCAGTTAACCACATTATCATCCAGGTCATTGGTATAGATGATAAACAACAGACCCAGCGTTGATCTGTGCAACATTCCACTACTCACAGGCCTCCAGTCAGTGAGGTAACCATCTACACCCACTCCCTAGCTTCTCCCAAAAAGCCAATGTCTAATCCAATTTCCTACCTCATCTTGAACGCAGAGCAACTGAACCATCTTCACCGAGCTCTCATGCAGGACCTTGACAAATGCCCTGCTAAAGTCCATGTAGATAACATCCACTGCCTTGCCTTCATCCACTTTCCTGGTAACTTCCTTAAAAAACTCTATAAGACTGGTTAGACACGACCTACCATATATGAAGTCGTGTTGACTATCCCTAATCAGTGCCTGTCTATCCAATTACTTATATATCTTAGAATACCTTCCAATAACTTTCCCACTCCTGATATCAGGTTCACCGGCCTATAATTTCCTGGCTTATTCTTAGAGCCTTTCTTAAACAACAGAACAACAGTAGCTATCCTCCAATCCTCCAGCACCTCACCCATTGCTAAGGATTTTTAAAATATAACTGCTAGGACCCCTATAATTTCTGCACTTGCCTCCCACAAGGTTTGAGGGAACACATTGACAGGCCTTAGGGACTTATACACCCCGATTTGCCTCAGGACAACAAACACCTCCTCCTGTGTAATCTGTACAGGGTCCATGAAGTTGACGCTGCTTTGCCTTACTTCTGTAGACTCTGTGTCCGTCTCCTGAGTAAATACGGATGCAAAGAGTCCATTTACAATTTCCACCATCTCACAGGAACACAAGATACCATCGAGCCTGCCCTGCCATTCAATAAGATCATGGCTAATCTGTCCATTAACTCAGCTCCATCTACCTGCCTTTTCCCCATAACCCTTAATTCCCCTACCATGTAAAAACCTATCTAACTGTATCTTAAATACATTTACTGAAGAAGCCTCAACTTTTGTTGAGCACTGTGAAAAATCTCTTTGGAAGTATTCCACTGTTCCTCAACAGTCCTATCAAATAGCCTGTGCTCCCAATCCACATTACCCAACTCCTCCCTCATCCTGTTGTAGTCTCCCTTGTTCAAGCATAATACGTACACTAGTTTTAGATCTAACTATTTCATCCTCCATCTGAATGTGAAATTCAGTCATACTATGATCACTCTTTCCAAGACGATCCCTGACTACAAGATCGTTAAACTTGTCTCATTGCACAGAGCTAGATGTAAGATAACATTTTCCCTAGTAGGTTCAGTAACATGCTGTTCAAGAAAGTCATCACGGATGCATTCTATGAAGTCCTCCTCTAGGCTTCTTTGACCAACCTCATTCACCCAGTCTATGTGGAAGTTAAAATCCCCCATGACAACTGCTGTTCCGTTTTTACAAGCCTCAGTTATTTCTTGGTTAATCGCCTCTGCCACTGCAATATTTTTATTACGTGGCCTATAGACAACACCCACCAGTGATTTTTTTCCCTTTACTATTCTTAATCTCTACATTCTGCTCCGTAGATCTTATATCGTCTCTCACAATCACCCTGATCTCATCCCTAATTAAGAGTGCCACCCCACCTCCTCTGTTCCTGCCTATCTTTCCGTATTACCTGATACCCTTGGATATTTAATTCCCAGGCATCTCCACCTTGCAACCAGGTTTCTGTAATGGCCACTAAATCATAAGCCTTGGTACTGATCTGTGTCACAAGTTCACTAACCTTGTTTCTAATACTATGGGCATTTAGATAAAGTGCCCTTATACTCATTGTCCTTTTAGAATCTAGTGACCTATGCGATTTTTGCTTTTTACTTTTATGCACTCTACTCTTACATTTTCCTTCACTAACTCCAGCTTTGGTCTCTGCATCACTTCTCTCTTCTTTTCTGTGTGGGTTCCCATCCCCTGCCATATTAGTTTAAAGCCTCCCCAACAGCACTAGCAAACAATCTCCCGAGGACATTGATCCCGGCCCTGTCCAGATGTAGACTATCTGGACGGTACTGGTCCCACCTCCCACAGAAGCAGTTCCAATGCCCCAAGAATCTGAAACCCTCCTCCTGCACCACCACTCAAGCCACGTATTCATTCTAGCTATCCTGCTATTCCAACGCTGGTTAGCACGTGGCACCAGTAATAATCCTGAGATTATTACCTTTGAGGTCCTACTCTTTATCTCCTAGCTCCCTAAATTCAGCTTGTAGCACCTCATCCCGCTTTCTTCCTATATCGTTAGTACCTACATGCACCACGACAGCTGGCTGCTCTCCCTCCCCTGCAGCCTCTCCGAGACATCTCTGACCCTTGCACCATACGGGAGCCTGTGGGATTCCCCTTCACCTTGAGCAACCTCATGCCTCCTGATTTCTTTCTCAACTGTTCTCGTGCACTTCCTATCCACCTCAAGTACCTCATTTTTAATCTATGCCCCAGGAGAAAGACAGTGACCTTATTGATGCCCCCACTGTAAACCTCCTCTCAGCATCTTCTCTTTAGCAGCTTGTCTTGCTGTTGTTGTGTTCCGTGTGGTTCTGTTGAACACGGTGAGTATGCTGTGCTGCACTGGAACAGCTTGCACATCTCCAGGTGTGTTGGTTGTTAACGCAAATGACAGATTTCACAGTCTATTTTGATGTAAGCCTGATAAATACGTCTGAATGTGAAATCTGGCGTGGACTTGATGGGCCGAAGGGCCTGCTTCTCAGCTGTATAACTATAGCAGAAAATCTGCTCAGTCACAGAAACCAGATGCAAACTGCACCCATTCAGCTCTGGAAGTTGTGACTGTACCTGGGTTTCTGGCACCATGACACAGTGACTCTGTGTCACCCTCTCTTTCTCCCTCCCGTCCCCAATGTCTTTTTGCTGAAACTCAGCTTTCTTTGTTCATTGTGTGTCCCCAGACTCGTCAGGAGTGGCAGAACGTGTTTCTGATTGCCTCAGTGGTCCATTTCAGCGGCGTGATTTTCTACGGGGCCTTTGCCTCGGGGGAGAAGCAGGACTGGGCAGACCCTGAAGGGACCCAGGAGGACAAGTGTGGGATTGTTGATCAGGACGAGCTGGCAGAGGAGACGGAACTCAATGACAGCACCTTCATTGGCGCAAAGAAGACCTCCTACGGCGCGACCAGCCAAGTCAACGGCTCCCGGAGGGAGGATTGGAGGAGGAAGCGGGCGAGAGCACAGGAGGAGCTGGAGGAGGAACCCAGCAGCTACCACCACGAGAACGGCAACTCTCGAGAAGTGTCACAGTGAGATCACGGAAGCTGCTTGCGCACTGCGACAGCTTGACTAAGTATCAAAGTTCAAGGAGAAACTGTTTTATTGAGTTATAAACATCATATTTAGCAACTTCATAAAAATTATTGGACTTTTGGGATTCCATTTGTAGAAATGGCAATCCCTCAATCTGTACAAATGGTTATTGACGGCTATAAATGCTCTAAAATATTTCGGTCCATGAAATTATATTGCCTTGACGTCACATACAAACAGGCCTTTCTGCCTGTGTTGGTGTACTGTACACACGAGCCTCTCTTACTAATATGTTTGTAGGATGTGGGTGTTACTGGCATTTTAACCCCCTCACCCCTACTGGGGCTTAGACCACCAAGAGCAGCTTGCCAGAGGCCTCTGTCCTGGGCCAGTCTTTCAAGCTGTTTTCATGTGCGGCCCATCTTCCTCTCCCCGGGATGAGGACTTTGGAGCTTCTGTTGGTGTTTCTGTAGCTCCAGGTATTTACGGGATGGTGTTGTTAGCCCAAAGCCCAACTCTCCTCGTTTCACAGCAGGGCCTGGGACCGTCCAGGGCAAAGTTATTGCTGGCAGTACTCGTGTTTATTGCCCATCCTCAGTTACCCAGAAACTGAGAGAGTTAAGAATCAATCACATGGGTGCAACTACACTCCCATGGGTAAGGTTTGTAGATTTCCTTCCTAAAGGACTTCAGAGAGACAGTCCTGTGGATTTTTCCTTTAAATTTAAAATTCAGAGATTAGCTTTAGCTGTCACATGTACATCAAAGCATATGGTGAATTTGTTGTTTGTGTCAAGGACCAACACGGTCCGAGCATTGTCCTGGGGGCAGCCCGCAGGTGTCAGCATGCTCCCAGCACCAACATAACACACCCACAACTGCTAGACCTCACCTGGATGTCTTTGGAATGTGGGAGGAAACCAGAGTGCCTGGAGGAAACCGCATGGTCACAGGTTAAACATACAAACTCCCTGCAGATGTGAGCAGAAATTAAACCCCTATTGGTAGCACCAGACACCTAAAATCCATCAGCTGTATGAGGTGTGATTTGAACTCCTTTCCTCGGATTCATGTTCTACAACTCGACTGAAGTCCAGTAACTCAATCACAAACAAGAGGCAATGTGCAGATGCTACACATATCAAATGCTGGAGGAACTCGGCAGGCCAGGCAGCATCTATGGAAAAGAGTAAACAGTCGATGTTACGAGTCTGCCCAAAACATCGATTCTACTCTTTTCCATAGATGCTACCTTGCTTGCTGAGTTCCTCCAGCATTTTGTACATCTTCTAGTAACTTAATCATCACCTCACAGAGTCCAGTTCACCTCCCCTTCCCCATCTCATTTGCCTCCTTCCTCCCTCAAGGGCTTATCCTGAAACCCCTTGACAGCGTAAACATTGATTTCTCAAAATTCTGATAATTTTTTGCCCTCCCCATTCTCTCATTTTCCATTCCCCATTCTGGATCTCCTCCAAACTCTTCTCCTCACCTACCTGTCACCTCTGGTGCTCCCCTTTCTCAGAGTCCACGCTCCTCTCCTGTCAGATTTCCTCAGCCCTTTACCCCTGCATCTATCACCTTCCACCCACCACATCCCCTCTCACCTGGTCTCACCCTATCAACTACCAGCTTGTACACCTACACTTCCACCCACCACATCCCCTCTCACCTGGTCTCACCCTATCAACTACCAGCTTGTACACCTACACTTCCACCCACCTTCTTAGTCCGGCTTCTTCGCCCTTCCTGATGAAGAATCTCAGCCTGAAATGCAGACTGTTTATTCATTTCCATAGATGCTGCGTTACCTGCTGAGCTTCTCCAGCATTGTGTGTGTGTTGCTCATCAACAGACCATTCCCACCGCTCTCATTCCCTTGACACCTCAATAATTTTTCTCTCTTGTATCCATTAACATCCCTCTAATTCCCGTTTCCCGCTAACCTACACTAGGGGTAACTTACAGAAGCTGATTTACCCTTCCCTTGGGATATGGGAGGCATGGGGGAAATCGATGCGGTCACAGGGAGAACCTGTCTCCACACAGACAGGTCCCGAGATTTGCGTCAAACCCAAGTCTCTGGAACTGTAAAGTTGGATTTATTGGAGGCCATCTCACATACTGGCCTTTAGGTCTGAGCATCCCTGTAAGTTGATGCCTGTCTCTCACCCCTACCTTGTCAAGCACTGCATGAGTTTACTGACCTTCCTCTCTCCTGCAAAAGCAGAAATAATTCACGTCAATGAAAACAAACCACACTCTGGTTAGACAATGTACAGAACCTATAGACAATCTCTTCCTTTCAGAAACTCTGCTCAGACCTGTGTGTCTAACACAACTAGGGCAAAGCATGTGAATATGACGTGTGATTCAGGAATGAATTCTGTAAGGTTAGGGTTGATAGCATGTTAAACCATGTCCTCTGATTGGCTTACAGTGCCACGCATGCCTGTGCAGCCACCTCTTCTACTGTTGTTCTTAGGCTGGTCAAATTTAGATGTGAGCTGTTCTTCCGATTTATTGATCTTGGTGTGAGTTTCACCGTAATAAAGAAGCTATGTGTCATAACACTGGACAATACTGATGTTATGTGAAAAACAGAAATAATAAGTATTATCTACGCTCATTGGCCATTTTAATATGTACCTCCTGTATCTAATACAGTGGCCACTGATACTATGTCCACACTACACCGGTTAAATCTGTAACCGAAGCTTTTTCTCTTCGTTTTTATCCTCCGTCCACACTTAAACTGGAGATTTTCAGAAACGCTCTCCAGGGTGTGTAATTTTGAAAATGCCAGAATGGCCGGAGCAGTGTGGATGGGGTAACTGGAGAAATCTAAAATCGCTGTCACGATGTGCCGGAACAGATGGTGACGGCAGCACGCCATTTCATTGTTTTCTTGAACGCAACCTAACAATTTCAGAACAGACGGCAACGAGACTGAAGCCGGAAGAGTTAGAAATGTACTCACCAAATACTTTGACCCATAACTTACTGAATAAATAAGTATACTCACTTTACCCTGTTTTCTGTCCTTGCTTGTATGAAGGTGGTTTACCTATTTATGCAAGTTACATCTCTGACAATAGATGTGTAACAGCCTAATGTAACATTGTATGGAAATACAAAATAACACTGATGCAGACATGTTTTATACATTTAACAAGGGGCTTTATTAATGCAACAGAGTTAATTGGTTTTTCAACGTTTGTCGTCAGCCGGGTCATACTGTCCATGAACTCCCTGTCAGTTGCCTCCATACGCTCCAGTATTTGTTTTTTTTTACTGTTAAGGCCTCCTGCGCGAGCGCAAACAGCTGTCCGTCATTTCAGTTTTTCTAGTCTGTAACTGAACAAACGCTCACCGTCTTTCACGGCGAGATTCAACACCAAGCATGTCGCTTGTTTTAGGTAGATGTGTCCTGAGCAGGCGCAGTAGGAGGAGATTCACCGAAATATCCATTTTAATGTGGACAGAGATATTTTTTAAAACGCCTAGTGTGGACGCCTATCATTTTAATGCGAAACCGACGTTTTCAAAATTATCCAGTCTAGTGTGGATGTAGCCTGAGTGTGTGTCCATGGTCTTCTGCTGCTGTAGCCCATCCACTTCAAGGGTTTAAAAGGTTGTGGATTCAGAGATGCTCTTCTGCAAACTACTGTGGTAACAAAGATTCAAAGTACATTTATTATCATAGTCTGTATGCAGTATACAACCCTGAAATTTGTCTTCCAACAGACAGCCATGAAACAAAAGAACACCGTGGAACCCGTTCAAAGAAAATCATCAACCCCCACCCCATGTGCAGAAAAAAATCATGCAAACGGCAAGAAATGAACAAAAAACAGAGAATATAAAACACTTGGGTCCTGCCATTTTCAGTTCCGCTCAGTGTTCATCATCTGCAGGCCACCCCAATTCAAAATCACTAAAATAATAACACAGATAGGAACTACCAGAAACCAGAAACACATCATATCGTGAACCAGAGTCCAGGCCACAAACCCTACTGATCAAACCTCGCCTGAGACCCAGGGCTCCAGCATCGAGGGAGGGAGGGAGGGGGAGAGGGAAAGAGGGGGAGAGGGGGAGAGAGAGGGAGAGGGGGAGAGAGAGGGAGAGAGGGGGAGAGGGGGAGGGGGAGAGAGAGGGGGGGGAGAGGGGGGAGAGGGGGAGAGAGGGGGAGGGGGAGAGGGGGGAGAGGGAGGAGAGAGGGGAGAGGGGGGAGAGAGGGGGGAGAGAGAAGGGGAGGGGGGGAGAGGGGGGAGAGCGAGGGAGAGAGGGGGAGAGGGGGAGGGGGGGAGAGGGAGGGAGAGAGGGGGAGAGGGGGAGGGGGAGAGAGAGGGGAGGGGGAGAGGGGGGAGAGGGGGGAGAGAGGGGGAGAGGGGGAGGGGGAGAGAGAGGGGAGGGGGAGAGGGGGGAGAGGGGGGAGAGAGGGGGAGAGCGAGGGAGAGAGGGGAGAGGGGGGAGAGGGGGAGAGAGGGGGAGAGGGGGGAGAGGGGGGAGAGAGGGGGGAGAGAGGGGAGAGGGGAGGAGAGGAGGGAGAGAGGGGGAGAGGGGGAGGGGAAGAGAGGGGGAGGGGGGAGAGGGGGGAGAGGGGGAGAAGGAGACCATTCAAACGCAGGGAACTTCCACTGGGAGCAGCGAGAGAGAGGCCGGTGAACAGTGCTGAATACC